>NC_083442.1:14905143-15618893 GCF_020745735.1 Hemiscyllium ocellatum
GATGGAAGGCAAAGCCATTGTATTAAAGCATTTGAAATGGCCGGATTTATTAAATTATGGTTTGTTTGTTCATGGGGAAGCTAAGTAAGCAGATGTGGGAGAAAGTGATTTGAGGTTCTGTTGATACTGAGGAAAAAGGTATGCAGAAGGCTTGTTGGAGCATACCACCAGCATGGACAGTGGGGCCAAATGGTCCCTGGTGTTGTAAAGAGTGCAGTTTTCTCAAATGGAAAGTGTAGGTGTGAGTTACAACAGGCATGAGGGACGACTGTTTTTATATAGAGGTGGTTCTGATGTGGAATGGACTGCCATAGAAAGTGGTGGATGTGGGAACAGTTGCAACATTTAAAAGGCCTTTGGATAAGTGCATGAATAGGGAAGGTTTGAAAGGATATGTGCCAAACACAGTCAACTGGGACTAGTTTAGTTTAATTTGGAAACAATGTTGTTGTGGACTTATTGGTCTGAAGAGTCTGCTTCCGTTCTGAATGACTCTGGAATCCTCAGCTGTGTTATTGTTGCCAATAATGTTCCTGGTGAATAGTTTTCAGTATCTGTTATTTTGAGTACTGGTGATCTATCGAAACTGAAGCAGTTAATATAAACTATTAGAATTGACTGATTACTGAGAATGCAATTCTCTCTCACCTTTTGGATCCTGTGTCCCTCGTGAATCACTATGCCAGTACTGAGTTGCATCCATAATATCAGCTCCAGCATTGGCTTAGTAATCTTGGTAGTTATGCCAGGGTATTCAGTATTATTTTAAAATAGTAAGCCTGGCTGTCACTCCTCTTGCCTGCCTTAGCTGGTGTTCATTCCATTTGTTTCCTCTTCTGGCTTCATGTACTAATGGAGTACAAAACATGACCAAAGAGGACAGACAGAGCTAATGTGCGAATCACCCAGGATCAAAATAACTAACTGAACAAGCTCAAGCTCAGAGGGAAGTTACAACTTGAAGTTATGTTGCGCCCTTTTTAAAGGAGAATAATATCCTGAGTTGCTTTAGAAGTCTGAGGTAAATGACTGCTGAACCACAGCAAGTGAGATGAACAGGTGTGAGGGTTCAGGTGGTGTTTAAACTGGTGTTTCGTCTGGTAGGTGAAACTAGGACAAGAGGGCATAGCCTCAAGATTAGAGGGAGCAGTTTTAGAACTGGATTAGAACATAGAAAAGTACAGCACAGAACAGGCTCTTCGGCCCATGATGTCGTGTCGAGGATTATTCCTCACCTAAAATAAAATAACCTAACCTACACAGCCCCCAATTCACTACTGTCCATATGCATGTCCAGCAGTCACTTAACTGCCCCTAGTAACTCTGCTTCCACCACCACTGCTGGCAACACATTCCATACATTCACAACTCTCTGTGTAAAGAACCTTCCTCTGATGTCCCCTCTATACCTTCCTCCTCATATCTTAAAACTATGACCCCTCGTGCCAGTCAATCCTGCCCTGGGGGAAAGTCTCTGGTTATTGTCTCTATCCATGCCTCTCATTATCTTGTATACCTCAATCAGGTCACCTCTTTTCCTCCTCCTCTCCTGGAAGAAAAGTCTGAGCTTAGTCAACCTCTCTTCGTAAGTCAAGCCCTCCAGTCCAGGCAGCATCTTAGTAAACTTTCTTTGCACCCTCTCCAGAGCCTCTGTATCTTTCCTATAGTAGGGCAACCAGAGCTGGGCGCAATATTCCAAGTGTGGTCATACCAGGGACTTGTAAAATACACCAAAGCCTCTCGGTTCTTAAGCCCGATCCCACTGTGAATGAAAGCTAGAACACCATATGCTTGAGAAGGAGCTTCTTCATGGAAGGCTGTAAATCTATAGAATTCCTTGCCCAGTGAAGTGTTAATGCTCCTTCAGTCAACGCTTTGAAAGCTGAGAGGTTTTTTTTGAACAATAAAGGCATTAAAAGATACGATGAGAGCGTGGATAAGTGGAGCTGAGTCCACAAAAAGATCAACCATGATCTTATTAAATGGTAGAGCAGGCTCGAAGGGCCAGATGACCTACTCCTGCTCCTGGTTCTGATGTTCTTAAAGAACAAGACTGCAAGAATGAAGTGGCATAGGACATGAGCATGGATGGTCCAACTACCAATGGAAGAATGAGGTTGGGTCTGGGGAGGGAAGTGGTTTAGGTGTGCAAAGTCACAATGCAGTTTGTTTTGTATGGGAAGGTAAGGGCTGTGAATTCTGCAGTGATAGTGGGAGTTGAGGAGAGCCTACAGAAGTGGTCTCAATGAGGCCTTGGGGTAGGAGTGCTAGTATTAGCCTGAAAGTACAAAGGGTAATTGAGAGTCAGTGCAGGTGTCTTCCACAAGCTGGAGTTCTGGTTGACTGACCTGTAAGTTCATCTGGAGACATAGAGGACATGTGTATTTGTATCTTTGGATTAATGTCAGTTTTCTTGTTTGACACATCTATGCAGTGCCTTGGGGCACCTGACTGTGTTACAGATGCCTCTATAAGCACAAGGTGTTCCATTTGCTACTTACGAGAGGCTGCAGGGTTAACACCACAGTTTGTTGCTGTGTCCATGCTTCTGCGTAGAATGTAGAACTGTCACGTAAAATCAGCAGGTCTTTGTGATGACTTGGTACTACAGCTTAGCGTTAATCAGTTGATTATTCACACATTCCCAGAGATCACCATCTATGCCTATGGTCCTTTAGCACTGGGAATGATGACTGAAGTTGTTGCGCCTTTGTTGTGGCAAAGACTTTATGGTCAGTGTTCTGCTTGTATTAGCTGGAAAGGTAACTCTATTCTGCTCACTATAATAGGCGTACCATCGCCTTTATTTGGTTACTTGTGACTACTGGATGTCTCAAACCTCTTTTGAGCCATTAAGATATTTTTGTAATGGGCTCAGAATCAATTAAGAATCATCAACTCAGAAAAGGCAAGGATGTGAAATCTAGTCTTAATTTTGGGAATGTCAGGCAAACCAAAGCAGGCAATATGTCTTTGTTCCCTTCATTGTGTTTTGAAGAACGTTGTAATTTATTGAAAAGGTAATCTTGAAGAAGGCATAATTTGATTTTCTCCCAAATATTCCCTCAAGTACATCAGTGACATGATTTTGTATGTAAAAGAATTTTAATTACACGGAACTTCCATTGCAGAATTTGTGTGAGGATTGATACTGAGTGTGTAACAGTACCAGTGTTGAGACTGTCCTGATGTAAGGACCTTAAGGTTTGCTGGAACTGGTTGAGGGTATCACTGGAGGCTTCTTCATGTGCTTTGTGTTTTTGTTTTTTGTTCTTTGCATGAGCAACAAGGCCGATGGTTATCGTCCATCTCTAATTGTCCTGGAGATGATGGTGGTCAGACCTCTTGAATGTAACTGATTGACTGGTTGAGCCATTTCAGGGAACTGTCATGAGTCAAACACATTGCTGTGGCTCTCGAGTTGCACATCGGCCAGACTGTGTCAAACTGGAAGATTTTGGTCCCTCACGGTAATTTGTGAATCACTTTTGCAACAAACGTAACTGAATTTAATCTCCCAGCTGCCATCGTTAGATTTCAACTTCACGCATCTGAATTCAGGGCTCCCTCAGGATTAAAGTACATATCTTTACTTATATATAGCCTTGCAGCATCTGGGACTCTGGTTCGATTTCAGCCTTGGGCGACAATCTGTGTGAAATTTGCACATTCTCCCCGTGTCTGCGTGGGTTTCCTCCCACAGTCCAAAGATGTGCAGGCCAGGTGGATTGGCCATGCTAAATTACCCATCGTGTTCGGGGATGCGTAGGCTAGGTGGATTGGCAATGCTAAATTACCCATCGTGTTCGGGGATGCGTAGGCTAGGTGCATGTCAGTGGAAATGTAACGTAATAGGATAGGGGATTGGGTCTAGGTGGGTTACTCATCAGAGGATCAGTGCGGACTTGTTGGGCCGAATAGCCTGTTTCCACACTGTAAGGATTCTGCGATGATACCGACTAATGGTTGGTATTTTGTATGGGTCAAGCTCAACTTTTAGGTACAAAAATGCAAACTCATTGTATTCACCACCCACTCGCTGCTGAAGTCAAATGTACTCTGGTATGAACCTGCCCATTGATAGAATCAGAGAAAAGTGCCTCATTGAAGGTTGCTGTTCAGTTCCTTGCGTTGGCGCATGTCAACTTGTACTATCAAGGTTGCCAACTCATTGAAGCCCATGGTATTCCCACCAATTCTTTCCTGTAATACAGCAATGTGGTATCGGGTAGGAATGGCGAATCCAAGGTCCAGGTCAACTGAACATGGTTGAGTTTGCAGCAGCTAGAGAGTTCAGGATATTAGGGAAGATCATTGGAACCTGGAGGAAGCTCTCTCCATAACTGGGGCAGAAGCCTTAGAATAAAGCCCAGGTCCCTGTGTACCTGTACAAGTGTTGTACCTGTCACTTGAAAACATCTCTGGTTTTCCACAATAACTGTTGGGTCCAGAACAGCTTGATATCTTTGCTTTGCCTATGGCTGTGGTATAAGAGGTTCTGAGGCTGCCCACTAGAATGTGAATAAAAGGTGGAAACTGAAATATTGCACTCTCTCTCTCTTGCGCTCTCATGTTGCATTTCTGACAAGGATCCATGTTGACAGATAATGCCTAAAATAGGATGCCTGAGAGGAGGGATGAAACCTTGCACTGGATTGAACTTTGGTTTAAACGCTGCTGAAACTGAGTGTGTTAAGTAGGGCATCCCGGAGATCAGTTTCAGGCCTTCTCTGTTTAATACAGGCCAAATGGCATACACTGTGGTATTGGAAACAATACCTTCTCAATTCACTGACATTTGAACAGGAGGTGAAGCAGCAGTAACTCCGGTCAAGTGAAATCATGACTGTTATCTTTAAACTTTTTGATCCTTTGTACTCACTCCAGGGTTCACCGTTTCCATGTTCTACACACTGGCCTCCGAGTGTTTACTCCTCCTTCAGAATGTGTACATTCCTCAACATTTTACATAGCCAGGCATGCCCTGTGTGCCTGGTGTGATGCTTTAAGGGTTCTTGCTACAACTTGGCATTGATTAAATGTAACATGGAATGTGAAACATGTGAATTACCACGGTTACCCAAACTGAAAGGTTAACAGTTTTCGTGTAGATCAGCCAGACTGGTGGTACATTGTGAAGTTCCCGCTCCCAGAGTGAATGCATGCCAGGTTTCTAACAGTCAAAGCTGACGAATTAGTCTCTGAAAGGAGAGTCAGTTGCTCTTGTACAAGTTGGAATAACTCTGATAGTCTCCTGTCATCAATACGTTTCTCAGGCTCAAGAAAGGTGCAAAGGAAAAACGTGGGGGTGGAATTCTTGTAAATATTTTCCTGCCATATGAATGCACAAAATTGTTGCAAGGCAGAATGAGTCCATTCACCCTGTCATGTCAGTCTGGCTCTCTGAATGAGCATTTCATTTGATATCATCCTCCACACCCCCCTTTCCAGATAAGAGTGTGATTCCATCTTGAATGCTTTGAGCCTGCTGTTACCACACACTCAAAGGCAGTGCGTTCCATATCCTACCACTCGCTGTTTGAAAGTGTTTGTTCATATTGGCCAATATTAAACAGAAGAGGATCCTGAAACTGACCTCCTGGATACCGTACTTAGTCTTGGTTTCAGCAGCTTTTACACTAAAGTTCAAGTCAGTGCAAGGATTAACATCCTATGAGACATCCTGTTTTAGCTGTTATTTTGCTTTTTTCCCCCAATTTCTTTTCTTAAATCATCCCCCTCTTTTTCTCAAATTCTAGATCTCCTGTCATAGAGGCAGATCATTGGTGGGACAGACAGATGTTTTGTGACTGACTCTCGTTCCTCTCCTGAGTCCAACCTCTTGCGTTTGCAAGCCTCTGTATCGTAAGGAGCCGGGTACTGAGTCCTGGTGGGAGATAGGGCACTTATTGCAATCTCTTCAGAAATGCCAGTGTTTCTTGACGAGCTATATTGATTGATCAGGAGTAAAGTGTAGGGAGAAAGTGCTGATCGTGTGAAAATGGTTCCTGGACACTAAAACCATTACAGTATTAAAAATCTGTGATCAATATATACAAGGTCTGTTTCCTTATGAAACTGGAAAATATAATTGTGGTTAATCAAAAAACAAACTGATGTTAGTGCTGCAGCTGAAACCATTTTGAGGATAAAGTAAAAGTTCCTTGAAAGTGGAGTCACAGACAGGGTGGTGAAGGAGGCTTTTGGCATACTTGCCTTGGTTTGTCAGAATGTTGAGCTTAAGAGTTGGGATGTCATTGTTGGGCTATACAGGATATTCGTTAGGGTGAAATGCATGGTGCTGGAAAAGCACAGCAGGTCAGGCAGCATCCGAGGAGCAGGAGAATGGATGTTTCGGGCATAAGCCCTTCAGGGCTTCCTGATGAAGGGCTTTTGCTCGAAATGTTGATTCTCCTGTTCCTTTGGTGCTGCTGGCCTGCTGTGCTTTTCCAGCACCACACTCTCGACTCTGATCTCCAGCACCTGCAGTCCTCACTTTCTCCTAGGATATTGGTTAGGCCACTTTTAGAATACGGTGTACAATTCTGGTCTTCCTTCTGTATGAAGGACGTTGAACCTGAGGGTGCAGAAAACATTTACAAGGACGTTGCCAGGGTTGAGCTGGAGGAAGAGGCTGAATATGGCTATTTGGAGCGTCCGAGGTTGAGGGGTGACCATGTGGAGAATTATAAAGTTAAGAGAGGCATGGACAGGGTGAATAGCCAAGGTTTTTTCCTAAGGTGGGAGAGTCCACAACTAGAGGGCATAGGTTTGAGGTGAGAGGGGAAGGATTGAAAATGACCTGAGGGGTAACTTTTTCACGTAGAAGGTGGTGTGTGTATGGAATGAGCTGGCAGAGGAAGTGGTGGAGATAGGTTCAATTACAGCATTTTCAAGGTTTCTGGGTGGGTGTATAATTAGGAAGGCTTTAGAGGGATATGGGCCAAATGCTGGCAAATTGGTCGAGATCAGTTTAGGATATCTGGTCAGTATAGAAAAGTTGGGCTAAAGGATTTATTTCCATGCTGTATGACTCTGTGACTCTAAAGGTAAAAAATTGCACGACATCCTGTTATTGTCCAACAGATTTATTTGAAAACACCAGCTTTTGGAATCTCGCTCCTCCTTCAGGTGCTGGAATGCCAGCATCTCCACACCATGGCTACCATCGACTCTAAGTGATTGATGAGCTCAATAATCATCGGAAAAATGGGTCACACATCTTTAATGATGTCCTGCGGTGACTCAGTGAGCAACATGCTCTCCTCCTGAATCAGCAGATTGTGGGTTTGAGTCTCACTCAGAGGTTGCAGTGCAAATGATTGAGGCTGACACTGTTGGTGCCTTATTAGAGGAAGACTGTGTGAGGTGCCTTCTTTCAGGACCCCATCAAACAGGTCCCCGATGCTCTGTCAGATGGATACAAAATATTTTCAATAATGGATATCACATCTCCTGGTTTACTGATTGCGTGTCCCTCAGCCGACGTTGTAAAAGGAGATTGTCTCGGTGTTATTGTCCTGCTGTTACCGGATGTTTTTGTGCCAGTGTTGCAACAATTACTATACATGATTGATTTAAAAGTGCTTTGCGATGTCTTAAGGTTGCAAAAGACAGTATGGGATTGGAAACTGTTTCTGTGCAGCAAATCTTCACCAGATTGTCTGCCTCCTTTCTTTCCTTGGGTGATGCAAGACCGTACTGAATAGGAACTGAATGACTGCAGGAAAGCGAGAGTTGTAGTGCGGATGGGAGTTTGTAGGTGGGAAGCCTTACGATCTCCCAGGTTTCCAGCAGCAGTTTATCGGAAAACTCATCTTGCGATTCCAGAGATGAGTGGGGCCAACCATATCATTGACTCAAGGCAGGACTTCTGGAGTTGAAGTTCTTGAAGCTTTCCACCAGTCTGTTTAAACAACTATTCCCCAGGGATGGGTGTTAGAAAAGCCAATGTGGATTTTGGATTGCTTTAAGAAAGAGATGCTAAATGCAAATTAATTATCCCACAATGACGAGGCCCACTTGGCTGGTCAATACAGTCTACACTGAATGTGCATCAATATCTGAAACATTGTCAGTGACTCAGACCAATAACAAGACATGTTCTAGCATATCGGCCTTTAAGTTATGTTGGGCAACGTTCAAAGTTGGACTTTCTTTTTGGGTTGAATGGGACTTAGACAGGCCTGCTGCAGAGCTTCACAATGGAGAGGGGGAAACTGGATAACATGATGGGAGCTAAAATGCTTAACTTCTATTGTTAATGAAGAACATGCCAATAAACAAGTTTCAAGCAAGGTTGGCTTTTGTGGAAATAGATATTCCCAGTCAGCCAGTGTAGAGATATTATTATACATGTTATCGACCAGGCCAGACCCCCCTCAAAACATTTCAGGAAACTAGCCCAGACCCTAACTTTGCTAGCTGTTTTAATACATGGGTATTCCAGGAGGAATGCCGTTGGTCAAACAATGTAGTTTTAAACAAAACTGAATCTATTTAGAAGATTTCTGAATGAAACACAAACAAAAGAGATCAATACTGAATAACTTAACCTATCTGAAAACCCAACAGATTATCCCAACTTAATGTTATTGTTCCAAATACTTGCAACAATCCCCATAAACACCCCTTGACAAAAAAGGTAAAATCAAACACAGGGTCTTAGAGGAGAGAAATCAGAGAGAGATCAGCATGGACCTGCTTCTTTGGGTCCAGCAGCTTTAAAACTGCCTGACCGCTTTCAGTGAACAGCCAGACTGCCCAAAACCAAACCAAAGGAAAGCTGAGCACGGAGAACTGGCTACTCCCCTTTCAATGTACGTGTGTTTTTTTAACATGAAAGCCTTTTGCCTGAGGCAGTATCTGTTAGCTATAATCAAATTAGTCCTAAAACCCATCCAAGCCCAGACATTTCGGAACCTGTGTTTTTACAACCTTCTGAGGAAAAAACCAAGGATAACATAACCTTGTTAAAGGCACAGCATCATCTCACACCCCTGCAGCAGGTGAGACTAGTACCGAGCTGAGACCTCCACTTGCACAATGCTGTGGGGGCCTTCTGGTTCAGAAACAAAGACAGCAATTGCTAGAAAAGCTCAGCACGTCTGGCAGCTACTGTCCGGATAAAAATCAGAATTAACATTTCAGGTTAAGTGACCCTTCCTCAGTATAACTATGGAGCCTTCTAGTTCGGAGGTAGGGAAACTACCACAATGCCACAACAGCTCCAGTCTGAGGGAGCACCCTAATTTTCCTGTCCCACCTGCAGCCATGTACACACTTGCTTTTAATTTATTGGCTAGTTCATTGGGTAATTGGTATATGAACAATCAAGAATCCTGTTGGCAAGCTTCTTTAAGGGGAGAAAATGGAAGAGCACTGGGTTCTTCCTTCACTATTCATCCACAGGATACAGACTTGCCTGGCTAGGCCAGCTCTTACTGCCCTTCCCTGCTTACCCGTGGGAAGATAGTGGTGAGCTGCATTCTTGAGCCATGGCAATCCATGTGGTGTGCACTCATGGTACTGTTGTGGGGTGAAGTTCCAGAATTTTGGCCCAGTGACTGTGGAAAAGCAGTGATATTATTTCCAAGTCAGGATGGTGAGTGTGGCTAGCGATGTAGGGGCAGCTTGCAGGGGGTGGTTTTCCCTATTTGTCTGCTTTCCTTGTCCTAGGTGGTGGACGACGCGGTTTAGGAAGTGCTGATGAGGGAGTGCATAATAGGTTTGAAGGTTGTATGGATGAGCGGAGATGACTACTTTATAAACCATTGTACTGTGTGACTGTTATGAGCATTGCTGCTGTTTGCATGGGACTCTGGGACTTGTCCTGATTTATTTTTGGAATAACATCACAGGTGTTCCTCCGTTTTCCCATGAAAACTACAACCTCGGAGCATGAGACGTCTACTGTTGATACTGGGGGAGTCATCATCAAGAGGTTGAGGAACTCAGTTGTGAAGTTAACTGAGACATTCCCGAGGGTGTCCTGAGGTCTCAAATGAGTCAAAACTATTAACTTACTGGCGTTCCATCTGAAGATATTGAGTATTGTGCTCAGTTCTGTTCACTAACTTCTTCCCACGTGTCACTGGATTATTCTCTAACTTTAGAGATCTGAGTGAAAGCTGATGTGATGGGTTATGCCAGATTGCAAATACAATAGCAATGTAACTAGGGTGACCAGAATTGCGCACACTGTTCCAAAAATGGCCTAACCAATATCCTGCACAGCTGCAACATGACCTCCCAACTCCTATACTTGATGTTCTGACCAATAAAGGAAAGCATATTAAATGCTGCCTTCACCATTCCATCTTCCTGTGATTCCACTTTCAAGGAACTGTGAACTTGCATTGTCAAACTTAAAAGGATTCAGAAAAGATTTACAAGGATGTTGCCAGGGTTGGAGGATTTGAGCTATAGGGAGAGGCTGAACAGGCTGGAGCATCAGAGGCTGAGGGGTGATCTCAGAGGTTTATAAAATCATGAAGGGCATGGATAGGGTAAATAGGCAAGGTCTTTTCCCTGGGTTGGGGGAGTCCAGAACTAGAGGGCATAGGTTTAGGATGAGAGGGGAAAGATTTAAAAGGAGCTAAATGGCAACTTATTCACATAAAGTGTGGTGCATATTTGGAATGAACTGCCAGAGGAAGTGGTGGAGACTGGTAGAATTACAAACATTTAAAAGGCAAATGGATGGGTAGGGTTTAGGAAGGGTTTAGAGGGATATGGGTCAAGTGCTGGCAAATGGGACTAGATTAGGTTGGAATATCTGGTCGATATGGACGAGTTGGACCGAAGGGTCTGTTTTCATGCTGTACATCTCCATGACTCTAAATGTGAAATGGACATTGCCAGGGGAGCATGGAGGAAAAGGACAGTTTAGAACTGATGCCAGATAATTCTGCTGTGCAAAGAAATGGGCAATGTTTCAAATAGACTGTCTGAACTCGGTGGTGGAAGCAGTTCCTCATGAACGAGAATAATTGTCCAGTTAAGAAACTTCGCGTCATTGCTCACGGGTTTCTGTGAGGCCTTGTGTGGCTGGTGAGCCCAATCTTAGAGCCACAACTCCAACCTCACATTTGGCAGGTGTTTATCTAGGAATTACCCTTGACCTTGAACATTCCTTTCTCCAGTTCCTTTTCTGTGCTTCCTCTTGCTGATGGGAATTCTCAAAGATTTGTATCCCTTCACACAGGAGTGGCCTCCAAGTTGGTTTCTTTTGAACGAGAGCCTTCCATGTGTTGATATCTGTGTTGCATTGACATTGCTGCTGATGGAGTAGCGACGACGCGTACCCAGAATTTTTTTTGAAATGTGGTGGCGAAGGTGCATTTTTTTTTGACCCTCCTCATTCGTCAATATCTTGCAGCAGTGAATCAGGCAGAATCCTGGCCGCCTCTACACTATGCACCCGGTCATAGCACCTTCGTTTGCAGTGTCAACATCTGCTTGCATTGAGAGGTGGTTCTAAGAGGAATAACATTAGCAATTTTTAAAATTCACTCATGGGATGTAAGTGCTGCTGTCTAATCAGCATGTACTGCCTGTACCTAATTGGTCTTGAGAAGGTGATGGTGAGCTGCTGTAGTTCACGTGCTGTAGGTGGACCGAGAATGCCCTGAAGGAGGGAATTCCAGGGTTTTGACCCAGTGATGTGAAGGAATGATATTTCCAAGTCAGGATGGTGAGTAACTTAGAGAGGAACGTGGGGGTTTTGGTATTTCCGTATATCTGCTGTCCTTATCCTTCCAGATTGAAGTGGTCATGGGTTTGGATTCTGCATTCGTGGATTAAGAACTCTTAAAACGCCATTGCTTTAGTGTTTTAGAAGCATTGATTGCAGGTGTGTACAAGTCTCTCTGCTATAACATGTTTTGTTAAGGCGAATTTGCTGTAACGCAGTTAATGTATTAGAGACACTATTTCTAAAGCACAAACTTTTAAAAGGTGTGTGGCTATAAAGGGATTACAACGCAAAATTTAAGAGCTGTTTCAAAAGCGTGATTTTTCTAGAACATGGGGTTGCACAAGAACGCAACCATTGTGTTATCGGAGAGCTACATATATCTGATATTAGCAGATGGACAAATGCCAGTTTGTTTGCAGTTCATGCTCAGTGTGATAGATTTGACTGTATTAACAAAAAGGTTTCTAATATAAGTATAGAAAATAGAATTTAGAACTGCACAGCACAGGAATAGGCTTCTTCGGCCCACAATGTTGGGTCAAACATGACGCCAAGTGAGCCTAATACCCTCTACCTGCCCTTGGTCCATATTCATCCACTTCTTGCTAATTGTGTGTTTATCTAAAAGTCTCTTAAATGCACTTATCGCTTGTGCCTCCACCATCACCCCTGCATTCCAGACTCCTACCACTGTTTAAAAAAAACCTGCCCCTCACGTCTCCTTTGAACATTCCCCCCTCTCATCTTAAATGCATGTCCCCCCGTATTAGACATTTCAACTCTGTCAAAAAGATTCTGACCATCAAACCTATTTATGCATCGCATTATTTTACAAACATCTGTCAAGTCTCCCCTCCGCCTCCACCACTTGAGAGAAAAGAACCCGAGTTTTTCTAGCCTCTCCTTGTAGCTCTCACCCTGTAATCCACGCAGCATCCTGGTAAACCTCTTCTGCAACCTCTCTGAAACTTCCACATCTTTGCTGTAATGTGGCGGCCAGAATTGAATGCGATAGTCTAAGTGTGGCCTAACCAAGGCCTTATAAAGCTGCAACATGACATCCCTGTATACAGGTTGTTCTGTTGTAATGTGCATTTCATTAATGCTGTAACGTGATTGATCCACCTTCACTGTGACAATGCCCTGGGTTCCCTGTGATTTTCACTGTTGATTTTTTTTTATTAAAACAGGCAGTCAAAATGTAACAGGCACTTGTCCTCTGACAGTTTGAGCTGTTGTCACCCCTTCTTTTACCACTAAAGATACACAGGCCAAGGAAAAGCAGCATGTAAAAAAAAACAATGTTGTGCTAAATTAAAATTGCTTCAGAGGCTGCTACCTACTTCCATAAATAGAAACTGCTTCCATCAACACTCAACTCATCACTGCAGAGATTTCATTCAGTGGAAAGGAATTAAGGAAACAAATGGCATCAGACAAAAATTGCAGATTCAGCAGCACCACCTTTTGAGTTTGAAATCTCATCTTGTACGTAAATCTTTACACTTGGGCTGAAGAATGTGAACACACAGCTCTCAGTTTGCTCAGTGTTAGAATTGAGAGTGGAGGTTATAACTCTGCATGAGCCACCTACCCCCCAATAAAACACACATACACGACATCTGGTCCCAGTGTCAGGAGTGAGAATTTTTTTCCAGCCGCTTACCCTTTGTTGAATGCAGTTGCTAATTTGAATTGATTTTGCGCCAACACGTGAATCACTGGTAGACTTTCCACCATTAGTTATTGCAGAGTTTTATTCCAGTACCCCCTTCTGCCAACTTCAGTTCTCCATTATGTTTGGGTCATCTAAACTTTGGCTGTGCATGTCCAAACTCATAACCAGATTAATCAAGCTTCTGGTCAACTGTCCTGACAACAACTCACCAAGGCTCCTCTGATAGCACCTTCCAAACCAGTAACCACTAACTTAAAGATGGGCAAGGTAAGGAGACATTACCATCTACATTTGGCAGAAATTCATTTGCTCTTCCACAAAGGTCATCTACTGTATCTGTGGCAGGAGAAAGTGAGGTCTGCAGATGCTGGAGGTCAGAGCTGAAAATGTGTTGCTGGAAAAGCGCAGCAGGTCAGGCAGCATCCAAGGAACAGGAGATTCGACGTTTCGGGCACAAGACTTCCTGAGGAAGGGCTTGTGCCCGAAATGTTGAATCTCCTGTTCCTTGGATGCTGCCTGATCTGCTGCACTTTTCCTGTGTCTGTGGCACCCAATGTTCTCCCCTACGTCGGGGAGGCAGCTTGCCAACTTACATCTCTAGGACACCTGCATCAACCAAACCCACTGCCCAGTGGCTGAACACTTCAACTCCCCCTCTCACCTCCTCCAAGGACTTGTAGGTCCTGGGCCGCCTCCGTTGCTGAACCCTAACGACTTGACGCCTGGAGGACGAATACCTCACCTTCCACCTTGGGACCCTGCAACCCCAGGGAATTGATGTGGCTTCCACCAGTTTCATCATTTCCCCTCCCCCCACCTTATTCCTAGTCCCAAACTCCAACTCAGCACCGCTCTCTTGACATATCCATTGTCTTCCTATCTATCCACTCCACCCTCCTCTCCAATTTATAACCTTCTCCTCAACCTTTGTCTAACTATTGCATTCTCAGTTACTCCCCCACCATCGCCCATCCCATTTATCTCTCAGCCTCCCGGCCAACAAGTCTCATTCCTGATACAGGGTTTATGCTCGAAACGTCGATTCTCCTGCTCCTCGGATGCTACCTGACCTGTTGTGCTTTTGCTAGCTCCATACTCGCGACACTGATCTGCAGTCCTCACTTTCTCTAAGCAGACATTACCATCTGCAAGCTCCCCTCCCAGGCACAGTCCATCCTGACTGAGCACTATGTCAGTGTTCATTCAGTGTTGCTGGGTCAAAATCCCA
Organism: Hemiscyllium ocellatum; assembly: GCF_020745735.1. Taxonomy (NCBI): domain Eukaryota; kingdom Metazoa; phylum Chordata; class Chondrichthyes; order Orectolobiformes; family Hemiscylliidae; genus Hemiscyllium; species Hemiscyllium ocellatum. The sequence continues at coordinate 14,919,748 of NC_083442.1, forward strand.
GAGCCCTCTTCCTGACCATAGTGTGGGTCTCCTTCCATTCCAAGGATTGTAGCTAGAGAAGGCAGCTCACTATCAGTTTCTGACTTGGGCGGGCAATAAACATTGGCTGAAGCAGCGATGCTCACCTCCCGTGAACAAAATTATAAAATTACGTAGTTCACCATTTGGTTTGCAAACCTTTGTATGAAAGGTGGTGTGGCACCCTGTTAAAGGCGCTATTTAAATGTGCTAGGTGTCAATTTGTGAATAGCACTTCAGAGAAAACCCTGGTGGGGTTTCACCCACTCGACTCTGTCATGTGACCTTTTTCCGACTGCCATTTCAGAGCAGGAAAGCACTTTGGTCCAGGCTGACCTTTATAGACTGTACTCAGTTACTTGTGGCAGAGTGGCTCATTAGGTGGTGGACATGGGGTGGGGCCACCCATCACCCTGACTGGGAGCAAAGGAAGGTGTTAATTAGGTGGGAATGGAATGTGATATATATAGAACAGTAGTCAATTTGGAGGGAGTTGAAAGTTGCAATAAAATTCTGACTCTTTTAAAAAAAAACCTGGATTCTATCTGACCACAGTCTTTAACCTCGGGTGTTTAACATTGCTGTACTGTATAGTTGCAGAATGCTGAGTCAAGATTGTTTTTCAGGTCTCCCAAAAGATTTGATTTGTTTCATTATTGTCACATGTACCGAGATACAGTGAAAAGTCTTGTTTTGCGTGTTGACTAGGTTAATAGTACCTTAGGTTCTTTTTCTTGAGATTCTTACACACTTGATGCAGCTGCAATACGCCAACTTCTGTGAACAGCCAAAATTTATGAAGCACGTACAAGCTCTGGAGGATCACTTAGCAATGCTTGCGAAGTGTGTAAGAGAAGTTCCCTGAACAAAGGGACTAGTTCGTCCTTGAAACAAGATCTCACATCACAGTCAGTAATGCCCACAAGACAATCCCCCAGCCACTCCCCATAATCACATGCCACTGAAGACACAATGCAGTGACTTGATCATTTCCAGAAACAATTTAATATGAATTATTCCTCAATGGCAAGATCTGATGTAAATCATTTTTTGAAACTGCAGGATGTAGTCAGAATTTTAATTGCAATGGTCTTATTGATTTTGAATAGGAGATGATAATGTAAACTTACTCTGAACAGAGACCATGTAAGTTGTTTTTACATTCTACCTGCAGGACAGAGAAACATACCTCCCTACTCCTGGGGCATCCAGTTTCTTGAAGGTCAGCAGAGCAAGTTAACCCCTTAACATCTCACTTACATAAGTACATCAGGGCAATAGAACAGAATGCAGCATATTGTGTTACAGAGAATGTGCAGCAAAAGACCAACTCTGATATAGGAGAGGTTCATTCAAAAATTTGATAACAACAGGGAAGAAGCTGTTCTTGAATCTGTTGGAATGTGTTTTCAAACTTTGTATCTTCTGCCTGACCACAGGGAGTACAGCTGGAGTGGGAGGGGGTCTTTGATTGTATTGGCTGCATTCCTGAGGCAGTGGGAAGTACCGTTGGAGTCAGTGGATTGAAGACTGGTTTGCGTGATAGACTGCGCTGTGTAATTTCTTGTGATCTTGAAAAGAGCAGCTGCCACACGAAGCTGTGATACATCCAGATCAGATGCTTTCTGTGATGCATCTATAAAAATTGGCATGAGTCATTGTGGACATGCTGAATTTCCTTAGCCTTCCTTAGCCACATAGTGTCGATGTGTATGGACCAGAATAGATTGTTGGTAATATTTGTTCCGAAGAACTTGAAGCTCTCAACCATCTCAGCACCACTGATACAGACGGGAATACTGTCTATGTGGTTTCTTTCATTTTGCTGACATCGAGGGAGAGATTATTGTCTTCACACCATGCTACTGAGCTTTCTATCTCTTTCCTGTACTCTGTCTCGTTGTTGTTTAAGATCTGACCCACTACAGTGGTGTCATTTGCAATCAATCTTGTCTGGCATAGGCTTCCTTGTTATCCAGATGTGTGTGGGGCTAGGGAGATGACATTAGCCATGGATCTGTTGTGATGGTGGGCTAACCTGTCAAAGGACTTGATAACAATGGCTGTCCGAGCCACCGAGTGGTAGCCATTAAGGCACATTTCCTGATTTTTCTTTGATGTGGAGGTGCCAGTGCTGGACTGGGGTGGACAAAATCGGAAGTCATACGACACAAGATTATAATCCAAAAGGTTTATTTGAAATCAGCAAGCTTTTGGAGTGCTGCTCTTTTGTCAGGTGAAGGAGCACCGTTTTGAAAGCATGTGATTTCAAATAAACCTGTTGGACGATAAATCAGAAGTCATGGGACACCTGGTTTTCTTTTGACATAGAGCCGCCATTGGTGAGGTGAGAACCTCACATCTGAGTAAGGAGAGGTTAAAGATGTCTGTGAATACTCCCTCTGGCTGGTCTGTGCAGGACCTGAGTGCACGGTCGTAGACTCCATCTGGGCCAGTCGTTTTCCATGGGTTCACCCTCAAGAAGGCTTATCTGATGCCTGCAGCGGTGACTGTGAGTACAGGCGCACCCGAAGTTGTCTGGTCACTTGGACATCATTTGACTAACCTTCGGTTCAGAACAAGCGTAGAATGCATTGAGCTCATTGGAGAGAAGATCTACTTGACTTCACTTTGTCGTCCATGTTATCGTGTAAATCTTGCCACAATCGGCATGTGTTTGTGTCGTTAGTCAGGGACTCGTGTTTAGTCTGGTATCTTTGTGTACGTAATGACTTTGCAAAGGTCGTACCTAGGTTTCCTGTAAAAGAACAGGGAGCTGGGATGGTGTGCCCTTTGAGGCTACTTCTGAACAGTGGAAGTTGACTGGTTCTCGAGATGAGACGCTCACCTTTCCCTTTGACAGTTCCACATTAATAACTCTGTTCATCGTACACTTATGGACATTTTGCCAGGAAGACCTTGTATGTGGAGATTGTTTGTATTGTACCAAGTTGAACAGTGGTTCCCTAGCTTTCATTTTGATTCCTGAACACATGGAAAGGGTAGTTTTACAGGAAACAGTTTACATTGGAGTATGAAGTTTTGTTTTGTGAAAAGAACTCTGTACAGGGTGTCTTTTCATTTCCCCCCACTCTACACAACCACAGAAGCTGTTGCCATTTGATCTTTTTGTATCTCCATTCCGATTGTTCAAAGTAGCTGTCCGTGAGTGAGATTCATGTGTGTTTAAGTCAGCAAACAGAAGGAATCCCTTTGATGTGCTCAGTGATTAAGACACTTGCCTGTAAAATGAATACTGTGCTGCTCGCTCCTGTCTTCATCTCAAGGCCGGTGCAGCAGTCTTTTTTTTCACTCGTGGGCAGAGGCACAGATCGAGATTCTTTGACAGTACAATAATAGAAGAGGGATGGTGATCGGCGAGGGAGTAGCAGGAAGCTTCTCTGACTCATCCTGCACAGAGGAAGAAACATCCGTATATTGTGGAGAGGGCTTCAGCTGTGCTCTGAAATTCTGAGACCAAGAGGTGCTTCGCACTCAAAGCTGTTTCACACTGAGCTACTTCAAACAGTGGAAGTGGGATGTATATCTACGATACTATTGAAGTAAAAAAGACTGCAGGTTGTCTTGCATGTTTTTTCAGATCTTTGTAGGGTCCAGGAGATCAAGCAACCTTAATTTTGGTGTCTTGTGAGTTGAACAGACAGATTGTGCAGCCTTTATACTATTGATGTTTTTTTCTGATGCTCTGGTAAAAACTGTTAATAATATCCTGGTTTTAAAAAAGATGACATTTTAAGGGAGAAGGACTCCACTTTATCAGAAGTAACACCAAACTCGTTTCTCTGCCCCCCCTTCCCCCCCCACACCCTCCTTTCTCTTCCCCCTTTCCTTTTTCACATCTCTCTCTCTTTCTGCTTCTCCATATCTGCTTCACTGATTCGTGATCTGCTCTCTGCTGCTGTAACCAAGCCCTCAGCTATATAAAGGCAACCACTACAGACGTTTTTAAAAACTCTTTGGGCGTTACTGGGCAAGGCTGGCATTTGTTACATCTCCCTAATTGTGTTTGAACTGAGTTGCTTGCTGGGTCATTTTAGAGGGTAGTTAAGTGTTAAATACATTGCTGGATCTGAGCATGTGTAGGCCAGACCAGATAAGATGTTAGATTTCCTCCTTTCCTGGGCATTTTTAATAACAGTTGATATTTTCATGACCAGCATCACTGTCCCTGTTTCAATTCCAGGGCTGCCATGGTGAGAATTGAACCCATGTGCCAGAGCGTTAACTGGATATCTGTATTCCTCATCCAACTGTCTCTATGTGGCTTTAACATTGCTTTAAGGCACTTGGCAAACATTATCAGTCAGGATTTGTCACTCAGCCGCTTATTTAGCCTGGTAACTGAAAGCTTGATGAAAGAGGTAGGATTTAATGGATAGTTTAATAGAGGAGAAGTAGAAAGATTTAAGGGGTTTGGGGGAGGGAGGGAGTTCCTGAGGTTGGGGCCCAGTCAGCTTCGGGTGCAGTCACCAATTGATGTGGGCCTTAGGTGAAAACTTAAAGACCAACTCAGAAAATGCTGGAAATATTCAGCATCATGGTTCATGTTTCAGATTCTGACAGGGTGAACCCATCCAGAGGTTTAATGGTGGAGCAGAATCGATGAGCTGAATGGCCTGTTTGTGCTTCTATGTCCAATGCAGTGTGCAAATTCTACCACAGCATTAGGTTCAGTTAATCTTCTGGTACTCACTTTTTCATGGCTTTCCCCCTTGGGAAAAAAACAACAGCTTATGAAAAGGAACATGATTTAACCAAATGGTCCCTCGAGCCTTAGCTACTACACTTGATCATTGTTGATCTTTTTCCCAACTCTGCTGTCCCATTTGTCTCCAAACCCATTGATTAAGAACGATATTCTAGATTTACTTTTCTCCCAGATGTAGTCGCTGCTATAGTGTGGAAAGCAGGACATCTGATTTGTGCACAGTATGTGGATATAATCCGAGAACCTGGTTTTGTGATGTTAATTGAGGGATAACTCCCCCGTTATTCAACGTGTTATTCACCCGAGAGTTGTGGGATGCTTTACATTCATCTGAGGGAGCAAGTGGATTCTTGATAAAATAGATGTGAGATACTCAATATTCCATTTGAGGTGTCTAACTAAATTTTTGTGCTGGATTCTGGGGATTTGATCCCATGTCCTTCTGAGTCAGAGAGGAGGAGGCTGCTCAGTGAGCCATGGCAGACTGCAGGGACCAACTGGGAGTCAGTTGGCTCTGTGTGCCTTTTGGGGTTCTAGTGAACCAGTCGACTGTATGAGCCATCATCTGCTGTGAAGCAATAAATATTGCTTACCAGCACCACCCACTTCTGAGTGATATTCAAAAGAACCCTCACAATCTGCTTTGCTGAAATCCATTATCGCGCTGATGATACCGACTGTCCGTGTGAATTGGTTTGTGGAGGAGGTGTAATTAGCAATGAATATTTAGCGGAATGGTTACTTCGATGTAAGGTCTTTAAGACTTAATTTTTTAAAAAAATTGTCTCATTTGTGCACCAACACACTAAAATGTGGAATCGCATAAACCATGAGGCCAGGTTGTGAAGTGATTGATTTGTCTGTGCGTGCGCTCGCGTCATTCCAAGGAAAATATGGCAGGGTCACCTCATAGGAAGAGTAAATGGTCACATAAATCTGCCTCTGCCATTGTGTGATGAATCACATTGCCTGGCCACATAGTCCACCTCTCTGCACCTCAATCAGGCCCTCAATTGTTCACGTTGAAATATTCTTAATTTATCTTGGTACTGAACTGTTGGGAAAATGGTAAAGAGACTATAAAATCGTGATGTTTGACCGACTGTTGGTCACCCACAAGCCTTAACCCCTGATATCACTGTTACCATAACAGTTTAGCACATTAGGTGATTTGTTTGTGAACAGCCTTTGGACCAGTTAAAATCTGATCCTACTCCTAACAGAACAGAGCATAGGTTTAGGCTTTTGTAGTACTACTGCACTCTTGAGCAAGCAGCAACCAAGTGCCATTGCTTACAGGTGCAGAACATTTCTATTTTTCTTCAGTATTATCAGAGCTGTTTCTCTTGTCACTTGTGATCCCAACCCTAAAGGATATATTTGTTAGCCTCTACCGTGGGCTCAGGGAAAGGTTGCTGAGATTAGCATGAGAATAAAAGGATAATGATGTTCTCTCTGTAATTCTCCCGACTGTCTTTCACCCTGTGTCACTCTCTCCGTCTTGCACCCTCCCTTCTTTGCTCCCTCTGCCTTTTTCTCTCCCTCCCTCTAACCCCTTTTCTTCACTTTAACATTCCCTGCCTCTTGCTCCCACCTTCCATCCACAGGCCCTTCCTTTTGTGCCTTCTCCCTATTAGCCCCTTCCCTTGCACACTCCTCCCCTTTCTCTCCACCTCTTGTGACACCTTCTTCCCTCCTGCACGACACCCTTTCTGCACAGCTGGTCCATTAACACTGCATTTATGGATAGTTAAATGCAGTCAGTACTCTCAAATGGTCTGGCAGCAGTCACTTGTAGATCAGAGCAAAGTTTATAGTGCAGCTTTGCAGGATGCCTGGTGCTGGAGCTGGGTGAATAGAAGTCGAGACGGTGAAAGCAAAGGTGTGTGCTGTCAATTTCAGCTGACTGTGTTGCTGTATTCCAAACTCCATTTGCTTATGTGGAAACTCTCTAAAGGGCTGTATAAATCATTGGTCCCTCCCAACACAATCCTGTTCCGTTTTTCTGTTTTCAGTAAACTGGAGGTTAAGGATTTTGCCCTGCCTGTGAATGATGATACCAACCCTTGTGGCTACTTTTCTCTCCAAGAGGGACGGCTACCATTTCTAACACCAGCAACCCAGGTAACTGTAAGTCTATGGCTTCTTTGCTAGTTTACTCTTTCAGGCACAGTTTTGATCACTGTTTTTAATTCAATCCGAGTTAAAACGGTGCAGTAGCATAGCCTGTAATACAGGTATTCAGAGTTCAAATCCCACTGTGGCAACCAGGCAGATGCTGAGTCCAATACAACTTGAGTTGTTATCAGAAAATCAGAGATGTCATAGATGACTATGATCCTTTCACCAACATTCCTGAGAATGCCATCATATTGCCAATGTTCACGACACTAAGTGACAGCATTTTTTTTTGGCTTTGAGGCCCTCTACCAGGTCTTGAGATTGTGAAGGGTGCTATTTATTTGTAAGATGGTCTCTGGTGTCTATCTCTCCCCAATTTGGGCTATTCTAGACTCCAGTCCTCCACTCAATACTGAAGTGCTCCTGCCCTATGAAGTGACTGAGCCAAACATTTGGTTGCCATGACAATCAGCACCTTCCCTGCAATGAGCAAGAGATAATACTGTGGCAATTTTTCTCTCATTTGGAAACATGGTTGTTTTTGAAGCCATTCGGCTTGGAAATTTTGTCTAGTTTCATCTAGTTTTAAAAATCAGATTTTATAGCAGAGAATGCATTTCTGAAATGTATCACTACTTCACAATACCAAACGTGAGACTATTTAAGGCGTTGACTCTGCTAGTTCCAGTAGTTGATTCAACTAATTAAGTTAGATTGGGGTAGTTGTACATGGTATCCTTGTATGACGGTGAAGGTTTTAAGTTGCGTGATGTTTAGTTTTGTGACCCACTGTCTATAGGGTTTAGGGTTAGGGAAATGGTGGACAAGACTATTTTTGAGAGTTCCATTAATGATGTGTGCCTTGCTTTGAAGGTTGTAAATACTATGTGATAGACTATTCGGTGGCTTTCAGGGTCTGCACATAACTAGGGAATGGGCTGCTGGGACTGTTCTCCCCAGGTAAGATATTACTGAGAGTGAGTTTGGTAGAGGTCTAGACAGAGGAGTAATTGTTTCCATTGGTGGAAGTTCTCAAAATCAGGGGCCACTGATTTTAAAGTGATTGGCAAAAGAACCAAAAGTGACTAGAAAAGAATCATTTTATCGTGCGGTGAATGGTTTCGAACTGCTTGAGAGTGACAGTGATTCAAGCGTGGCTCTCAAAAGTGAGTTGAATAATTTTCTGGAAAGCAAGGTAATTGCAGGGAAATGGTAAGGGAATTGAAGCAGCCAAATAGCCAGAACAGATGTGCAGGCTTTCTCAGCTGTTCTTGTCAGCCTTACAAAGCTTTGCCATGGGTCCTTACGTGACTGATTCTTGACCCACAGATCTTTTGGGATCAAAGGACAGGGTGTGCCATGAGATAATGGCTGGTCTGATCATCCTCAGCTCCATTATCCTGTATTTTCCCTACAACTCTTGCTTTCCTTACTGATTAAAAATTAGCCTATCTCAACCGAGGATATACTTAATCCAGTCTTGACGGCCATCTGCGGTAAAGAATTCCTCAGATTCACTGCCCTCTGGGAGGAGACGTTCCTCCTCAGTGTTTTCTTTGAGCAGCGAAGGTTAAGGCGAGATTGACTAGAGATTTTCTAAATTATGAATGGCTGTGTGGAGAAACCATTTTCATTGGCGGAGGGGTCAGTAACCAGAGGGCATACATGAAAACCATTAGCATGTGAACAAGTAGAGATTTGTTGCATGTTCTTTCCTGGGATGTGGGCGTTGCTGACTGTGCCAGCATTTATTAGCCACCCCTCATTGCCATTGAGAAGGTGCTAGTTTGACTCGCTACAGTCTGAGAGATGTAGGTACACCCATAGTACTGATAGGGACGAAGTACCAAGATTTTGACCCAGTAATGCTGAAGGAACGTGTTAGATTTCCAAGTAGGATGGTGTGTGGCTTGAAGGAGGAACTGGCTGGTTCTTTCATTCATGAATATTTGGGACAATCAAGAGCCCTGTTGATAAATTTCTTGATGAAAAATCTGGAAGAGTACTGAGTTTTCTTTTCACTATTCATTCATGGGCTGTGGATAGCAATGGCTGGGCCGACAATTATTGCCTTTCCCTGATTCCCTTTGGGGAGGTGATGGTAACCTGCCTTCTTGAACTGCTGCAATCCTTGAGGTGTACATACACCCACAGGACTGTTGGGGAGCTCCAGGAGTTTGGCCCAGTGACAGCAAAGGAATGGTGATACGTTTCCAAGTCAGGACATTGTGTGGCTTTGAGGGGAATTTGAAGGATTGATATCCCCATTCATCCACTGCCCTCATTCTTCTAATTGATAGATATCATAGATTTTGGAGGTGTTGTCTAAGGAGACTTGGTCAAATTTTGCAGTGCATTTTGTACGTAACTGCTGCTATTATACGTCTATAGTGGTGGGGTGAATGTTTGTGGATGGGGTGCCAGTCAGGTTGGCTGCTTTGTTTCAGATGATGTCAAACTTCTTGAGCAGTAGTTGGTCTTGACGATCTTGGATGGTAGTGGTCCTGGGTTTGGAAGGGTATGTCAAATGAGGCTTGATGATTTTTCTCATTAATTTATGATTCACTTGTCACTGTAAAAAGTGATTTGGCTAAATCTTAGAAAATGGGAAAAAGCAATTTGCAAAGCTTTTGATGAGATTGCAAGTAAGATGATAAGATATAGGAGCAGAATTAGGCGATTTGCCCATTGAGTCTGCTCTGCCATTCGATCATAACAGGTAAGTTTCTCAACCCCTTTCTCCCATCCTGTTGGCATAATCTTTAATTCCCTTACTAATCTGCGACAATGAATTCCACAGATTCCCCATCCTGTGGCTGAAGAAATTCCTCCTCATTTCGGTTTTAAAATGTTGTCCCTTCAATCTGAGGATGTGCCCTCGGGCCCTAGTCTCTCCCTCTAATGGAAGTGGGACTAAAATTGGACAGCTCTTATAAAAAGCAGTGGTGGGCATGGTAAACTGAGAGATTTCTTTCTGTGTCATAGTTATACAGCACAGAAACAGACCAACCACTCCATTCCAAATATAATCCCAAACTAAGCTAGTCCTACCTGCCCGCTCCTGGTCCATATCCTTCAACCTATTAATGTACTTACCAAAGTACCTTTTAAATATTGTAAATGTGCCCACATCCACCACTTCGTCATTCCACACATGAACTACTGTGTTAAAAAAATTTGCTTCTCATGTTCTTTTTAAATCACTCTCCTCTAACTTTGAAAATATGCCCTCTTGTCTTGAAATCCCCCATTTTAGGGGAATAATGCCGTCTATGCTCTCATGATTTTCTAAACCTCTATAAGGTCACCTCTCAACCTCCTCCGCTGCAGTGAGGAAGGTCCCAGCCTAGCCAGCCTTTCTTTATAACTCATCTATACCATACTCAGGCCACATCCTGGTATATCTGTTCTGAACCCTCTCCAGCTTCATAATATCCTTCCTACAAGTGGGTGTAGGAAGAGGCATCAGCAATGTCCTGTATGACCTCGACATTATTTCCCAACTCCTGTACAGAAAGGACTGAGCAATGAAGGCAAGTGTGCTAAACTCCTTTTTAACTATCCTAACTATATTTGATGCAAACACCAAAGAATTATTTACCTGCATCCCCAGGTTGCTCTGTTCTACAACTGTGCTGTGTGATTCTGCTCTCAAATGTTGCTCTCACTCAATTTTCCAATTAAAGTTATTGAGTAAAGTTGTCATTTTACATTCCATATTTGCCTTTTCAGGTTTTGTTCAGACTACTATTTATTTTTAACGAAGTATTGTTGTTTCTGTAGAGCTGAAGCCTGTCAGAAATGTCGGCTTGAATGAGAACTGAGATATTATTTGCCTGTTTTAACTTCAGCTGTTTTACTAAAATCTGTTGTGTTAATGAATGCCTCAGTTCTGAGATGATGTTACTTTCAGTTTTAGATTCGTCTTAATTTATCACCTCCAATTTCCATCAGAAATGTTGGATCTGATTTTGTTGGGTAATGTAGGAGGAAAAAAAATGGTTTTAATGAGTGAACACAACACTGGCTGGCTGCTGCTTTGTGTTTAGTTACATAGCCCAGTGAATGAGAGAATATTTAAACTTTATTGTTGAGAATAACTCCTCCATTACATCACTGAGTCCTGGGCTTGCACAAGAGATTGTGGAAGTGACCGTGCAGTTATGACTCCCCAGATGCAGTGATGGACATGAAAATGTTAGACTCATTCAAGAATCGACTTTGGGAGCTGTAAAACCATTCTGTAAGAATGAGAAGGATAATAGAATGGTCTGCCCAAAGTTGACTTATGAATATCTGTGTTTTTGAAGGATGAGTCACTTGTGCAGAACTTCCTTTTGTCTGCCAATTGTGATGTTCACAATAAACTCTGTTAATAGCATTAAATTATGTTAACACCAGGATGCCGTCAGTGCCTTCCATTGCTCCATTTTAAAACAAAATGACAAAAGTTGTAATCAGTTAATATTCTGAGAATTGATCAGTATTGTGTCTAACCTTTAATCCTGGCTGCCAAAACTAGAAGTTATGGGCTTCTCCTTTTAAAAAAAATGTTGGATGACAATTTTAAATTTTGCTACATGGTGATTTGAGTGTGTGACTTTTTTTGGATGGAGCCAATGCTGAAATGAAACGAGAGACCTTTTTTGTTTGTTGGGTCTCTATGATTCTTTCTTCTTGTGTTTTTTTTTCCCTCTTGTCCATTTACCTGTTGATACCAGCGGATAGCTCTGATGTATGCCTTTCTCCCAAGGTCACAATTCGTAATAATTGGCAGGTAGCCTGCAGGATTTCTGCAGTGTTCCTTCTGTCCCCTCTCCAGCTGTGATGTTTGTGAAGCATGCCAATTTGGAGAAGTGGCATAACGACAAAAAGCAAGTCTGGGATCTGCATGTTTATCCATCTGTTCCAGGCCGCAGCTCTCTTTTGCTTGAGCAACTGATATGCCCTCAAGTTTGTCCCTTGGAAAGGCATGGAGTTTTATTTTGCCGTGACTTTGTAATTTATAATTATAATCTCGGAAGCTGTGCCAGAGAGTGGGATTAAGTCTCGTTTCTTTGAACCAGTTTGCAGTGTTCTCTGAGGGAATCCAAGCTTAAATGCCACCCCCCTCCAAAAAAAATGCCTAACCCCTGCAGTCTGAGAAGCCACATGGGAGTCCTGAATTAATTGTCAACTCGCTGACTGCATTTTGACTTGTGGCCAGGGATGTTACTGATGCTGTCGTTCATTCAGGTGCTGTTAAAGCAGCTGAACAGTAATAGACAACAAATTTGTTGGCTCATGGAAGACCTCCTCCAAAGTGCTAAGCCAGTTGGTGTATCCACCCGATATCTGTTAGATGTAATGCTCAGCATGATTCTGGACGTGTGATCAGTTTTCTTGGGTATTTCTTTCTCTCTGTATCTCTCTGCAATTCCTGCCTGAAAGTTGGTCTTTTACCTAAGTATTTGGTTGTCTCCTAAATCACACTCTGACGCTTGTTTTTCCCAGCACCTCTGAAGAGCCTGAGACATCCTTTACACGTTTTTAAAAAAAGATAAGGACATGATAGTTGCGGAGGTGGTAATTTGTGTTTCAGATGTTAGGTTTCATGGTCTCACCTGTTGAGCTTGTAGGTTGTGCTTTAAATCCTTGCAAAGACCTGAGCACATTTTAAGGCTGAGATACTATCTGACATCACCACAGGAACTGACATAAGAGGAAATGACATCACCAACCCAAGGAAACCTAAACACATAAATAGAAAGTGGGTCACTAATACCACTGCTTCATCAGAGTTAAAAACCACGCAACACCAGGTTATAGTCCAACAGGTTTAATTGGAGGCACACTAGCTTTCGGAGCGTTGCTCCTTCATCAGGTGATAGTGGCCACTATCCTGGCCAAGATCCTCCCTTTAACCAATGTCACTGAATGATTAATCTGATTGTTTAGCTGAACTTGGGAATAAAGGGGCCTTTATCAGGATGGCAACCTGTGACTAGTTGATTTCAGCAGGGGTCAGTATTGGGACCTGGATGAATGAACTGAGGACATTGTTGCTAAGTTTGCAGATGACTCAAAGATAGGTAGAGCGACACGTAGTGCTGAAGAAGTGGGGAGACTGCAGAAGGACTTGTTACGGCTAGGAGAGTGAATGAAGAAGTGGCAGATGGAATACAGTGTGGAAAAGTGTGAGGTTGTACACTTTGGTAGGAAAAATACAAGTATAGACTATTTCTAAATGAGGAAAGATTATGGAAATCTGAATCTCAAAGAGACTAGTTACAAGCAGGTTAATTCAGTTAGAAAGGGAAATGCCGTCATTTCAAGAGGGCTAGAATGTAAGAGCAGTGATGTACTGCTGATGCTGTATAAGGCTCTGGTCAGACCAGGTTTGGAATATTGTGAGCAGTTTTGGGTCTTGTATCTAAGAAAGGATGTACTGGACTTGGAGGGGCCCAGAGAAGGTTTGCACGTATGATCCTGGAGATGAAGGGCTTGTCATATAAGGAGCGGTTGAGGACTCTGGGTGTATATGTGGCGTTTAGAAAGTTGAGGGGGGAACGTGATTGAAACCTGCTGAATACTGAGAGATCTGGATAGAGTGATCTTGGAGAAAATGTTTCTGCTAGTGGGGGAGATTAGGACTCATCTTCAGAGTGAGGTGACAATTCTTTAGAACTGAGGTTAGGAGGAATTTCAACCAGAGTATCGTGAATCTGTCAAACTCATTTGAGGCCAAGTCATTAAGTGTATTTAAGGCAGAGATAAATAGGCTCTTGCTTGGTAAGGAGATCAAAGATTACAGAGAGAAGGCAGGAGAATGGGGTTGAGAAATATATCAGCACTGATCAAATGGTGGGGCAGACTCAATGGGCTGAATAGCCTGATTCTGCTCCTGTATCTTATGGTCTTCTACCATTGCTGCTTGTGAGAGCTGGCCAAGTGTCTTGTGAGGTTTCTGCATTTAAACTCGCAACGGCACTTCAAATGATTGTTTTAGTGGCTGTGAAATGCACTTGGACAGAGGTTGTGAAATTCGCAGTGTGAATGTGTATCCGGTCTTTGTTCTTTGTCAGTTTGCTAATGCCATCTGTAAAGCGGCTTCTGCCCTTTGATTCTATTGGACGTGTGAAAGTGTTCACAGTGGAAGACTCCGGCATACCAGAATTTCAGGGTCCGAGTCAGGGGCAGAAGTGAGTGCAGTGGCCATCACGAAGAATAAGGTGCTCAGGAAGCTGGGCAGTCTGAAAGTGGATAAAGCACAGGACCAGCATGGAATACACCCTGAAGTTCTAAAGGAGATTGCAGAGGGATTGGTGATCTTTCAGGAATCACCAGAGTCAGGGAGGGACCCAGAGGACTAGAAAATGGCTAATGTAACACTGCTGTTTAAGGAAGGTGGGATGCAGAAGACAAAACTTGGCTGGTTTGCCTAACCTTGGTGATTGGTAAGGTTTTAAGAGTCTATGTTTGAGGAATACTTGGCAGTGCATGGTATAATAGGGTGGAGCCAGTACAGTTCTGACAAATCTTTTAGAATTACTTTGAGGAGATAATGAGCAGGTCAGACAGAGGAGAGCCGGTGGACGTGATCGATTTGAATTTCCGAAAGGCCTTTGGCAAGGTGTTGCAGAGGAGGCTGCTTAATAAGATAAGAGCCATGGTGTTAGGGGCAAGATACTGGCATGGACAGAGGACTGGCTGACTGGCAGAAGGCAGAGAAAGGGGGTAAAAGGGTCAGTGATCAGTGGAGTTCCACAGGGAGTCAGTGTTGGGACTGCAACTATTCACGTTATATATTAATGATTTGGATGAAGGAACCGAGGGCATTGTTGCTATGTTTTCAGTTGACACAAAGATAGGTGGAAGGATAGATAGTGTTGAAGAAGCAGGGAGGTGGCAGAAGCAGTTGGACATGAAAGGTGAGAGGGCAAATAAGTGTTGGATGGAATAAAATATGGGAAAATGAGGTTATGTACTTTGGTAGGAAGAACAGAGGCATAGATTATGGGGAAAGATTTCAGAATTTGAAGCACAAAGGATTTGGGAGTCCTACTTTGAACTCTTTAAGGTTAGCTTGCAGGTTCAATTGGTTAGGAAGACTATGCAATGTCAGCATTTATTTCAAGAGGGCTCGAATACAAGCAAAGAGAAGAGATGTACTGTTGAGGCTGTATAAGGCTGTGGTCAGTCAGCATTTGAAATATTGCGAGTGGTTTGGGCCCCATATCTCAGGAAAGATGTGCTGGTCTTGAGGGTCCAGAAGAGATTTACAAGAATAATCCCTGAAGGGTTTGTCATATGAGAAGCAGTTGAGGACACTGGGTATGTATTGGGTGGAGATTAGAAGGATGGTTGGGTTGGGTGTGGGCTGGAGAGGGAATATGATAGAAATGTACAGCATACTAAGAGACCTGGATAGCAGTGATGTGGAGAAGGTGCTTCGACTCGTAGGACAGATAAGAACCTGAGTGCACAGCCCCAGTGTGCAGGGGCATCCTTTTAGAGCTGAGATGAATAGGAAGGACTTCAACCAGAAGGTGCTGAATCTGTGGGACTCATTGCCACAGAAGGCTGCTTAGGCCAAGTCATTGAGTATATTTAAGAAAGAGAGAGGCTGTTGATTAGTAAGGGGACCAAGGGTTATGGTGTTAGGTTCTTTTCCTTGAGATTCTTACATACCTGATGCAACTGCAATACACCAACTTCTGTAAACAGCCATAATTTCTGAAGCAAGTACAAGCTTGGAGGATCACTTGACACTCCTCACAATGCTTGCAAATCGTATCAAGGGATCTCTTGTAACAGGGACCAGTTCTTCTTTTATACAAGACTTTACGTCACAGTCAGTAATGCCCACAAGACAACCCCCAGTCACTTCCACATAGACACATGCCACTCAAAGACACAATGTAGTGATTTGATTATTTCCAGAAGCAATATGGTTGTATCTTAACTTATTGGCAAGATCTCGTGTAAATCGTTTTTCTCACTGCAGGGTGTGGTCAGTTTCTTTAACTGCAATGTTCTTACTGTTTCTGAATTGCAGGAGAAGGCTATGTAAATTTTTACATTCTGCCTGCAAGACAGATAAACATACCACCCACCCACCGGACATCCAATTTCTTGCAGGTCAGCAGAACAACTTAACCCTTTAACATCTCAATGGGAAGAAGGCAGGAGAATGGGGTTGAGAAGCACGTCAGCCATGACTGAATCTGCTCTGCGATTTAATGTGCCAAATGGTCTAATATATCTTATTTTCTTATGGAAAGTGTTGTTGCAATGTGAGAAATTGCTTGCCTGCTTATGTTGTTTTGTATCTGAGAAACCAGGTACTGGTTAATTACTGTAGCTCAGAGCCAGAAAAGCTCCTGTTACACTCTCCTGTGATGGTGATTAATTCACAGGTACCTCTCTGTGGTTTCCATGTAATTTCAAGATTAATTCTGCCTGTTGTAATTTGTTTTATATGTTATTGAGTGTTCTAACTCATCCTGGAATTTCCTACCAAGGAACATTTTTGGTTCATATGAATCCCCAAATTGTACACTCATTGTTCTGTTGACTTATGACACCTTTTGAACTATTTACTAAAATGCAGTTAAGATGCAAATCATATGCTTGTTGAACACTGAACTGGTGTCTGTCTAAAACTCATTCTCTGATATTCAAAAAGTTTAAAATCTACTGGTTGGATTAATGGGTTTAAATTTCTGGGGACAGCCTCAGGAAGCTCATTACTC
This sequence comes from Hemiscyllium ocellatum, assembly GCF_020745735.1. Classification (NCBI taxonomy): domain Eukaryota; kingdom Metazoa; phylum Chordata; class Chondrichthyes; order Orectolobiformes; family Hemiscylliidae; genus Hemiscyllium; species Hemiscyllium ocellatum. The sequence continues at coordinate 14,936,350 of NC_083442.1, forward strand.
CTAGTCTGTTAATTTAGTGACTTCATTCGGCTGTAAAGTTGTATTAAATGATCAACTTGAGAACCCATCTGAAAGATGATTTCCACAGTGGAAGTCTTGCAGCAAGGATAATGCTGGGATGTTATCATTTAATCTGACAAAGGAGATTTGAATGAAGGTGGGGGAGCACTAATGCATCATGGCTGGAGAGAAAAGGTGGAATGTTTCCTCCAGAGTTTGAATAGTTGTCTGATACAATGTTTGAGTTCTCACACTTAAAATTGCACATTTGGATCCATTACTTGCTGTCCTGCTGTCAGAACCTGTACCTTTGGTTGACAGTGAACATTGGAGGTTAAAGAATACTTTTGAGCTTTACTATATGCATCTCATTATTGTAAAATATTGCTCTGCGTTTGGCTGTGGCATCTCCAGCTGCTTTTGGGAAAGGAAGCCACAGATCTTAATGACGCCTGGCTACATATTGTGTGCGGTTTGGCTTTAATCATTGGAGAGTACAATCAACCATTCAGTGAAAGGATTGAAGCAGCAAAAGCAAATCTGAGATGACCCAATTTAATTGTTGAAAGTCATATGCACACACTAACTTTACTGGGATTAAAAACCATGGTGGGTTGCACTTGGTGCACAATCACGGGCAATGGCAGTTGGAAAGCGGAGTGCAATATTGCAGAAGAGTAAAATTATGTTTGAGTATTTTTATAGACAGTCCACTGATACAGAGTAATTATTATGCTGAGGTTTGGTCGAAATTAATCAGTGATGTTAATGTGAAAGATGGGATTCAGCACAGAAATAAATTTGAATCATCAGATAATTTGAAGTGAGAAACTTTGAATTGAGAGCACCTTTTATCTAATCTGGTGCTACTTGGGGTGTTAAAAGGAGAAAATGAGGACTGCAGATGCTGGAGATCAGAGCTGAAAATGTGTTGCTGGAAAAGCGCAGCAGGTCAGGCAGCATCCAAAGAGCAGGAGAATCGACGTTTCGGGCATGAGCCCTTCTTCAGGGCTGTATCTGTATTGAAATAAGTCTTCATATCCAGATTTATATTGCTAAACTACAGATCAGCCAGCAATAACTATGGCCCATGTTGATAAAAGATATTAGCTGTGTCTCAGTGCTCTTGCTTCTTGGTCAGAAAGTTGTGATTTGAAAATGTACTCTAAACCAGCAATTCTGTGACAGTGCTGAGGGAGCTTTACACTTTTAGACATACCGCCTATATCCGTCCCGTCAGATGGATGCCAAGATTTGCTGGCACTAGTTTGAAGAGCAAGGGAATTTTCACTTGCTGGTCCAATATGTGTCAGTTAACCTTGTCCAAAAGAATTTATCTCCTCTTCAAAGCTGTTGCGTTTTGTGGGAATAAGGACTTGAAGTTTGCTGCCTGAAGACAAGCTCTCAGTGATTGTCCACTGAATTCTGGCAAAGTGCCATGTTACTCTGCTCTATTTAGGGTGATGGGGTAGGTCCCAAGTGGAATAGGAATCAAATCCTGTGTGATTGCTGTTATTTGATCCACGTGCTAGCTGTCTGGCCAGCTGAGCTAATCCGTCCCACTCCCCTGTGGGAATTTAGAATGCAGATTGGTTGCCACGTCTCCTGCCTTAAGACAGTGATTTCATTTCAAAAGTACTTCATTGACTGTGAAGTGTAATGGGGCTGTCAAAGGTTCTATATAAATGCAAGTGTTCTGTCATAAACCCAGTGGGGATATCCAAGGGAGGCTGCCTGCTTTATTGCTCAAAGATGAAGCATCTGAGTACTCTCTCCTTTTATAATTAAATGCTACAGATGTGGAGCATGCTACTGTTTAAGTTAACTCGGGTTGTTTTCTGAAGCTTCTGTTTCCATTACCGAGGACCTTGCAGCGCAGCCGTACACATTAACTGGCAGCTTTCTGCCTTTCCAAGGCAGACCACCCGAGGTGAGACTTGATTTCACAGTTACAGTAACAGCCTCTGTTTTACTGATAGGATTGGCAGAATGCAGTCAGTGTCATTACACATTACTTTGGGGGGAGGCTTCTCTCCAGATGGGTTGGGGCTGTCACTGCCTGGTTTGTGGCAGCATTTGACCTTTCTGCTGTGAAGAATGGCCCATTATTTTTGATGGCAATTAGTTGGCTGCGGTTCATCCTGATTTATATGGAGAGCATTGAGAATGCAGCCATTATGTCAGTAATTGCAACGTTGTGGATACTGTGCTTGTACTGAGTACATTATCTTGGGAATAGAATTTCCCTTTACTGGGTTCATTTATAATCTTAACTTTCATTGTGTTCAGTAACTGACTCTCTCTTGTTACTGCAAATGGCTACCGGAGTCTGGGGATATGTGACTGATCCACACTCATGATAGCTAAAACTCATTTGAATGGTAGTTGGACCAGATTTGAGTTGTGTGTGATAACACTCAGGCGCACAGAAATATTGAAATGACGCGGAGAGCATACTGAGAATCTGAGGAAAAATTCACAGAATTTGAACAGTCAAATCAACTATTGACGTGAGACCATAACTGTTGCTTTTTAAAATATACTTCATACCCTAACCTTGAAGAGTAATGTGGAAGAATTTGAAAAATGTTTATAGTGGCTCATAAGATGATTAACACTTATAGCAGGGAGCTCGTTTTGTGCATACACGCAGCCCATATGGTGGGATGGTTAGCACTACCCATCAGACATTAGAATTCTGTTGAATGTCTGTTCCAAATTTGGATCTAGAACTCTGCCCCAGCAACCAGAGACCAATCAGAACCAGAGATTGAGCACTGCATTCGTAAAGTGGAGGTGATGAGTGGTGAGGTAATGCACTTGCTAAGTCAAGGGCTTGCTTTATTTGTATTACAGGGGACCCGGCCTTGTGGCTTGGAAGCTGTTTTGTGGCTCTTTAGCACCTTCTTTGAGCTCCTAATCTTTTCTAGTTGGATTGCTTTATGCAAAAGGTTCAAAAACAAAAGCCACGGAAAGAAAGAGCCATAGATGTAGTTTTACTCTCTCAGCTGCAAGGTTTATTTCCAGATGTTTCGTCACCCTACTAGGTAACATCTTCAAAGAGCCTCAGGCGAAGGGTGACGAAACATGTGGAAATGAACCTTCAACCTCAGCGAGCAAGCCTACATCTAAAACTTCAACCTGAGCTACAAATCTTCTCAAAAATCACTAAGTAAGAACCATGCTTTAGTTGTAGTTATCTAAAAAAGTTTGCACTTTATCTCTAAATGATTATTTAAATGATTTGTAACCATTATTTGTTGATGTTATGAAAAGAAAAATTCAAGTGAGCTAAAAATTACATAGAAGTCTTCAGGGATGCGCCCAAAACCTTTTTTGTTTTGGCTTCCAGGGAACCCTAGTTGAAAACTCTGGATTATTTGAATAAAAATACTAAATAAATCTGTTTGTTTGATGTAACTGCAGTCTGGTCATAGATATATACGTTCCATTTGAAAACAAGATTTTATGGTTGCACCTTATTATTTCCAAAAAATGCTGAGATACCCCCATGTATGTGTATGTGTGATGTGCTGTTAGAATCTATTTTTACAATGAGCAAATTGTATGGCAAAATATCTAACTCTCCGTATCTTAAGTGACTTTCAAAGATTACTTTGCTGACAAATTTATGACTTAAAGTCCATTTGCAGTTAAGTCTTATTATATACAAATTTTCTTAACCCCACAAAAATGTACTGTGCACCTTTTCCCTTGCTACTGAGAGTCTGATCTTCACTTATTTGAAGGTATTAAAATAAAATTGAAGGAAATTACTTCTGGAGGAGATGATACACACTGCGGTCTATGTTTGTGAATACTACTATTTCCAAGGTTTTCAAGAACATAACCCCTATAGAGTCATAGAGATGTACAGCGTGGAAACAGACCCTTCAGTCAAACCCGTCCACGCTGACCAGATATCCCAACCCAATCTAGTCCCACCTGCCAGCACCCGGCCTATATCCCTCCAAGCACTTCCTATTCATATACCAATTCAAATGCCTCTTAAATGTTGCAATTGTACCAGCCTCCACTGCTTCCTCTGGCAGCTCATTCCATACACGTACCACCCTCTGTGAAAAAGTTGCCCCTTAGGTCTCTTTTATATCTTTCCCCTTTCACCCTAAACCTATGCCCTCTAATTGTGGATTCCCTGACCCCAGGGAAAAGACTTTGCCTATTTACCTTATCCATGCCCCTCATAATTTTGTAAACCTCCAAAAGGTCACTCCTCAGCCCCCGACGCTCCAGGGACAACAGCCCAGCCTTTCCCTGTAGCTCAAATCCTCCAAACCTGGCAACATTCTTGTATATCTTTTCTGAGCCCTTTCAAGTTTCGCAACATCTTTCCGATAGGTAGGAGACCAGAATTGCATGCAATATTCTAATAGTGGCCTAACCAATGTCCTGTACATCCACAACATGACCTCCCAACTCCTGTACTCAATACTCTGACCAATAAAGGAAAGCATACCAAACGCCTCCTTCACTATCCTATCTACCTGCGACTCCACTTTCAAGGAGCTATGAATCTGCACTCCAAGGTCTCTTTGTTCAGCAGCACTCCGTAGGACCTTACCATTAAGTGTATAAGTCCTGCTAAGATTTGCTTTCCCAAAATGCAGCACCTCACATTTATCTGAATTAAACTCCATCTGCCACTTCTCAGCCCATTGGCCCATCTGATCAAGATCCTGTTGTAATCTGAGGTAACCTCCTTCACTGTCCACTATACCTCCAATTTTGGTGTCATCTGCAAATTTATTAACTATACCCCTTATGCTCGCACCCAAATCGTTTATGTAAATGTCAAAAAGTAGAGGACCCAGCACCGATCCTTGTGGCACTCCACTGGTCACCGGCCTCCAGTCTGAAAAACAACCCTCCTCCACCACCCTCTGTCTTCTACCTTTGAGCCGGTTCTGTATCCAAGTGGCTAGTTCTCCCTGTATTCCATGAGATCTAACCTTGCTAACCAGTCTCCCATGGGGAACCTTGTCGAACACCTTACTGAAGTCCATGTAGATCACGTCTACCACTCTGCCCTCATCGATCCTCTTTGTTACTTCTTCAAAAAACTCAATCAAGTTTGTGAGACATGATTTCCCACGCACAAAACCATGTTGACTATCTCTAATCAGTCCTTACCTTTCCAAATACATGTACGTCCTCTCCCTCCAAAAGGAGGATTTCCTCCAACAACTTGCCCATCACCGAGGTCAGGCTCACTGGTCTATAGTTCCTTGGCTTGTCCTTACCACCTTTCCTAAACAGTGGCACCACATTAGCCAACCCCCAGTCTTCTGGCACCTCACCTGTGACTATCGATGATACAAATAGCAAGAGGCCCAGCAATCACTTCCCTAGCTTCCCACAGAGTTCTCGGGTACACCTGATCAAGTCCAGGGGATTTATCTACCGTTACCCATTTCAAGATATTCAGTACTTCTTCCTCTGTAATATGGACATTTTGCAAGATGTCACCATCTATGCAAAATACTCATTTAGTACCTCCCCCTTTTTCTCTGGCTCCACAAAGATCGTCTTGCTGATCTTTGAGGGGCTCTATTCTCTCCCTAGTTAACCTTTTGTCCTTCATGTATTTGTAAAAAGTCTTTGGATTCTCCTTAATTCTATTTGCCAAAGCTATCTCATGTCCCCTTTTTGCCCTCCTGATTTCCCTCTTAAGTATACTCCTACTGCCTTTATACTCTTCGAAGGATTCACTTGATCTATCATGTCTCTACCTTGCATATGCTTCCTTCTTTTTCTTAACCAAACCCTCGATTTCTTTGGTCATCCAGCATTCCCTATCCCTACCAGCCTTTCCTTTCACCCTATGAATTGCAGGACATTACAATATGACAAGATCTGTTATTAAAGTAGACGAGCAGGAGGTTGGAAGAACACAGCAAATCAGGCAGCATCGGGAAGTTGAGAAGTTAACGTTTTGGGCATCACTCTTCAGGGCTGGGGGTGGATGTTGAAGGGAGCTGCAGATAAAAGGGGGTGGTGGGGCGGGGGGAGGGGTGAAGTGGGTATAGGTGAAGACAAGTAGACGGTATGACTTGGTTGGTCAGTGGGAGAAAGGAATCTGGTTGGTGGCAGGTAGTGGTGGAAAGGAGGGGGAAGCACTGGGAAGGGAGTCAGAAGATGGGAAGGGTGGTTATTTGAAATTGCAGAACTCAATGTTGAGTCCTCTGGGCTGTAGGCTGCCCAGGCGGAGGATGAGATGTTGTTCCTCCAATTTGCACTGTGGTTCATTTTGGCAATGGAGGAGTCATGTGAGAAATGGAGTGGTTGGGGAATTGAAATGGGCAGTGACTGGGAGGTCCAGTCGCCCCCTACGTTCGATCTGCCCGATGTAGAAAGGCCACATTGGGAGCACTGGATGCAATAAGCTAGGTTGGAGGAGAGGCAGGTGAATCTCTGTCTCACCTGGAAAGACTGTTGGGGCCCTGGATGGCAGTGAGGGAGGTGCTGTATTGGCAAGTTTTCCATCTTTCTCGGTTGCTTGGGGAGGTGAGGTTCGCTGGGTTCAGGGAGGGCTGTGGAGAGAGATGGGGAAGATGTTCTTGGTGGTGGGGTCTAGTTGGAGTTGGTAGAAGTGTTTAAGGATGATGCGTTGGATGCAGAGACTGGCGGGTTATAGGTGAGGACTGGGAGACTCTGTCTTTATTGCTTTGGAAGGTGGGGGATTAGAGCAGTTGAATGGGGAATGGAGGTGGTGCAGCGGAGGGCTGTCTGAATGACAAGAGGAGGAAAAGCACGTTCTTCAAGGTGGGTGGACATCTGGGAAGCGTGAGTGGAATGTCTCATCGTCAGAGAATATATGATGGTAATGGAGGAATTGGGAGAATGGGGTGAAGTTCTTGCAGGATACTGGGTGGGAGGAGATGGAGTCCAGGTAGTTATGGGAATGTGTAGGCTTGTAATAAATGTCTGTCTGGAGACTATTGCTGGAGATGGAAATGGTGAGATCAAGAAAGGGGAGGGAGTCTCCGCATCTATTGCATTCTCCCCCCCCCCCCCCCCCCCCCCCCCCCCCCCCCCCCCCCCCCCCCCCCCCCCCAATTCAAATAACCTCCTTCCCCAACCCCTGACTCCCTTCCCAGCCCCTCCCCTTCCCTTCCACTGCTCCCCGACACCAACCGAATTCATTCTTTCCACTGACCAACCAGGTCATACCCTCTGCCTATCTTCGCCTACCCCCATTCACTTCCTGCCCCTGCCACCCCCATTATCTGCAGCTCCCCCCACACCCACCCCCAGTCCAGAAGAAGGGTTACACCCAAAGCTTCTTGATACTGCCTGGCTTGCTGTGTTTTCTCAGCCTCCTGCCTGTCTGTTTTGGATTCCAGCAAACTGCAGGTTTTTTTTGTCTCTAACCAAGATCTTTTATAAAAGCATGAACAAAAATCATTTTCAAGTGAACACAGAATGCTAGAGAAACTCAGCAGCTTCTGTGGAGAGAGAAAGAATTAATATTTTGCTTCTAGTGTGACTCCTCTTCAGAAATAGTTTTCAGTTTTATAGTAAATTCTACTGTTACAGTTGCATTCAAATTAGAAAAGTGCTGTTCTGGTTAATTTGGTTCAATTTTTGATTTTTTTCTGAACTTGCACATATTCATGTTTGATACACAACTTGAATGATATGCAAAGAAAGAAAATCAAAAGATGCAAAAATAGTCAATAAGCATAAATAATTTAGATTTGTTTTATTTTTGTCTTGATGCTTTGAATTTATGTATGTCTTTTATTATGTATGCAAATTATACATGCCACCAGAGCACTTTGTCATTTATTGATTTCTGTATTGTTGAATTTCTGTCGAGTGTCTCAATTTTGATTTTACAGATTTTATAAAAAGCTCAAGTAAATGTTGCATTTTACTACAGATCCTGTGATAGACTGATTCTTGTTTTATTTTGGCACTGAAATAATTTTTAAAGGGAACTTAAGGTGTCCAAGATACTGTGTAGAGTTCTTTGCTGATTCTTATGACAGAAATCAAGTCCTTGAGACTCAAAATAACTGTTTTGATTTAAAACCAGTGTTCTTCTGATTGGGGGTAGTATAGGAATGTTTCGCAATTATATATTCAATATAATTTTCACCTGCTTTTCCTGTGAATTTACAACACAGCAACAGGCCATTTGGTCCAGGAGATCTATGCCAGTGTTAATGATTCACCAGCGCTTCCTCACATTTAACTTTGTTGGGCCCTATCAGCATATCTCATTCCTTTCTTCTCATATATTGGTCTTACAGCGCAGATGTGTTTATTTTAAGCAGTCGATGTGATGGTGATGGTTCACTCCATGTTCTAACTGCTGTGAACAAAGAGGGAGTCCTTGGCCTTGCTGGACTGTTAATCCAGAGGCCCAGACAATGTTCTGGGGACTTTTTATTTAAATCCTGCCATGGCAGCTGGTGAAATTTGAATTCAATAAAAAAAAAGTCTGGAATTATGAGTCTGATAATGAACACAAGTTCATTGTCGATTGTTGGAAAACCCCATCTGGTTGACTAATGTCAGTTAGGGAAGGAAACTGCTGTCCTTACCTGGTCTGGCCTACACGTGACTTCAGACTCACAGTAATGTGGTCGACTCTGGATGGATAATGACTGTTGTTCTAACAAACCCAAATAGGATTTATCAATATGATCAATATGGTTTTATTATAATGCTTCGCTTGAATAAGGAATTGTTTAAAAAAATTTTCATTTCTGTTTTTCAGAGTTCATTTTTTTTACATAACCAATGTGAATGAGAAGTACCCATGAGGACGGAGTCAGTTAATTGGTTTGCCTGGCGATAAGGGGATGGACGGCTATGAGATCTGAAGACGACAATGCTTTTCAATGACCACCTTTGACTATACTTACGGTCTCAGTGTTGCCCACCAGGTTGGCGCATTTAACACGAGAGCTCTGGACTGACTTTGATCAGCAGTGAGCAGCTGTCTGCTATGGAATCTGGTCGAACAAGCAGAGACCGAGAGAAGGAGAAAGGGGAAGATATTCGGCGACCTAATAAGCAGACATCGCGGAGTCCCCATGGCACTCGTCCTGGCTCAAACCAGTCATCTGGGGTTCTTATGGTTGGACCAAACTTCAGGGTCGGCAAGAAGATTGGATGTGGAAACTTTGGGGAGCTTCGATTAGGTAAGCACAGCTCCTTCATTGCTCAGTCAGATATTTTCTTGGCTACTTTGATTTTAAAACCAACCTCCTGATAGTTATTGAAAAATATCCTGTTCCTAATTCAAACTTGCTGCTGGCAGTGTCTACAGACCAGTGGCTAGCGGAGTGTGTAGCACATCCCTCTTGATAAGAACTGCAACCAATAAGTGTCTTGTTTGTGTGGAACTTGAATATTGCTGTAAAAAAAGGCATGCAGTTGAAGCGTTTTCTCCTGCACTCATCAGGACAGATATAAGTAAGAGCTGCTTGAGGGAAAGCTGATTGATTAGCAAATCAACTCTTACTGGAGTTTTTTGTTTAATTCTTAACACACAAAATTGTTCAGCAGATGCTGTCAGCTTGGTGGCAGAGGGTTGTAAATGTGTATTTCTGTCATTGATCTTGTCAGAGCTGTGCAAGACTGGGGCAGGTGACTGCTTTTCAAATCTTCCTCTGTAATCTTTCTGTCTTCATTCTTCCCTTGTTATGCAACCCTCCTTTATCCCACTGAAAGGGCAGAGGCTTAAGCCACCATGACCCAGTTCTCAGCAGCTCCTCCCACAACCTTTTCCATCTATTTCTGACAAAGCCGTTTACAAAATGTATTTCTAAGCTTTTGATCACCTGCCTTATCCGTCTCTGACTTGGCAGCTTGTTAAGCACGTTTATGAAGGGCTTTGCCTTTCACCTCTGAAGGGAGCGAAGTTGTAGATGACCATTAGTTTTGGCATCAAGTGTGGCTCCGATTCTCACGTCAGAGTCCTAGCTCTGGGGTAGCCCTTCCTTTTCCTTCATCCAACTGCCCAATCCAATGTTGAGAACCTTTTTATTCCTCAACTCCAGAAGTGGTTTCCAGGTTCTCCGAACTTTCCATTCCTAGTCTCTTACATTTAACCTTTTATCAATGACCCCTTGTTCTTAACCTCTCAAACTACACTTGACTGGTGACCAGATCCTTTCCCTCCATGTCCAATTGACATCACTTAACAGCTGTTTGAAAGAAAGGGATCTCTGTATATGGGTATTTAGACATTATTGTATGCTGTCAATTCCACGTGACTCTGGTGTGTCACTGCCATATTGCCTTCTGTTGTATTTTTACCTTGCAACACTTCATGAAGCCAGCTCGCTACAGAGTGACCACTGATAAATGATAAATGCCATCCTGGTGACACTCAACCCAAGACTGAATTCAAAAAGTAAAGTAGATTTAATAACAAACTGGATAAAACATGAAGGAAAAAGGAAAGTGCTGAGAGACATGGGAGGAAGAATGTGTAAAGCATAAATGCAGGCATAGGTTTGTCAGGTCAAATGGCCTTTTGCCCCAGTGTTCATTATATATAACTCCATGCAGACATTTGTTACCTCCACACACCTTTTGTTTAAACCATAGCAGGACCATTAGCTTTATTAACTTGTTTTTCTGTCGGTGCCCCAGAGTCGATATTGGAGGGTGGTTTGGACCCTGTACAGTAATTAGGTGGCACTCCTAGTTTTCAAAGCCATAAACAATTGCGTATATGTTTGGATACAGGCCGGAACTAGCAGCTGTTACATGTTCTTGCTGTCAAATGCCAACTCTCATTTGGAGTACGTTTTGGTTGTTACTTCTATAATTAGAATGTACTGTTGAAAGTTACATTTATTTTCAAATTGGTGGTCTTTACATAGTGCACGTACCTTGTCATACATTGTATAAAAATGTCTTAGTCTGCTTTCCTGAGTACTTGCATCATGTGTCTCTGGGGTATTTGTTAAGTTTAAATGTATAGATCAATAACTTGCAAATGAATAGTGACAAAGTTTAAAGGATGAGGAGGGAATCTGATTGAAACTGGCTGAATACTGAGAAGTCTTGACAGAGTGCATGTGGAGAAGATGTTTTCAGTACTAGCAGAGACTAGGACCTGAGGGCACAGCCTCAGAGTGAAGGGGTGACCTCTTAGAACTGAAGTGAGGAGGAATTTCTTGAGCTAGAAGGTGATTAATTTGTGGAATCCATTGCTGCAGAAGGCTATGGAGGCCAAGTCACTGTGTCTATTTAAGACCAAGGTAGGTCCTTGATTGGTAAAGGGATCCAGGGTTAAGTGGAGTCGGCAGGAGAATGGAATTGAGAAACTTATCAGCTATGATCAAATGGAGGAGCAGCCTTAATGGGCCAAATGGTCAAACAAAGTGCAATGTGAAGAACCAAAGCCTCACTATACGTTTCATACCATGGCTCAGGGGGTCGAACTTTGGCCTCTGAATTAGAAGATTGTGCCTCAGAGACTTAAGCACAGAAATCTAGGTTGACAGTATCTATGCAGTGCTGAGGGAGTAATCCTGCGATTTGTTTGGAGATTAGTTGCTATAGTCTTGCTGTTTCTCTGGCTTTTTTTTTAAAGCTTCCATAGGTTCATGTCTCAATGTTATTCATCCATCTGATTATCCTCTTTCATCTCTTGTTTCCACCCTCAGAATTCTCCTTCAAAAAATAACAAGAGTCCAGAAACAGTGCCTTCCTGTTCGGGTGGGTGAAAGACAAGGCTGGTGGTAGAGAAATTGACATTTTGGTTAAGAAAAAAAAAGGAAGCATATGTCAGGTATAGGCAGCAACGATCGAGTCATTCCTTAGAGTATAAACTCAGTAGGAGTGTAGTTAAGAGGAAAATTAGGAGAGCAAAAAAGGGACATGAGGTAGCTTTGGCCAATAGGGTTAAGAAGAATCTGAAGGGATTTTATAAATACATGAAGGACAAAAAGGGTAGCTAGGGAGAAAATAGGGCCCTTAAAGATCAGCAAGGCAGCCTATGTGTGGAGCCGCAGGAGATGGGGGAGATACTGAGCTAGTATTTTGTATCAGTGTTTACTGTGGAAAGGACATGGAAGAAATAGAATATGAGCAAATGGATGGTGACATCTTGAAAAATGTCCATATTACAGAGGAGGAAGTGCTGGATGTCTTGAAAAGCATAAAAGTGGATAAATCCCCACGACCTGATCAGGTGGACCCCAGAACTCTGAGAGGCTAGGAAAATGATTGCTGGGCCCCTTGCTGAGATGTTTGAATCATCGATAGTCACAGGTGAGGCGCCAGAAGACTTGGAGGTTGGCTAACATGGTGCCACTGTTTAAGAAAGGTGGTAAGGACAAGCCAGGGAACTATAGACTGGTGAGCCTGACATCGGTGATGGGCAAGTTGTTGGAGGGAGTCCTGAGGGACAGGATGTACATGCATTTGGAAAGGTAAGGACTGGTTTTGTGCATGGGAATCATGTCTGACAAACTTGATCGAGTTCTTTGAACAGGTAACAAAGAGGATTGATGAGGGCAGAGTGGTAGATGTGATCTGCATGGACTTCAGTAAGGCATTTGACAAAGTTCCTCATGGGAGATTGGTTAACAAGGTTAGATCTCATGGCACACAGGGCGAATTAGCCACTTGGATACAGAACTGGCTTGAAAGGTGGAAGACAGAGGGTGATAGTGGAGGGTTGCTTTTCATACTGGAGGCTTGTGACCAGTGGTGCGCCACAAGGATTGGTGCTGGATCCATTACTTTTTGCCATTTATGTAAATGATCTGGATGTGAATGTAGGAGATATAATTAATAAGTTTGCAGATGACACCAAAATTGGAGGTGCAGTGGACAGTGAAGAAGGTACAACAGGATCTTGATCAGATGGGTCAGTGGGCTGAGGAGTGGCAGATGGAGTTTAATTTAGAGAAATGAGAGGTGCTGCATTTTGGAAAATCAAATCAGAGCAGTACTTAGCGCTTAATGGTGAGGTCCTCCTGGAGAATGTTGCTAAACAAAGAGACCTTGGAGTGCTGGTTCATATTTCCTTGAAAGTGGACCTGCAGATAGATAGGATAGTGAAGAAAGCATTTGGTATGCTTTCCTTTATTGGTCAGAGCATTGAGTACAGAAGTTTGGAGATTATGTTGCGGCTGTACAGGACATTGATTAGGCCACTTTTGGAATATTGCGTGTAATTCTGTTCTTCCTACCGGAAGGATGTTGTGAAACTTGAAAGGCTTCAGAAAAGATTTACAAGGATGTTGCCAGGATTGGAGGTAAAGGGAAAGGTTGAATAAACTGGGGCTGTTTTCCTTGGAGTGTCGGAGGCTAAGGGGTGACCTTCTAGAGGTTATAAAATCATACGGGCCATGGATAGGATAAATAAACAAAGTCCTCCCCCTGGGGTCGGGGAGTCCAGAACTAGAGGGCAGAGGTTTCGGGTGAGAGGTGAAAGATATAAAAGAGACCTACGGGGCAACTTTTTTACGCAGAGGTATGGAATGGACTGCCAGAGGAAGTGATGGAGGCTGGTACAATTGCAGCATTTAAAAGGCATCTGGATGCGTATATGAATAGGAAGGGTTTAGAGTGATATGGGCTAAGTGCTGGCAATTGGGACTAGATTAGGTTAGGATGTCTGGTCGGCATGGACGAGTTGGACTGAAGGGTTTGTTTCTGTGCTGTATATCTCTGACTCTAATTGCTGCCAGGACAAGGCTGTCAGGTCTTGGTTTTTAAAATCTGGACTTTGTGTCTTTCTGTCTCTAACTGTGCTTGGCAATTCTTTTGATTCTTGAACAACTGCTTTTGAGCTAACCCACTCATTTTTCTAGTACGGTACGTCTTTTTGAAAAAAAAGCACAGGAGGCTATTTTGTCATTATTGCTGTTTGTGGTATCTTGCTGTATACAAAATGACTTCCGTGCTTGCCACATCATAACAGCAGCTACACTTCAAAAGTTATTTATTGGCTGCAGGTTCTTTGTCTTGATCGAGAAAGGCACAATATGAATGCAAGTCCATTCTTTATAGATTGTGGAAATCAAGCCGCTTGCATTTATGCAGTCCCTTTAATGTAGAAAGATGTCTCAAGGTTTGCTACTAGCAAACAATTGACACTGAACGAAATGAATACATTTGGGAACCTACCAAGAGATTTTTCTCACCCAGCAGTAGAAATGTCAATTATGCCTCAGTGGGTAGCACACCCACTTCTGAGTCAGAAGGTTGTGGGTTTGAGTCCCATTCCAGGATATGAACACAGAAGCTCAAGGCTGATGCTCCAGTGCAGTCACGGAGTGCTGCATTGTTAGAGGTACAATATTTAGAGGAGCTGTTAATCTGGGGCTGGATCTGCCGCCTCAAGAATCCTCTACACTGTTTCAAAGAAATGCTGGAGAATTATGTGACAGCCTGTCCAATATTCACCCCTTAGTCAGCATCTCAAACAAATGATCTGGTTATTATCACCAAGCTTCGCATGGGTTGGCTTCTGCGCATTCTCCGTAACAGGTGTGACTTTCAAATGGACTCAGTGCTGTGAACCACTTTAGGATTCCTGTGATAATAAACAGCACTTTATAAATGCAAGACTTTTGATTTTCATCAGAGCTGACAATCATTTCCATGCTACTTTTCATCTGTCTTAACATACCATTGTCTTTCCCAATTTTATTCCTGATAACTTCTCTGGATAAGTTGAAACTTACAAGCCCGTGCTATCATCAATAAGTTCAACGAGGCTGGAGCCTTTCATTCAAGTTGATTATGGAGCAGGCTTCTGGGAGCTTCAATGAATTTGAAGAGTCACCTGGAAAAACTTGCAAATCTCTGATAGGTGCTGTGTGAATTGGAGCTGGGGGACGTTAGTGTTGTAATGGTTCTGACAATGATGATTTTCCTCAATGTTTAAGCCAAGAACATTCCCTGGGGTCGGGGAGTCCAGAACTAGGGCATAGGTTTAGGGTGAGGGGGAAAGATATAAAAGAGACCTGAGGGTCATGCAGAGGGTGGTACATGTATGGAATGAGCTGCCAGAGGAAGTGCAATGTTGAGAAGGCATTTGGATGGCTGTATGAATAGGAAGGGTTTGGAGGGATATGGGCTGGGTGCTGGCACGTGGGACTACATTAGGTTGGGATATCTGGTTGGCATGGACGGGTTGCACTGAAGGGTCTGTTTCCATGCTCTACATCTGTGATTCTGTGACATGAAGGTGACATCCCAGTTCACTTTATACCTTACTGCTTAACTGTGCTACAGTTATCCTGTTAAATACTGTACGAGTACATGCCACATTTGGAAAGGAGTAATGTTAATTAACTTGATGTCTTATGGACTGTTAACTTCCTTCTTTGTCCAAGATTTATACCCCAATGTCTCTATCTGGCTCAATGTCAAATTATACTTCATACTGTGCCTGTGAGGCATCTTGAAGCACAGTGCAATGTTAAAGGCACTATACAAATTCTAGTTATTGCATTGTCTTTGAAGTGGTTTTCTGTCATATTGCAGGGACAGTTTTCAGATTTATTTGAAGTGCTGCTAACTAGTGTTTCATCTTGATGCTGAATATGCAATTAATTATTTACTTGTAAGAAAATCTGAGTTAGATTCTGTTCAGTTAGCTACTGACTCTGTAGCCTTTGTCCTGGAGAGGTACTGAGGCTGTGAAGGGTTAGCTTGGAGAAAGCACTTCAGTAAATCCGGTGTGGAGGAAAAGCCTGTATGTCTGAGCCATTCCATTGTTTAGAGGAATTGTGAATATTTTTACGTCCGCCGAATGTGGAAAAATATAACTAGTTTTTTGAAGCACTAGAAATGAACAGTCACTTGCTAGCGCAGAACTTGAACCTTGTTGAAAAGGGGGAACACTTGGCTGAAGATTTTTATCTTATGCTTATCAAGACAAGCCACGAATGATAAATTTCAAAATGATTTGTTGTGATTTCATTCTCACTCTCTTGTAATCTCTTGTTTGTGCTTCCTGTTGTTCAGATTGCTCTTTCTGAGAGGTTCAGGGACCTCTTTAAACCTTTCACCAATCCTACTTTGGCTTCCTATAGACCTTTTTGTTCTCTCAAAGCCCATCTCCATTGCAGTGGTTCTTATAGGCATGAGTCAGACCACTGATGAAATGTTGAGAGCAGTTTTGGACTCCTTTATCTCAGGAAGGATATATAAATATGGGAGATAGTACAGCAAAGATTCACTAGGCAGATACCAAGTATGGAGGGATTGTCTAATGAGAAAAGATTGAGTAAGTTGGGCCCGTCCTCATTCGGTCCGACCTGTCCATGCCGACCAGATATCCCAACCTCATCTAGTCCCACCTGCCAGCACCTGACCCAAACCCTTCCTATTCATATACCCATCCAAATGCCTCTTAAATGTTGCAATTGTACCAACCTCCACCACTTCCTCTGGCAGCTCATTCCATACACACACCACCCTCTCTGTGAAAAAATTGCCCTTTAGGTCTCTTTTATATCTTTCCTCTCTTACCCTAAACCTATGCCCTCTAGTTCTGGACTCCCCAATCCCAGGAAAAAGACTTTACCTATTTACACGATCCGTGCCCCTCATAATTTTGTAAACCTCTATAAGGTCACCCCTCAGCCTCCGATGCTCCAGGGAAAGCAGCCCCAGTCTGTTCAGCCTCTCCCTATAGCTCAAATCCTCCAACCCTGGCAACATCCTTGTAAATCTTTTCTGTACCCTTTCAAGTTTCACAACATCTTTCCAATAGAGAGGGGACCAGAATTGCACGCAATATTCCAACAATGGCCTAACCAATGAGTATTTAGAAGATTGTTCTCAATCTTATTGTAATATATAAGATTGAAAGGGGCTTAACAGGTTTGATGTTGAAAGGTTGATTCCCTTTATGGGAGAGTCTATGACCAAAGGGCAGAAGCTCAGAATAAGAGGGAGGTAAAGCAGGAACAGGGTTTGTGCAGTTGCTGAAGATTCGGTTAAAATGCAAAGATAGCTCACATCTGAGGGAGAAGGTTAAAAACATCCTTAGTGTTGAAAACAATAATTGAACACTTTGACTAGTGAGAGATGTGTTATCAAGATGCATGACCATTCTAGAAACCATGTAAACATTGAATGAGAGGAAGAAAGGAGAAGACAAAATATGAAGGTTTTAGATTTTACCTCGTGAAGTTTGCAACTGATGCTATTCTAATCTGTTCTGGTACATCATCTCTAGATGAAAGCAAGGCTACCAAAAGGAAAATTTCAAGTTAAAATCATGTGATTATAGTTCAAGGAGGCCATTTAAGCCATTTCACCAATGCTAGCTCTTGGAAAGCCCAGTTTCCACTGCCCTGCATGTTTTTCAGTTGCATATTCTGTTATGTTTAGAAAGTTGTTTCTGCCTTTACTACAGGCTCAGGCAGTGTGTTTCAGATAACCTCCATATTGCGAAAGAAATGTTTTTCCTTACGTTGCCTTTGGCTTCAGGTAATATGGAGGGAGGAGGCAGGAGAACAGGTTGAAGCGGACTTGTCTACTTTACATCATTGCAAAAATTACGTAAATCTCAAATGAGCTTCCTTCCTGATCTCTTCCCTCTCCCCAAGTAGTGTCCTGCAAACTGTCATGTGGTGGTAGATGTAATATTACATAGGCTGCGTGGGCAGGATGAGTTACAATGAGTTACGTCGTTGCATTGTAGGCAAATGGTGTGCTAGGTGCCACATGGGATTATGTTGGTTTCAGGCAACGGATGGTGTGCTATATTTATTTATAACATCTATAGTTTGATTTTGTTTCATCTCTTTCCCCCCTCCTCCTTTTCCATCTCCCACACCTTTGTATGTTCACGTGAGTTAATCACTGGCACTATTTTTTCACTTTTTTTTAATGGCTAAAGCTTCTCCATTGGGCAAGTGGACCTGTGCAGTCAGGGAGGGCCAGTGTTCAGCACTTTGGGTAGTTAAGTACATTTAATCTGGTTGGAGGAAAGTATAGAGGGGATGTCAGAGGCGGGTTCTTTACACAAAGTTGTGAGAGCATGGACTGCATTGCCAGCAGCAGTTGTGGAAGCAGGGTCATTGGAGACATTTAAGAGACTCCTGGACATGCATATGGTCACAGAAATTTGAGGGTGCATACATGAGGATCAGTGGTCGGCACAACATCGTGGGCTGAAGGGCCTGTTCTATGTTCCATGTTCTATACAGAATCCTCCTTCCAGCTGGGAATGTTTGGCATCTTTGAAGCAGCCTAACCTTCACACAGGCTGTGTTTATAGAGGGCAGCATCTGACATGAGCAGTAGGATGCCTTTGTTAAACAGTCGTAGCCTTTAATTTTGTGAGAGCTTCCCAGCTGCAGAATGAAGGCTCCCCACACTTGGAGATGCAGTAAAGTTTCCACTGGGATTTTTCCGAAGGTCCGTGGGAAGCCCTCTGGATTTAGCAGAGCTTTATAGAAGAGCCCTCTGGTTGAAAATTTATAAGTCAATAATACGTACCAGCTGATATTTAATGGACTGGGTATTTATCCTTTGACTCTAAGGCGGGGGTGTCGGTGCATCACAGAGTAATAACATGCAATTATATGGCATCTCTAGCACAGAGGAAAGACACGTCTCAAAGCACTTTACAGAGGTGCGAAGGAAACAGAGCCAAAACAGAAAGATTAGGAGGGGTGCTTGAACTATACATATGCCCCTCCTGTTTACATTTGTTGATGCAAGTTAACAGAACATTTTTAAATTGTGTTATAATCCCTTGGTTTCCCATCTGGTACTTTCGGAGAGTATGTCACAGACCCAGCAGGTTCCAGGATTGAAGGTGGCAAAACAGACGCCCTTTGCATTGCTGGGAGCAGCTTGTAATTTATGGCACCGAAGCAAAGGATCAAGTATGCGCATCAAAGTTTTTGAGTTATAATCTTATTGTTGAAATACCTGTCACTTGTGTGCTGAGATGACTAAGCACCAGGTGTCCACTTGTGATGTATGGTGGTTTTTCAGCTTCTGTCTGATTGCATGGAGACAAGAATACAATCATAATATTTCATAATATTTGTTAAACTTCTGCTAGTAGACGATCCCATAACTGTTGTCTAATGTTTTGGCAACATGAATCAAAAGGGTAGTCCAAATGGGGACCTTTTTTATATTAATCATTAGTGATCTGCATGTATTTCAGTTGATTCAAAAATAAGATCTCTACTTGGTGATGTCCTGCCAATTAGTTTGATGGAATTGTTGAGGGAGGTGTTTTTAACTGCGATTTCTTCCTTCTTGCTCGCTTCATCCACAGGCGTTTGAAGTTCTCAATGTAATAAGATGTGCTGTTTGTTTTGGGTAATGTAACAGTGATACAGTGAGTCAGTCTGTGCTGACAGAGATTTGGGACAGCGTGCTGTAAGAAAGTGGAAATGTCTGATCCATAGTTAAAGGTAACTGAGCACAAAATGTACCCAATAACCAATGACGTAGTTACATTGATATATTGACTTGCTTGTCGAGCTTTGCAGTATATGTGGTGACAGGTTCCTTGTTTCACCCACTGCTCTCAGGAACTGTACTCCCTGTACCTGACACTGTTGCTACCTCTGTTCACATGCTCCAAGGATGTTGCTTTTATATTGATGTTATAGTGTTGCTCATCCCTACTTGGAGACCTTCCTTTAAATGGTGTCACTCAGTGACACATTGAATAACTGCAAGAAAATGGCTTTCTAATGGCAAGCAGTGTTAGCTGCATTGCTTCATGTTAACTTGTGAACCAGCTTTTCAGTTTATCCAAACATGCTTGTGTCCAGCTCTCTGTCCATCCTGCATGAATGCTTAATAACCAGATCAAATTTCCGTTGTTGGTTAGGTATTCTTCCAAACGCTATTGTGTTGCATTTATTCAATTCACTGGACCCTCTAAAAAGGGTAATTTGAAGTTGCTTCTGACAAGGGCTGACGTGTTCTGTCTTTGTGAATCTAAATGCCTGAGGCACTTTCACAGCCAGTCCTAAGCTGCAAACAAAAAATGCTGGAGAACACAGCGGGTCAGGCAGCATCCATGGAGAGAAAGCAAACTAATGTTTTGAGTCTGAATGACATATTGTTTTCAGTACAGATTCCAGCATCTGCAGTAATTTGCTCCAGTCCTGAGCTGCCCTGTAATGCCTGGTATTCATTTACCGTGAGCAGCTTTGACAGAAGACTTGAATTGTTTAGGGTGAATATTTTTTACATTGAATGTTTCCTCATTGAGAGTTTACAGTGCAGGGAGTGCCCATTCAATCCTTCCTGGTGTTTAGGATCCACGCAAGTCTCCCTCTCATGTCTGCACACCATATCTTTTAACCCCTTTCTCCCATGTGCTTATTTAGCTTTGTCTTTAAACGTCTCTATGCTATTTGCGTAAACCACTTTTGTAGTAGCACGTTTTAGCTTCTTACTATGCACACTGTGAGGAGAATGTTTGTTGTCATATTTGATATTGCTGGAAGTACCTTCCATTAATGTCATGATGAATTATAATAATATTTGAGTCTCATTAAGGTTGTTCTCCGGCCAGTTTGAATCCCAGGGGCTGGTATGCTTATTTACAGCTGTCTATTAGCGTATATTTCTTCAGGTTGTTGATTGCAGACTATCCTTCTTATTTATTTGAACCACTGTAACCGCAAACATTGGAAGATCTTTCCTGAATGTTGAGACGTTTTCCAGAAATTCCTGGTAATGTGTATAGGAGTTGTTATTGCAACCAGCCCTGACAACCATAACTTTCTCTCGACACTGGAAAGGAAAACTATGACACAACACAATGTGTATAAGGAGGTGTAATTTAAGCCACTTCCCATTTCATCTAAGCGAGAAAATACAAATGTAGGTAATCTGAAATAAAAATGCAGCTTGTGCACCATCTTGGACAAAACAGTTCACCTATTTGACACCTCATTCACCTTAAATATTCAATCCCTCCATCCCTGCAGCAGCAATATGTACTGTCCACAAGATGCACTGCAACAACTCACCAATGCTCCTTCAACAACATCTTCCAAAATCCATGACCTCTAGCCCCTCTGTGGGTAACTGCAGCATGTGCATAGGGACACCATCACCTGTTCCCCTCCAAACCACACACTATCCTGACTTAGAACTCCGGAGTGGGGGTGGGGGGTTCATTTGCTTAATCGAATGCCGGATAACACAGTTTAGCCGTACATCGGTACATCGGACCTTGCGTTCTTATTCGGATAATCTAAAATTCGCATAATCGAGATTCCTCTGTATATTGTCCTTCCTTTATTGTCACTGGATTCAATCTTGAAATTCCTCTGCACAAAATGCAACAGTTCAACAATTGGCTCCTGACCACCTCAAGGGGAGTTTGAGAAATGTAATAAATACTGCATGAGTGAATTGAAAATGTTGGTTAGTGCCACTATCTCATCTCTGTAATGGGAAATGGGCAATACTTCACCATTTCAGTTAGGGTTCTCATTTTGAGAAGATTTGTAGCTCAGGTTGAGGTTCTGGATGTAAGTTTGCTCACTGAGCTGGGAGGTTTGTTTTCAGATGTTTCATCACCATACTAGGTAACACCATCAATGAGCCTCCGGTGAAGCACTGGTAATTTGCCACTCTTTTTGTTTGAGTTTAGGTTTCCTTGGGTTGGTGACATCATTTCCTGTGCTGGTATTAAAACCCTATGTAATGATAACTTTGTGATGTAGGTTTGTGTATAATCTTCAAGTCTCATACCCATGTTTAGAGGCTGGAGTACCTGGAAGCAAGTTCTTCATGATTGTCTCTCCTGGTATTAATAGTTGTTCCTGAATATCACCTCATTCAAGCATGATGAACAAATGTTTCCTTGATATTTGAAAAATAGCCAACCAATAACAATGAAAGCTGAAGCCCTGATGTCAGTGATTGACAAGTAAGCTAGTTCTACATAAATCCAAGTTTGATGCACAAATGTTTTGAAATAAAAATCTGTGTAAATATTTTTGGCAAAAATCTTCTGTTTCTTAAGATAGATCTTGAATGCAGTGGGACTGCTTGATGCACAGGAAAGTTGGTGAGTACTTACGGAGGAGATTAGTTCAGAGAGAGCTGGTGCAGACACAGTGGGCCAAATGGCTGCTTCCTGCACTGTAAAAGGTCTGTGATTGTATTCGGGGGCTTGATGAAGATCTCAAAAGTGAATGCAATTGAAGCACACAGTGCGTGGAAAGTGCAGGAGAAGTGGGCGTTGACAGCATGGAGGAGAAAGTGAGGTCTGCAGATGCTGGAGATCAGAGCTGAAAATGTGTTGCTGGAAAAGCGCAGCAGGTCAGGCAGCATCCAAGGAACAGGAAATTTGACGTTTCGGGCATAAGCCCTTCACCAGGTGATTCCTGATGAAGGGCTTATGCCTGAAACGTCGAATTTCCTGTTCCTTGAATGTTGACAGCATGGGCCAACATTGGCATAGGGTAGTGAGGGAGCTCAAATAAAGATGTATGATTGAAAGGCAATCCAGCCTTCACTGGGGAATCAAACTATTGAGAATTGAGGACCAACCTCCTTTTTCCCGTGTGTTGTCAAAAAAAAACTGAGGGTTCGCATTGAAATGAAACAACTGCAGTGGTGCTAGTTGTACTGAACTGTTAATTGCGAATTTCCACTTTGGCAGAGGAAAACAAAATGAATTGCTGCATTTATTAATTTTGCTTTTGCAATAGCACTGTTTAGAGCCGGAGAGAATACAAAATAGATTAAAACTTTGGCTCACAATCTGACCGGGCAGGATCTGTGAAGAGAGAAGCAGAGAGTTAATGTTTCAGGTCCGTGATGTTTCATCAGCAGACACAGATCTGAAACTCCTGGTCTGTATGTCCCCTCATGCTGCTTGGCCAGCTGAATATTTCCAGCATTTTCTGCTTGAGTTTTACGTTTCATTATTCCTCACGTGTCTCTGTATTAATGGCATTGGACCTTTCATACCAACCTGAGAGGGACACAGTGCTGTCAATAAGATGCAGTGAACAGCAGTTTAATACTCTTTAATAGCACTGCTGACAGTGCAGCACTTCCTACATTCGGCACTGAAGCTTAGATTGTACACACTCAAGATCTGTGTGAGTCTTGAACCGGTGATATCTGACATTGTCGAATGAATTCTGGTTATTTTTAGTTTTTGTTACAGTAAAAATCTTGACTTGAAATTTTGTGATCCTTAGTCAGTCACTAGAAATTTAAATATCTTTATCAGAAATATTAGTCTACACGAGGATTGTAACAATGTCATTGAGCCATTTATGGGGGAACGCAGCCTCTGTGTACTATTTGGCTAAATATTTTAGATTCAAGTTTCATTAGGTGAAATTTGAAGTTCGATAAAAATTTGGATCAATGAGAGAAAGTAATGAATGAAGTACATGAGATGATGTGCTAAGCAATTTGGACTTGCATGTAATCTGAGTTGGGTCAGTTCTGTAGATGGAGGGAAAGTGGGAGTAGAGTTGGTGATGCACCGATCTCACAGTATTTGTAAATAGGCTCGGTGCAAACTGTTTTGATTGGAAAATATGGGAGAGACAATTTATGGTGTTAACTCAATTGGACTCTGTCTGAGGTAGACCTCTGAGTGATAGACTCAGCCCTGTAGGTATCCCATACTGTTCTCATATGAATAAAAGACGCGCTGAGCTCAGCTGTCTCTCAGTTTAGCTGAATGCATCTTGAATGCTATGTTCCATACTAGTCACTGAAGTCCATACTAAAACCATGGACTTCAGTGATTAGTATGGAACATAGCATTCATGGAATATGTGCAGCAAAAGGTCAGGAAGTTATCCCTCAGGTTGGGCCTGAATTTTCAGGAGCCTTTTAGATCAGCTTGGACTCTTCCACTTATTATCGTCTACTGTGAACAATATTGGAAGTCAAACCATTACTGTGAGATAAAAGAAGCTGAATGGACACTGGTGTAAGTTAAGATCAGGACCAATGTCAGGAAGTTTTTCCTCTTAAAATGATTGATATTTGGAATGACTTTTCAGATCTAATAGTGGAAGGAGACGTTCTAGAGGCAGTCAAGATGCTGTGGAGATAGGATGGGGGCGTGAGGTTGAATCTGTAGATTATATATGACGTGAGATAGGCTAGTAGTTCTATCCATTTATCTTTGAATTTCTCCATTCCTATAAATCGTACAGCAATAGCAAAAGTCACTTGATTGTGTAAGATGTGTCATTGTATGTTGTGAAGACCGAACACACTGGATCCGGTTTGTAGCAGAATGGCGAGTAGACCACGAGTTCTGTCACTAATACTTGAAGAGAAAACAGAACAGCCTTGTAAAGCACCTTATGTCCACAACATCCTAACCAACTGTACTTTAGCCATTTGAGTACTTGTAACAATTGTTGTTCTTTGCAGCCAAGGTTGATTATTCATAGGAAGATCAAGGGGGGAGGGATGAAGTGCACATTTCTTTAAGTGAGAGAAAGAAGAAATGGCCCCATTGACCGTTTCAGATATTGTGTGCCTGATTGAAAATGTGTTGCTGGTCAAAGCACAGCAGGCCAGGCAGCATCTCAGGAATAGGGAATTCGACGTTTCGAGCATAAGCCCTTCATCAGGAATGATGAAGGGCTTATGCTCGAAACGTCGAATTCCCTATTCCTGAGATGCTGCCTGGCCTGCTGTGCTTTGACCAGCAACACATTTTCAGCTGTGATCTCCAGCATCTGCAGACCTCATTTTTTACTTGTGCCTGATTGATCCAAGGTATTTCCACAGTAAGTATTAAATAGCATAGTTAAGATGTGGAACTTGCCACCTTGTGGAGAAATTGAATTGAATAGCATAGACGTATTGAAAAGATAATTGTGTAAATACAAGAGAGATCGAAAAGAATCGGAGAATAGGCTAATGGAGCTTGATAGGCGAAGGCTTGTGTGGAGCATGCGCATTTGAATGAACTGTTTGCACTGCATGGCCTCTTGGTCTTGTACCAGTGACAGAATTACTCCTTTGTTGTTCAATACCCAGTTCTGGAAACAAATGTAATTTGTGGCTGTTTAAATGTAAATACGGACTAAATTCTTGATATCCTCTACTGTGTATTTTCAACTGAAGTGCGGACTTTCCTAGATTTTTTTTTTGACTTTGGGTATTAAGACCACATGGGAACCCATTTTGTTCAGAGACATATTCAAGGAAGCCCAAATTAGTATATGAAACTTTCCTGCTGATCAGGCTGCCTGTTGTTGGGGATTGATTGCAACTGAAAGGTAACAGAAATAAGCAGAAGTATATTGACAGAAGTAGTGATAAAACAGAAAGTATATTGACAAAGGCAAATGGGGAAGAAATAGGCCATCTGAAAATTTGCATAATAGCCCATGTAGCTAAGGAGTAACAGCAAACTGCCTGAAGTTGCACAATGAATTTTTGTTTCTTCAGCTTTGGAAGATTTTAGTTTTAATACTGTGTATCTGTTCCTGACCTTAGATGACAAAGTAGTTTATTTTAATAAGTGCCATGCCGAGTAGTATAGGCAAATATAGCTTTTCAAAGCTTACAGTCGTAGCAACAGATGCAGTTTTGGTTAAGCTGGTCTTTAATGTTGTCTCACTGCTTCTTTTGCTGTCAGCCTCCTGTTCTTCTGTTTATCCTTCTGGTGGTGATTAGGTTCCAACCTTCTGCAATTCCAAAGAATTCCCTTGGTCTTCTGATGTTATTCAAGTTCTCTTGTTCTTCCAGTCTCATCCAATGCTGCTTTGCTGATTACTCTGAGCCGGAAGTTAAATTTAGTTTTTTGAAGGAACCCACAAAAATATTCCTCATACTTGCTGGCATGCATCTTCCTCCACCTGATTGTGCACATGTTCATTTTTTCATCTCTGTCAATGCTACTTCATGATCAGACTGCAAACAGTTACTTTTTCAATCCCCTTCCTGTGTGTGGAATGACACTTGTTTCCTTCACACCTCCATTAAGCAGAAGGAGAGAAAGCTAGTTGGGGAAAAACTGATCACACAAGCTTCCAGTAAGGTGTTAATCATCGAGGCTCATAGTTGTAGAGCTGTACAGCATGGTCTAATTTGTCCATAGAAGAAAAAACTATCTTGGAATTGTACATAAACGACGTTTGAAAGGCATTTGGACAAATAGTTGGAGAGGAAAGGTTTGGAAGGATATGGGCCAAGTGCAGGGAAATGGGGTTAGCATCGGATTTTTAGTCCGGCAACGTTTTCAGTCCGTGGCAGCACGGTGGCTCTGTGGTTAGCACTGCTGCCTCACAGCGTCAATGACCTGGGTTAGATTCTAGCCTCGGGCGACTGTCTGTGTGGAGTTTGCGCATTCTCCCCGTGTCTGCGTGGGTTTCCTCCAGGTGCTCCGGTTTCCTTCCACAGTCCAAAGATGTGCAGGTTAGGTGGATTGGCCATGCTAAATTGCCTGTAGTGTTAGGTGCATTAGAACATGTAACATAGAACAGCACAGCACAGCACAGAACAGGCCCTTCAGTCTATGATGTTGTGCCGACCATTGATCCTCATGTGAGGTAAATCTAATGTACGAACTCTCAAATTTCTGTGACCATATATATGTCCAGCAGTCTCAAATATTCCCAATGACCTCGCTTCCTCAACTGCTGCTGGCAATGCATTCCATGCTCTCTCAACTCCCTGTGTAAAGAACCCGCCTCTGACATCCCCTCTATACTTTCTGCCAAACAGCTTAAAACTATGACCCCTCATGTTAACAATTTCTGCCCTGGGAAAAGGTTTCTGGCTATCAACTCTATTCATGCCTCTCATTACCTTGTACACCTCATTTAGGTCCCCTCTCTTCCTTCTTTTTTCCAATGAAAAAAGTCCAAGCTCAGTCAACCCTCCATTCCAGGTAGCATCCTGGTAAACCTCCTCTGAACCCTCTCCAAAACATCTACATCTTTCCTATAATAAGGCCACCAGACCTGAACACAGTATTCCGAGTGCGGTCTAACCAAAGTTTTATAGAGCTGCAATAAGATCTCACTGCTCTTAAACTCAATCCCCCTGTTAATGAAAGCCAAAGCACCATATGCTTACTTAACAACCCTGTCTACCTTGGTGGCAATTTTAAGGGATCTATGTACCTGCACACCAAGATCCCGCTGTTCCTCCACACTGCCAAGAATCCTATCCTTAATCCTGTACTCAGCTTTCAAATTCGACCTTCCAAAATGCATCACTTCGCATTTATCCAAGTTGAACTCCATCTGCCACCTTTCCATTGCCATCCTGTCAATGTCACACTGCAGCCTACAACAGCCCTCTATACCGTCAACGACACCTCCAACCTTTGTGTCGTCTGCAAACTTGCTAACCCATCCTTCAATCTCCTCATTCAAGTAATTAATAAAAATTACAAAGAGTAGAGGCCCAAGAACAGAGCCCTGTGGAACACCACTCACCACTGACTTCCAGGCAGAATAGTTTCCTTCCACTACCACTCGCTATCTTCTGTCGACCAGCCAATTCTGTATCCAGACAGCTAACTGTCACTGTATCCCATTCCTTCTGACCTTCTGAACGAGCCTACCATGGGGAACCTTATCAAATGCCTTACTGAAGTCCAAATACACAACATCCACTGCTCGACCCTCATCAACTTGTCTAGTAACATCCTTAAAGAACTCAATAAGATTTGTGAGGCATGATCTTCCCCTCACAACGCCCTGCTGACTGCCTTTAATCAAACCATGCTCTTCCAGATGGTCGTAAATCCTATCCCTCAGATTCCTTTCTAGCATCTTGAGTCCATGGTGCCTCAGTGGTTAGCACTGCTGCCTCACACCACCAGGGTCCCAGGTTTGATTCCAGCCTCAGGTGACTGCCTGTGTCTGTGTGGGGGTACTCCGGTTTCCTCCCATAGTCCAAAGATGTGCAGGTCTGGTGAATTGGCCATACTAAATTGCCCATGGGTTAGGTGCATCAGTCAGAGGGAAATGGGTCTGGGTGGGTTATTCTTTAGAGGGTTGGTGTGGACTGGTTGGGCCAAAGGGCCTGTTTCCACACTGTAGGGAATCTAATCTAATAACTTCAGAGCTGCTAAACTGTTAGGGCGGCACGGTGGCACAGTGGTTAGCACTGCTGCCTCACGGCGCCAGAGACCTGGGTTCAATTCCCGACTCAGGTGACTGACTGACTGTGTGGAGTTTGCACATTCTCCCCGTGTCTGCGTGGGTTTCCTCCGGGTGCTCCGGTTTCCTCCCACAGTCCAAAGATATGCAGGTCAGGTGAATTGGTCATGCTAAATTGCCCGTAGTGTTAGCTAAAGGGTAAATGTAGGGGAATGGGTGGGTTGCGCTTCGGCGGGTCGGTGTGGACTTGTTGGGCCGAAGGGCCTGTTTCCACACTGTAAGTAATCTAATCTAATCTTGCAGATGACAGACATGAGACTGACTGGTCTGTATTTGCCAGGGATTTCCCTATTGCCTTTCTTGAAGAGAGGAATTACATTTGCCTCTCTCCAGTCCTCAGGTACGACTCCAGTGGAGAGCGAGGATGCAAAGCTCTTCGCAAGCGGCAAAGCAATCACATTTCTTGCTTCCCAAAGCAGCCGAGGACAAATCTGGTCTGGCCCTGGTGACTTGTCAATCTTAATGTTTGTCAAAGTTTTCAACACATCAACTTCCTCAACCTCTTATCTGTTCCAGTGTGCTTACCTGCTTCTCAATGGTTTCATTCACTACAAGGTCCTTTTCTTTAGTAAAGCAGAAGCAAAAAACTCATTTCGGGCTTCCCCTACCACCTCAGACTCTATACACAAGTTCCCTATGCTATCCCTGATCGGTCCTACTCATTCTTTGATCATTCTCTTATTCCTCACATAAGTGTAAAATGCCTTTGGATTCTCCCTAATCTTTCCTGCCAAGCCTTTTTCGTGCCCCCTCCTGGCTCTCCTCAGACTATTTTTGACCCCCTCCTCGCCTGCTTGTAATCCTCTAGAGTGGAGTAAGACCCTTGCTTCCTCCACCTTACTTAAGCTTCCTTCTTTCTTTTGACGAGAAGCTCCTCTGCTCTTGTCATCCAAGGTTCCTTTGTCTTACCCCTTCTTGCCTGTCTCGGAGAAACACATTTGTGTATCACTCGCAACAACTGTTCCTTAAACAGTCTCCATGTGTACATAATGCCCTTTCCATGGAACAATTGCTCTCGTCCATGCTGCCCAATGCACGTCTGATAGTATCATAGTTTCCTTTTCCCCAATTCTTTCTTTCTCCATAGCTATGTAGAATGTGAGGCAGTTGTGGTCACTATCACCAAAATGCTCTCCCACCGCAAGATCTGACACCTGCCCCGGCTCATTGCCGAGCACCAAATCCAAAATGGCCTCTCCCCTCGCCGGCCTGTCAACGTACTGAGTTAGGAAACCCTCCTGAACGCACCTTACAAAAACAGCTCCTTCCAAATATCTGCTCGAAGGAGGTTCCAATCAATATTGGGAATGTTAAAGACACTCATTACAATAACCCTACTACATACGCAGTTTTCCAAAATCTGTCGACCTATGCTTTCTTCATTCTCCCTGCTGCTATAGTCAGGGATAAATATAGGGTATGGGAATGGTTCTGGGTGGGTTACTCTTCAGAGGATCGGTGTGGACCTGGTGGGCTGAATAACCTGTTTCCATACTGTAGGGAATCTAATCTCTAATCAATAACCCAGCCTGCATGGCTCTCTGTGGGTAAATTCCAAATGATTTGCAACCATCTGAGAGAAGAAATTCTTCAGCTACTTCTAAATAGCTAGTCCTTTATCTGAAGCCATGCTCCTTTCAGGTCACAACTTAATCATCGTATCATACAGCATGGAAACAGACCCTTTGGTCTAAACAGTCCCTACTGAACATAATCCCAAACTAAACTAGTCCTACATGCCTGTTCCTGGCCCATGTCCCTCCAAACTTTCCTATTCTTGTATCTATCCAAATGTCTTTTAAACGTTGTAATTGTACCCATATCCACCACTCTCCCTCAGCAAATTCATTCCACACGCGAACCACCTTCTCTGTAAAAAAAAAATTGCCTCAGTCTTTTTTAAATCTCTTTCATCTTTAGTGTAGAAACACCCCATCCTTAGGAAAGGACATCTATTAACTGTATGTATACCTTTCATTGTTTTATAAACTGGACTTGAGCTCTGTCCCTCCTGCTGATTTTGAGGCGTAAACCATGGCTATTGCTTGATATCTCTGCTTTGCTCACTATGCCAAAGGCTGCCAAGGAATGCTATCATCTTAAACTCATGGCCTGTGTATGAACATGGTAGAAACGAGGCTTACTCAATGGTAACCTGAGAATCAGTGTCATAAACAGAGGGTTGCATTTGATGGTTGTTTGGCTAACCACAGTAAGTGGGCTGACAAATGGGAATCGCTTTAGTTTCTGGTGTCTGACTACACAAAATCTGCATCCTGTTAACAGATTACGGGTTACAGCAATAGTAACTGAAAGTATATCATAGTGGATTGATGATAAGAATTGCCGGCTCAGTGGTTAGCACTGTTCCCTCACAGCGCCAGGGACCATGATTTGGTTCCAGCCTCTGGCAACTGTATGGAGTTTGCACATTCTCTCCGTGTCTGCGTGGGTTTCCTCTGGGTGCTCCGATTTCCTCCAACAGTGCAAACATGTGCAGGTTAGGTGGATTGGCCATGGAAATTGCCCATAGTGTTCAGGGATGTTTAGGTTAGGTGCATTAGTCATAGGAAATGTAAAGTAATAGAGTAGGGCAGTGGGTCTGGGTGGAATACTCTTCAGAGGTTCGGTGTGGATGTGTTGTGCCAAATGGCCTGTTTCCACACTGTAGGGATTCTATGCTGAGTTTGTTACCTGCTACTGAGATGATGGGTCAGGGTGTCTCAGCGGTTTTACATTATTGAGGGCTTGTGGTACTGAATTTCTGCAGATACTTTCTGTGGTGGGTCCATGGAATGGAAACCTGGGATGTTCTGTGGTGGATCCTAGGATAGGATTCAGGCATTGCTGTTGACTAGTTTGTGAATATCAATATCATTTTATATTCCATAATCTTTCTCAATTAGTTTGCTGAGTCAATGTGCACTTCTCCAGTGTTAACCTAATTTGAAGTGCTTGAGTTTAATTGTTGTTGCACAACCTTATCTTAACTGTCCACGTTGAATATTTCATAACTGCCTTCACATTATATAAAGCAACAAATACTTCATTTTGGATTTTCAAGGCAGCTTGGTGCCTTTCAGGATTCAAATGACAAATAAACTGCTAGAGATTTATGTTCCCACACTGTAATTTGGTATTATCCTCATTCCTTGATGTGTTAGTAAGCTCAGATTTTTTTATAGCATCTTGACATTTGAAAGTACTTCGGAACTTAAAATACATGTTGGAAGTGTTGCATGATGGGTGTGGATTTGTGCACAACAATGTCCCACAAGAAACCAATGGACAAATGACCAATTAACCAATTAACTTGGGTTATGGAAATAATTTTGGTTGAAGCGTTCATACCTGCTCTGGTGCTAAGTTTTTAATTGTACACCTGAACATTTGGATTTGACCTTGTGATGGCTGAATGGTGTCTGCTTTTCTGTAAAGTTTACAAGTCTATAGTTGAAATTTTCAACTGAAAGCTAACAAAATTGACAACGTAGTCCTATAGCATTGATCCTTCAGATTTGCTTTTCTGCTGCTTCTCTGAAACCATGGGACATGAAACCATGACTTCTTGACTCAGAAGTCACAATGATATTCCAAGGATCAAATTGATGTATATAGACTTGGTGGGGAGACACTGCAAGACCCTGGAGGGAATTGAACATAAGAATGCATATTTTACAATTGAGGTGCCAGCATGCTATCCGAAAGTGTGATATGAAAGGGGCAGCAGAAGTTTAGATGAATTATTGTTTACACAAGAGAGTGCTGTCCCATCCCGCACGCCATCTCTCCCCCTCCCCCACTCCCCCCACCCCTCCCACCAAAAAAACCAAAATGCTCAGAGACAAAGTATAGTTTTACCTCCTTCATCTTTATTCCAAGCCCTGGAGGGAGAGAGAACGATTGCCCATGTGCACAGAGACATGAGTTCACAGTCTTCTCTGGAAGAGCAGTTTCTTAATGAATTATATAGCCATTTTACAGGGAGGATTATCCAGATAAGGAATATACATAGTGATTGGGTGACCGTTACAATCAGCAAGGATCAATAGCAAAGATTAAGCCATCTGGTGTTACACAATGAATGTTCACAATCTTAACTGGCTTCACATAATGAATACTTTTCACCTTATTTCGGTATGACCTCACATATCGAACTTCCAATATTGTTAAATGGCTCTACATAATGAATGCTTTTCCACCGTGTTAACCCATTACCCTTGCCTCCAGCATCCAGTTGTTAAGTCTCAGTTCTTATCTGATCTGAGTCATGCTCAGCTGAACCTCTTGTTTCACAAAATTCAAAACTTAACTCTTTCCCTACCTGCTCATACCCTTTACATGTTCTCAAGAGCAGTAGGAACTCTCAGGTTTGGAAGGAAGAGACACATGAAGATTTCAGCAACAGATGGGCTGAGGTTGTGTAGAGGCAAGTAGTTTCAGTGAGGTGGAATCTTCCAGCCTTCCTGAGAGAGAAGGTGAGAGGTTGGAAGCTTGCCTTGTCATGTAGGATGCTATCGTTGCAAGCGGTGAGATTCTGTCATTCCTATGAGGGTGCTAGAGCCTGTAAGTATGGAATTGTCTTTGGGGCAAGAACAAATAGCTTTAGTCTTCCCAATGTTAATTTTAACACATTCTTTAAGATGTTATCTCTTTCTGAATGTGTAATAAATCTGTTTGTAAATTTCGTACTAAACTGTTGGCTGTATATAGTGACATTGCTATCCCTAATCACCATTGAGTTTCGCTCCTTAACCAGTTAACCTGCCTGGCAACGGATTGATGTTATGTGGAGAATCTTCATTTTGTAACCAACCTCTCCTTGCTGCATGCATTTTATTGGGGGACATAATTACTCTGGATTGGTTCTTAATGCTGTTTACTGTAGTTTGTTGAAGAGATTTTTTAGAAGTGCTGTTTATAATAGTATTTATTTGTTATAAAAGTGTTTCTGTGTGAAATTTCAATCTTCCTGATGATTAACATTGGTCTATTGTATATTCTACAGCTAAAAGGGCACCAGAAAACAATATCATTGAATGTCAGACAGATGTAATGTTTCTATTGTAAGCTTCTACTAAACCAAGGTACTGAAATTCTGAGCGGCAAAAGCGAGAACAGTAGTTGCTGGAAATCAAAGTTTAGATTAGAAATGGTCTTTGCGGAATGAGGAAAGGGGTGGGGAGGGAAATATATCTCTGGTGGTGGGGTCCGTTTGGATGTGGTGGAAATATCGGCGGATGATGCGCTTTCTGCAAAGGCCGTTCCCTCCGTGACTATCTGGTCAGGTCCACACCCCCCAACAACCCACCCTCCCCTCCTGGCACCATCCCCTGCAATCGCAGGAATTGTAAAACCTGCGCCCACACCCTCCCTCACCTCCATCCAAGGCCTCAAAGGAGCCTTCCACATCTGTCAGAGTTTCACCTGCACGTCCACCAATATCATTTATTGTATCCGTTGCTCCCAATGCGGTCTCTACATTGGGGAGACTGGATGCCTTCTCGCAGAGCGCTTTAGGGAACGTCTCCGAGACACCCGCACCAATCAACCCCACTGCCTCATGGCCCAACATTCATCCCCACCTCCATCCACCTATTGTACTCTTGGCAACCTTCTCCCTAGCTCCACCCCCCCTCCCATTTATCTCTCCACCCCAGAGGTTCCCTGCTTTCATTCCTGATGAAGGGCTTTTGCCCGAAACGTCGATCTTCCTGCTCCTCGGATGCTGCCTGACCCGCTATGCTTTTTCAGCACCACTCTAATCTCGACTGAAATTCTGAGTTAGCAAGTGCCCAGGAAGTTTTCGTTCAAGCATTCCTGGTCCAGCAACTGAATTATATATGTTTGGTCTAGTCTGTTGAAATGTGCAAACGGATGTCAGGTCATTGTAATTTTGTGCCCAACTTGCTATTAAAATATAAAAGCAATTTGAAGCTCGAGTGTAGACCGAATCAGATATCAGAATGGGACTAATTTATAGTTCTGTGTCATCGGGGTTAACAGTTATTACCCAGTACACGTTTTAAAGTTGTGGACCCAAAGAAACAGCTGCTGGTTACTAACCCTGGAGTACAAATGCTTCTTTAAATGGTTTTGTAGCATTGGATTCAATGACCATTAGAAGTTTAGGTTTGGGTAGCGTGAACTAGTCTTGAAGGACTGTGTTTGACATGGTTGGTATAACACTTTTGTGAGTGCAGCACTATTTGAGTTCAAATGTTGCTGTCTACACCAAATTGAAGTGAGATTCTGATTCTATAAATACAAGACATGAATTTTAATAGACTAACTGTGACAGCTTGACAAATGTTAAATTGTATTGTAGCTGACAGCCCCCTCATGGACTATATTATCATGTATCAGTGCACCTTTGTTCATGCAAACTACTGTGTGTATCGCAAACACTTTGTACCTGCCCTGCTGCTCCAGTTGACAGGTTCCTTATGGTGATTCATGGCCACAGGCAAATCACAGTGATAGTTGTGGGTAGTGTAGGTGTTTGGAGTCAAGGGTGGGCTGTGCATTAAAGTAAAGAGAACTCATGACTTGGAGGTAGGGGTGGAACAGAGGTATCCCTCACAACCTGAATTTTCGATTGCCAAGTGGAAGAATAGCAAATTGCTGAAGGTGGAAGGCTGAGTTAGACAACCTCTTAGTTGGCTTTACACATCAAACTCTGGGGTAGTGTGCTCTATCCTGGAATCACTCAGCTTCCCTAGAGAAACTTTTCCCCTTTTTGATTTGTGAACTGCATTCAGAGATTTTTGACATTTGCTTATTAGCACAGTTGCTATAGAAATTTTAGGATGTTGTGAGAATAATTTGTAGTTTTGTTAGTGTTCTGATGTTTATGCTGCTTCATGTGTATGGTTTCTTGTGTTTGCCGAGTGGAGGTCAGTAGGCAACTGTTGTAGGAGACAGTGTGTTTGATACATACCGGCCACTCTCCAACACTTTCTCTTGTTGGGTTCTTAAGTGTCATCGGCCAAACCTCTGAAGAATTCCATCTGCTTGGGAGACACAGGATGGTGCACAGAATGTGGGTATCCAGATTAGGAGAGAGATGTTTACTTTGTTTCTTCTGAACAGGGAAGAAGTCTTAAAAAGGGGAATATTTGTGGGAGCCAGGTCCTGTACTGTTGTAACTTGCAGTCTATGAGAGGTGTCCAATTGGGAGAAACCTATTGGATTCCACTTATCCAGTTTCGACTGCAGTGCTTCCCAAACTGTTTCCTACTATGGCCCCCATTTTGAAGGTAGAAACTTCTCATGACCCCAGAGAAAGTGTGTGTGTGTGTGTGTGTGTGTGTGTAAGTGTTTGCAAAGCTTTAAGAATGGAGATGTTTGAGCTAGAGGAGCAGACTTGTAAGTGTTGGGGAACTAGAAGCTATACTTTTCATTTACTGTTTTACCTGCTGTTGAAGGCAGCATTTGGGCTGGAGAGATGTTGCAAGGGTTGTCCCATCTGAGTTTTCACTCAGTCCCCACTGCTGTTACAAAGGAGGAAGGGCTTGTGACTCACAGTTTGAGAGTCCCTGTTCTATTGGCGAACTAACAATAACTTTGAAAAGGAAGTTAGAAAGATGCTTGAAGTGGAAAGGTTTACAGGGTAATGGGTTAAAAGTTAACAAGAGTGGAATCAATTGGATAGCTCTGTGAAAGAGCTGGAATGAGTCAAATGGTCACTGTCTCCTTGTAGATTTCTAATACATAAGGTTACATGATTTGGTAGCTCCAGATGCTTCTAAAGTGACTGATGAGAAATTTTTAATCTCCAGTCATAGTGAAGATGGACGATGGAGGAAGAGGGGTGAAGGACAGGATATTAAGGTTCTAATGCTTCCTAACCAGGATAGGAATTAAAATAGCTGGCCAGGTCCCCCCCCAAGCTGCAATTGGAGAGAATTAGCTCTGTTTTATACTCCCTCACGAAATTAATGTGATGATTAAATCATGTCTGTACTGAAGGCTAATTCTGTTAATTCGAAAACTGAAACATCTGTGAGAAAATACATATTACAGGCATTCAGCTTTTTGGGGTGGAGCTCTATAAGTAATGGTCTGAGCAGCATCAACAGCCCTTTGGTACAACTTGAGTAGAGCACATTATCTTGGCTGGCATTTGATTTGACATACAGAAGGACCACTGTAGTACGGGAGGTGTCATTTGTAAAACTACTTGTTAACCCAGGACCTACTGTGACTGCTCATGTGCACTTGAAAGGAAATTAATTGGCCACAAAGTGTTTGAGATCTCCTGAGGATGTGGTAGGCGCTATACAAATGCTTTTTCTTTACCCTATTACTGTACATGTGCTTGCTTTCTCAGCTTTGTTAAACAATTGGGAAATGAATTGCTGAGAAATTGCTCATTCCCTTATTGTGACATGTCTCCTGGTATTCCTAATTTCTGTATCATCTTGTGATGACATACAGCATTGTGCAGAAAGTCATCCACGTATGGAGCACAGAAAAAAAATCCCCTTCAGCAGATTAAGTCTGTGTTTGTCAAAAACATTCGCTTGATTATTCTAATCCCATTTTCCAAGCTGTTTGGGCCCATAGCTTTGGGATTGCACTTGCACATCTAAATACTAAAACGTTATGGAAACAATGGCAGCAGTACTCAAACCTACAATCTTCTGATAACATCACGAGCTAGACCAGAGTCAGACACCTTATCTGTTAGGTCGTGCACAAGGTGGTCAAGCCATCTGCAGGTTTTTCCCAAAAAATATGCTTTTGACACCATGTGTAAAATCTCCTTATTTAACAAAACCCTGACATCTCATCAAGTACAATACAGGTCAGCTTTCGCTGCAATTTGTATGGTTTCATTTACAAAATGCATTTACGCTCGATGTCAAGTATTCTTTGGTGCGTACAGGTGAAGGGATTTTAGAAGTTTTTTGAGCTCTTGGTGAAAAACAGGGAGTGTCTTTGTTGGTGTCCTTGACTTTTTGAATTTTAATGATATTTACCTAAACATTGGTGTGCCTCTCATTGCTCAGTGTTGAACATTGGGATGTGCCAGTCTATCACCAGCTGCTCTTTGCATTGGAAGACTGGTGATGGCCAGACCAAAGAGTGTCATCAGAGAGGTGATGGTTCTACTGGTACAGTTTAGGGATACCTTAGTCTGCGTTCTTGGGAACAGCTGTGGAGCACAGAGTCCAACATGATGGAGCTGCCTGGGATAAACCTCAGCCAAGATCACTCAACTGCCACTGGTAGTTGTTTTGCTCACGCTTTCTCTGTCTTGCTTAGAGAGGGCTGACTTTACTCTGACTTCCTCTGATTCCGTCACTTCAGTTCATGACATCATCTCTCTTTGGTTTCAAGTATCCTGGGGAGTTGAATGAGTGTGCAGTTCACTTCACCTTTTTAGTGATGTGTTTTTATCGGAAATGTATGACCCAAACTGCAGTTTCGATTTGATCATGCAATATGAATCATCTGGCTGCTCTACTCTAACCTACCTCCGCATGACCATTTCCTGTTTCTTTTCCCCAGAGTATATTTGCTTCTTGGCTGGGCTTGTGCCCTGATCACTGAGGATCTACCATGTGGACTTTCTAGAATTTTGACTGATAGCCTTCCTAACAGTTAGTCCCAACCACTGCTCATCCATTAACTCATTTTATTTCGCAGGCTCAATGGAATTACTGCTCCCGTTTTTGTTCTCTTTGAGTCTGTCTTTCCGTGTGGGAACTGCTCAGGTTCTGGCTGGACATTGGTGTCCAAAGGTGACTCGGGTCCTTGCAAAGTATAGATCCAAAATTAACGTTTTATATGTTTCTTGGGTGTTGCCACAAGAAGTGACTCAGTAAGTCAGCCATTCTATTAAAAGATAGGAATGGAAATAAGTCTTTTAATTTCCCTACCTGATTCCATTGTTTCAACTTGTTTAAGGTCTGCCTAAGACTGATATTCCCCGATCCCTCTATATGGGAAAGTGCTTTATGATATATGTGCTGAATGACCTTGTACTTTTGAAGGTTATGCTCTCTTATTATGGACTCTTACAGCCTCCTTTCAGCTATATTTTTAGTGGCCACTGTGAGTGATGGAACTTGGGAGATGTTACAGAGACAGGCACACTCATGCTCTTTATAGAGGTTTCTAAGTTGGAAGGGTGACCTGATAGAGCTTTATAAAGTCATAAGGGGCATGGATAGAGTGAATAGCCAAGGTTTTTTTTTACCTTCAGGGTACAGGAGTCCAAAACTAGGGGGCATAGGTTTAAGGTGAGTGGGGAAAGACTTAAAAGGGACCGAACAGGCAACTTTTTCAGAGGGTGGTGAGTGTATGGGATGAGCTGCCAGAAGGAGTGGTGGAGGCTGGTATAATTACGACACTAATAGGCAGGGATTAGAGGAATAAGGGCCAAATTCTAGCAAATGGGACTAGATTAATTTATGATATCTGGTCAGCATTTACAAGTTAGACCAAAGGGTCTGTTTCTGTGCTGTGCAACTCTGTGACTCACTTGGGCTCTCATATTATGTCACTGTCTGAGATTGATCGGTGTCACTTCAGAGACTACCTCCATTTCAGTCCAAGGAATGTCAGCAACCTATTTTCACACTCCATGTTTAGACTCCTGAGATTTTCCCTGTCCTGGCTCTGCATTAAGAATAATCAAGATTATCTTAGTTTGTTCTCGGCTATCCTGCTAAATCTTTATTTGGAGCTTTTCTTAGCTCTGCTTCAGATTCTCTATCTACCCCGCCCCCTCCACCCACACATCAACAAGCCTCGAATTAGCCAAACCTAGATTCACTGACAATTTTGTGCATACTATTGTTGTGAGATCCCAGTTAATTTCATTTAGTTGCTCAAGGTAAAACATTATGTTCTGTTTAAGCTACAAGAGGATATATCCTTTGTTTTTCTGTATTTTTTCAAAAGAAAAACAACCCTGAAATCCAATTCTTGTTGCTAGGTTATAAAGCAGCTCTCTTCTGACTTATGATCAAATCAGAGCAGAAATCACTGACAACAACAGCGTTGTCTCTTTGCTATAATCTAAAATAGCTAAGGTTTAGATGTGAGGCACTTGTTACTGAATTGCAGGCCTAGCTGTGTCAGTTGGGGAAGATTGTTGTTTTTGAAGTTAATCTAGCTAAAGGTGCTTTAGTACAAGTATATGCTTGAATATTTGTAACTGCGATAGTGTGTTTAACCGATGGTTACCACTCACTGGGATCTTAGTTTTTTTTAGATTAGACTTACAGTGTGGAAACAGGCCCTTCGGCCCAACAAGTCCACACCGACCCGCCGAAGCGCAACCCACCCATACCCCTACATTTACCCCTTACCTAACACTATGGGCAATTTAGCTTGGCCAATTCACCTGACCCGCACATCTTTGTGACTGTGGGAGGAAACCGGAGCACCCGGAGGAAACCCACGCAGACACGGGGAGAACGTGCAAACTCCACACAGTCAGTCGCCTGAGTCGGGAAATGAACCCGGGTCTACAGGCGCTGTGAGGCAGCAGTGCTAACCACTGTGCCACCGTGCCGCCCACATTGTGCTGTGTCATCAATGGTCATTGATTAGTAAGCAGACTAAATTGTATAAGGCGCAATGTATTGGCACACAACAAAATCACACTTGCCCCTTTTACACTGTAGCCCAGTTCCCATTTTCTAATGTCAAGTACAAAGGCGGTGTTTGTTTTCAAAGTGTCTTGTTTCCATTGCACTTGTCCCGAGTGTCTGGGGTCACGAAATGAGACACTGTGGTAACATCAGAGTCGCAAGAGCACAATGGTACCATGCCCTGAATGTTACAACACCCTTGGCAGGATGCTTGCAACCCAGCGTTTGGCAGAGTTGACGGACCATTAGTTTGAGACACAACCATCTGTGTGATGCAAGAACAGCTGATCTACCAAGCTGTGGGCCACGTGCGCCAGTTCCTCCTGCTGTGCCGCTAGAACTGTTGTGATTGCTGTTTGTGGCAGAAAGCATTTTCTCCTTAAAGTAGTCTAATTTTGTTTTCAGCTTTGCAGATGGGAAAGTAATCTACTGCTGGAGCTTTGGAATAACTGATACGGTTATAAATAGATTCAAAATATATTCACGTCACCCGTGACTCAGTTGCTTCTGAGTCAGAAATTGAAGGAGTTATCTTATGAGGAAATGTTGGACTGGTTGGGCCTGAGTCCATTTTGAGGAGTGACATCATTAAAACAGTTAAGATCTGAGGGAGGTTGACAGGGCAGATCCTGAAAAAATGTTTCCTCCCTGTCATAGAAACTAGAACATGGGGACTCGGTTTAAAGTTCAAGGGTCTTCCATTTATGATGGACGTGAAGAGGGTTCTCTGAGGGTTGTTGGAATTTTCTTCTCTAGAAAGTAGTGCAAGCTGGGTCATTTAAAATTTTAAGGCTGGGTTAGATTCTTGATCAATGTATTCTAGGAATTATGAGGTGGAAGGCAGATAAAGTGGAGCCACAATCTTGTCATGAGCTCAGTGGACCAAATGGCCTGCTCCTCCTAATCCATGTGTTTGTATGTATACATGTAAAGGCTGAGAGTTCAAGTTCAGCTCCCGAGACTCAAGCATAATCTAAACTGACTCTCCAGTGCAATACTGAGAGCCCACTGTACAGCTGGAAGTACTGACTTTTTGGTCAGATGACAATCTGACTGACTCCCGCCTTGGGCGGATTAAAATATCCTATTGCACAATTCTGAGGAAAAACTGAGGAATTATTCTACGTGTCCTGGCTAACATTTACCCAACAATCACCTTCAAGAAAATATTCTGACAATTATCATGTTGCTGTTTGTAGAATTCCCTCATTCCTGATGCCTGAAATGTTGATTCTCCTGCTCCTCGGATGCTGCACCACACTCTCACCTCTGATCTCCAGCGTCTGCAGTCCTCACTTTCTCCTGTTCGTTGAAGCTGTCAAGTTTCATGTATTCCAAAAAGTGACTGCACTAAACTTCATTAGATTGCACACTGTGGGATGGCCTGAGGTTACGAAAGGCACTATATAACGCAAATTCTCTTTTTTTTTCTTTCATCTATATCTTGGTTGGAGGGGTTTGTGACTCCAGCTGTTGGCTGGTATGAGTGGCAGTGGATGAAGGAATGGGGCACTGCATGAAATTAATGTTCAACACTGCATTTTTGTAGTGATTTGTATGTTCAGGATATAGTGAAGATTTGTGTTTCACAGTCAATGAATTTGAAGCAGGTACTGTACGAGGTCAAGAGTGTGGCGTTGGAAAAGCACAGCCAGTCAGGCACCATCCGAGAGGCAAGAGAATCAACGTTTTAGGCATAAGCCTTTCATCGAGAATGAGGTTTGTGAGCCTGGGTCTGAGAGAGAAACGTGAGGGGATTGGGGCTGGGAGGAAGGGAACTGAGAATGTGGTAGGTAGATGAAGGTGTGTGTGAATGATAGGTTAGAGAGGAGAGTGGCGCAGATAGGTGGGAAAGAAGATGGACAGGTAGGACAGATCAAGAGGTGGTGCCAAATTGGAAGGTTGGATCTGGAATAAAGTGGGGGGAGGGGAATTGAGGAAATTACTGAAATTCGCATTGAAACCATGTGGTTGGAGGGTCCCAAAGCGGAAGATGAGGCATTCTTCCTCCAGATGGCGGGTGGTGGGGGTTTGGCAATGGATGAGGCCCAGGACCTGCATGCCCTTGGGGGAGTGTGAAGGGAAGTTAGAGTGTTTGGTCATGGAGCAGTGAGGTAGCTTTGACATGTCCCAGAGATGTTCTCTGAAGCGTTCCGCAAGTAGGCGTCCTGTCTCCCCAATCTAGAGGAGACCACATTGGGAGCAACGGATACAGTAAATGATGTGTATGGAAGTGCAGGTAAATCTCTGATGGATGTGGAAGGCTCCTTTGGGACCTTGGATGGAGGTAAGGGGGAAGGTGTGGGCGCAGGTTTGACACTTGCTGTGAACTCTGATGGATATGGAAGCTATTGTGCAAGAATAAGGGTCAGCCTGTATTCACAGCGCAGAATCTTTTGATCAGTAATAGTGATTGATCGATTAATTTTGTACTTCATGGAGGATAGGTCTTGTCCTGAACAACTCTTGTGGCATAGTGATAGTGTTCCCACCTTGGAACCAGAAGGTCTGGCTTCAACTACCCCTGGAGGTGTATCGTAATGTGTCTAAAGATGTTGATGAAAGTAACTACTAAGGGGACTTAATGCTACTTATTGGGGTGTTGGATTTTAATGCCTATCTTAGTTAATGAAGTGTAGTGCAGTAACTTTTATACCACATGAAATTTGATAGCTAGTTTGCACAAAGCAA
Source organism: Hemiscyllium ocellatum (assembly GCF_020745735.1). Classification (NCBI taxonomy): domain Eukaryota; kingdom Metazoa; phylum Chordata; class Chondrichthyes; order Orectolobiformes; family Hemiscylliidae; genus Hemiscyllium; species Hemiscyllium ocellatum. The sequence continues at coordinate 14,978,774 of NC_083442.1, forward strand.
GCTTCTACAAACAGCAATGTGATAATTGAATGTCTCAGCTGAAAGGCAACATCTCTAACAATGCAGCATTCTGTCAAGACCGGACAGAAGTAGTGATGGGCTCCTACTGAAAGGGACATTTTTGTTTAGTTGTTTAAAGTATTTTGATATATCAGAGCCTTGAAGCTGTAATCATCTTCCAGTCGTCACATTTGAGGAAGAAAAACTGGAACCAGGAAAGGTATGGGGTTGGAGCACACACTCAATAAAAGGGGCTGTTCAGACTTCAAAGCAGTAATTTGCTATTTGTTCATTGAATTTATTGAGAATTGTCTTGGTGTGGTTAAAGTTTTCATGATGTGTATTAGGTGATGTACAATGTAATGTAGCTTCTCCCAAAATTAAGGGTTGTGATACCATGTGGGGTGACAAACTGAACTTTTGAATCCACGAGCTCTGAGGCAGCAGTAGCCAACTCCCCGTCTCCCATCTCCGGTTGCATTGAGGTAACCCTCCCACCTCGTCCTCCATTCTCATCGAGACTCATGACAATTTTGAAACCTCACTGGCATCACAGTGGTCAAACATTGGTTCTAATAGCTGGTTGTAGTTTGGGGCATTTGCTGTGGTTCTGCACAATCTTGATGTTGGTCTAGCAACTGCTGAAACTTACGAATGAGTGATCCTTCAGACAGGTGCCTGAGCAATGCAGTGACGATGCTGTCAACTACCAGGTAGAAACTGCGGACACATTTTCGGCAGTTGTTTGAATTGCATTTTTATGATCATTTTGCCAGACTTGGCCAGTTGCTAGAATGGTTTAATCCTGTGTATATGGAAAAGATGGGAGAAACCTGGGAGATTTTGGAAATGCACAAAAAAAGCCCATTTGATTGAATAAGGTCTTCCTTTAGAAGGATATATTGACATTGTCGGATAATTTGGGTGAGAGGAGACTTGTATGAGGCAGAAGTCAGTGTGAATGTCCTGTTTCTAAACTGTGCACACTTTGTGGTTGATCTCCATCCCTTTCTCTTGCTAATTTCTTCAAGTATCCCTTTTCTTTCGAAAGATTACTTGTCTCTCGATTCATTTCCCCGCTTCTGCTTTCGGGTGCGTTTCTGATCTGTGGGTAAGAGCAAGCTCAGTCATTCATTTGTCCTGCTAACTAGGGAGGAACTGAGGAGATATTGTCTTTAAAACCCTGCGACCTTGCAAAGGAATGAGATCACTGAGAAGAATACACTGAAAAAAACACAGTACCAGAAAGAAGTTGGGAACGTTCTTCATTTTGGAGAATATAATGTACCAAGTGCGAAAGTGAATTTGACTTAAATTCAACCCATTGGTCTGTTTCTTCCCTCTCAGCGTTCTAATGGTTGTTAATGGTAATGACCACTGTCTTTGGAATGCATTCTTCAAATATCCATGGCCTTGATTTGGTTCGGCATTAAGAATAATTGGTCAGAGTGTTCTATATGTGGTGTTCACTCGACCTGTTCTGTTTTATTGTCAATGATTCCAAACCAATAATTTGATGACTGATTTGATGTTGGCATCGTGATAAGCCCTTTGACCCAACAAGTCCACACCGACCCTCCAAAGAGTAACCCACCCAAATTCATTTCCCTACCCTATATTTACTCCTGACTTCTGCACCTAACCTACACATCCCTGAACACTACAGGCAATTTAGTATGGCCAGTTCACCTAACCTGCACATCATTGGACTGTGGGAGGAAACCCACGCAGACACGGGGAGAATGTGGAAACTCCACGCGGACAGTCACCGAGGCTGGAATCGAACCCAGGTCACTGATGCTGTGAGGCAGCGATGCTAACCAAGCCACTGTGCTGCCACAGACTAGAAATGTTGCAGGACTAGAAATCCAGTGGCCCAGGCTTATGCGCTGGAGCCATGGGTTCAAATCCTACTGTTGCAGGGAGGAAGGAATTTAAATTCAATCCACTCAATCAAAGCTAGCTTCACTCATAATCGCCTGTCATAAAATCTCATGTGGTTCAGTGGACTTCAGAGAGGGAAATCTGCCCTCCTTATCCGATATGGTACCGCATTGCTAAGGGTCTATTCTCACTGGCCTCTGAAATGGGCAAGAAAGTCACTCAACTGTATCAAACCACTGAAAATGTATTTTCATGTTGCCCCTGCTAAGATTATACTAAAAATGGAAGAGCTGTCCTGTACGTTAGGGAGGGATTTCCAGGATCTTGATCCCGCGACAGTGATGAAATGATGATATGGCTGTAAGTTAGGATGACGTGTGGGGGGATCTTGTCGGTAGTAGTGTTGCTAGGCATTGGCTGACTTTTGTCCTTCTAGGTGCTAGAGGTTTAGCGTTTTGGCGGTGCTGTTGAAGGAGCTTTACACATTGCTGTCGCTGTGCCTGGGTGGTGGACAGAGTGGCACCATACCCTCAAACAATCAAGTGGCTGCTTTGTGCTAGTTGGTGTTGAGTTTCTTGTGTGTTTGGAGCTATGTTCATCCAGGCAAGTGCCACAATCCTGACTTGTGCCTTGTACATGGTGAACAAGCTTGAGAGATCGAGGTGAGTAACATGCTGCAGGATTCCTAGCCTATGGCTTACGCTGTAGTCACAGGGATTACATGGCTGGGACAGCTCAATTTCTTTTTTGTGGAACCCCCAGGATGTTGATAGTGGGGGATTCAGTTGTGAGAGATAATGGTCAGATTCAGTCTGGTTGGTGATGGTCTTCCCTGGCACTTCCCTTGCCACTTAACAGCTTTAGCGTGAATATTGTTCACGTCTTGCTGCATTTTGATATGGATTGTTTCATAATCTGAGGATTTGTGAATTCTGCTGAACATTATGCAATCAGTGAACATCCCCACTTCTGACCTGATGATGGTGAGAAAGGTATTCATTTAGTAGTTGAGAATGATTGGGCTGAAGATCCTTTCCTAAGGAACTCATATCAAGATATCTTAAGATTGAGATGACTGACCTCCAGTAACCTCAACCATTTTATTTAATACTAGAAATTAGTCCAGCTGGTGCCCTTTGACATTTTGACATTGCCATCACTAAATCCCCCACTATCAACATTCCAGGAATTACCTTTGAACAGAAGCTGAACTGGACCGACCGAGTTTTCATTTAATTCCAATTAGAGTCAGAGATGTACAGCAACTTTCTTTTCCCTGGAGCATAGGATGCTAAGTAGTGACCTTAGAGGTTTATTAAGTCAGGAGAGGCATAGATAACATACATTGCCAAGGTCGTTTCCCCAGGTTAGGGGAGTCCAAATGTAGAGGGCGTGCGGTAGTTTAAGGTGAGAGAGCAAAGATTTAAAAGGGACCTGAGGGGCAACCTTTTCACACAGGGTAATGCTTATATGGGATGAGCTGCCAGAGGAAGTGGTAGACTGTTAACTACAGTTTTGCTAGAATTCCTTGATGCCACACTTGTTCCAATGCTGCCTCGATAACAGGTGGTCATTCTCATCTTACCTCAATTTTTGGCCATGACCATCAAGACGAGACTAATCCTGGTTTAACCATAAAGGCAGCAGCAGATGTTATTTTAAAATATAATGTCAATCTGGTGAAACTGTGACCCAGGGCTACATGCATGCCAAACATCACAAGCAGCATGCTGTAGACGGAGCTAAGTGACCCTATAGTGTGTACCATCTGGAGAACGCAATGTAGACATTTGGCAAGATTGCTTTGACAACATCTTCTTGACCTTTGAGCCAGAGCATCAAGAATAGCAGACCGATGGAAACACAACCATCTGTATGTGTTCTTCCATCTCTCAACATCTGATTTGGAACTATATCACCGTTCCTTCACTGCCTCTTTGGGGCGGCACGATGACTTAGTGGTTAGCACTGCTGCCTCACAGCACCGGGGTCCCAGGTTCGATTCCAGCCTCGGGTGACTGTGTGAAGTTTGCACATTCTCCCCATGTCTGCGTGGGTTTTCTCCGGGTGCTCCGGTTTCTTCCCACAGTCCAAAGTCGTGCAGGTCAGGTGAATTGGCCATGTTAAATTGCCCATAGTGTTAGGTGCATTAGTTAGAGGGAAATGGGTTAGTGTTCGGAGGGTCAGTGTGGGGCCTTTTTCCACACTGTAGGGCATCTAATCTGATCTACAAAAATCCTGGGGCATTCCCTTCTGACCAGCCCAGTGGATATTGACTGCAGTCGTTATGTGATCCACTAGTCTGTTGTAAACTATAAAATTCAAATTAGCCTCCATAATTCCCAAGCAACAGCTTTGTGATCCTATACTCCAGCAAACAATGGTAGTTCTTCCTTTGTTCATGATGTGGGCCTTTCTGACAAGATCAGCATTCCTTGCCCATCCCTAATTTCCCTTGAGACGTTGCTGGCAAGCCACTTGTACCACTGTAAATCCCTTGTAATTAAAGTAAGCCACCTATATTCTGAAGCATGACTTTGAAAAGCACTTTATGCAATCCTTTCCTTAGCTAGTGAAGGCTGTTTTTATTTCATACTGAGGGCACGTGGTGGATATAAAGTTTCCTGTAGTCTGCTGCTTTAGATTCACACAGAATCAAGTTTCTATCACAGAGAACAACAATGTGCTGGAGAAACCCTGGTAACTGAGCACAGAATGCTGCTGCCTCACAGCGCCAGGGACCTGTGTTCGATTTCAGCCTCCTGCCACTCTGTGTGGAGTTTGCACGTTCTCCCCATGTCTGCCTGGGTTTCCTCCGGTTTCCTCCCACAGTCCAAAGATGTGCAGGTTAGGTGAATTGGTCATGCTAAATTGACCATAGTGTTAGGTGCATTAGTCAGGGGGAATGGGTCTAGGTGGGTTACTGTTTGGAGGGTCAGTGTGAACTAGTTGGGCCGAAGGGCCTGTTTCCACACTGTAGGGATTCTTAAAAAAACGAAAACAAGTAGGAAAAGTTTTTATATAAAATGGAAAAGGGTGGCCAAAGTGGATGTAGGTCCGTTGCAGGATGAGAAAGGGGAATTAATATTGGGTAATGCTGAACCAGCCAAGGCCTTGAATAACTATTTTGTGTCAGTTTTCACAGTGGAAGATGTGCCTAACATGCCAAAGAATGATGTTAAGGATACGATGGGATGTTAGGATCTCAATTCAGTTGCTATCACTAAAGGGGTAGTGTTGAGCCAACTTGAGGGTCTAAAGGTAAGTCTCCTGGTCCTGATAGAATGCATCCCAGGGTGCTGAAAGAAATGGTGGAAGTTGTAGTCGATGTCTTGGTGGTAATTTACCAAAATTCTCTGGACTCTGGACAGGTCCCGGCGGACTGGAAGACAGCGAATATCATGCCACTGTTTAAAAAAGGGTGTAGGTAAAAGGCAGGTAACTATAGGCCAGTTAGTTGAACATCTGTAGTTGGGAAAATGCTGGAGGATATTATTAAAGAAGAAATAGTGAGACATCCGGATGGAAAGGGTTCCATCAGGCAGACGCAGCATGGATTCAGGAAGGGAAGGTCGTGTTTGACAAACTTACTGGAGGTTTTAACAAGTGTGGTGGATGGAGGGGGAAAGGTGGATGTTGTATCCTTGGATTTCTAGAAGGTTTTTGATAAGGCATCGCATAAAAGACTCATCCATAAGATAAGAATGCATGGAGTTTGGGAATGTATTAGCATGGATAGAGGACTGGTTAACGAATAGAAAGCAGACAGTTGGGATAAATAGGCGTTTCTGTGGTTGGAGATTATTGGTGAGTGGGGTGCCGCAGAGTCAGTGTAGAGCAACTGTTCATGGTATATGATTTGGAAGCAGAGACAGTGTGTAACATATCCAGGTTGGCTGATGACACTAAATTGAGTGGAAAGGTAAATTGTGCAGAGGATGTGGAGGGTCTGCAGAGAGATTTAGATAGGGTAAGTGAGTGGGCAAGGGTCTGGCAGATGTAGTATAATGTTGGTAAATATGAAGTTATCTACTTTGGAAATAAATATAGTAGGTCAGAGTATTATTTAAATGTTGAAAGATTGCAGCATGATGTTGTGCAGAGGGACTTAGGAGCGCTCGTACATGAATCGCTAAAAGTTGATTTGCCGGTCCAACAGGTAATCAGGAGAGCACACAGAATATTGGCTTTCATTGCTAGAGGGATTGAATTTAAGTACAGGGAGGTTCAGCTGCAATTGTACAAGGTGTTGGTGAGGCTGCACCTGGAGTATTGTGCACAGTTTGAGGAAGGATATACTGGCTTTGGGGGCAGTACAGAGGAGGGTCACCAGGTTGATTCTGGAGGTGAGGGAGTTGCCCCATGAGGAGAGGTTGAGCCGCCTGGGACTGTACTCACTAGAATTTAGAAGAATGGAAGTGGATCTTATAGAAACATATGAAATTATGAAGGGGATAGACAAGACAGAGGCGGGCAAGTTGTTTCCGCTGGTTGGTGAGATGAGGGCTAGGAGACATGGCTCAAGATTAAGAGGAGTCGATTTAGGGAGTCGAGATGAGGAGGAGCCGCGTTTTCCAGAGTGTAATGATTCTATGGAATTCTCTGCCCAAGGAAGCGGTGAGGACAGCTTCATTAAATATATTCAAGGCACAGTTGGTTGGGTTTTTGCATGGTAAGGGAATTAAGGATTATGGGGATAATGCAGGTAGGAGGAGCTGAGGTGATGTATAGATCAGCCATGATCTTAATGACTGAGGGAGCAGGTTTGACGGGCCAAATGGTTTACTCCTGCTTCTATTACTGTGAAACTAAGATAAAGTGAAGTGACACTTCCATTCCCAGTTTTCAACTATTCTGAATTGTCAAGTTGCAACCAAGAGAAACGGAGTTCAACTGATTAAATTGAACTTGGATCTTTGTAAATGTCAGAAGTGAGAATGGCGAAATTCCCGCTAAGATCTGAGAGCCACCTCTATCTTTTGTTTCTGATAATACTGTGGGATTTTCAGTCTATCTGAAAGAAACAACTGGATCCAGAGGAAGTGATGTGCGTGTCTCCATTTTAACTTGAGAGGACAACATTCCCTCAAGACTACACTGGACTGTGAAATAGATGATCCTGATATGACTTAAGGCTAAAATCCACTATTATTTACCCTGTGCTCCCAATAAGTCATTGACACATGCAGTCTTGATGGGGAGGAAATGTACTTTCTTATCTTGAAGTTTTACCCTCTATTTCAAGGTATAATTTTCTCCCTCTATCCCTGAAATAGTAGCTTTCTATGTTTTTATGTATTAGCATGCAGAGAAGTGTACACTTTGCAGTGTCTTAATGTTTCATTTCACTTTCTTGCAGGTAAAAATCTCTACACAAATGAATACGTAGCAATCAAACTGGTAAGTATATATTTTTTTTCTCATGCACATTTGGGATGCATTTTACTTAGTGTTATGGACCAGGCCAGACCATCCTCAAAACATTTCAAGAAGATATCCTAGACCTTAACTTCTTATTTTAAAGGCAGATGTAAAGTGGTTGTTCCAGATGTAATGCAACTGGTCAAACCACTTGGCTTTAAGCAAAACAGAATTTATTTAAACTCTGGAGTTGAAACGTGAACAAAAGAAAACTGAATTTAGAATAACTTAACTATTAGAAAACTTTACCAACTTGATTACAGTCATTATTACTAATTAACTGTTTCAAGACAGTAACATCCCATAAACGCAGCCCTTGGCAGGAAGGTAAATTCAAACACCGATTCTTCCAGGCAGGAGGGAACAACATTTAGAGAGAAATTTCAGAGAAATTCAGGAATCCTTTACTGATGCTTGCAACTCTTTTGGACATCTTGTGACTGCTACAGCTACAAAAATCTAGAAAAAACCTGAACTGGGAGAACTGGCCACTCCCTGCCACTCCCTTTCATTATTAAACTGTTTTACAAATAAAAAACCAATGGCCTGTTAAAACCGAGACTCTTTGGCACTTCTGCCTTTACAATCTCTCTTCAAAAGAAAATCAAGGACAAAACAACCTTTTAAAGTGACAGCATCATCACAGTAGCAAGCAGCCATTGGTAATCTTAGAGTCATAGAGATGTAAACATGGAAACAGACCCTTTGGTCCAAATCGTCCATGCTGACCAGATATCCCAACCCAATCTAGTCCCACCTGCCAGCACCTGGCCCATATCCCTCCAAACCCTTCCTATTCATATACCCATCCAGATGCCTCTTAAATGTTGCAAATGTACTAGCCTCCACCACTTCCTCTGGCAGCTCATTCCATACCCGTACCACCCTCTGTGTGAAAAAGTTGCCCCTTCAGTCTCTTTTATATCTTTCCCCCCTCACCTTAAACCTATGCTCTCTAGTTCTTGACCCCAGGGAAAAGGCTTTGTCTATTTACCCTATCCATGCCCCTCATAATTTTGTAAATCCTTATAAGGTAACCCCTCAGCCTCCGGGGCTCCAGGGAAAACAGCCCCAGCCTCTCCCTATAGCTCAAATCCTCCAACCCTGGCAACATCCTTGTAAATCTTCTCTGAACCCTTTCAAGTTTCACAACATCTTTCCGATAGGAAGGAGACCAAAATTGCACGCAACTTGAATTTGAATTAATTTGTATGTTGCAGTTAGACAAATTAATTCAAATTGGCAGATGTGTTCACAAAGTTTTTTTTGGTAATCTCACTAATGCATCTTGTCAAAAAGCAATCTTGTGAATTTTAAAGTGCTCTCTGTGCAATGAAATGGCCTAAAAATATTTGCCAACAGTGCACAAAGGTTAAAATCTGTGCAGTTTAGTTTACCTGCTGTTTTGTGTGCTGGGCCTTATTTCATACCAGTCTGTAATATTTTTACTTTGATTGCCAAAAGAATCCATAATACAACTTTGCAGCCTGGTGAGCAAGCTCAATAAACTCTTTTTTTTAATCCCTGCTTGTATGCAAGATCTGACTGCTAAGGTGCAGCTGTATGCATCTTGTCTTTAATGATTCCAGTTTTTAACCTCGCTCCAAACCATTGTTACCTTGTCTGGTATGGTTCCTGCTGAGACTGCTGTTTTGTGTGATGGCCCGGGAGCATGCTAAAGCATGGAAGATTTGCCCTCTAGTAGCATGTCAATGTATGACAGTTGTTCATGAGCAATCACTGGAAAGGCATGTGGTGCTGACTTGGATGTGGACTACTGGAACATTGGTTCAAGAGCTCACAAAATACTTTAAAAGTTGATATTTGAGAAATAAAAGTATGGTTTATGGGTCTCCCTGTTTTATTCTTAATGACCAGTTTTCTCAGTTGGTAATTTGCATCAAGGTAACCCACATGTAGGGGGCATTTTTTTGTTGGATGTGTAAACAGCTACATTAATAATTATGATTTCACACTTAGCTGTAAGAGAAGATTCCGTATTAGTGATATTTACATGGGGAAAGGGAGTGTAGAGATGTCTCCATTGAAAGAGTTTTAAAATCTGAAAGTTAATAAATAAACTAATTTTGATGTTCAATATTAGTGAGCTCCAGAGTGATTGAATATAGATTGTGGCTTAGCTGAGAATAGAGGAGCATACAGCTTAGAAGGGACTTCCTTGTAATGATTCAACAACCAGTTTAACATCCTCAGTATATCGGAAATGCTCAATGTTGAATTGCAATTATAGTTGTAGCGTAGTGATTTCTCTGTACAAGATCTCACAAACAATAAATGACAAGTTAACTCTCTATTTGCCATGAAATTTACCGCAAAACCCCTTGTGTTCACCTGAAAAGGCAGGTTGGCCCTTAATTTAATGCCTTCTGTTTTAATAAAACACAACCACCTTTCAACTAGGTATGGTGCTGTTCGTATCAGACTGAAATGTTGGTTCAGATTGCTTCCCCAGTAGCTAGTTGAACCTATCTCACTCTGACCCTGGTGATACATCTTGGATAGTCATGTGCAGTTTCATGTGAAAGTACAACCCAAGTTTGTTCAGAAATTGTGCGCATCCTGCTAATGTCAAGTTACACTTAAATCCCTTGCCCAATCGCAAAAATATAAATATTGGTAATATAATATGGACTTCAATCTGTTTCCGTGCGCACATTTTAAATTCTTAATGCAAGATAGCCCTTTGCCCACACAGCTGCCTAAAATCCTCCAGATAGGAGATGCCTATGATGAGCTTTTTAGGTATTTATCTACCCTAGAAAACTCTTGTGTGATAGTTAACTTGAAAAATCTCATCATTTTTAACTATTTCAGCCTGACAGTCGATGGTTAAGTATGAGTAGTGGAATGAACTTCGGACGAATTGTTGGTTAACTAATTTTTTAAGGAATGCAAAGCAGCGAAATCCATAAATTAAAAAATGTTTGCGTGCTTAGAGGAATAAGAAGTGACTGCAACAGCAAGTTGCCCTTAAGATCCTGTTACTAATAACACGCAGAGCATTGAAAGGAAATTTTTTGTTACAAGTCATAAACTTGGCATAATAAATATTGAGGAACAGTGTGATATGAATTTGGAGATGGTTGCACCTTTTTTAGAAACGTTAACAGCAAACACAACTGTATATAGTTAACTAATCAGTGTTGGAGAAAGAACCAAAATCATGAATCGTCAGGTAACCTACTAAATATGCAAATGATCTGTGGTGGGATGGTAGTTTCGAAGGGAAATGTAGGAAAACATTAAACATTGAACTCTAAATATAACTATGGTTTAATTTTACAAGAGAAAGGAAGTTCGATTCTGTCAAATGTTAATAGTGAACAAATCAGACGTTTTATCATTGTTATACTGAGCTTTGTATTCTCCACAATGACTTTCAGGAAGGATATTCTAACCCTTGGGAGGGTGCAGTGTGGGCATACAGGATCACACCCAAGTTTCAAGAATGCTTGTTAAAAAGCAAATAGTCGGTTAAATGTTTTTCAAAAATTAGAAGGAACTCTGGGAGTTTTAATGTTAACAAAATTAATCCATTATGAAGTGATCGTTTTATATGAAGCAAAGCTTTGTCGTCCTGGCTTATGCCGTCAGAGGAATTTATATTGGTCAACTGTTCATAATGGGTCTGGGACTTATTTGTATGCCAAACCAGTTATGCAAACTTGAGGGATTAACTAGATCCAAGTATTTGTGGTAAGGTCAGTCAGTCATTTTGGCATTCCAGTTGGTGCACCATCGACTGAGTAGGGAAATGTTCAAAGATCCTTTGCTTGAGTGTTTGAATAGCTGTTACCAGTTCTGTGCTCGACATTCCTGCACTGATATTTGTAAGGAACCTTCCATTTTACAAGTGATTGATTAACAAAGAGATTTTTAAGTCCTCCTTTCCCAAGATGTTCTATGATTCCCTTGCTGATCTCATCTAAAATTACATTGTTGCTGGATATTCAAATACATTGATTGAATGTAGGTAGATTATGCCATTTTGTGTCAATCATATTGCAGGTGAATGAATGCATGTGGCTCTGCCTAATGTTTGTTTATTGGTTTAATTTCAGGAGCCCATTAAGTCACGAGCGCCACAACTTCATTTAGAATACAGGTTTTACAAGCAACTTGGGAGCTCAGGTAATGTGTGATTGGATTTACAAGGTTCCTACTATTGCATCTCCTGCAAACATTAGCAAAAAACATGATATTGTTAAGTTAATACACAGATCATGCCAGCATAAGTGGTTGGAAAAAAGGGAAGCTTTTTGTTTCCTGACACCTTCCCGAGGTACACTTGAGCAATATTGTCTATTCCAAAATGTTGCTGTCGATTTTCTATCAGGATTGTAAGCAGGTAGCCAATGTCTTAGAACATTATTGCTGCATTTCAGCAATAATTTGATTATAAAAGCAACTTTTATTTAAACATCTGTTGAAAATGTCTCATAGCTGCACATTGAACTGGTTGAAGCTTTAGTCTCATAATTTCTCAAAGAAACTGTTAGGTACATAGAGTCATACAGCATGGAAATAGATCCTTTGACCCAACTTGTCCATGATGACCACCTTTCCCAAACGTAACTAGTCCCATTTGTCTGCATTTTGGCCATATCTGCCTAAACCTTTCTTATCTATGTATCTGCTTAACTGTCTTTTAAATGTTGTAACCATATTCGCCTCCACCACTTCCTCTGGCAACTCATTCCATACGCGCACCATCCTCTGTGTGAAAAAATTGCCCCTCAGGTCCATTTTAACTCTTTCTCCTCTCATCTTAAATCTATTCCCTCTAGTTTTGGACTCCCCTATACTGGGGAAAAGACCTTGACTATTCACTTTATTTATGCCCCTCGTGATTTTATAAACTTCTTTTAAGGTCTCCCTTCATCCTCCTACACTACAGGGAAAAGAATCCCAGCCTCTCCTTATAACTCAAACTCTCCAGTTTAGGTAACATTCTTGTAAATCTTTTTTGCACTTTTCCCAATTTAATAATATCCTTCCTACAGCAGGGCAACCAGAACTGTGTGCAGTGCTCCAAATGTGGCCTTACCAATATTTTGTACAGCCATAACATGACATGCTAACTTCTGTACTCATTGTTTTGACCTATGAAGGCAAGTGTGTCAAGCACTGCCTACACCACCCTGCCTGCCTGTGACGCCATTTCCGAAGAACGATGGACCCACACTCCTTGCTGTCTCTGTTCGAGAGCACTACCCAAGGCCCATACCATTAACTGTATAGATCCTTCCATGGTTTGTCTTTTCAGAATGCAACATCTCACAAGTGTCTAAATTTAACTCCATCTGCCATTTCTTGGTCCACTAGCCCAGTTGATCAAGATCCTGTTGTACTTTTAGATAACCTTCATGGTTCACATCCCAATTTTGGTGTCTTCCACAAACTTGCAAATCATGCCTCTTATATTCTCATTCAAATCATTTATATAAATGACAAGCAATGTGGACCCAACACCAAACCTTGTGGCACACCTCTGGTCTAAAAAGCAGCCCTCCACCACCAACCCTCTGTCTCCAACCATCAATCCAAATTTGTATCCAATTGGCTAGCTCTCCCTGGATCCCATGTGATCTCACCTTTAATATCCAGTCTATCATGTGGAATTTTGTCAAACGCCTTGCTAAAGTCCATGCACACATCATCTACAGCTCTGCCTTCATCTACCTTTTTGGTCACCTTTTCAAAAAACTCAAATCAAGTTTGTGAGACATGTTTTCTCTCACGCAAAGCTATGCTGACTATCCCTAATCTGTCTTTGCCTTTGCAAATACATCTAAATCCTATCTGTCAGAATCCCCTCCGAGTACTCACCTACCACTAATTAGATTAGATTTACAGTGTGGAAACAGGCCCTTCGGCCCAACAAGTCCACACCGACCCGCCGAAGCGCAACCCACCCATACCCCTACATTTACCCCTTACCTAACACTACGGGCAATTTAGCTTGGCCAATTCACCTGACCCGCACATCTTTGTGACTGTGGGAGGAAACCGGAGCACCCGGAGGAAACCCACGCAGACACTGGGAGAACGTGCAAACTCCACACAGTCAGTCGCCTGAGTCGGGAATTGAACCCGGGTCTACAGGCGCTGTGAGGCAGCAGTGCTAACCACTGTGCCACCGTGCCGCCCACAAATGTCAGGCTCAACGGTCTGTAGTTCCCTGGCTTTTTCTTGCAACTTTTCTTTAATAATGGCACAACATTGACCACCTTCCAGTCTTCCAGGGCCTCACTTGCGGCTTTCGATCATGCAAATACTCTGCTGGGTCCCTTCGATTTCTTCCCTAGATTCCCACAATACCCTGTGATACACTTGTTCAGGTCCTGGGGATTTATCTACCTTGATCTGAAACTGTTTCATATAGGCAATTGAAAGGTCTTTTTGCCGGGTATAAAACTAGCCATAGGAGTTGTCAGTCAGGCAGTTTTTATTATGGGGGTTGAGTGGAGAAAATCATTAACGTGAGTTTTACATGTAGGCAGCAAGTTGAAAATCTACCACAAATAAGTGCACGTTCTTAAGAACCCCACTCCTTGCCTTAAGGAGCCTCATTTTCTCAAAACATTTTAAGCTGGATAAAAGTTTTTCGTCTTTAGACTTAAAGGCCATGGGGTCTGTCCATCCTTTCACCTAGCTCCCCTTGATATAAGTAAATCTTAATAGTGCAAAAGTCCAAATTAAACATCATTAGAGATCCCACAAGTTGATGTAAACTGTATATCCATGTTCCCTTTCCCAGTTTGCTGAGATCAATAACTCATCACTCCTGAAATGTGGCTATAATTAAAAATACTTCCTAAAGCACATCGAACAGTGATATTTCATTGCAATTAATTTGTCTATCACAAGGCATTGTGAGTAGGAGTAACATCTACAGCATTTAAAATTACAAGCAAGCACCAGTTCACACTTTTTAATGTACAGTAGCTGCTAACCTTTCCCATAGAGATAGTCCAGTATACTTTTTTTTAAACCAATGACTGATTAGAAATTCTTGTGTGAAGGAATGTTGCTTGGACATTTGTGCATTACTTTCCAGGTTTCCCACTGAAGTGCAAAGCCAGAGATCACCTTTCCCAGGGTAGTGGAAATCTGGAGCTCCGACCCATATGAAGCTGTTGATACTGAGATTAATAGGTTTTTCTTTGACAAGAAATAGGGGAGTTGTGATACCAGTCAATAGCGAACAGACTCGAAAGTTGAATTGCTTACTTTGTTCCAATGGATTGAGATGTAGTGTTACTGGTCCTTAAGAAGTGAATATAACAGTAAGAGACTTGTTGCAAAAGTGAAGGCTTTGGCATTATGAAGTAAAATGGTTGCTTCAATAAAAATAGAGTGAAGGCAAGGAGTGACTGGTTGTTTCTCAAATTAACTAGATCCTGAAATGGTGTGCTGGGATTTGTGCTTCAGCAGAGATGCATTGAGAGCATTTCTTATTAGTTCCTAAATTTATGGAACAGGAAAAAAAATGTGAGAACACAATTGTTAGGGACAGGGCAAATGCATGATAAAAACAAATCACATCAATGCAACTTACATTCAGCGAGAAGAAGACAGTATAAAAAAAAAACTGGAGTGCAGGAAGAGAGAGATCCCAAGTATAATATAAACAAAATAATTGGAGGAAAAACGCCATTAAAAAGTGAAATTGCACTCTTAATTTCTCGTGGGAGAAAGTGAGGACTGCAGATGCTGGAGATCAGAGCTGAAAATGTGTTGCTGGAAAGGCGCAGCAGGTCAGGCAGCATCCAAGGAGCAGGAGAATCGACGTTTCGGGCATGAGCCCTTCTTCAGCAACACATTTTCAGCTCTTAATTTCCTGTGCCAAATAAAGGCAAGGTTAGGCATCTGTATAAGGCATTGCCTCGGGTTGAAATAGAGAAATGAGTACAGATCCGGATTTCCCATTGGGAAACAATATTGATGTGGAAAACTGCAGTATTGGTTCATTAAGATATCACCAGTGTTGATGGGGAGAAGATTGAGGAGAAATTTGAAAAACTGAGGTATATACACTATTTGTCGACATCCCTAGTTGTATAAGGAAGGGTTAAACAATTTGCTGTTAATTAAGTCGCATATTGGTCAACTCGGGTATGCTTACTGAACAATAGTTCAGTTCTCAGATTTCTAGTGTCCTGGAGAGTGTAACTGTTCAATGAAGCATGAAAGATAATCTAGTGCTGCTACTTTGTTTGGGTTCTCTTTGAATTTCTCTAAATGACAGTGCACTTGTGTTTGTCAGACCACTCTGCTGTGTAAGCAAATTTGGTCTTCTGAAGAACAGTAGTCTGATTTTCTGGAAAATTTCTTACAGAATCTAGTGGATGTTCTGTGAAGAATTTGGTTTTGTTGAACTGAAAGTTCGTGATGGATTTCATCAAACTGTTGAGGTGCATGAGTGATGAACAGTGCTGCATTGCTATTGACAAGTGCAATTCTGGCAAACTGGGGCAGTGGAGTCACATTTGAAAGTGTTCAATCTTCATTTTCATAAATCTGTTGAAACAGATAATTGGAAGGGATGGGGACCCATTGGCGTAAAAGGAGAGATTGCAGGGTGTTCACTGTGTGCTGAAGGTTGATGAACCAGGCATGCTCAGAAATGGCTGGTGACAGTACAAGCACAGAAAGAGTCAAAGGTGCAGAAGCAAATATATATAAAGACTTATATAATCTTTCTCTCTCCAAGAAACCTAAAGTATTAACTCTGATGAAATGAAGACCGTTTACTCCTTGAAGTTTGTCTTTCTTTTAAACAAACTGGAGCAAAGTGTCAAAAACAGAAGACATCAGTTAACATACTGTCACTACCTTTAGGAGTGTATATGGATATTTTGGAAGAACTAAAGCAAAATGTTGGAGAGACTCAGCAGGACTGGCAGCATCTACAGAGGGAAAAACAGCCAACATATTGAGTTTCTCTCTCTACAGATGCTGCCAGTCCTGCTGAGTCTATCTAACACTTTCTCTGTTTTTGTTTCAGGTTTCCAGCATTTGAAGTTCTTTGTTTTTCAGTTGGTAGTTGGTTTGCAAAATCCTTTTGAAGCTCTTCTAGCTCTGGTAGTAAATGTATTGGTCTTGTCCGCTGACTCCTTAAAATCTAGGATCAATTTTCAAAAGATAGAAGAAACCTTTTTTTAAAATGTTGCAAATACTTTAGCATTAAATGTCAAAGGCTGCAATACAATTATTATTACTTTAGCAGCTCGTAATTCAGTTATAGTCATAGAGTCAAACCGCTTGGAAACAGGCCCTTTGGTCTAACCAGTCCATGCTGACCATAATCCCAAACTAAACTAGTTCCATCTGCCTGATCCTGGCCCATAATCCTCCGAACCTTTCCTATTCATGTACTTAGCCAAAAGTCTTTTAAATGTTGTAATTGTACCCATATCCACCATTTCCTCAGGAAGTTCATTCCACATGTGGATTGGGTAACAATTCAATAGGATGCCTCCTCATGGAGCAGTGAGCGTGAGGTTTTTATCCTTGTGGATTATTGGGCACAAAACATTTGTACCTTGTAAGCTTTTGTAAGGCTCAATCAACATTCCCACTGACATGCATATCTCAAGCTGAAACTTTTGGTTTTCCTTGATATTTTAAGCTATATAAAAAGCTGAAAGCTGTCTGGTTGAACCAATATTTGAAATTTAAAAGACGCTGTGCACAAGACATTGTTCAACACTGACTTGATCAAAGAAAATCCTATCTCTTACATGACTCTGAGACTAATACAATTATTTAAGTGTCAGGAAAGTCTCATAGCTCTACTTTTTTTATGCTGGATAGTCGAATGCTGGGATATAGTAAATTCAATATCCACATTGAAAAGATGCAATATTCTGGAATTATTAAAGTCTATCCATTCAATTCAAGTTTTCTATTTCAAATTATTTAATTATCTATCAATTAAATATAGTACAAGTTACATATTTTCTGCCACACCTTCATTTCGAGTGATTCCTATCGGTAAATACTTCACATGCCTGAGCACTAGTCATAGTCATACAGGATGGAAACAGACCTTCAAGCTCTCCTGCATTCCACGGAAATGTGTCAAATTTTAAGCTGTTACGTTCAAATTTTCTGATTCCACATTCCTGATGAAGGGCTTATGCCTGAAACGTTGACTCTCCTGTTCCTCAGATGCTGCCTGATCTACTGTGCTTTTCCAGCGCCACACTTTTTGACTCTCGTTCAAATTTTATACATGTCAGGAGGGTCAAATCAAGATTCTGATCACAATGCAATATAAAGCATCAAGCAAACTGGGCCAATGTATTTTAGTCTGGATACACAAGATAGGGGACCACTCACAAAACCTACTTCCTAGTGGTTCCAACTCTGCTGTGTTTCTGGACCCATTAGTCACCTATACTCTACCAGGATGCATGGATGTGGGCAAACAGTAAAATCTCAGTGAACTTCAGTTACAATGACAGCTCAGTTTAAACACGTTGCATGGTAGGTCAGCACAAGACTGTGGCAAGCTATCTTATTTTCAAACATTAGTTTTCACAATATCTTAGCTTTATTCCAAGGGGGTCAGTAAAACAAACTATTGCCACAAATTTGCATACTAGTGTTGAAAAGACCAGTTTTATTTACAAGTATATAATGTATGAAACAGGATCCGTTTTCAATGCAAACAATTGCAACCTGAAATTTTGAGCCAGCTCACGGTCTCATCAGTGCTCTAAATAGCTCTTTCCAAGATAACCGTGGTATCAACTACTTGCCTTTATTGAAAAAAGTGATAAGGTTAACTGACTTCTAAATCCAAAGCTGATACCCATTAAACTATAATTTGCATTGCAGAGGTGTGTTCTTTTCTTTCTAGAAGCTTTGACCATATGCCATTAACAGTTAGTCTCTGGAATGCTTGCAGAAGTCCTTAGACCAATCATTCCTTTTAAAACTGATGTAGTTTAGACAAGGATATGACCACCTCTGAGCATTTCTAATTTCCTCGATTTTGCAGTCCTCTAAATTATCCTCTAAATCAAGACTTAGCTGCCCAGACTTTCAGTCACCAGTCTACCCTCTACTGCACTTCAAACGGTCCATGCAATCCTTTCTGACATCATCTCCATTCATCTCCTAAAAGATTGTACTACTTCCTATTCTAATTTTTCAGCATCTGAAATGGTGCAGTCTCAAGAGATGGTGCAGGCTAATTCGATAAGTGCAGGCTACAGCCCTTAAAGTACTTTCAGTTTTAAAGCTAAGCAAACCCATGAAAAGGACTCTATTACTTGTATATTAGTCACATTTCAAGAAGCACTGGACTGGGTTGTTATCTAAACCCACAATGATGCAAGTTGCTGTTATTTAACAAGCAAAATTACATTTAATGCCTTTAGTGAAGCTAAGGTTGAAATTTCAGCCTAAGAATATGAATTGATTCCATTCATTTTTTTGAGAAAGAACTCCTGTAATTACTTGATATAAGTGTCAACCTAAGTTGAAAGTATATTTGAGTACATACAACTCGCAGATTTGAGAACAATCTATATAAATTCGCTGAACAGCAAACTTGAATAGTATTCGAGCTCTTTTACTAGATACAGCCAGTCAGTATTTCCTTGCTTTCAGTAATAATAAATAGACCTGTTCAGTATCTCTGCTAACCCAGATTATTTTACTCCATCTTTTTGTTTTTTTGTTTAAAAATAAAATCAATGGACAATACATTGCATTTAATATACCACTTTTAACTATAGAGAAACATAGAGAGGTACCTAATGGAAGTGATTAGACAAAACAAGACACCAAAGATTAGAGACTGCCAGACTACAGCATTATTGTCACGTGGTCAGAGGTGTTAGTATTCTGAAACTATGGAAATTTCTCCTGCCATGAAAAATTTATTGTTCTTCTTAACCCTGTACCACAACCTGTCCCTCAAGCACTTTGAAAGAGTGCTTCAAGAGTTTCCAGCTCTTGCATGCTGGCATTCATGAGTTCTAACAGTGCAGCTAACTGAGCTTGTGTTTACAGCTGATGAGCATAAATACAGTCATATGAACCAGACAATCAAAATGTAGCATAGGTCTGAATCAAATATGAGTGTTTTTTTCACTAATAGGTAAAACCAGATTGCCCTTAGCAGGCTTGAAGACATTTTAAGACGCTCCTCAAATCCTATCCCAATAATCAAGCTTTTGGTCAACTGCCATCATACGTCCTTATCACAATATTTAAATCCAAGTTAGTGCTCACATTTTTAATTATTTTCCATGGTTTCTGCATTACCAGCAGATTTGTCCTTCAGTCATTTGTTTTGCTCTTGTCAATCAGGACCAGTTGGCACTGGAAAGTTGACTCATCAACTGCTCAGCCTATAACAAGCTCCCCTCATTCAACACACAATTGTCACCACTTAACAACCAGGACTGCCAGAACGTAAGAACGCTGGTTCTTCTTCAGCACCGACCACTGCAAGTGACTGCCAAAGCTGAGCATGCTGGCAGCCTACAATGTGTTCAAATTAGTATCAGGAGAAACACTTCTGCTCGTGTATTGGGGCCCAGTAGGTCATGGTGCAACTGGAGAAATTTCAAGTTATCCTTATATTAACTTATCTTGGGAGCAGGAGCAGATCAATGGATGGGACTGCTATGAAACAGAACAGGGATGGAAAAGCAGTACATTCAAAATTTAGAACATCAATTACAGGGGATTTGGGGAATGTTTAATTATTCAATTGATTTTAGGTTCCACTTAAATATGGAATGGGATATCCACATTTTTAAGGAAACAATCTTATGTAAAGCATGTGTCATTGGAATCAATACTCACCTACATAATTATTGTACAGTGGCTCTTGTAGTATTTATAGGCTGCAGTCCAGCAATTCACCAACATTGTAGCGTATTCTTCCCCTGTATTCTCCAATACTGAGGACTCTAAACAGCAGGTTGTGGGACCACATCTCCATTTTAGTTTCCCTCTAAGACACACGCATTTTGAGTTGGACAAATAAGATGAATTGGTAAGAAGCTTAGAACTCCATACATAATACAGTAGCACTGCAGAAACACCACTACCACAAAAACTGCAATCACAAGTTATAATAGGTAGCAAGGGCAGCAAATGTAGCCTTTCCAACATTAGTGACATCAGTCAACAATTATATTGCAATTCAAAATTGCACACAGCATTTCTGAGTTTGTTTGTGCTTATAATTTTGAGAAGAACCAAATCCAACAAATTGGAACTGGAGTTATAAGCATATTAATAGATGCTAAAGACAAAACATTGACTTGCTGTTAACAGTATTTTCAAATGTCTTCAGTTCAACACTGGCACCCTTAATTTCCCTCCTTTTCTATTAGGGAACCACAACCAATGCATTGTGCTGATTCCTACTTTGATTAAAATCTGTTATTATAAAATGAGTAAATTTGACAGTGGGACAGGGACACACTCATCTTTTTATTTCTGAGACAATACCATGTCCAAGTTTTGGTGCAAGTTGAGAGGTGATATCCGAGTCAAGATGCCGTTCAGTCTGCAGTGTTACATGCAGTGAAATTGTATTGCTGTTGAATGTATTTCAAGTATTGTTGAAAGTTGACAAGTGTTCCTTTTTGGTCAATATGAATTCAATGCATTGATTAGCAATGGATCATTTTTGCAATATTTAACAAACTTAGCTCTCATTCACAGGCAATTAATGGTACCAATTGCATAAACTGACTATGGTTTGCCAAACCTTTTGCAACATTCAGTCCATTCTTTGATATGGAAAAGGTCATTGAGACAATATGCTGTGATATGGACTTATTTCTCTTTATATTTTGGTAATCGGAACTTTAACTTTGTGTTCAGTGGGGAGGTAGAAGTTGATTTTGATGCAGAAAGTACTGAAATGTTGTGATAATCCTAAGATCAAAGCGGAAGTTTAGGCAGTTCAGTGCACGCATTTCAGAGAACTTTAATTGATAGGTTCTGCAGAAGAGATTGCATCGTTCATTTTCTAAAAGATATGCTATGGATATGCTATAAATTTCTGCTTGGAAATTTCATTGGTAGAATAGCACCAAGGATGAAACAGTTTGTGACATAATATTGGGGAATTCCATTCCATTTCTACGGAACAAACAAAAGTTACAGGACAAGTTAATTAACATTATGGACCTGTATTAGGTAATGCAGAAAAAGTCTGAATCACCACTTAGAAGATTTGAAATATAGGTGTTGGAACAGATCGTTTAGAATTTAATTAATTCTCTCCCTGAAACTTGCACTGTTTTTCATAAATGCTGGCTGTTAGTGTGTGTTTAATTATTGTATGCTTAATAAATCTTAGATTAGATTACTTACAGTGTGGAAACAGGCCCTTCGGCCCAACAAGTCCACACTGACCCGCTGGAGTGCAACCCACCCAGACCCATTCCCCTACGTTTGCCTGTAGTGTTAGGGGCAGGGGTAATTTAGCATGGCCAATTCACCTAACCTGCACATTTATGGACTGTGGGAGGAAACCGGAGCACCCGGAGGAAACCCACGCAGACACCGGGAGAACGCGCAAACTTCTCACAGTCAGTCGCCTGAGGCGGGTATTGAGCCTGGGTCTCTGGCGCTGTGAGGCAGCAGTACTAGCCACCATGCCACCCACCATGACCTTCGACATTTAATATGATGAAACGTTTTAGTTTGAGAAATTAATTACCCCTCTTCTGAAACTAAATTTCCTGAACCATCAACTGCCTTGCAGTTTCTTGTCTTGATTCCAATGTTGATCCCTCAATTTCAAATACTTTCAAAGCCTTGCTCTTTCCTATCTGTGTGGCTCACATCTAGCCCTAAAACTGAATTTTTGGTTTTCTCTCTGTGGCTCGGTGAAAAATGTCAATTTTTAAAAGTAATGCTGACGCTGACAGGCACTTTGTTAAAGATCAAGATGATGATGTGGTCAGCCCCAGATTTTAACATGCGTATCATTCATTTGACACTTGAAAACTGGAGGCTTAAACATACTACAGAAAGAATCCGAGATCCTTCTGTCACCGCACGAGTCAGTATTTCATCATCATTCCTCATTCTGAAACAAAGAGAGAAAACGCTGGAGGAACATTTATATCTGAGGAAGGACCAGACCCCCGAAAGCTCACGTTTTCAAATAAATCTGTCAAGCTGTTTGTTTGATTTTTTGACCTTGTGGGGACAGAGAGAGTCAATGCCCCGAGTCCAGTATGAATGTTCTTCAGAAGTTTTGAAGAATCATACTTTACTCAAGCATTAATTCTGTTTCCTTCTCCACAGATGCTGCAGAATTTCTCCAGCAATTTTTGGGCTTGTTCCAGATTTCCAGTATCCATGGTATTCCGATTTTATTTCAAGTTCTTCATTCTGTTGGCCAATCAACAGAACAGCTATTGTTAAACGTTTGTGCGATTTTATTGGATGAAACATCTGCCTTACCACTTCTTGCAGCCGAAAAACCAAACCAACTGATTACACCAAAGGACAACCTACATTCAAATATTTTTTAGAAAGCCAGATTGTTTCATCTATACTTTTGCAGATAAAATTGGGGCAGATGTTTTGTCTTTTTACCCCCTCTAAATTTTCATCTTGCAATTTCCCTGCATTTTGCATTTGTCATAAGGAGACTGAATCAACTCTATGCAAACATTCTTGGTAGGAAGAAGTTGCAATAATTCCACAAGCAAACATTTCTAGGATCTTCATCACGCTGCAAAACTGAAAATTAATTTCTAATCTAAACTGATTCAGTACTCAGATGGAGCAAAGTACAAAGCATGCCAACTAATATTGTTAGGAATCCATGGCTGACGTGCAGTTCTCTATGAAAACAATTGTCTACCCTTGCCTCTTTTATTTGGGTGGAGCAGGTATTATTGCATAGATTTCACCAACATACCCTTTAAGGTGCATGTGTGTAGAACCAGGCAGTGCTCAAGAAGATACCTTGAAGGCCACTCTCTTTAAGATACTAAGCAGGCATGCTTGTGCAAAATATTTTAAAGATACATGAATGATGTTTAATATTTTTAACATCTTATTTGGCATTTTCTATTGGTTTATATTGTAAATCAGTTATTCATGACAATAAGCACAAGGTGGGTCTATAAGAGTAATCCTCAGCAAGCCACTTCTTGGGATTGTAGCCCGTAACCAAACGTAACTCAGCACTTTTGGCTTTACCATAAAACAAGTTAAATTGATAAAATTAAAACAGCTGGTGCTAAATACTTTCCGAGTCACTTGACATATATCCATCTTGCATGCAGCATACTGAAAGGGAAACCAGTAGATGTATATTTGAGTTTCCAAAATCTGTATTCAGTAAGCTGCATAAAAGTTTAGTACACAAGATGAGAACTCGTGGGGTTGTGGGTGATATTCAGCATGGCTGGAGGATTGACTAACAAACAGGAAACAGGCAGATGTGTTTTTTTTCAGGGTGGCAAACTGCAACTAATGGCAAGTTCAGGGATTGGTGCTAGGGCCATAAATATTAATCTTACTAATTGGTATTAATGACTTGGCCGAAGGGCTTGAATGTGTTACAGCCAAACTTGCAGATGATGTGAAAAGAGGTAAGAAAGCAAGTTGTGAAGAGGATATGATGGAATTTGCAAAGTTAGTGGGCAAAAACGTGGCAAATGGGAGTATAAAATGTTGGAAAAGTGATGTTGTCTACTTTGGTAAGAAGAATAGAAAAGTGGCTTATTATTTAAATGAGAGATTCAGACTGCTGCAGGGCAGAAGGATATGGGTGTCCTTGGACATGAATTACCAAAAAGCTGAATACAGGTGCAGCAAGAAATTAGTAGGACAAATAGAATGTTAACCTTTATTGCGAGGAATATGAAAGTAAGGAAGACTTGCTGCTATGGTGCATGGAGTTGGTATCCTTCCTTAAGGTAGATGTACTGGCTTTGGAAGCAGTTCACAGAATGGTCAATAGGTTGATTCCTGGGATGAGGGATATTTACTATGAGGAAAGGTTGAACTGGTTGGGCATCGACTCATTGGAGTTTAAAAGAATAAGAGCTAATCTAATTGAAACACCAAAGATTCTAAGGGGTGCCATAATAACATAGGGTCTAAGAGAAATTTCCTCTTGTCAGGGAGTCTAAAATTATGTGGTACAAATTTAAAAAAAGTATCCCATTGAAGGTGGAGATGAGGAAGAATTTCAAATCTGGGTTGTTAGTATTTGGAATTTTCTTCCAAGAGAGTAGTGTCCATTGAATATATTCAAAGCCAAGTTATATAAACTGTTCATCAACAAGGGAGTTAAGGATTATGAGGGATGGGCAGGAAAGTAAAGGCCTCAGTCAGATCAACCAGGATCTTATTTTATAGCACAGCAGACTCAATGGGCCAAATGGACTACATCTGCTCCTACAATATATACAATTTTCAATAAAATTGGTCAGGCTGAAATGAGAAAAAATTGAGGAACCTGTGCACTTCATACTATTTATGCTGTGCTTCAAAGTCTAATCTTCTAAACCTGAAGTCCTAGGAACCAAGTGAAATGAAATAGATTGGCAAATCCACAGCAGCACCTCCAATCCTTACGTGTGTGATGAGTACAAAGTGTCGTTGTATGGAGAGGTTTGTTTCCTGTCTGATGCATTAAATTGGGCAGGCTGAACAGGAGAGAAATCTCTATAGCAAGAATCTAGAACTTAATGCACAAAAATTGTATATACTTGTGTGACCTTGTTCTGCTGGCTCATGTATTTTGAAACTTACAAAGTGGGATCATAAATGTTGCTTTCTGTTGTTCCTGAAGAATAGTGCAGAAATCATATCTTTCTAACACATTCATGTCTAGAATTCAAAGTATAGAGTAATTCTGGTCCCACTATATTGTTCTGTTGTCTGGAAACTGGTCTGAATCTGGGAGGGAAAACATAAATTCTCCAATCCTTTCTGGTGGAAGACTCATGCTGTGTCCTGTATAACTCAATTTGTTGGGTCAGTGCTTTAAAATGATGCAAGTAATTGCGTTTTGCTGAAATCTGATGTTTGTGCAGTATCTGGGGCACTGGTTAGATTGGAAAATGCTTTGACTCCCATCTCCTGCTTGAACTGTGCTGCTACCTTAGGGTGTTAAATAAGCTCAAGAAATCCAGAAATTGAAGTAATCCAACCTGTAGAACAGGTTTTAGTTGTACGTTCCAAAGCAGTATAAACTGTGCAAAAGTTGATTTCTCGGTAAAAATCAACCCAAGATTTTTGGCTGAAAGGTTTGTAATTTTTTATATAGCTCATGTTAAAACAAAATGGGCCTGAGTTTTTTTTACAGGTTGAAAATTTTAGAGCCACAGTTGATTCTTGAAGATATTTAGGATGCTAAAATCACAAAAAATGTCACCGTGCAGCTGAGTGTTAAGAGAGGGAGTGAAAATTAATCAAAGTGTATTTAAAACTTGAAAAACCGTGCTGGAATCTTATTGTGCAATGAATGAAGAATTAAAGAATTGAAAGTAAACCTACAACTTTGTACATTTTAGTTGACATAGCAACAGTCTTCATTGGATTTTGCTCAACGTTTTGTGGTCTTTGTTACATGGGGTGTGGGCACAAATCGAGCATACATGTTAACAGCTCCAAGTATTAATTGTGTTAATGCAGGCCCTTTAAAATTTTGCTAAACATTTGGTCAATATTTAATTGAGTATGTGCAGAAATTATATATCAGTACCTGCTTTCAATCATGTTGCATAGAATTTCACAGCTAGGCCAAAAGACCATTTGGTCCAACAGATCTACACCAGTGTTTAGGTTTATTCGCAACTGACTTCTCCTTACCACCTCTTCTGCAAGGATTATCTTCCCTATGTCTGTTCTGTTAAAGCTATTGATAATTGTATGAAATCTCTATCAGTTTGTCTTTCAGTTTTCTAAAGAGTCTAATCAGCCTTAAATGGCATTTGTATCCACTTGTGAATTGACATCATCAATATCGAAGCAAAAAAAATAAATAAATTATTTTAAGGAAAAGCCTTCACTTCAAGAAATGTGGATCTATCTAATGATAGAGATGGAGAATTAAGCTGCAGACCTTCTGGCCTGTTGCAGTACCAAATTAAATATTTTCAATTACTTACCTATGCTAGACTTGAGAGATTCTAAAGGAAGAGTTGTTTGCAATAGTTTAACTGTTTTGTTGGAAGAACAGGAATTCACTTCACATGTGGCAGAATGAGAGCTCTTCACCACTGCGTCAATCATATCAACCATGGCTCCTTCACAGTGCCAGTAGTCAGATGGATTCTCATTTTGTCAAGCAAACTATTGAACTAACGCTTTCAATATGTATGACAGAGTGGACTGTTTTACAATGAGACATTTCACTGACCTCGGAACTTCATTGCTAATCGGAAACCTCTATTAGCAGAACTTACATTTAACTGCTGAATAAGGCTTTCCACTGGTGCCTTGAAGGATTTGATTCCAAATGACTGCATGCCTAACCTTGTGGAAAAACTTGCAGTGCAACTCAGCAGAGCTTGTATTTATCTTTGATATATGCTTTTCAACCTCATGTTATAATCTATCCAACAAACATCTGAATTCCCTCCTTTGATTGACTGGAATTCGTCATGTTCATTCCCTTGTTAAGTCTTTAACCAATGGATGACTTGCAAAGCTGGTCATCTGCCAGCTCTTAGAATATTTCTTTTAGATTTGAAGCGTGCTACTGAATGAAAAACTATCTGTGTTCTCCCTTTTAAAAATTGTTAAGCAGCATTTGATATACTGTGGCGCTGGAAAAAGCACAGCAGGTCAAGCAGGATCTGAGGAGCAAGAGAGTCGATGTTTCAGGCATAACTACTATGGACTGTGCCTTGCTCAGCTTGAAGATGGGATAATCCTTTGCTTTTCTTCACTTTCATTGAGAGCAAAGGCCACAGTTCTACTTCAGGTATTTCATCAGAACTTGCAGATTCAAACTGATCCTTTTGTATCATGCACAGTGGAGGTGAATTGGGAAAAGGTCAAATGGCAATGTCTTGAGAACAGCTTAAAAGAGCTCAAAAGGACTCTACATGTGGAATTAATTTTTTTGTCTTCAAAAAAACTCATGCATTATTCATAGATTTGTAATGTTCAAAAGCAATCCATTCAAACATCTTCAATAATTTGGGAAATGAATTTTTAATGAGTATCCATTTGTTTCAGTGTTTGGTTTTGGAGGTGGAAATGTTGCAAGATGGTGGTGTCGGCATGGTAGGTAGTGTTTGGGCTCATTGGAGCCCTTCTGCTCCAGGCCAGCGGCGTATTTTCTCCAAGTACTTTTTGTTATCGTTTGTTTACTTCATCTTTGAAGCTGGAGTGGTGTTGGTGGGGTGGTGGCTGCAGCATTGGCAGTGTCGATCGGGACCCGTGCCAGTGGTGCTCAGAGCCTGAGCGTTTGGTGACAGTGGTGCCTGGAGCAGGAACTCCTGGCAGAGATATGTCTGGAGCTTGGACTCTCGACAGCGATGGGCCCTGGACCTGAACTGTTGGCGGTGGTTCCTGGAGTGGGGAGTCCTAGCAGCAGTAAACCTGGAGCCTGGACTCTTGGCAGTGTTAGGTGGCAGCAGAGCCAGGGTCTCCTGGACATCATTGTTGCTTTTCCCGGAGTGGGGATTCTTGAGGACATGAGCAATTATCAGAGACCTGCCCTGGAGCCTTGCTTGAGACCCAGTGTGAACAGAAAATGAAGTCTTGTTGAAGTAATTTATTTTTTATTATTTTTGTAGCTCAAAATGGTGCTGGATTGTGGCGACAAAACACTTTTCCCTATCTTCAAGATATGTGACATTAAAATATCATTCATAAAAATCATCCATTTGTTCATTTTCCATCTGAGAAGTTGGCACATTAAAGCCTGTCATAATGAATTCTTCTATCTCAAGGTTAATGTATAATATTCACACACATTGATGAAAGGAGAATATTAAATGAGAATACTATAGAGAAATCTAATTTCAATCTGAAGATATATCTTTTATATAAAGGCCGTCTCAAAGGAATATTCAGCATGTTTTATGAACTGAACTTTGTAGTCCAGCTGTGCAAGATGGTACTGTTAGTTGTCCCAAAACAAGATATTTCAAACACCATTGCTTTCAGGGTGTGCAGAGTATATTGAATGTGTAAATAAAACTTAGATTGCTAGGGTGGCTCAGTGGTTAGCAGTACTGCATCACAGCACCAGGAACCCAGGTTCGATTCCAGCCTCGGTTGATTGTGTGGAGTTTGCACATTCTCCCGAGGTTTTCGTGGGTTTCCTCCCATAGTCCAAATACATGCAGGTTAGGTGGATTGGCCATGGGAAATGCACGGTTTCAGGGATGGGGTTGAGGTGGTGGTGGGGTGCGAGGTTTGGGTGGGATGCTGTTTGGAGGATTGGTGTGGACTCCACACCATAGGGATTCTATGATTCTGTTCAGTGGATTTGATTTCTGCTTTGTTGGAAGTCCTTCAATGTGGTGATAAATAACCATAATAGCAAGTCAGCAATTCTGCGCAAACGTGCATTCACTATGATTGTGACCATATTAAGATATATAGGGAAACCATGGAAAATAGCGATTAGCTTATGGGGAGAAAAGTCCTATCCAATTGCCTGTATAGCATTAATTCAGAGTTACTCACAACAGGTCGTGTTTGTGCAAGCACAGTGAGGTGATCAGCTATTTGAGGGCGTAGTTTGAGGGCTAAATGTTGATTGGAATTCATTGGTGAGGTCTGCTGCTCTCTTGATCTTTTGTGTCTGTGAGATCATGCAAACGGGGCCAAGATTTAAAATTTCACCCAAAAGGGTGCATCCCTGGCAGTGCTGCGCTTAAACTAGGGGGAGGGTGTGCAGCCAGAAGTCGTGGTGCACATTGGCACCAACAACATAGGTAGGAAGAGGGGTGGGGAGGTCATTCATGAGCTCAGGGAGTTAGGCTGGAAGCTAAAAGCTAGGACGGACAGAGTCGTCATCTCTGGGTTGTTGCCGGTGCCACGTGACAGTGAGGCAAGGAATAGGGAGAGAGTGCAGTTGAACACATGGCTGCAAGGATGGTGTAGGAGGGAGGGCTTCAGGTATTTGGACAATTGGACTGCATTC
This sequence comes from Hemiscyllium ocellatum, assembly GCF_020745735.1. NCBI lineage: Eukaryota > Metazoa > Chordata > Chondrichthyes > Orectolobiformes > Hemiscylliidae > Hemiscyllium > Hemiscyllium ocellatum. The sequence goes on from NC_083442.1 coordinate 15,008,226, forward strand.
TGGGGAAGGTGGGACCTGTACAAGCAGGACGGGTTGCACCTGAACCAGAAGGGCAGCAATATCCTGAGAGGTAGGTTTGCTAGCATTCTTCGGGGGGGGTTTAAACTAATTTGGCAGGGGGATGGGATCCGGACTTGTAGTCCAGCAAATAGGTTAGCTGTTTTTCAGGATGTCCAAGAATGTAAGGAGGCTGTGGAGAAGGTAGCATTGACAGGGAATACTTGCGGACACAGTGATGGGTTCAAGTGCGTATACTTCAACGCAAGGAGTATCAGAAATAAGGTGGGTGAACTTAAGGCGTGGATCGGTACTTGGGCTACGATGTTGTGGCCATCACGGAAACGTGGATAGAAGAGGGACAGGAATGGTTGTTGGAGGTTCCTGATTACAGATGTTTCAGTAAGATTAGGGAGGGTGGTAAAAAAGGAGAGGGTGTGGCATTGCTAATTAGAAATGGTATAATGGCTGCAGAAAGGCAGTTCGAGGGGGTTCTGCCTTTGGAGGTAGTATGGGCTGAAGTCAGAAATAGGAAAGGAGCAGTCATCTTGTTGGGTGTTTACTATAGGCCCCCCAATAGCAGCAGAGATGTGGAGAAACAGATTGGGAAACAGATTTTGGAAAGGTGCAGAAGCCACAGGGTAGTAGTCATGGGCGATTTCAACTTCCCAAATATTGATTGGAAGCTCTTTAGATCAAGTAGATTGTACGGGGCGGTGTTTGTGCAGTGTGTCCAGGAAGCTTTTCTAACTCGGTATGTAGCTTATCCAACCAGAGGGGAGGCCATATTGGATTTGGTACTTGGTAACGAACCGGGACCAGTGATGGGCTTGTTAGTGGGTGAGCATTTTGGTGATGGTGACCACAATTCTGTGACTTTCACCTTGGTTATGGAGAGAGATAGGTGCATGCAACAGGGTAGGTTTTACAGTTGGGGGAAGGGTAAATATGATGCTGCAAGACAGCATCTGAGGAGCATAAGTTGGGAGCATAGGCTGTCAGGGAAAGATGCTGTTGAAATGTGGAACATTTTCAAGGAACAGATACGACGTGTCCTTGATATTTATGTACCTGTCAGGCAGGAAAGAGTTGGTCGTGTGAAGGAACCTTGGTTGATGAGGGAGGTTGAATGTCTACTAAAGAGGAAGAAGGAGGCTTACATAAGGTTGAGGAAACAAGATTCAGACAGAGCATTGGAGGGATACAGCATAGCCAGGAGGGAGCTGAAGAAAGGGATTAGGACAGCTAAGAGAGGGCATGAAAAATCTTTGGCGGATAGGTTCAAGGATAACCCCAAGGCATTTTATGCGTATGTGAGAAACATGAGAATGACAAGAACGAGGGTAGGTCTGATCAAGAACAGTAGTGGGAGACTGTGTTTTGAGTTGGAAGAGATAGGAGAGGTCTTAAATAAGTACTTTTCTTCAGTATTTACAAATGAGAGGGACCATATTGTTGAAGAGGAGAGTATGAAATGGACTGGTAAGCTAGAGGAGATACTTGTTAGGAAGGAAGATGTGTTGGGCATTTTGAAAAACTTGAGAATAGACAAGTCCCCTGGGATATATCCTAGGATTATGTGGGAAGCAAGAGAGGAAATTGCAGAGCCGTTGGTAATTATCTTTTCGTCTTCTCTGTCAACGGGGGTGCTACCAGGGGACTGGATGATGGCGAATGTTGTGCCCCTGTTCAAAAAAGGGAATAGGGATAACCCCGGAAATTACAGGCCAATTAGTCTTACTTCGGTGATAGGGAAAGTAATGGAAAGGGTACTGAGGGATAGGATTTATGAGTATCTGGGAAGACGCTGCTTGATTAGGAACTGCCAGCAGGGATTTGAGAGGGGTAGGTCTTGCCTTACAAGTCTTATTGAATTCTTTGAGGAGGTGACCAAGCATGTGGATGAGGGTAGAACAGTGGATGTAGTGTACATGGATTTTAGTAAGCTATTTGATAAGGTTCCCCATGGTAGACTTATGCGGAAAGTCAGGAGGCATGGGATAGTGGGAAATTTGGCCAGTTGGATAGAGAACTGGCTAACTGGTTGAAGTCAGAGAGTGGTGATAGATGGTAAATATTCAGCCTGGAACCCATTTACAATTGGAGTTCCGCAGGGATCAGTTCTGGGGCCTCTACTGTTTGTAATTTTTATTAATGACTTGAAAGAGAGAGTCGAAGGGTGGGTCAGTAAATTTGCAGACGATAAGAAGATTGGTGCAGTTGTGGATAGTGAGGAGGGCTGTTGTCAGCTGCAAAGGGACTTAGATATGATGCAGAACTGGGCTGAAGAGTGGCAGATGGAGTTCAACCCTGTCAAGTGTGAGGTTGTCCAGTTTGCAAGGACAAATAAGAATGTGGAATACAGGGTTAATGGTAGGGTTCTTAGAAAGGTGGAGGAGCAGAGGGATCTTGGGGTCTATGTTCATAGCTCTTTGAAAGTTGCCACTCAGGTGGATAGAGCTTGTAAGAAGGCCTATGGTGTATTAGCGTTCATTAGCAGAGGGATTGAATTCAAGGATCGTGAGGTGATGTTGCAGCTGTATAGGACCTTGGTAAGGCCACATTTGGAGTACTATGTGCAGTTCTGGTCACCTCACTTTAGGAAAGATGTGGAAGCTTTGGAGCGGGTGCAGAGGAGATTTACCAGGATGTTGCCTGGAATGGAGAATAGGTCGTAGGCGGGTAGGTTGAGAGTGCTAGGCCTTTGCTCATTGGAACGGTGAAGGATGAGGGGTGACTTGATAGAGGTTTATAAGATGATCAGGGAATAGATAGAGTAGACAGTCAGAGACTTTTTCCCCAGGTGCAACAGTGTGTTACAAGGGGACATAAATTTAAGGTGAAGGGTGGAAGGTATAGGGGGGATGTCAGGGGTAGATTCTTTACCCAGAGAGTGGTGGGGGCAAGGATTGCACTGCCTGTGGGAGTGGCAGAGTCAGAATCATTGGTGACCTTTAAGTGGTAGTTGGATAGGTACATGGATAGGTGCTTCAACTAGGACAAATGTTCGGCACAACATCGTGGGCCGAAGGGTCTGTTCTGTGCTGTATTGTTCTATGTTCTATGTTCAAAAGCCTAAATTCTAGCACTATATGGGTAACCCACAGCCATCTGCATACTATTCTACTCCTCTTACTGAGCCAAGGCTGATAGTATTGATGTGGTCAATCATGAACCAGGTACAATGATGAATCAGCACTGATTCAGTGAATTAGAAATGAAGGTTACTTTACTCTTTTGAGATGTGATTTGGGAGATGGTGCTGTATGTTTGTGTGGTGATGAAAGGTGAAGATACATTTGGACATTTAGTTTGAACTCTTGCATTCATATGATGAGATGGCGTTTCGTTTTTTAACTTTGTCTGATCAGAGTCCGAATCCATCTTAAGGTAACAAAATGAATGTCTATGTGCTGTTACGTTTGTGTATGGAATGAGCAGTTCCAACTCATTTTCTGGGCTTGACACAACACCAAAAGAGTCCAAAGTTTGGTACAGTTTGGAACTGAGTCTTCTCTTCGAGAGAACCACGAGGATTGAAGGTATGGACATGGCCTAGTCGTAGGTTGAGTTGAAGTGTACTCTTGGGAAAGATTACAAAGTCCTTTTTTTCCATTGGTATTACAGACAGGCACAGTCTCATCTTGACTCATGCCAACTTCAGTTCCCTCATAAACTTGTGCTTGCTGACTAACTTGCTCCTTGCCTCAAACTCTGGACCTTAAAACTTTTATCCTGCTTTTCAAATATCTCCACAGCCTCACTCCTTCCTATGTCTGTAACCTCCCATGACATGCTGAAAACTCCTGCCAGTTTTTATTATTAGGCCATTGTTGAGATACTAAGCTTTGGAATGGTCTCCCTAAGCTTGCCTTATTTTCTGCTCTCTCTCCACACTCTCCCCTCTCCAACACTCTCCCCTCTCTGACATTATATAAACCTGCACCCTTTTGTCCTGCTTTAAAATCTGCTTCTGTGGCTCAGTGTCAAATCATTGTACGCTTATGAAATGTGTAAGGATGTTTCACTGCTTTAAGAATGTTATTTAAATGCAAATTGATGCTATCTTGTTAACTATCCTGTTCTTGTGTTGGCAGTGCTAGTCTATCACAATGATAGTCAAGCAGGAGAGCCGTAAATACAGCTCTATCACAAATTTGTCCTTTACATTTTAGGGCAATGCCTAACGAATGAGTGAACAGGCTTTGCCATTCCAAATTACTTTATTGTCAGAATTAAATTGTGAAACATTGATAGCTGTGTTGTCCAGCCTGTTATGCATTAGGACAAGTCCAAATGCAAGCGGGTCAGTTCAGCCAAGTAGTAAGTGCTTTCTAAGATGCGATTGTTGTTTTGTTTTAGGCTTGTAAGTTGATGGACTTAATGCCAGAGAGAAAAGAAGTGCCCTTTGAATCCAGCAGATCCTTGCCTACGTCCCCTGTAAATAGTCTGTCCTGTAAAGAACGACTTGTATTTATATGGCATTTCACACAGCCACTGGACTTCTCAAAGCTCTGTACAGCCAGTGAAGTGCTTTTAAAGTGTAGTTATTGTGAAGTAAGAAATATTGGACCAGTTTGTGCAAAATAAGCCCCCGTAAACTGTGATCTGATAATGACCAGATCCTCTGCTTTTCTGATTCCAATTGCTGGATAAATATTGTGCAGGGCACTTGGGAGAATTTCCCAGCTCCCAATAGTATTATCAGATCTTTTACATCCACCCAAGCAAGCAGATGAGAGCTAGGTTTAAAGCCTTAGCTGAAAGACAGCTCCTTCAGCAGTCTGTCAGTGTTGGATTGTCAGCTTGGATTTTTACACTTAAACCCCGGAGTAGGATTGGGACCCAGCAACTTATGTCTCAGCCAATAGTGTTGCAAACTGAGCCATGGGCAACACAAGGAAAGCAATTGCACGATAAAATATCTGCAGTGGAGAATGTGTTACAGAAGCCTGAAATTAATTCTGAAGGCTTTGGCGCAGTATGCCTCATAGAAAACTTTTAACAACCAGAAGTCACATTGGTCAGCTAAGGGATCTTTAAGGGTGAATGTACTCCCTGATATAATTCCAAGTTGGTTTTTAAATCCATAGACATTTGACTTTGTCCATCCTTGCCATGGTAATGAACCATTCAGAAATTTGTTTCTATCTATATTTAAATGGTTTCTAAACACTGTTTGGAAGAAAGCCACACAGTTATTGAGTGCAGAATGCTCTGCAGATCTTGGTTGATATGATTGTACTGCACTCCTAATTTCCTGTTGAAGCAAGTGGATGTCTGCCCAGTTCAAAGGGGGAATGAAGTCAATTCATGGCATTTTAACCGATTGAATTGTACAAAGCAATGAAGTATGTCTGACGCCTATGTTTAATGATCCAGGAAAGTTCAGAGGAGAGTTTGGATGACCAAAGATAGCTTGGGATGTTGGGTTCTTGTTTGATTACTTAGTGTGTAAACAGGCCCTTTGGCCCAACAAGTCCATACCGACCCTCCGAAGTGCAACCCACCCAGACCCGTTCCCCTACATTTACACCTTCACCTAACACTACGGGCAATTTGACATGGCCCATTCACCTAACCTGCACATTTTTTTTGGGACTGTGGGAGGAAACCCACGCAGACACTGGGAGAATGTGCAAACTCCACACAGACAGTTGCTTGAGGCGAGAATTGAACCCAGGTCTCTGACGCTGTGAGGCAGCATTGCTAACCACTGTGCCGCTAATAATTTTTTGGGAATTATAGTGAGAGTCTCCAATCAAAGTGGAAACTGTAACATAATGGTTAGGCTTGTCAAAGTACTGCTCCATCCACGTTTTCTCTTTGTTCCCAGTATAGTTACCGTAGTGTGAATTGAGCAATTCCCATTAAACGGCAACCAGTCATCTTCCTTCTCTCCTTTCTATGCCTTACACAGAATCAGTTGTGTATTCTCTCTAGTGCCTTTTTATCATTTCATTTTTGACATTAGTTTTGTATTGAAGTGAATTCATTTAGCTTTATTGTCATATACTCAAATGAGTACAGTGAAAACTTTAAAAGTTGCCACTTACAGAGCCATCTTAGGTAACTGTGTACAATCCTTAGTTACAGAATAGAGAGCTGAAGGGAAAAAAGTTAGATTATAGCTAACTATATTACAGTATTACCATAGCTCAGAAACACACGAAGCAAAGTTAAAAAGACAAACACCACAATCTCTCTCCAAAGGCGCTCTGCAGCGAACCAGTGCAGTAGGCCTCCACGTGGTCTAGTCGCTGGCGTCAAATTTTGCATTTGAACTGTTAACTGGGAGCAGCTTTTGTCTTCATTCTGGGTGTGAATTTCTTTGAGCTTTTTTTTTGTCCTTTAGGATGTGACTCAAAAACAAAAGTTTTAATATAGAATGCTGACTGTAATGTGAATAAGCAGGACTGGCACCAGTTTAACAATCCCCATTCGTGCTTTAATTGCCAAGTTCTGATCAGTAATACGGGCACAATGGTTTTCCAATTTATCTGCGATACAGATGACAGCCAGCAGGCCCCTTACACTAATTCCCTAAAGGCTAAAAATAGAGAGAACTGCGATTGTCGAAAGTGTATTTTGCTTAATATAACAAGATAGCATGGTTTTCTGATGATGCATAGATGTCAGTGTAGATCTGCAAATATTCAGCTAATGGACTTTTGGAATGCTTAATCAATTTTGATGTATTTGCTGTTTCTCATCAATACCCCATATTCTCTGATATTTTTCCCAGGTCTAGTAATGTTGACATTTTAAAATTCTCATCCTTTCTCTGCTTCTTGTGGGGACTCATGAATCCCTCATGTTATTATTTGCACTATTGGTGGCTGTGCCTTCAGCTGCCTTGTCTCAAAGCTCTGCAATTCTCTCCTAATCCTCGAGGTCTCTCAACTGTCTCATGCATCAAACTTTTTATTATCATTTCTCATATCTTATGTGGCTTCATGTTACTTATTAACTGAAAGTGCTCCTCTGAAGCATGTTGAGATATTTTGCCATGTTAGATTTGTTACAGTTGTTCTCTGTCATCACTGTACATATACTAAGATGCCAAACTCTCAAACAGTAGTGCGGCAACACCAGAAAGACAGCTATGATGCAACAGAGAGCTGTAACAAGTGGTCTATTTTGTTGTTGTGATAAATGAACAGTCATGCTTAAATAGTCATAAGGCTCCTCCTGGTAGCCTTCCAGGATCAGCTAGTCTAGAATGCTGATCTGCTGAAATGGCCCAGATTCTAATTCCATGTGACCTTGGAGCTTTTTAAATTTGAAAACCACTGTATTAGAGGAATCGGAGAAAGGAGCATGCATTAAGAGCTGGAGATCCCTGGCTGCATTCTTCATACCATCTGAGTTCATTATTTGATGAAACTGAAAGCCTTTTTGTTATAACTTGCTAAACTTCTTGAATGCCATCACTGTGTGAACTTGTGATCTCAGCCATTTATAAGCAATATTGTGTGATTTTTTAAAAAAATGGTTTGTTGTATGTCCCAAATTTGCTTCAGCTAGTAGTTGCTACTCTGACAAAATCATTGTAATTTGCATCTTCCTATTGGGGATTATGGACTCTAATTAATCTATAGCTGATTTTGGTTTCAGGTAAATTGTAATTTAGGTGAATGTTCGTGATTCAAGGACAGCCTTGATGAATAGGTGGACAAGGAAATATTCAGGAATATCCAGTTTTCAGCATCAACCAGATGATGAGTGAATCCTTAGAGGAGTATAAAGGCAATAGGAGTATACTTAAAGAGGGAAATCAGAGGGGCAAAAAGGGCACATGAGATAGCTTTGGCAAATAGAGTTAGGGAGAATTCAAATGTATTTTACAAATACATTAGGGACCAATGGGTAACAAGGGAGACAATGGGGCCCCTCAAAGATCAGCAAGGTGGCCTTTGTGTGGAGCTACAGAAAATGAGGGAGAGACTAAACGAGTATTTTGCATCAGTATTTACTGTGAAAAAGGAAATGGAAGATATAGAATGTGGGGAAACAGATGGTGACACCTTGCAAAATATCCATATTACAGAGGAGGAAGTGCTGGATGTCTTGAAACAGTTAAAGGTGGATAACTGCCCGGGACCTGATCAGGTGTACCCTAAAACCTTGTGGGAAGCTAGAGAAGTGATTGCTGGGCCTCTTGCTGAGATATTTGTATCATGGGTGAGGTGCCGGAAGTCTGGAGGTTGGATAACGTGGTGCCACTGTTTAAGAAGGGTGGTAAGGTCAAGCCAGGGAACTATAGACCAGTGAGCCTGACATCGGTGGTGGGCAAGTTGTTGGAGAGAATCCTGAGGGACAGGACGTGTGTGTATTTGAACTGATTAGGGATAGTCAACATGGCTTTGTGCGTGGGAAATCATGTCTCACAAACTTGATTTGAGTTTTTTGAGGAAGTAACAAAGAGGATTGATGAGGGCAGAGCAGTAGATGTGATCTATATGGACTTCAGTAAGGTGTTCGACAAGGTTCCCCATGGGAGACTGATTAGCAAGGTTAGATCTCATGGAATACAAGGTGAACTAGCCATTTGGATACAGAACTGGCTCAAAGGTAGAAGACAGAGGGTGGTGGAGGGTTGTTTGTCAGATTGGAGGCCTGTGACCAGTGGAGTGCCACAAGGATCGGTGCTGGGACCTCTACTTTTTGTTATTTATATAAATGATTTGGATGTGAGCATAATAGGTACAGTAAGTAAGTTTGCAGATGACACCAAAATTGGAGATGTAGTGGACAGCGAAGAGGGTTACCTCAGATTACAACAGGATCTTGATCAGATGGGCCAATGGGCTGAGAAGTGGCAGATGGAATTTAATGTAGATAAATGTGATGTGCAGCATTTTGGGAAAGCAAATCTTAGCAGGACTTATACACTTAATGATAAGGTCCTAGGGAGTGTTGCTGAACAAAGAGACCTTGGAGTGCAGGTTCATAGCTCCTTAAAAGTGGAGTCGCAGGTAGATAGGATAGTGAAGGCGGCGTTTGGTATGCTTTCCTTTATTGGTCAGAGTATTGAGTACAGGAGTTGGGAGGTCATGTTGCGGTTGTACAGGACATTGGTTAGGCCACTTTTGGAGTATTGCACGCATTTTTGGTCTCCTTTCTATTGGAAAGATGTTGTGAAATTTGAAAGGGTTCATAAAAGATTTACAAGGATGTTGCCCGGGATGGAGGAATTGAGCAATAGGGAGAGGCTGAACAGGCTGGGGCTGTTTTCCCTGGAGCATCAGAGGCTGAGGGGTGACTTTATAGAGGTTTACAAAATTATGAGGAGTATTGATGGGTATGTAGACCCCAGGTAAATTTTCCCTGGAGTCTAGGTGTACTGAACTAGAGGGCATAAGTTTAGGGTGAGAGGGGAAAGATATGAAAGAGACCTAAGGGGCAACGTTTTCACGCAGAGGGTGGTAAGTGTATGGAATGAGCTGTCAGAGGAAGTGGTGGAGGCTGGTACATTTGCAACATTTAAGAGGCATTTGGATGGGTATATGAATAGGAAGGGTTTGGAGGGATGTGGGCCGGGTGCTGGCAGGTGGGACTAGATTGGGTTGGGATATTTGGTTGGCATGGACGGGTTGGACCGAAGGGCCTGTTTCCGTGCTGTACGTCTCTATGACTCTGTGTGGGAATGGCTGTAATACTGAAGTGCAGCAACCAAAAGTAAATCTAATTAAAACAGAAAATGCAGGATGCATTCAGCACAAGGAACATTTGTGGGGAGAGAGATGCCTTGAGTTCAGATCAATGATATAACCTGAACTCCCCATCCATATTGTAGCCATGATGAATGGCCGTGGATTTGAAACTTTAATTGTTCCTATTTCTCTCTCCTTCCTCCTCCTCCACCCGCCCACCCCATCTGCATTGTTTTCTGTTTTTCTTTGCTGAATTTTTATTGTGTACAAGAAGCCCAACATGTCTGTTGTACTGGCTCTCTAAGTGAGCAGTTTACTTCGCATCACTCTTTTCTTCACCATAACTCTGCTGCACACTATTCCATTTCAGATCAGTCTAATTTCCTTTGAATGCTTCACTTGAATCTGCCTGCTCTGCGTTCAGGTAATGTATCCCAGCTTCTGATCACTTGCTGCTTGAAAACGTTTTTCATCATATCTCATTGCTGCTTTACCAGTACTTTAAATCCGTTGCAATCTTTTTTAGTTCAGTATTTTTAATTTTGGACTGAAATGAGGAAAAGGACTGTTTTTCAGTTTGAGAATTGTGGAAAAGAAGCCCATTTTTAAAAGCAACTTACTGACATTGTAAGTGATGTTTAAGCTGCAACATGTTCGAACAGTGTGGTTAAAGGTTAATAACCGTCAACAAGTAGCTGGTTGTAGGTGGTGACCAGTTATCGATGACAAAGGCCTTCTGCCTGCCAACAAGTGTATGATAGGCTTCTAGGAAGTTGAACAGCTTGTGGGTGTGCATGGTATGAATGGGTACCTTTGTACCCCCAGAAGGAGAAGTGGTATATTTTTCTGTCTGCAGTAAAAGAAATGTAGTTCTGGCATAACGTGCATTTTGGTAGCGCAGCCTGGCTATAACATGGTGGAAGAATTAGGAAATGGCATTTTGGAGGATGCTTACCTTCATTGGCAATAGTGTGATTTCAGCAGGGATCAGTTTGTGCACTTCATTCTGCTCATGTGCCGACGTTCTTGCCATTCTGCATGTGCACTGGTGCCCCCCATGTATGCAATGTTGGTGTCGTTCGGCGTGCATGCCGGTGTCAGCTGCGGGCAGAGCAGCTTTCTGTGAGAGGTACTTTTTAAAAAAAAAATTTTTATATGTCCAATTTACTTTTGTTTTGTTAATGAATATGATTTCTGCCTTCATTTGAGATGTGCTATATTTTGTGTTAGACTTTTGGGTGATTTTTGAGTAAATGTGAGTGTTTGTTTTTGCTGTTGTGCCCCTAACCCCACTTTTCCCATAGGCCCCATTGTATATGTTAAAGTGATTTTCTATCATGTGAGATTTTGCTGGAATGCAACTTTGGTGTTATAGGGGAACCACCTGTACCTAAAGTCTGAAGACAGCCATTTTAATTCTCCTCACTAGTTGCTGTGTCTTTTAATCAGTAACTAAGAAACTTTGCAATGTGTGAACTAGTTGTTCTGTGCCTCTGTGCAAACAATTGAAAGGTACCTGGCGATGGGAGATAGGAGAACAGCAAGTTCTGGCCAGCAAAAGATCATGCCAATGACTCTTGTGGATGATGCCATTGAACTGCCTTCCCAGTTTTTCCCTCCACTCATTATATCAATTTTTTTTTGACTATCTGTTCATAGTTGTTTATCTGGCATTGAATCTATTTATTTGTAATAAATCTTGTTAAGTACAGAAACCTGGTCTGTGCTTTGTTAACCTGGGGCTAAAAGACAAGTAATTGGGAAATTTTGTGTGCTATATTAAAATATTTAAGTTTTGTAACAACACTGGAAATAGCAGGGCTTGATTTCCAGTGCATCTCTCCAGTTAGGTGTGACACTATGGCCTCTCATTTGCCATTGTCATTCATGGTAAACTACTTTTTTTAATTCATTCATTGGATGTGGGCATCACCAGCTGGGCCAGCATTTATTGCCCATCCCTAATTGTCCAGAGGCCAGTTAGAGCCAATCACATTGCTGTGGGTCTGGAGTCACATCCATGGAAGGATGGCAGTTTCCTTGCGTAAGGGACATTAGTGAACCAAATGGGTTTTCCAACATTTGGCAATGGATTCACAGTCATCATTAGACTCTTAATTCCAGAATTTTAATCACATTCAAATTTCGCACTCTGCCATGGTGGGATTTGAACCTGGATCCCCAGAACTTTATCTGGGTGTCTAGATTAACAGTCCACTGATAATACCAATAGGCCATCACCTCCTCTTGATACATTAATAGTATTCCAAAAATAGTAAATCAAAGGGCCGAAGTTGCTGAGGAAATAAATACAATATCTGTTATTGGTGAAAAAGTGCTACAAAACTAAAGAAAATAGAAAAAGTGCCTAAGAAAACTAAGGGAGCTAAAAGCCCATATTTCCTGGAACTGATGGTTTGCATCCGAGGTTGTTAAAGGAAGTAGCGAAACAGATGGTCAATGCACAATGCACTGGTAGTAATCCTCCAAGAATCCTTACGTTCTGGGAAGGTCACAAAGGATTGGAACAAAAAGGGAGGCTGACACAAAACAGGTAACTTTAGGCCTGTTAGCTCGATGTCTGTTATTGGGAAAATGTTAGAGTCTATTATGAAAGGATGGAATAGCAAAACATTTAGAAATACATAAACTAATCAAGCAGAGTCAGCAAAGCTTTGTAAAGGGGAAATCATGTCTGACAAATGTATTAGAATTCTTTAAAGAATTGCAAGCAGGATAGATAAACAGGAGCAATGGATGCAATATATTTGGATTTCTGAAAGATATTCGACATGGTATCACGCACAAACCTACTTAAGGTAAGAGACCACAGTGTTGAGGAGAGTACATTAGTATGGATAGAGGATTAGCTAAAATGTATAAGATAGAGTTGGAATAAGGGGGGCATTTTCAGGATGGCACTTATTCTTGTGATCCTCGTGGCATTCTACTATTAATCAGTGCTGGGTCTGGATGATAAAAGTGAATGTACTATGGCCAAGTTTGCAGAAAACAGACAAACATGGGAAGGCAAATAGGGAGGACTTCAGAGTCTCAATATAGACAGGTGAGTGGTTGAGTGAAAACTTGGTAGATGGAATATAATGCAGGAAAATGAGACATTAAGAAGGTAGAATAGAGGACCTGTCTATTTTTTATAGAGTCATAAAGATGTACAGTATAGAAATGGACTGTTCGAGCCAATTCAATTTAAATGGAGAAGAAATGCAAATGGCTACAACAGAAGGATTTGGGAGTAGTTGTATCTAAACACAGTCCAGCAGGTAATAGTGATAGTGTTAGTCCTTATTTGAAAAAGATTTGAGTACAAAAATAGGGAAGTCTTCCGAAAATAATACAAGCCACCCATCAAAGCCCAGCTGGAATATTGTGAATACTTCTGGCTCCCTTACCTCAGGAAAGATGCACTGATATTGGAGGCAGTCCAGAGACTCTTCATGTGGTTGATCCCAGGCGTGGAGAATTTTTTTTGTGAGGAGAACTTCGGTAGATTCGGCCTGTACACATTGGAGATCAGAAGAATGAGACTCTTCGGGGTATTAACAGGGTAGATGCTGTGAGAATGTTCCCATGGATGGAGAATATAGAACCAGTGGGCATAATTTCAAAATATGGGATTGCCCATTTAAAACAGATGAGGATTGTTTTCTGGGGATAGTAAAACAGTGAAATTCTTTATTGCAGAGAGTTGTAATGGCTGGGTCATTAAGTAAAGCCAAGGCTTTTTAATCAGTCATGGAATCAAGATTATGGGAAAAAGGCATGAAAGTGGAGTTGAGGATTATCAGATTAGCAAAGTCGATGGGCAGAATGATCTAGTTGTGCTCTGATCTTTGATCCTTCTGGCAGTGGGAACAGTTTCTCCATATCTAATTTATCCATAATTTTAAATATCTCAATCAAATCTCCGTTCAGTCATCTTTTTGAAGAAAGGGTTTTATTTCACCAACCTGTCTTCAGAGCTGAAGTTCCTGATTGCTAGAATCATTTGTGAATTTTTTCTGCACCCTCCCCAATGGTTTCACATCCTTCCTAAAGTGCGGCAACCAGAACTGGAGGCAGTTATCAATCTGAGGCAATCTACACGTTCGGCATCTCTTCCTTGCTAATTTTATCATAGATTCCCTACGGTGTGGAAACAGGTTATTTGGCTCTTTGAATTCGCACCGACCCCTCTGAAGAGCATCTCACCTAGATCTACTCCCCTATCCTATTCCTGTAACCTCTCATTTCCCACAGCTAATCCACCTAGCCTGCACATCCCCGGACACTATGGGCAATTTAGCATGACCAATCCACTTAACCTGAATTGAGAGAGGAAACCAGAGCACCCAGAGTCAACCCATGAAGCACAGAGAACTATTAAATTCCACCTAGACAGTCGCTTGAGGCTGGAATTGAACACAGGACACTGGCACATGGGGCAGCACTGCTAACCATTGAACCACTGTGCTGCCCTAATTCTAGAAGTTAAAATGTTGATGTTAGGTTCTAGTTGGGCTGTATATAATATTTGATGTTCCTGTTTTTCTTATGTCACTACTTCATTCGTCATTCAGGTCAATAATATTCTCTCTAACGCTTGGTCGCTGTGCGTGAACTGTTTCTCATAGTCCGTGCGTCCTTTATGATTGTTGAATATGTGCACATTAAATGATGCCCATTTAACTAACTTCATTGTCTATCAAAAATGGATGAACACAAGGTTATGGTTCCTGACAAAATCCTAGCTGTTGTGCTAAAGACTTTGCACTAGAACTAGCCAGGCTTCTAACCAGATTATTCCAGTTCAGCTGTGACACCAGCATCTACTTGAGATATGCCTGGTCCATCAAAAGCAGGGTAATCAAATCTGACTGATAATCGCCCTGTCAATCTATTCTCAATCATTAGCAAAGTGTTTGAAGCTGTTATCGATGCTGCTGTCAGTTGCTGTTTAGTGAGCAGTCAACTATCTATCAAACCCCTGTGGTGTTGATTACTGAAATGCTGAGTTATAGAACATTACAACGCAGTACAGGCCCTTCGGCCCTCGATGTTGCGCCGACCTGTCATACCAATCTGAAGCACCGCTAACCTACACTTTTCCATGTACTTCCATATGCTTGTCCAATGACGACTTAAATGTACTTAAAGTTGGCGAATTTATTACCGTTGCAGGCAAAACATTCCATATCCTTACTACTCTCTGAGTAAATAAAATACCTCTGACATCTGTCCTATATCTATCGCCCCTCAATTTAAAGCTATGCCCCCTCATGCTCGCCGTCACCATACTTGACAAAAGGCTCTCCCTGTCCACCTATCTAACCCTCAGATTATCTTAAATGTCTCTATTAAGTCACCTCTCAACCTCCTTCTTCTCCAATGAAAACAGTCTCAAGTCCCTAGCCTTTCCTTGTAAGATCTTCCCTCCATACCAGGCAATATCCTAATAAATCTCCTCTGCACCCTTTCCAAAGCTTCCACACCCTTCTTATAATGTGGTGACCAGAACTGTACACAATACTCCAAGTGCGGCCGCACCAGAGTTTTGTACAGCTGTAACATAACCTCATAGTTCTGGAACTCAATCCCTCTATTAATAAAACACTATATGCCTTCTTAACAACCCGGTCAACCTGGGTGGTAACTTTCAAGGATCTGTGCACCTGGACACCGAGATCTCTCTGCTCATCTACACTACCAAGAATCTTACCATTAGCCCAGTACTTTGCATTCTGGTTACTCTGACCAAAGTGAATCACCTCACACTGGTCCGCATTAAACTCCATTTGCTACCTCTCAGCCCATCTCTGCAACTTATCGGCACTAGGCGGCACGGTGGCACAGTGGTTGGCACAGTGGTTAGCACTGCTGCCTCACAGTGCCAGAGACCCGGGTTCAATTCCCGACTCGGGCGACTGACTGTGTGGAGTTTGCACGTTCTCCCCGTGTCTGTGTGGGTTTCCTCCGGGTGCTCCAGTTTCTTCCCACAGTCCAAAGATGTGCGGGTCAGGTGAATTGACCATGCTAAATTGCCCGTAGTGTTAGGTATGGGGTAAATTAGGGGTATGGGTGGGTTGCGCTTCGGCGGGTCGGTGTGAACTTGTTGGGCCGAAGGGCCTGTTTCCACACTGTAAGTAATCTAATCTAATCTAATCTTATCGATGTCTCTCTGTAACCTACAGCATCCTTTGTCACTATCCACAACTCCACCGACCTTAATGTCGTCTGCAAATTTACTAACCCACCCTTCTACGCCCTCATCCAGGTCGTTTATAAAAATGACGAACAGTAGTGGACCCAGCACCGATCCTTGCAGTACACTACTGATAACTGGACTCCAGGATGAACATTTCCCATCAACCACCACCCTCTCTCTTCTTTCAGCAAGCCAATTACTGATCCAAATTTCTATATCTCCCATAATCCCATCCCTCTGCATTTTGCACAACAGCCTATTGTGGGGAACCTTATCGAACGCCTTGCTGAAATCCATATACACTACATCAATTGGTTTACTCTCATCTACCTGTTTGGTCACCTTCTCAAAGAACTCAGTAAGGTTTGTGAGGCACGACCTACCCTTCACAAAACCATGCTGACTATCCCTAATCAAATTATCCTTTTCTAGATGATTATGAATCCTATCTCTTATAACCTTTTCCAACACTTTACCAACAACTGAAGTAGGGCTCACTGGTCTATAATTAGAAATGCAGTGCCAACGCCACGAGCATGCAGTTCAGCAATGGGTACCATGTACCAAACACACCATGCCAACTTACTGAGCCTTCTTTAAAACTAACTTTCAAATCTAGGTCTTCTACCTTCTAACAAAGGCAGGAGTTGTGGGAGAATCTATTAATCCAGAAACCCAGGGTGATGTTCTGGGGACTTGGGTTTGAATCCTGCCATGGCAGACGGTGGAATTTGAATTCAATAACAAATCTGGAATTAAGAGTCAACTGATGACCATGAAACAATTGTCAATTGCCAGAAAAACCCATCTAGTTCACTAATGTCCTTTAGGGAAGGAAATTTGCCATCCTTACCTGGCCTGACCTATTGTGACTCCAGAGCCATAACAATGTAGTTGACTCTCCAGTGCCCTCTGAAATGGCCTAGCAAACCACTTAGTTGTATCAATTGCAAGAAAGTCACAACAAAGAAATGAAACTGGATGGACCAGCTGGCATCGACTTTGGAACCAGAAAAGACAACAGTAAAAACACAAACAGCCCTGTCAACCATGCAAAGTCCACCTTACCAACATCCGTGAATTTTCCTGCTCTTTGGATGCTGCCTGACCTGCTGTGCTTTTCCAGCAACACTCTAAACTTGACTCGCCACGTAAACACCAGTGGCGACAAGAGCAAGTGAGAGAATAGGGATACTGTGGTGAGTAACTCACCTCCTGACATTCCAAAGTCTACTGTCTACAAGACATGAGTCAGAAGTGTGATGGAATACTCCTCATTTGCCAGGATGGGTGCAGCTCCAACAACACTCAAGTTTGACACCATCCAGGACAAGGCAGCCTACTTGATTGGCGTCACATCTACAAACATTCAATCCCTACACCACTGGTGCTCAGTAGCAGCAGTGTGTACTATCTACATAATACACTGCAGAAATTCACCTAAGATCCTTAGACAACACCTTCCAAACCCACCACCACTTCCATTTAGAAGAACAAGGGCAGAAGGTACTTGAGAACACCACCAGCTGCAAGTTCCCCTCCAAGCTACTCACCATCCTGCCTTGGAAATATACTGCCATTCCTTCACAGTTGTTGGGACAAAATCCTGGAATTCTCTCTCTCATGGCATTGTGGGTCAACCCATAGCAAGTGGACTGCAGTGATTCAAGAAGGCAGTTCACCACCACTTAAGGGCAAATAGAGATGGCTATAATTGCTGGCCAGCCAGCATCACCCAAGTCCCACAAATGAATTTTAAAAACCTACAAGTTCCCCTCCAAGCCACATCATGCATAACTATGTTGTTCTTCCTTCACTTGCTGGTACAAAATCCTGGAACTCCATCGTAACAACACGGACTGTGGCAGTTCCAGAAGGCAGCACAGCACCACCTTCTCAAAGATAATTAAATATAACATAACATCAAACAGAAACAGGGGTTGACAATTTGGCTGTAAAGCCTGTTTTGCCATTCATTAAGAAAATAACTGCTCACATCGTGGCCATAACTCTTCGCTGTGTCTCCTCCACAACCCTGGATTCCCTTGTAAATCAGAATTCTGTTTGACTCAGCCTCCCATGCTCTTTGTGGCAGAGAATTTCAAAACTGAGTGAAGCTCTGAGAGTAGGAGCTCCTGATCTCTGTCTTAAATGCAAGCCCCTATTTTTAAATTCTGCCACCCAATTCTAAATTGAACCACAAGGGGGAATATTCTTTTAGCATCTCTGTCAAGTTCCTCAATATCTTTTATGTTTTAATAGGATCTCTTCTAATTGTTCCAAGTATCCGTTAGTAAAGATTCAACTTGTTTAACATAAGGCAACTCCTTCATCCCAAGTAATCCTAATAAACATCTCTGAATGCCTTCCAACAAAGTATAACCCTCTAAGTAAGGGCACCAAAATGGTGCACAGTATTGTAGGGTGAATTCACCAATACTGTATAGAGATGTAAAATAGAAGCAGGATTAGGCCACTCAGCCTCAAACCACCTGTTTTTTTAGATTCTATTCCCTACAATATGGAAACAGGCCCTTCGGCCCAACCAGTCCACACCGATCCTCTGAAGAGAAACCCACCCAGACCCATTTCCCTCTGACTAATGCACCTAGCACTATGGGCAATTTAGCACGGCCAATTCACCTGACCTGCACATCTTTGGACTGTGGGAAGAAACTGGAACACCCAGACGAAATCCACGCAAACACTGGGAGAATGTGCAAACTCCACACAGACAGACGCCCAAGGCTGGAATTGAACTCAGGACCCTGTTGCAGTAAGGCAGCAGTGCTAACTACTGAGCCACTGTGCCACCCCAATGATTAGATTAGATTCACTACACCTCTGCTGTTCAATTAGTCATATCTAATATGAACACTCCACAATTCTTTCTTTCGTAGTGGTACAGTTATAGCAATACCTCCTTACTATTAAACCCCATCTCCCTTACAATAAAAGTCAACATGTTTTCCAAAATTACTTGCTGTAGTCTGCATGTGAACATTTGAGATTCATGTACAAGGACATGTAGATTCAACACTGATGAGTATTCTGCAATCTTTCTATATTTAAGTAAAATTCTGAAATCATACTCCATTTGTCACTTTGTTTCCCACTCAGCCAAACTATCCCATTGCAGACTTCTTTTTTCCCTTGCAACTTGCTTTCCTACCTATGTTGGCAGCATCAACAAATGTGGATACTATACACTCATCCAAATCATTAATATGTATTCTAAATAGTCAAGGCCCAACACTGAAATCTGTGGAACTGTGGGAGGGGGGTGGGGAGAGAACCGGAAATAACATCATCCATCTTAAGAAACCAAGATCTATAAATAGAGGGGCAGGACATTCATTCCACCAGCGCTTCACCGGAGACTCTTACTGATGATGCTACCTCATATGGTGACAAAATGTCTGAAAATAAACCAGCAAGCTAACTTACATAGCATCAACCTGAGCTACGAATCTTCTTAAAAATCATTTCCTGTTTTCTGGCGCTCTCCTTTGTTGAATAAAGATGTTACAATTGCATGTTTGCAAGCTGCTGGGACCTTTCCAGTCTCTCTGGAGTTTGAAGGTTACAGCCAATGCATCTAATATTTCTGTCACCATTTCATTTAAGGGTACCATAATTCTACTAGATTTAAAATAGTTATGGAAAAAGATAGGCCAGATCTAAAAGTTGAAGTTCTAAATCGGAGAAAGGCCAATTTTGACGGTATTAGGCAAGAACTTTCAAAAGCTGGTACAGGGACGGCTGGAAAATGGGAAGCCTTCAGAAATGAGATAACGAGAAAATCCAGAGAAAGTATATTCCTGTTAGGGTGAAAAGCAAGGCTGGTAGGTATAGGGAATGCTGGATGACTAAAGAAATTGAGGGTTTGATTAAGAAAAAGAAGGAAGCATATGTCAGATATAGACAGCACAGATCGAGTGAAACCTTAGAAGAGGATAAAGGAAGTAGGAGTATACTTAAGAGGGAAATCAGGAGGGCAAAAAGGGGACATGAGCTAGCTTTGGCAAATAGAATTAAGGAGAATCCAAAGAGTTTTTACAAATACGTGAAGGACAAAAGGCTAACTAGGGAGAGAATAGGGCCCCTCAAAGATCAGCAAGACGGCCTTTGTGTGGAGCCGCAGAAAAAGGGGGAGATACTAAATGAGTATTTTGCATCTGTATTTACTGTGGAAAAGGGTATGGAAGATATAGAATGTAGGGAAATAGATGGTGACATCTTGCAAAATGTCCAGATTACAGAGGAGGAAGTGCTGGATGTCTTGAAACAGGTAAAGGTGGATAAATCCCCAGGACCTGATCAGGTGTACCCGAGAACTCTATGGGAAGCTAGAGAAGTGATTGCTGGGCCTCTTGCTGAGATATTTGTATCATCGATAGTCACAGGTGAGATGCAGGAAGACTGGAGGTTGGCTAACGTGGTGCCACTGTTACCACTGAAGGGTGGTAAGGACAAGCCAGGGAACTATAGACCAGTGAGCCTGACCTCGGTGGTGGGCAAGTTGTTGGAGGGAATCCTGAGGGTCAGGATGTACATGTATTTGGAAAGGCGAGGACTGATTAGGGATAGTCAACATGGCTTTGTGCGTGGGAAATCATGTCTCTCAAACTTGATTGAATTTTTTGAAGTAACAAAGAGGATTGATGAGGGCAGAGCAGTAGATGTGATCTATATGGACTTCAGTAAGGCGTTCGACAGGGTTCCCCATGGGAGGCTGATTAGCAAGATTAGATTTCATGGAATAAAGGGAGAACTAGCCATTTGGATACAAAACTGGCTCAGAGGTAGCAGACAGAGGGTGGTGGTGGAGGGTTGTTTTTCAGACTGGAGGCCTGTGACCAGTGGAGTGCCACAAGGATCGGTGTTGGGTCCTCTACTTTTTGTCATTTACATAAATGATTTGGATGCGAGCATAAAAGGTACAGTTAATAAGTTTGCAGATGACACCAAAATTGGAGGTGTTGCGGGCAGCGAAGAGGGTTACCTCAGATTACAACAGGATCTTGACCAGATGGGCCAATGGGCTGAGAAGTGGCAGATGGAGTTTAATTCAGATAAATGTGAGGTGCTGCATTTTGGGAAAGCAAATCTTAGCAGGACTTATACGCTTAATAGTAAGGTCCTAGGGAGTGTTGCTGAACAAAGTCGCAGGTTAGATAGGAAGCGAAGAAGGCATTTGGTATGCTTTCCTTTATTGGTCAGAGTATTGAATACAGGAGTTGGGACTTGCAGAACGTTTCGGAGAACACCTCTGGGACACCCGGATCAACCAACCCAACCACCCCGTGGCTCAACACTTCAACTCCCCCTCCTACATTCAGGTCCTTGGATCCCTCCATCACCAGACCATAGCAACACGACAACTGGAGGAAGAGTGCCTCATCTTCTGCCTAGGAACCCTCCAACCACAAGGGATGAACTCCGATTTCTCCAGTTTCCTCACTTCCTCTCCCCCCACCTTGTCTCAGTCCCAACCCTCGAACTCAGCACCACCTTCCTAACCTGCAATCTTCTTCCTGACTCTCCGCCCCCACCCCCACTCCGGCCTATCACCCTCACCTTGACCTCCTTCCACCTTTTGCACTTCCAACGCCCCTCCCCCAAGTCCCTCCTCCCTACCTTTTATCTTAGCCTGCTTGGCACGCTCTCCTCATTCCTGAAGAAGGGCTCAAGCCCGAAACGTCGATTCTCCTGCTCTTTGAATGCTGCCTGACCTGCTGCGCTTTTCCAGCAACACATTTTCAGCTCTGGTCTCCAGCATCTGCAGTCCACACTTTCTCCTACAGGAGTTGGGAGGTCATGTTGTGGCTGTACAGGACATTGGTTCGGCTACAGTTGGAATATTGCGTGCAATTCTGGTCTCCTTCCTATTGGAAAGATATTGCGAACTTGAAAGGGTTCAGAAAAAGTTTACAAGGGTGTTGCCAGGGTTGGAGAATTTGAGCTATAGGAAGAAGCTGAACAGGCTGGGGCTGTTTTCCCTGGAGCGTCGGAGGTTGAGGGGTGATCTTATAGAGGCTTACAAAAGTATGAGGGGCACGGATAGGATAAATCGGCAAAGTCTTTTCCCTGGGGTCGGGGAGTCCAGAACTAGAGGGCATAGGTTTAGGGTGAGAGGGGAAAGATATAAAAGAGACCTAAGGGGCAACTTTTTCACGCAGAGGGTGGTAAGTGTATGGAATGAGCTGCCAGAGGAAGTGGTGGACACTGGTACAACTGCAACATTTAAGAAGCATTTGGATGGGTATATGAATAGGAAGTGTTGGAGGGATATGGGCCAGGTGCTGGCAGGTGGGACTAGATTGGGTTGGGATATCTGGTTGGCATGGATGGGTTGGACCGAAGGGTCTGTTTCCGTGCTGTACGTCTCTATGACTCTATGATTCAGGCCAGCAGGCCCAAGAGACTTTCGCCTTTAGTCTCATTAGTTTTTCTGGTACTTTTTCCAATAGTGTTTATTTTACGATACTTGCTGTCTTGCGTCTTGATTTTTTTGCTGTTATTCTGCAGATGCTTTTATGGTCTTGTACCATAAAAACAGACAGAAGAACAATACTTGTTCATAGTCTCCTCCATTTCCTTGTATCCATTATTAATTCCCTGGTTTTGATCTTTAAGGATTCAATGCACATTTTAACGACTCTCTTATTTGTCATATACTTATACTCTTACTACCTGTTTCGTGTTCTTGTATTTTTTAAGTCATCCTTTACTATTTTCTTAAAAAGTCCCAATTCTTGCCAAATGTTAATTTTTGCACTGTTGTTTGCTTTTTCTTTCAAACTGGTTCCATTCTTCTTTAGTTTGCTTTTCTCCCCTTTTTTGTAGCTATGCTTAAAAGAACAGAATTGTTTGTGCAAAAATTGCAGCGACTGTAATGGAGGGCTTCACAAAGACGAAGAAACTCCTCAGCCAAGCGTTTTCTGCAATACAATTTCTAATGGCATCAAGGTTTCTTCGACTGGAATACAAGCCAAACCTTACTGTATTTTGCCAAAGAGCATATCACTGCAGATGTTTTGATCCTCAGAATAAGAGGTTTCAGGAGTGCCTAACCAGCGTTAAGCTATCAGTTTGTCTCATCAGTGATTTTTAAAAAAGAATTTCTTTATTCCTTGTATTCTGGGCAAAATCAGCAAGTGTTTTGGTGTCTTATTGTTGATTTGTGTGGTTTGCTCGGCCATTTGAGCAGGCAGTTAAGATTGATGTAACGTTGATGTAAGTCTGTAGCCACGTGTTAGGCCAGCTCAGGTAAGGATGGCAGACTTCCCTCCATAAAGCAATTTAGTGAACCAGATGAGTTTTTACAGCTATTGATGATCGTTGTCATGTTCACCATTACTGAGACTAGTTTTCAATTCCAGACAGAGGTATTTCCTAATCCAGCAGTTAAGAGCTGTTATTGCACACCTCTGGAGTGGGTGAGACGTGAACCCGGGCCTCCTAGTTAAGAGAGAGAGAGAGAACACCAATACTGTACCACAAGTGGCCTTCAAATGCCAGGTTTTATTAATTGGATTTGAATTCCACCCGCTGCTGTGGTGTGATCTGAACCAATGTCCCCAGGACATTATCCTGAGCCTGTATCACCACTACATTGCCACTGTTCTTGGGAGAATAAATTCACTTGAATCAGCATGACAGCATCAGTAAATGTTCGTGTTGTGCCCTTTAATTTACTAAAAATCTTGTGATGCTTCACAATCACATTTGATCCTGATACAAGGTGATAATAACGCAGGTGTGAAGGAACGTGTGAAAGGAGGGCAGAGACTCAGAGGGGTTTGGGAAGACATTTCAAGCTTAGAATTAGGAACTGGAGGCATTGATGTCAATAGAGAGTCAATCAAAATAAGGAATGTGTACAGGACCAGAGTCAGATGGAAGAAGAAATGTGTCTCAACTTATTTGAACCCAAAACCGAGGGGAATTTCCTGAGAATAGTGTGGCCTTTTTCTGTGCACGCACACATTTTGTGTCATGACTAACTGTAAGTTAATTAAAGAGGAAATTTCAAAAGGTCATTAGATTTGACATCATTCAAGCTGTGTGCCTGAGGGCTTGAATGTGTGTTGTGAATAGCAACAGATGCTTCTACTCTGAAAACCATCAGGGAAAGCCATGGGAAATTCCACGGACTGAAGTGATAGACATCTGTTTTCAGTACCTGATACTTTTTCTTTGGATCAGTATCTTAAGCCCAGTGTTGTCAGGTTTGAGTCAATCCCTGTTACATCCTCAACGGATAAGGTGAGCATGTACAATCCTGTTAGGTATTGATCAGGGTATACTTCAGTGGGTGACAATCTGATCAGGCCACTTACTCCTGATCTAAAATTTCTCCCACCTTAGGCCAGGGCCTCTTTTAGCATTTGTATACGGCTCCTCTTCCTTGGAATCTAGTTTAATGTAAACTGCTCCAAATATTGCTACCATCTGGAAATAGAGAGAATATAATTGACAGATCAAAGTTGAGTAAAAAGTGAGGTCTGCAGATGCTGGAGATCAGAGCTGAAAATGTGTTGCTGGTTAAAGCACAGCAGGTCAGGCAGCATCCAAGGAACAGGAAATTCGACGTTTTGGGCCAGAGCCCTTCACCAGGAATGAGGAGAGTGTGCCAGGCAGGCTAAGATAAAAGGTAGGGAGGAGGGACTTGGGGGAGGGGCGATGGAGATGTGATAGGTGGAAGGAGGTCAAGGTGAGGGTGATAGGCCGGAGTGGGGTGGGGGCGGAGAGGTCAGGAAGAAGATTGCAGGTTAGGAGGGCGGTGCTGAGTTGAGGGAACCAACTGAGACAAGGTGGGGGGAGGGGAAATGAGGAAACTGGAGAAATCTGAGTTCATTCCTTGTGGTTGGAGGGTTCCCAGGCGGAAGATGAGGCGCTCTTCCTCCAACTGTCGTGTTGTTATGTTCTGCCGATGGAGGAGTCCAAGGACCTGCATGTCTTCGGTGGAGTGGGAGGGAGAGTTAAAGTGTTGAGCCACGGGGTGGTTGGGTTGGTTGGTCTGGGCGTCCCAGAGGTGTTCCCTGAAGCGTTCCGCAAGTAGGCGGCCCGTCTCCCCAATATAGAGGAGGCCACATCGGGTGCAGCGGATGCAATAGATGATGTGTGTGGAGGTGCAGGTGAATTTGTGGCGGATATGGAAGGATCCCTTGGGGCCATGGAGAGAAGTAAGGGAGGTGGTGTGGGCACAAGTTTTACATTTCCTGCGGTTGCAGGGGAAGGTGCCGGGAGTGGAGGTTGGGTTGATGGGGGGTGTGGACCTGACGAGGGAGTCACGAAGGGAGTTGAGGTCTCTGGCTTGTTTCCAATCACTTTCATGGTAAACGGCTGCATTAGTGAGGCTGATGAGAATTTCTGAGGTATGTTAAATATGATCTTACATTCACTGTGGTTCCCTGGAGCTTTACCACTGGATCCTACTACTCTAGAAGATGCCTCCTCTGAAGGAGTTGAACCAAAAGTTAGCTTGTTTCTAATGCTGAATGTTATACTTCAGGTACCAAAGTCACATTATGATACAAGCTATAAATGTGATCAGTTTGGCCAAATTAAGTTACTAATCATAGAACCCCTGCTGTGTGGAAACAGGCTATTTGGCCCAACAAGTCCATACCAACCCTCCAAAGAGTATCCGACCATCCAAAGAGTATCCCACCCAGACCCATTCCCCTACCCTATTACTCTACATTTCCCCTGACTAATGCACCTAACCTGCACATCCCTGAACACGATGGGAAATTTAATATGCCCAGTTCACCTAACCTGCACATCTTTGGATTGTGGGAGCATCCAGAGGAAATCCACACAAGACACTGGGAGAATGTGCAAACTTCACACAGGCAGTCACCTGAGGCTGGAATTGAACCCAAGTCCCTGGCACTGTGAGGCAGCAGTGCTAACCACTGAGTCACCGTGCTGTCTGTGGGTCCTGTTTAAGGATGTACAGTACCAAACCTGACACTTAGTGTTGGAATCCAGTTGAATGATGATAGGATAATTGAATGAAAAGACTAATCTGTTGAACTATGTTGCCCAAAACTACTTTGCCTATGATTGTTATTCTGTTAGTGTTGCTTTAATACTGAATAAATGAATTGTCCTACAAGTAATCAGCAATGAAGTTAATAGCTTACATAGAAACATATACAGTGCCCTGGGTGTTACCAACTTTTTAATACTGTTTTGTGTCTCTAGGATTCAGTCTATGGGATGTAGGTTCCTATCCCAAATTAGTTGTTTTCAAAATGTCTTTGATGCAACATCCTTTCCATATGACAAATCTTTCAGTTTAATGTGAGGTGGTAGAAATGGACAGATCATGTAACAAAGGCAAAGTGCAATTTCTGAGGTAACTGGCATTTGAACTGTCTGTTGAGTATTGTGAATTATGTGTGAATGGGTTAAGAAGTGTTTGTTAAGCTGAGCAGTGAAGAAATGTTATATAGACTTAGGAATTTCTGAGCCATGGGCAGCTTAGAGGCAGGACTCCCAATTAGGAGGGAGGTGATGCAGTCGAGATGGGCAGGTTTTTGGCGGGGAGGGGGAGTAGAATGCAAATTTAAAATTCCAGGTACAAGGAGTTCATAGAGCCTGTGAGAGTACTGGAGTGAAACCCATGTGGAAGTGCCTGATAGGATACAGCAACAAAGTGTAGGATGAGCTGATTGTTATGAGTGGGAGTGGAGGAGAGATGATGAAGCAGAGGAGCCCTAGCTGGAGAACATTAGAATACAGAGACTTTCAATTGCAAATGTGCAGGGTGAAAGTTTTTTATTAGCTAATTGACTGAGGTAGAGATGGAGTTGGTGTTATGGGATGAACGAGGGCGGGACGTTAACTGCATTGAATAGAACACTGAAATTGCAAGCAACCTGATAGGTAGCGAGGGAAACTGCAACCATGGCAAGGACTTGGAATTTGTAGTGAGGGTGGATTATGATGGTTTTGATCACACCAGGCTTCAGTTGGAAAAAATTGCAGCTGATCCAATATCAGTCTGAAGGGGTAGTGAGAATTTCTATTGCAGATTTCATGACCCACATCCAATGCCTTTATATGGAAAAGGCAATATATTTGAAGTATAGTCAGTCACTGCTTCAATGTAGGCGCTACAGAACTTAAACCCTATGTTTTCAGATGTGGTTATGAAATGGCAGCCTGTTGATGGGGAAGAGGATGGAGTTGAGGATAGTTCCTTGGGGATCAATAATGCTGCAGCCGCAGGCAAATGGGAAGATCGACACCGACGATGCTGAGTTTTCAATAATCTGGACTACAAAGAGGTCGTGACATCAGAGGGCAATTAGTGACTGTCCGTACCAAAAGCTAAAAAGAGGTTGAGGAGTAATGCATGACCGTCATGGGCACAACTACAAAAGGCCAGCACTGTGGCAGGGTTGAAAATCTGATTAGAAACATAAATGGAGCTGCAGGGTACGTTAGCACATGTTTGAGAGGTAACGTGTTCAAAAATTTAAGAAAGGAGAGTTGAAGTTTTTTTTTTAGATTAGACTTACAGTGTGGAAACAGGCCCTTCGGCCCAACAAGTCCACACCGACCCGCCGAAGCGCAACCCACCCATACCTAACACTACAGGCAATTTTAGCATGACCAATTCACCTAACCTGCACATCTTTGGACTGTGGGAGGAAACCGGAGCACCCGGAGGAAACCCACGCAGACACGGGGAGAACGTGCAAACTCCACACAGTCAGTCGCCTGAGTCGGGAATTGAACCCGGGTCTACAGGCGCTGTGAGGCAGCAGTGCTAACCACTGTGCCACCGTGCCACCCATGATGGATGATAATTTCGAGGACGCTGATCTTTTAGGCAGAGAAGCAATAATGTGCCTTTAAAAAGTAGAGGAACAGTTTGTAGTAATGTTTTTATGGATGCATGGAAAGAGGATCAAGGGAACAAGCTGTGGGGCTCATGCATTAGATACATTTGCAAAGGAAATTATAGTGTAGACACGTGCCACAGATGCAGGGATGGCTTGCCAGAACTGTACAAGGCATTGGTAAGACCATACCTGGAGTGTTGCGTGCAGTTTTGACCCCTCTATTGGAGGACGGATGCTCTTGCTGTTGAGAGAGTGCAAAGAAAGTTCACTTGACTAATTTCTAAGATGGTAGGGCGGGTGCATAGGGAGAGACTGGATCAGTTAATACTGTATTCACTGGGGTTTAGAAGAATGCAGGGGATTTCATAGAAATCTATAAATATTTAGCAGGATTAGACCAGCTGGATTCAGGAAGAATCTTCCGCTGACTAGTTGGTTCAGAATCTAAGGATTTTAGGCCAGAGAAAAGGCAAGATTTCTTCATCCAGAGAGTGGTGAGTCTGTGGAATTCTCTGCTCTTTGAAGTATAGTCACTGCTCTAATGTAGGAGATACAGAACTTAATCCTATGTTTTCAAATGTGGTTAAGTGGTGGCATCATGTTGTTGGGGAAGTGGAAGGAGTTGAGGATAGTTCCTTGGGGAGTCAATAATGCTGCGGCCCCAGGCAGAGAAAGTGGTTGAGACCAAAACATTGAAGTCTTTCAAGAAAGACATACTACTTCAGATTAACATGATCAAAGGATATGAGAAGAAAGCAGGCACAGGGTACTGAGTTGGATGATCAGCCATGATTATATCGAATGGTGCAGCAGACTTGAAGAACTGAATAGGCTATTCCTTTGCTGCATGTCATACATTGTGCCCAGAGGCCTGGGCTACTGGATAACTAGTCGAATAATATTACCAAAATGCCCCTGACTTTCCTCCAAAACCATTGCAAATGTAAAATAGTGAGAATTATTTACAATAAGAGTGTGTTAAATTGTGGATATGTGTTGAATTATTAATTGTGTTGATGCATACTCCATTTTCTCCTCACCATAGCTTTTGTAGCCTTTGCTTCTGAAAGACCTGTAAGTATTTCAGAAATTATTAGTTTATATGTTGCATATCTTTGTGCTGTAGTTTCACAGAAGAGGGGTTATAGGCACAGTAAATGCTGTGTATGAATCTATATGACAGAGGGATTTGGGAATCCTCATACATGAATTGTCAAAAGCTAATATCCAAGGTCAGTGGGGAATCAGTTTGTGCACAGCAAGCTCCCATAAACCCAATAAAAATAATTTGATCAGTTGCATTCCTTTTGCAGTGTTCATTGAGAAAGAAATCTTGGCTGGGACACCCAGAGAAACCCCCAACTCTTTTTACATAGTAGCACAAGAGCTATTGCATTCACTTAAGTAGGCAGACAGGGTTTCATTGCACAGGGCTTCCTCTCAAATGTCAGCCTGAAATATACTCAAGTGATAGAGCAGGACATGCTTAAAAGTAAGCATGTTACTGATTAAGCCATAGTGATGCTGTGAAATCTTTCTCCTAGCAATTATGATGAAACTGCTTGGTTAAACTTGTAGAACCAATTTCCTTGTTTGAGTGAAGTTTTTGCTTGCAATAAGATTATTTTGAGCAGCACAGAAGTGCAGAGATGAACTGCTTTTAGCATTAGGAATTGTTCTGGAAGCCTCAGTCCATGTGTAGTAGGTGAAGGGTCACTGAGCCTGGAACCTTGATTCTGCTTCATTTCCACAGATCCTGCCAGACCTCTGGAAATGTCTGTTTTTGTTGGAAAGTTTAAGGCTTGGAAACTTAAAAACATAGTTGCCAGTGGTAGACCAACGACGTGAGAGAAGTACAAAAGGCCAGAACGGAGGAGCGGGGGAAACAGTGGATGTCATGCATCTGGATTTTCAGAAGGCATTTGACAAGATACTACACATTAGGTTTAACAGGAAGTATAGAGGAGCTGAATATTATTTAAATGGAGAACGCTGAAGGACAGAGGGATTTGAGAGTCCTCGTGCATGAATCATAAAAAACTTGTATCCAAATTCAGTGGGTAATAGGAGAGGCAAATGGTATATTGGCCATTATTTTAAAGGGCATGAAGTATAAGATTTAGGGAGGTTTTGCTAAAGTTGTGCAAGGCACTAATCAGATTACAACAGGAAAACTGAGCAGTTTTGGGCTCATTATCTAAGGAAAGATGTACCAGTGTTGGAGGCAGTCCACAGAAGGTTCACTTGGCTGATACCAGGTGTGGAGGGAATGTCTTTTGAGGAGAGGTTGGAATTTTGACAAACCTTGACAGAAACACTGTTTTCCCCTTGTAGGGCAATCTAAGACCAGAGGATATAGTCTCAGAATAAGGTAACACACTTAAAACAAATTGAGGTGTTTCTTCTCTGAGGCTTGTGTATCTATGGAACTTTTTTCTGCAAAGGGCAGTCAAGTCTGGGTCATCAAATATATTCAAGGCCGAGATAGCCAATTTTTAATCAGTAAGGAATTGAGGGGGATGGTGCAATGACAGGAAGGTGAAGTTGGGGACCTCCAATGGCAGAGAGACGTGATGACTGAATGGCCGACTGCTTGGTCTTATGGTCTTATTTTGGAGAGTTTTGAGGCTGTAAGCATTTACCGGTGAAGTTATCATTGCTATATTGCAAAGTGTATCAGACACAGTTTGTGCAGCATTTGCCGCTCTGATAGTGTCACAGAACAAAGCTGAGAAGTGAATGCCAATATTGTTCAAAAATTCAGTTTACCCATCTTTTTATTGGATAATTATGGGGCATTTTAAAAAAAATCTACACTTACTGGCTCACATTCTGAATGTTTAGCAGTGTCAAGGCTGCAAGGGTTCAGGTGAAACTGCAGGCTGTCACTGACATTTAATGGGTGTCTGCTAAGCTGACCATTTACATTGTAGATTTCTAGTATTCAGCATCAAAAATTATGTAATAGTCATTATGAAATGAAAACTGCTTTCACTGAAGTAGATAATTTCTGATAAGATTGATATCTTTACTTAATTAAAGATAATTGTTTCTTAAGCTTACTTTAGCATATGGCCTGAGGGTTTAAATGGGTACTAGCAAGATGAGAGCAGTACAAATTAATTTACTGACACTGAATACAGCTGTGCTTGGGTCATATAACAAGTGTCCAGTATAGTAAGGAGGATGAGCTGCTATTCATCACAGTCTGAGTGTTTGTCAAGAGCTGAGGCTGCAGCTGCTGTGCAGC
This sequence comes from Hemiscyllium ocellatum, assembly GCF_020745735.1. Lineage (NCBI taxonomy): Eukaryota > Metazoa > Chordata > Chondrichthyes > Orectolobiformes > Hemiscylliidae > Hemiscyllium > Hemiscyllium ocellatum. Next base: position 15,039,201 of record NC_083442.1, read on the forward strand.
TCAGGCATTCAATCAATTTCTTTGGTTAGCTTAAAGCAAAGTAACCCTTTAGCATGCAGCCTGTTACTTGTGCAAGCTTTGCTTCAAGACTCATTGGGACATCTGGGTGCAGTCGGTGTCTTTTTCTGTTGTTTCCCCATTCGTTTCCCTCTGCATCCTGGCACAGCTCCCCTTTGTAAAAGCATCCTCCATCCACCCAAACACCCTTTTATGGGAATTTGCTTCATCCATTCTTGGGAACCCAGTCTAATTCCTTTGAGACATTTGATTGGTTTTGTGCATGCTGAATGTGTTTCGCTTTTTGCCTGACAGTGACCTCACCACAGCTTCAGTTTTGTAGTTTTCCACACCTTCTGTCTTTCTGTGAAGCTTTCCTGGATGTTGAGTGAACTTTATCAATACAAAATCAGTCAACAGGAAATGACTATTGGTCATCTCAGTCTAATGGGCATTGCCGTGGCTGGAGCTGCATTTGAGATGGGAGAGACAAGCACTTTCCGGTGGATCAGCAATGTAATGTGCAGTATGGGATTTTTATTTTTAAGTGCGACAGAATTGTAGCTATTTCTCAGTGGAGGAATCGGTTAAATCTTGTTCCCATGTCCGGAGATTGCACAAGCACCTGATATAATACAAAAGCAAAAATATTATGAATGCTAGACTTCCAGTTACATCTCATTTTAATTCTCAATGTTGCTTGCACTCTGACCTTTCTGTACTTGACCAAGATAGGTGCAATGAAGCTCAACACAAGCTCAAGCACCAACATCTCAACTCTGGATTCAGCACTCAACATTGAGTTGAACGATGCTGAGTTCAACAGTGTTTCTTCTTCCACTGGTTTCTGTGTTCTTTGTCTTGGTTATTTCCTTATCCTATCATGTTACGTTGAGAGTTCTTATGGAGTCATAGAGTCATCTAGCACAGAAACAGACCCTTCAATCTAATTTGTCCATGCCAGCCAGGTTTCCCAAACTACATTTGCCTACGATTGGTCCATATCCCTCTAAACCTTTCCTATTCATGTATCTGTCTTTTTAAATGTTGTAACTGTACCTACATCTACCACTTCCTCCGGCAGTTCGTTCCATATACACACCATCCTGTGTGTGGAAAAGGTTGACCCCTTCCCTGGATCCCTTCTAAATCTTTCTCCCCTCGCCTTAAAACAATGTCTTTTACTTTTGAATTCCCCTACCTGAGGGGAAAAAACACCTACGGCCCTCATGATTTTATAAACCTTGATAAGGTCATCCTGAACCTCCTATGCTCCAGAGAAAAACGTCCCAGCCTATCCAGCCTCTCCTTATAACTCAAACCCTCTAGTCTCGGTAACATCTTTGTAAATCCTTTCTGCAACTTTTCCAATTTATTAATATTCTTCCTATAGCAAGGCGACCAGCTGCAGTACTCCAAAAGTGGCCAATGTAATTTTCAGATTGACAAACAGGGATCAGGCTTAAATTACTTAGAAATCAATAACAATGAGTTGAACATATGACACCGATTCTGTGAATGAATGGGCAAAATTTGGTAAGGGGGGGTTTAATGTGAGATCATGTCAGGTTATTCACTTTGGAAAAGTAGAAAAGCAAAACATTAATTAAATGGAAATGCTACAGATTGCTGCAGAACAAAACATCTAGGTGTCCATGCCTAAACATTGGTGTGCAGATGCATTAAGCAATTAGAAAGGTGAAGGGGATATTGGCCCCAGTCAAAGGGAGTATAAAAGTAATACATTTTTGTGCAACTGTCCAACGCATTAGCGAGACCACCCCTACAACACGGATAGTTTTGACATCCTTACATGAGGTTTACACTTGCATTGGAGCAGTTTGGAGAAGGCTCACCCAGTTGATTACTGCGATAAAGGAGATACAGGGATACTATGTACTGTTTTGGTCTCCTTAAGAAAGACATAATTGAATTAAAAACAATTCAGAGAAAGTTCATTAGGCTGATTCTGGGGTGATGGAGATTGTCTTGCTTGAGCAGGTTAGGCCTATGCTCATTTGGATTTATAAAGATGAGTTAGCAATTTTACTGAAATGCAAGGTCAAACTTGAGTAGGATCATTCGGCTTATGTGCAGCAACAATACCACAGCACCACTCGGTTTTGTGACTAAGGGAATAAAGTCCTCGCTTATCATTTTTGCAAGTTGCTTCTCAGATTGTTTCATTTAAGGGTTACAGAGGCTCCCCGGGTTTTTTTCCACAGTGCAATGTTGCATTCACTGTTTAACTTTCCTAATCTGTTAAGTAGTTTCAGTTATGGGAAGAAGAGGTAACTGACAGTCGGTATCTATGCTCATCTGAAGAGCTGGTGTGGCTATGACAGACTAAATTTCTTCCTCCTAAACTGTAACACTTTTGTGATTCAGTCTGTATGTAGGCACAGAAGTATTTCACAAATTTCTAATTTCTCTACTGGATGAGAGGGAACTGGCAAGGACACCTCAATAATCCAAAGATTTCAATTGAACCTCGTGATATTCACGTGTAAAATAGTATACATGTGGGACAACTGCAGATACATTCTCTGAAGTGAGAGTCAAATGCCCTACCAGGCATGGAGCTTACAACACTTAGTCACACACTCAATGGCAATGAAGTCATAATCAATACAGCTAGATCTGACAGGACTAGCTGAGAGAACAAAAATGTTTCTACATTCATTGGTGTTGTGTTCGATGTTTATTAGAACAAAGACCTCGAGGACTGGCTATAAAACAGTTTTGAGCACTGACTGTATTTTATGGATGTGGGTGACATACCAGTGAGTAACAAATGGTCATTCCAGTTTCACTTCAGGAAGATGTCCTCAGGAGGTTGCAGAAGGAACACTTGTGATCACCTTATTCAAGGTTTACACAGGACTTACATGAGATATTTCTAATGCACGGTATTCTGATGTTGTCGTTTCCGATGACGTGACAGAGTTTGCTAATAAGTGCTTCAGCCGATTTGTCATCGGTTCTGAATTTGAATGTCACGCGTTTACAGAGATCCCATGATCAAACTGGGAAGCTGAACATGGGATCGGGAGAAATAAGTTGCTCTTGAAAAGTGCAGACCAATACTGCTAAATAACAGGTCTACTGCACGTCAATATGGCCGAGCACTATTGGAGCTGCTTGTGGGCAAGTGAAAACCCAACTAAAGGAGTTGACACCATTTTATCCCTACAGGTCTTTCAAGATGTATATTAGGAGCAGTCTTACTGTGCTATTTACCATAAGTGCTACTGTACAAGACTGATAGCACATTTAGTATGCTTATACAAAGCTGTAGACCAGCAGGGATAGATATCCTTCATATTTCTGAAGGAATAGCACAAAGTATGTACAGGAACATTATCTCATAACAGCTCATTGTTCATCACTGCTCGACTGGGATGAACGCAATAAGAAACTTAATAATGAAAGGTTCTTGCAAATGTTAAACTATGAAGAATGGAATCAGTCAATTTTCTTTCACCCAACAATTTGCTAACCTTGCATGACCAAAGTGAATGTGTGCCTGTGTGCGTGTGTGCGTGTGTGTGTGTGTGTATTCATTCTGTCACAGATCTTTTTCCATTGTTCTTCCTGCTCCCTTCCCCCGGTTTAAAAATTCTTAAATCTCTAATTCCTCTTCAGTTCTGTTTCTCTCTGCAGGTGTATCTGACCTGACTTTATCCCCCAGTGGTGTTTTTTTTGTTCTTATTACAGCTGATTGTTATGGTGAACCGTCCTGAATGTATGGGGTACTCGATGAAAGCTGTCATGTCAAACCATATTTAGTATTCTGTAGTATACTACCACCAGGGCTGTGAGCACTTCAACAGTGCAGGAGAGGCTAATTTGAAAATCTACTTCACTTGAAATTAATCACTTCTTTAACTCCAAGGTTTCAGTTTTCATTTTGAGTGCACTGAGCAGTCTAATAGACGCTTAGTGTCGTCTGACCCCAGTCACCAGATATTGACAGATGTGGAATGCTCATAATTGCATCTGTCACTCTGGATGATTGCCAGTTGCTAAGGCTGAGCGTGGCTGTTGAGTTACTTAGCCATCAGCAGAGATTATCCTGTTCATTTCCTCCTAGTAATCACTAATGTTTCATGGTGTTAATGTTTGAACAGGGTAAGCAAGGAGCCTTTAGCTGATCATCATGACTTCTCTGATGAATGGGGACCAGGGATGAAGTAGATAGACCCAGCCATGTCTAATGGGTCTAATCTTTGGAGAGTCAAAGCCTTTCCCCCTGTAGTACACCACTTGCTTCCAGCCTTCCGGATGGTCATTATGGATCAAATATCTGTTTTCCTTTTAATAACAGCACCATGCCACCCAGGTAAATAGTGCATTGAAGAAGGCATATGGTGTACTGGGCTTTATTGGTAGAGGAATTGAGTTCCAGAGTCCTGAGGTCATGTTGCAGTTGTATAAGACTCTGGTGCGGCCTCATCTGGAGTATTGTGTGCAGTTTTGGTCGCCATACTATAGGAAGGATGTGGAGGCATTGGAACGAGTGCAGAGGAGGTTTACCAGGATGTTGCCTGGCATGGTAGGAAGATCGTATGAGGAAAGGCTGAGGCACTTGGGGCTGTTCTCATTGGAGAAAAGAAGGTTTAGGGGAGATTTGATAGAGGTGTACAAGATGATTGGGGTTTAGATAGGGTGGACACTGAGAACCTTTTTCAGTTAATGGAGTCAGCTGTTACTAGGGGACACAGCTTTAAATTAAGGGGTGGTAGGTATAGGACAGATGTTAGGGGTAGATTCTTTACTCAGCGGGTTGTGAGTTCATGGAATGCCCTGCCAGTAGCAGTGGCGAACTCTCCCTCTTTATGGTCATTTAAGCGGGCATTGGATAAGCATATGGAGGTATTGGGCTAGTGTAGGTTAGGTAGACTTTGGTCGGTGCAACATCGAGGGCCGAAGGGCCTGTACTGTGCTGTATTTTCTATGTTCTATGTTCTATGAAACACCTTGGGGAGCTTTTAAATACATAAGTACCAGTTCTTTTTTTGTGGTGCCGACAAGTGCTAATTGAAATTAATGATCAATGCAAGAATAATATTAAATTTTACTTTCTGGAGCCAATAGCAGATTAGTTTTTCCACCCTTTTTCCCCCTCCCCCCAAGTCAAATTGCAGTCCTAAATAAAAAGAACCGATTGAGACAGGTGGGAGTTTCAGACCATGGAATGGTGACAGTGCAGCAGGAGGCTTTGTGCTAGTTCTGGTTTTCGGTGAGGCGCTTCAACCAGAGCTTTGCCTTTCCCTGTAACCTTATCTGATCCTTTTAGAAAGCTACCTTTGAATCTGTTTCCATCACACTATCAGTCAGTTCTTTAAAGATTCTAGCTGCCTACTACAAAGAAAAGCTGCTCCTCTTGGCCTCACAAGCTGAGATGGTGGTAATGCCTGAGAAACTCCAGTCTGGCAGCATCTGTGGAAAGCTAATGCTTTGACTGGGGTCTGACTTCATTTCTGAAGAGGAGACATACTGGCTTCAAAGCGGTTTTCTGTTTCTCTTGCTGCAGATGCTGCCCGACCTGCTGAGATTCTGTGTTTATATCAGATTCCCAGCATCTGCAGCGTTCTGCTTCCTTCATCACAGTAATGTCCTGCAGCCCGAAATGCTTCTCTTCAATTCCTCCTCCTCCCTCAGCCACTTAAAGGCCATAGCCCAACAGGAAATAAAAATTCTTGATCCATGAATGTGCATCATCATTCATGAGAGTAGCAGTGGAGCCGGTGAAGACAGAGGTCATGCAGTCAGCAAGTCCATGAGCTATTTTATTCAGCCTAGTTGCAGGCAGGAGTGGGAATACTACAATTACCCTCCATCCCCTCTGGATCAACGAGGGAGGTGGGGAGAGAAATCAGCCAACTGACCATTGACAGTAAACCTTTTATCTGCAGGTGTTTGGGAAAGGTAAGAGACTTCACTAGGCTGAACCTGAAAAATGAGCTTGTGAACTGGGTGCCTATTATTTCTCTAACATATCTCTTCAAGAGTCAAAACTACTAAGAAACCCATAATGAAACAATATTCCTTTGCCCAAAGTTATTCAGAATTCCAACAATTATTGTTGTCGAGGTCCATTGAATCAGTGCCAGTCCAGAACAAGTACCTAACTGTACTGAATGTGAGGAAACAAATAGCAGCATATTGAAAAAATGTCTATATTAGAGTTGGAGGTGCTGAATGGCTTAAAACGCATAAAGGTGGATAAATCCCTAGGGGCTGCTCAGATCTACCCTAGAGATCTGTAGGAAGCTAGAGAAGTGATTGTTGGCCCCCTTGTGGAGATGTTTGGATGATCAATAGCCGCAGGTGTGCTGCCGGAAGACTGGAGGTTGGCTAAGGTGATGCCACTATTTAAGAAAGGGAACCATAGCCAGGGAACTATAGACCAGTGAGCTTGACATTGGTGGTGGGCAGGTTGCTGGACGGAATCCTGAGGGAAAGCATTTACATGTATTTGGAAAGACAAGGATTGGTTAGGGATAGTCAGCATGGCTTTGTGCGTAGGAAGTCATGTCCCACGAACTTGATTGAGTTTTTTGAAGAAGTCATGACGATTGATGAGAGCAGTGTGATGGATGTGATCAACAGATTCCCCATGGTAGACTGGTTAACAAGGTTAGGTCATATGGAATACAGGGAGAGCTAGCCGTTTGGATATAGAACTAGTTGAAAGGTAAAATAGAGAGTGGTGATGGGGGGTTGCTTTTCAGACTGGAGCTTGTGACCAGTGGTGTGCCACAACGATTGGTGCTGTGTCCACTGCTTTTCGTAATTTATATGTAAATGATTTGGATATGAACACAGGAGGTGTGGTTTGTTAGTTTTCAGATGAAACCAAAATTGGAGGTGTAGTGGACAGCGAAGAATATTACCTCGGAGTACAATAGGATCTTGATCAGAGGAGCCGATGGACCAATGGGCAGTGGAGTGACAGATGGAATTTAATTTGGATAAATGTGAAGTGTTGCATTTTGGAAAGGCAATCAGAGCAGGACTTATACATTTAATAGTGGGGTCCTGGGCGATGTTGCTGAACAAAGAGTACAAGTTCATAGTTCCTTGAAAGTGGACTCTCTGGTTAATAGGATAGTGAAGAAGGTGTTTGATATGCTTCCGTTTATTGGTCAATGTATTGAGTTTAGGGGTTGGGAGATCAAGTTGCGACTGTACAGGACATTGGTCAGACCACTTTTGGAGTATTGCATGCAATTCTAGTCTTCCTCCTATCGGAAAGATGTTGTGAAGCTTGAAAGGGTTCAGAAAAGATTTATAAGGATGTTGCCAGGCTTGGAGGGCTTGACCTACAGGGAGAGGCTGAATCGGTTGGGGCATGGATAGGATGAATAGCCAAAGTCTTTTCCTTAGGTTGGGGGAGTCTAAAACCAGAGGGCATAGATTAGAGGGGAAAGATTTAAAAGAGATGTAAGGGGCAACTTTTCACGCAGAGGGTGGTGTGTGTATGGAATGAGCTGCCAGAGGAAGTGATGGAGGCTAGTGCAATTAAAACGTTTAAGAGGCACTTGGATGGGTATATAAATAGGGTTTGGAGGAATGTGGGCCAAAAGATGGTAAATGGCACTAGAATTTAATGTAGGATACCTGGTTGATATGGGCGAGTTGAACCAAAGAGTCTGTTTCCATGCTGTACATCTCTGTGACTGTGTAATTCCATTTTCCAGTACTTGACCCATAATCTTGGATGCCTTGACATCAGAAGTACACATTTAATTATACTTAGGAGGGGGGTTCCGGCCTCTGCCACTCTTACAGGTACTGAGTGTATCAATGAGTCTCCAATGATCAGTGTACAATGAAGATGTGAAATGAAACTGATCTTGGAATGCCAATTGGTTGAATGTTAAAATTCCTTGTGTGCATTGGCAGTTAAATTGGATTCACTGTCCAAATCCAATACCCAGCGCTAATCATCAAATTCTGTGCTCTTTCTGACCGTAGTTTGCCACCCCTCGTCTGTTTGTAATGTTTACCCTGGTCATCCACTCTATGCTACGCTATCTTGGACTTCCACTGTCTATCTTGCATAGTTGTTCTCTTCTAAGTGTGACCATGTAAGTCTGAACCTCTATAATACTATCCATCTCTAGGTTCCAATTGAAGACTTCTTTGAAGGCGAATGTGGATGATGTGCAGTTGAGCTGTCCCACATTTTTTTCTCTGAGGATTGTGAATCTTTGGATTCCTTTCCTCAAAAGGCAGTGGATGCAGAATCTTCAATTCTTTTCTTTCTTCTTTTCTGGGATGTGGGTGTCGCTGGGTAGCCAGCATTCAGTGCCAGTCTCTAGTTGCCCTTGAGGTGGTGATGAGCTAGCTTGAACCACTGCAGTTCCTGTGTTTAGGTTGACCCACAATGCCCTTAGGGAGAGAACTACAGGATTTTAAACCAGCAGTAGAGAAGCAATGGTGATTTATTTCCAAGTCAGGATGGTGAGTGGCTTGGAGGGGGACTTGGAAGTGATTGTGTTCCCACGTATCTGCTGCCTTGAGCCTTCTAGATGCAAGTGATCTTGGGTTTGGAAGGTGCTGTCTGAGGATCTTTGGTGAATTTCTGCAGTACATCTTGTAGATAGTATATACTGCTGCTACTGAGCTTTAAGTATTTTTAAGGCAATGGCATATAGCAAGGGGATGAAAGATTATCTGGAATATGCAGGAATGTAGAGCTGATGTTAAAATCAGATCAGCCATGATCCTCTTGAATCGTGGATCAGGCTTGAAGAACAGGTAGCTTACTCTTTCTTGATGTCCGTACGTTCACATATTGCATTAATTCACTCAGTTCTTACTGTATTTCACACAGCATCATCTAGCCACTACTCAAGGTGTCAACCTGAAGTTTGGGGTTGCATAGTGACTCAGTGGTTAGCAGTGCTGCCTTACAGCGCCAGAAATTCCACCCTTGGCCGACTGTCTGTGTGGAGTTTGCCATGCCAAATTGCCCATAGTGTCCAGGAATGCATAGGTTAGATGGGTTAGCTGGGAAATGCAGGATTACGGGGTAGGGAGGTCGGTCTAGGCGCGATGCTGTTGGTGAGGACTAGATGGGTTGAATGTCCTGCTTCCATACTGTAGGGATTCTGTGAACCGGAATTTTGCTTTTTCAACCCTATTTGAAAATATTAAAATTTGTGCTGTCCAGGTTTGCTGTTAAAGGTGAGAGTTAAGACGGTTACTTTTGTCATTGAATTGATTTTCTTATAATCAATGCTACAAGCATTGAAACATCCATTGGGCATCATTCAGTTTTATATAGTCTCCATAACAAACCAAAAAATTAAGAAATCTGGCAAAAACTGGAATCATTTTAAAAATTATATTAAACAGTGGTGTCTGCAACGTGGTATGGAAGCAAAATTTTCAAAGCTAGTAGTATGATGAGATAAGTCTCTGTGATGTCTCCTTAATGGTACTTCATTTTGATGATTTTGTAAAGTGTTTTTTGACTTTAAATAAACACTTCTTTTTTTTTCCCTTTCAGCTGAAGGAGTTCCCCAAGTTTATTACTTTGGACCATGTAGTAAATATAATGCCATGGTGCTGGAGCTGCTGGGACCAAGTCTGGAGGATCTGTTTGATCTGTGTGACCGGACGTTCACACTAAAGACAGTGCTAATGATTGCCATTCAGTTGGTGAGTGCTGTGACTGAAGTATTATGTGTGAAAATCTCTGATATCAGGCTGCCTATGAATTTAACACTTTGCCAGCAATAATACACAATGAATAGCTTTATGTTTTTTTAGATTACTTATAGTGTGGAAACAGGCCCTTTGGCCCAACAGGTCCACACCGACCCGCCGAAGCGCAACCCACCCAGACCCATTCCCCTACATTTATCCCTGCCCCTAACCCTACGAGCAAGTTAGCATGGCCAATTCACTTAACCTGCACATTTTTGGAGGGTGGGAGTAAACCGGAGCACCCGGAGGAAACTCACGCACACACGGGGAGAATGTGCAAACTCCACACAATCGGTCGCCTGAGGCGGGAAATGAACCCTGGTCTCTGGCGCTGTGAGGCAGCAGTGCCAACCACTGTGCCACCATGGCGCCCACCTTTTGAAATTGATGCAGTAAGCGAGCATTCCTGCCAAAATGGACTTGTAATGTCAAGCCGCTGTTGAGACTTTTGTGTTTGTGTGTATGTTCCTTACCTGTCTAACCTGAGTATTGCTGAGAAAAAGTTTGTCAAAGCTTTTCATCTTTCAGCCATCAGGGCATTTGCAAGAATACCTCTGTAAAAGGTCTGAGACATAATGGGACAATGAAACATGTAATGGATGCATTATTAAGGTTGAGCTGAGTGTAAATTAGTTACATCAATATGGAGAGTTCTAATAATAGAATTTGGAGTCTGGTTAACTAAAGCTCTCACTGAAAGTGTTGATTTGGACTTTGTTATACACTAGAAGATAACTGTATTTAAACACAGGGTTATGTATAATGGTGTAAATATCAACAGAATACTCCAGTAGATGTGCTGATGAGTGTAGGATGAAAAGCTTTGACAAATTATCTTTGTTTTCCAGCAATACTCGCAGTTGATATTACCAAATGACTAATTGGTAAACTTTCAACCTCTTAACAATGTTTAAAAAAAATGAATGGTTCTCTTCCTTTGTAAAATCCATACAGTCTGTTTTTACCAGGGTTCTGGGGAGCCCCTTCATTCCTCCATTCACTTGCTCTCTCATGCATAATGTGAAGTGCATGGGCAAGACTGGGCAAGTCTATCAACAAGCACTTACAAAAACATAATAAGTAAGGAGGGCAAGTATAGAAGTGATAGAAAGGCTGGTTAAGGAAATTCCCAACAATTGTGGCAGCACAGGGGGCATTATAGACTATTGGTATTACTTGGCAATCACCAAAGCACTTTGGGTGAGCCATGTTCTGACAGATTGTTTCTGAATAACAAAGTAGACCTTTGCAACTGAAAGTCATTCAGAAGTGCAGAATCCATTTGCACTGCTGCATTATTACAGTTCAGAACCAGAAAGTAAGTCTTGGTGACTTGTTTGACTGCCATACCAGAGCAGTTATGCTGAGGAATTGGTTACAACTGACATGTTTGTCAATTATCTTGAATCAAAGAGAAGTGTTATTTGCTATACAAACAAAAAGGTATTATTACAGTTGAAGGAAAAGATGCAAGCTGCTTCAAGCCTCCTGAGCAGGATGCACACAAAGCTTAAGTTACAAAGTAATTTATAAGTGTCCTTTTTTTGTTTGTTTATAGATTGTGGACATTGTGTCTGGGCCAGTATTTATTGCCCATTGCTAATTGCCCTGGGGAGGGTGGCGAGGCATTGCCTTCGTGACCCGCTGCAAGCCATGTGGTGTAGGAATACCTATGGTGATGTTAGGGAGGGAGTTTCAGGATTTTGACTCAGGGACAATGAAGCAACAGTAATATTGCACAGGTCAGGATGGTAAACCTACTTCTGGTGGTATTTCCTTGCATTGCTGCCATTGTCCTGCAAAGTGGTGGAAAGTGTGTTTGGAAGGTGCTGTCAACCGAGGCTTGGTGAGTTACTAAATGCTGCCACTGTATTTCAGTAGTGAAAAATGTTGAAAGTGACGGATATAGTGGAAGTTAAGAGAGTATATATGTCCCGAATGGTGTTGAGTTTCTTGAATATTGTTGGCACTGCACCCATCCAGGCAAGCATGTTCCTGTCTTCTGCCTTGAGATTGATGACCAAGCTTTGGGGACTTAGGCGATGAGGTTTCTCCAAACAAGTCCCAACCTCTCTTGTAGCCATGGTATGTATGTGGCTGGTCCAGTTGTTTGTATTCATTGTTCACGCCAGCGTGTTGAAAATTGAGAATTCAATTATGGAGTGCCATGGAATCTCAATGGATGATGGTTAGATGCTCGGTTGTTGGATATAGTCATTGCCTGGCACGAGTACCATGAATGTTGGGCATGTGTCAACCCAAGCTGGATGTTGTTTAGGTCTTGCTGCGTTTTCTGATGAGTTGTGAATGGCGGTAAACATTGCACAATTATCAGCGAACGTCTTCATTTTTGATTTTATGGTGCAGGGAAGGTCATTGCTGCAGCACCTGAAGATAGTTGTGTCTAGGACACTACCCTGGAGTTGCGATGATTGACCTCCAGCAATCTCAGCCATCTTCATTTATGCTCTGTATGACTGCAAATGACATGGAGCTTTCCCATTATTCCCACTGCCTCAAGTTTTGCTGGGACTCCTTGATACCACACTCAGTCAAAAGCAACCTTGATGTTAAGGACAATCACTTCCACCTCACCTTTAGAATTCATCTCTTTTGTCCCTGTTTGGACCAAGGCTGCATTTGAATCTGAGAAATTGGAAATAGTTTATAGCTTATACAAGTAATATGTCAGGATGTTGTGCAGTGCCAAAGAAGGAGCAGATTTACCTCATGATACATGGAAAACTATAACAATTGCACAGTGAGTTAACTTTTTTTGCTGGAATGCAGATGGTTCTTGCTGAATTAGAAGTTTCCTTTGTTCTTTGCGACATAGGCAGCTGTGTCAAGGATCAGCACTCAACACCCATACCTAATACAGTTTTTCTTTAAAATCAATCCAGTCATATGTTACAACATACCTCTGGAGTTGAACCTCAATCCAGGCCTTCTAGCACACTGCACCACCAGAGACTCCTATCCAATTTATCTTGAGAAATTTCAATCACATTTCAGCTAGGTGTTTATCTGGCCATTATCATTTGAGATGTAGCCAGTTCTGTTATTATGTGTCTTGCGTTAATGCGAATTGACTCTAAAACGATTGATGAATACAAAACATGTTTCTACAATGTGAACTTGTAAAAGGTGTATTGGCTATAATGCCATTACATCTCCATCACTTTGTGTTATTTTTATTGCACGATTTTCATATTCCACGGGGCTGCACAGGATCACAGTTGTTGCATTATGGAAGAAATGGCTGTATGTCGACAAAATTCCAAATGGAAAACATCTCTCAAAATCGGATGGAGTAAGGTGTTCCAAGGAATGCTTGTTCTATTATTATACTGCCAGGTAGAAACTTCAGAGGTGTTACACAAACCAATCTTAATAAAGTAACCACAATTACAATTAAACCTTCACTTTCCCTACTCCTGCCAAAGCCCATCACAACCTGACAAGTCTGCCTTCTTCATTAATGTCCCATTGAGCTGAAAGTAGCTGTTTTATTCAGAACATCTTGTATGCTTCTTTCAGTACTGTTGGTAATGTTAAAATTTAAAATTTAGATGTACTACATTTCTTTTAACTAGACTAAGAGTAAAGTGTACAAGAATCTTAGCAAGGTTGTTCAGACTTGCTCCATATAATTGCTAGTCCCTAATAGCTAAGAACCAAAATTACGTGCCACTACAGGTTACAATTACAATTAAACATTACTTCCCTAAAATATTTCCCTAAAATATTCAGAATTACCTTGGCTTCAGTGTGTCTTGACAGTTTGACATAAGTGTCAACCATGGCTCAACCGTAATGTTGTCACCTCAGTCACAGCTTTTGTATTCAATTCTCAGTGTATGGTTTTGACTACAAAAATCAAGTTAATATTTCTGTGCAGTACTGAGGGAGTGCTGGACTGTTCGATTTTGCTGTCTTTTAAACTGCGGCCCCACCTGCCTGGTTGTGTGGTGATGAAATTTCCCATGACACTATTTCAAAAAAAGAGCAAGGATTTCTCCTGGATTGGGCAACATTTATTCCTCAGTCAGAATCAGAAAAACAAGTTCTGTCTTTGGAATCATAGCATCACAGAGATGTGCAGCATTGAAACAGACCCTTCGGTCCTACTTGTTCATGCTGACCCGATAACTTAGATTAATCTTGTCCTATTTGCCAGCATTTGACTCTTATCCCGCTAAACCCTTCCTATTCACATTCCATCTAGATGCCTTCTATATGTTGTAATTGTACCAGCCTCCTCCTCTGGCACTTCCTCTGGCAGCTCATTCCAAACATGCACCACCCCTCTGCGTGAAAAAGTTGTCCCTTAGGTCTCTCTTAAATCTATACACTCTCACCTTAAACCTATGCCCTGTAGCTTTGGACTCCCCCATCCCAGGGAAAACACTTTGTCTCTTTACTCTGTCCATGTCCCTCATAATTTTATGAACCCCTATAAGGTCACCTCTCAGCCTCTGAGGTTCCAGGGAAAATAGCCACATCTTATTCAGCCTCTCCTTAAAACTCGAGCCTTTCAATCCTGTCAACATCCTTGTAAATCTTTTCTGAACTCTTTTGAAGTTTCACAACATTCTTTCCATGGGAGGGAGACCAGAATTCCAGACAATATTCCACAAGTGGCCTAGCCAATGTGTCGTGTGCAGCCGCAACATGGCCTCCCAACTCTTATAATCAATGCATTGGCCAATAAAGGCAAGCATACCAAATGCCGCCTTCTCTTTCCTGTTTATCTGGGACTGCACTTTCAAGGAACTATGAACTTACACTCCAAAGTCTCTTTGTTCAACCGCACTCCCAAGGACCTTACTATTAAGTGTATAAGTCTGTTATTTCTGGGAGTTTTCAGTGCAGCCATATTTCTTAGTTGTAAAATGCTTTGAGGTATCCAGTCAGTGTGAAAAGTGCTGTAATAATGTGAGCCCTTTCTTGGCTTTTAAGGGTTGATAAAATGGAGACCAACTTTGATCTCAACAAATGATAAAACAGGCCCAAATGCCTAAGTGGACGATTCCTGGTCCTGAACGATGGAGAAAGCTACAACTGCTTATATTAAATACTTCAACATTTCTAGTATTCAATGAATGATGTTTCCTCTTGTATTCTGTGTTGTATGGAGTCCTTTTGTATAAAATTCCGCATCAGAATACACAATGATAATTCACAGATGTGTGATTCAGTTATAAGCCTTATTAACTTGCACCGTGCAGTCTTTGAATATTGATCTGTTTGCTCTGATGTTTCCTTTATAATTTGTGTGTGAACTCAGTGTCTGAATTTATTTGAAGCAAAATCTTCTGCAGCAAGCAGATGAATTTCTTCTTCACATTGAGATGGTAATGAAAATCTCACAAATTGAAATATAGTGAGATAGTCGAAGTTGATGTCCCTGACAGCACAATGATTAGCTTATCCCAGTTTGAACCATTTAATTAAGCATTTCTGCAAATCCTTCCTTAGCATTCATTTCAAGTACAGAAGAATGGATGGATGTATTTTCAAATTTTTAATGCTATGAGCAAAAGTGAGATTTGTTTTGTTAAGGCTCTGCCTGGAAGCTAACTATGCCAATCAATAATACAAAAGCAAAATACAGCCATTGCTATAAACCTGAATTTAAAACACTCAGCAAGTCAAATAACATCTGTGGAGAGAGGAAAAGAGAGTATGTTTCACGAGAGTCATTTAGTGCTGTGCCGTCCTCTTTCACGGTGGCACAGTGGTTAGCACTGCTGCCTCACAGCGCCAGAGACCTGGGTTCAATTCCCACCTCAGGCGACTGACTGGAGTTTGCACATTCTCCCCGGGTCTGCGTGGGTTTCCTCCGGGTGCTCCGGTTTCCTCCCACAGTCCAAAGATGTGCAGGTTAGGTGAATTGGCCATGCTAAATTGCCCGTAGTGTTAGGTGAAGGGGTAGGTGTAGGGGTATGGGTGGGTTGCGGTTTGGCAGGTCGGTGTGGACTTGTTGGGCCGAAGGGCCTGTTTCCACACTGTAAGTAATCTGTAGGTAATCTAATCAGACTCTTAGTATAACTTTCAGCATCAACATCCTTGGAGTCACCCACATTCCAGAAACTTAACTGATCAGCTACAAATTTTGAGAATTTTCACAGCTTCTAGGAAAAGGAACTTGCCTGTTAACTTTCGCTTATCCCACCACTATTTAAAGAGGTGCAGGTTAGGTGAATTGGCCATGCTAAACTGCCCATGGTGTTCATGGATGAGTAGGTTAGGTGCATTAGTTAGGGGTAAAATATAGAGTAATAGAGTAGGGGAATGGTTCTGGGTGGGTTACTCTTTGGAAGGTCGGTTTAGATTTGTTGGGCTAAATAGCCTGTTTCCACACTGCAGGGATTCTTTGATTTGCTGTCACACAGTGGAGTAGTGTGTACAGCCTCCAGGGTTTACTGCAGCAACTTGGTGAGGCCCCTTTGTCAATACCTTCCAAGCACACTCCTGTACCACTATGATGGAGAAATGCAGCAGATGCATGGAGCACCATCTCTTCCAAGTCTCAGACTATCCTGATTTTAGACTGAATCACTTTTCGCTGAATCAATATCCTAGAACTCCTTCCCTAGCAACAGACTGAAGTGGTCTAAGGATATGACGCACCACCACTTCCTCGAGGAGAATTAGGATTGGGCAATTTGTATTGACTTTGCAATCAATGCTTACAATTTAGGAACAAATTTTAAGAAAAACTTTGAATAACCAAATGGATACTGGACATCTCAGCATGGATGTTTTCAACAGTTTGTACTTTTCCCTTGGTGTCCCATCTAAGTTGTGGTGCAATATCAGAACAGTCCTTGTAAACGTCTGGTCTTTTGAGAGTTAAAAGTATTGCACAGTCCTGTTGGATATCATAGGCTCCAGCATGAAGCTCTCTGTTCCTCCTCCTAATTATTGATATGTGATGTAAAGCTGAGACCTGTGAATAATGCTAGGGAGCACCGCTTGGCACATATTGCCAATTAGGAAACTTTATCTTTATCCCTCCTCCGCATTCTATCTCCAGCCAATTAGTGACTCATGCCAGAAGATTACTTTTGATTCACTCTCATTTTGCTCTTGATTTCATGTTTGTAATATTATCATATGGTGTTTGGAGGGTGATTGCGAGAGCATCTGCAGCTCCTCTACTATAGAAACATAGAATGTAGCCGCAGGAATAGGCCATTTGGCCCTTTTGAGTTTGCTCCATAATTCACTAGGATGATGCCTATTCTGGCTTTCTCCAGGTATTTTTTGATCCCTTTAGCCTGAAGAAATTTTTGAAAACATTGAATGTTTTGGCCTCAACTGCATTCAGTGGCGGAGAATTCCACTTTCTGGGGTGAAGAGATTTCTCCTTTTTGCGATTCTCAAAGGTCTGTCCCTTAATCTCAGAGTGTGAGCCCTGGTTCTGAACTCCCTGGTTATCAAGAACATCCTTCCTGCAGCTACCCATCTAACCCTGTTTAAATTTTATGGTTTTCCAAGTGATCCACCCACACGCGCGCCCGCGCACCCACCCACCCACCCACACACGCGTATGCGCATGCCCCCACGTGTGTCCCGCAAAAATGCGCCCCCTCCACGCATGTGTGTGTGCGCGCCCACACGCGCCTTCCCCCCCCCCAAGCACACGCCTCCCCCCCAGCACGCGCCTTCCCCCCCCCATGCACGCGCCTTCCCCCCCCCCATGCACGCGCCTTCCCCCCCACTCATGCACGTCCACCCTCCTCATGCGCCACCCCCCCCCCCCACACTCACTCACTTCCCCCTCCTCCCCCCCCCACCACACACACACATCGTCCCCCCACACACACACTATTTTTCTAAACTCTTGTGAGTATAGTCCCACCGTCCCAGGAATCAGTCTGGTAAACCTTCTTTGCACTTCCTCAACAGCCAAAGCACTTTCTGTGATAAGGATCCCAAAACTGTATTCAATATTCCAGCTGTGGTCTCATCAAGTCCCGGTACAATTGCAGCAAGACGTCCCTGTGTCTGTACTCGAATCCTCTCACTATGCAGGTCAGCATACCATTTTCTGTCTTCACTACCTGCTGTGCCAATCTGCTTACTTTCAGCAACTGGTGTAAAATAGCACCCAAATCTCATTGCACCTCCCCTTTCCCAGTCTATTGCCATTCACATAAACTGTCTTTTTTTAAGTATCAAGATGGATAACCTCACATCTATCTGCATTATACTTAATCTGTCATATATTTGCCCACTTAACTTGTCCAAGTCGCACTGAAGCTCAGCTCATGCTCCCACCCAGCTTTGTGCCATCTGCAAACTTGGAGATATGAAATGTAGTTTCCTCATATAAATCATGAATATACATTTTGAATAGCTTGGGTTCTAGCACTCATCCCTGCGATACCCCACTAGTTACTGCCTGCTAATTGTGGAAAAGACCTCTTTATTCCTGTTCTTTGTTTCCTTTCTGTCCTACACCATGTTCATGACTCAGGGCAGCAGGTACCTGTCCTGAGTAGTTGGCATCACTTGCACTATCTCAGCTGCGACTCAGTTATACTTCCTCCATTCATTACATTCCACAAGTATGTTTGTTAGACCATCCAGTGTATGTCACTGCGCTGCTGTTCAGAAGAGATGGTGATAGCAATTCAGAGTCCTGTGAAATGTAAGTTTGCTACCAGACTTGCTTAGCAGATTCCACTTGGCCCATCATTTTCTGAGGAGAGTGAGGAACAGATTGTATTAGTTCAGTGAACCACACTGCCACATTAATATCATTATTTGGGTGTGATACTCCAAACTGGGTGGCATACTCAGTAGAGATAAATGATGCTGTATGTTAAGGATTGGCTATGCTGCCTCACACTTGCTTTCGCGCTTTTCCTCCTTAACTGACCTCTGTATGAGTTCAGGAGTTTTATTGATTTATTTTGCTACCCTTATTCCCAATGTTTAAAAGGCTGTTCGGTACATCGAAGAGTGCTATTGATGAATCGAAATTGCGTAGAGCACCAACAGTTTCATCTAACTGCAGAATTTCTGATGTATTGTTTTGTTATGAGGCAACTGATTTGAACGTTGCTTATTAAAACTTTCCACGTGATGTGAGCATCGAAGGCAGCACCATATGTTTCCCATTCCTAATTGCACTTGCAGGTGATGAACCACCATCATGAACTGCTGCAGTTCACATGGTGCAGGTATACCCCCAGTGCTGATTGGAAGGGAGTTCCAGGATTTTGACCCAGTGACACTGAAGGAATGGCAACCTATTTCCAAGTTTGAGTGGCGAGTATCTTGGAGGGGGCTGTGTAGGTGGTCATGTTCCAATGTATCTACTCCCCTTGTCCTTCTAGGTGACAGGTTGTAGGTTTTGAAAAGTGTTGTCAGGGGAACCTTGGTGAGGTGCTGCAGTACATCTTGTAGATGGTACATGCTGAAACTGCTATGCTTCAGTGGATGGAAGGAGTGAATTTTTTTTTAAGTTGGCATAAGAGCTTCAACATTGTGACTTAACTGTATCAAGGCGTGTTGACCCTGTTCTGTCATTGATAGTAGAAGTAAGAGAGGTTTGCATTTATATCGAACCATTTGCAGCCTCAGAACATTTCTCAAGCATTTTATAATTAATGAAGCACTATTATAGCCTAGCCACTGCTTCCCCCTTCTCTATCCTGCTTGTCATCTTCTCAAAGAATTCTAGTAAACTTGTTAAACATAATTTCCCTTTTGCGATGCCATGCTGATTCTGCTTGGTTGTGTATTTTGAAATCCTTTGATTTGACATTCTTTATTATAGTCTCTAACATTTTCCCAATAACTGATGTTAAGCTAACTGACCTCTAGTTACCCATTTTTTTTTGTCTCCTTCCATTTTTAAATAAAATGCAGTCTGTCATGGTTATCTTTTTGCCATCATATGGTGGGTGCCTTATTGTTGTACCTTGATGAGACCCACAGCTGGAGTATTGTGTGCAGTTTTGGTCTCCTTACTTGACTGATTCCCGAGATGGCAAGACTGACCTGAGAGAGACTGGATCAGTTGGGACTGTCCGTCACTAGAGTGTAGAAGAATGAACGAGAGACTTGTAGAAATAAAATTCTAACTGTATTAGACAAGTAAATGCAGAGCTGTCCAGAACCAGGGTCATAGTTTAAGGTTATGGGATAGGCCTTTTAGGAATGAGATGAGAGATTTCTTCACCCAGAGAGTGGTGAGCTGTGGAATTCCCTGACAGAAAGTGATTAAGGCCAAAACATTGAATGTTTTCAAGGAGGAGTTAGGTATAGTTCTTGGGCTATAATATCAAAAGACATGGGGAGAAAGTGGGAGAAGGGTCGTCGATTGGCTGAGCAGCCATGATCATATTGAACAGTGGTGCAGTCTTGAAAGCATGAACAGCCTACATTTTCTCCTTTTTTTTTATGTATCATTCTGTTCTGGTACAGCAGCTGAAGCAAACACAGTGCCCAGGAACCAACATGCATGCAAGTGTGCCTTGCATTGAACCTGTTTTGGATATTTGCTGACTCCTCTCCATTCGTGATGGGAAGAGTTTTTGTGTTTCCATAGTAACTTTCAAAATGTCTGGAATCCCAAGACACTTTATAGCTATTCATGTTTTTTTTTATGTAAGCTATTGCAAGAATGTATGAAAGGTGGTAACCAAATTAGAATTGCTCGTAACAAACTGCAATGTGATAATCACCAGGTAACCTGTTTTAATATGTTTTCATGGGCTGTTTTTACACCAACCCAAAGAAACAAATATGGGCATAGGTTTAAACTCTCATCCAAAAGACAGCACATCCCATTGGTTTCATGCTCCCTCTGTGCTGTACTGCAATGTCAGCCTTAATTTTCCTCCCCAAGCCCTGGAGTGGGGCTTCAACTCAACAGAATGATTTGGAGATGAGTGTATTAGCAACAAGTCATGGTTGACACTAAAGTCCAAGTACTATGACATGCCAAAGCCACCTTATTCTGAATATTATTTCAGAGGAGCGCATATCATGGCAACATTTACAATAAATATAGTTTGGGAATTTTGTTGCAAGCATACAGCCATGTGCTCTTTTGCATTCACCCATAGGACAGAAAATGCCTTGACCGAAAGGCAGCATCTCTGACAGTGCAGCACTCCCACAGTCCTGGACTGCTGTATCAACCTAGATTTTGTGCTCAAGTCACTAGAATTAGAACCCATTGCTTCAGACTTTAGGATATCTGAGTTGGGACCAAAGGGTCTGTTTATACCCTGTATATCTCTGTATGACTTGAAAGACCGTATTTTACCCAATGAGGCATGCTTTTCGTTGAAGACGTATACCTCCATCTGTAAATGGCATTATTGCGCATCGCTGAATGCAACAGAATTAGTGGATCGAGGTGAGTTTGCAAACATTAACTATTTCCCCTTAGCAGTGGGCAAATTTAATATAGCCAACATTCTTATGGTCAAACGAATATTTATTGAATCCCATATGCTCTCAACCACAGTAGTGATGAAACAGAATCAGTAATATATTTGAAAAAGAGGAGCAGGTATTATGTTGGAAAGGGAAAACTTTGTGGACTGACGTGAATAGTTCCTTCAGAGAGCCAGCATGGCATAATGGACCAAATTATCACCCATTGTGCTGTAAAATTCTGTAAGTGGATTGAATTATTTGTCAATATTTGAAAATAATAATTCTCTCTCATCTTTTGCTTTCTGGTAGATGTCTTGGGTGGATTGTAAATCAGAATATAAAAAAAAGGAAGCAATTCAAGTTTAAATGTTCATTTGTGATGATTATTAAGTTTTCAGTAATTAGATGCTGTGTCAGTTCAAATATTCCCTTTCTTCTCTTTGACTAGTGTTCAAACACTCTGTTGAGATGTGGCAGTTTTGCCTCCTAGAGATTAATGGTATTCTGTAATATCTTTACTGGAGTTTTACATCCATATGAGTTAACTGATTGCATTGTTTAGGTTTTGAAAGCTTGAATATGGTTAGAATACAGGATTCTGTGTTGCATTTGGCTTCTGGAGTTGCAACATGTAGGTTCCTCAAATCCCAATTAATAGGTTGCAGGTAAGAGAGAGGGTTTTCCTTGCGTAAATGTTATTAAATGATTGTCTCATACCAAAAGGTTTTCTGCTTCAATGTAGCGTGGAGTTGGAAGGAAGAAACGGGGTAAGGTTCCTCATTTTTAACTCATCTGATCTGTTTCAACAGCTGAACCGAATGGAGTATGTTCACTCAAAGAGCTTAATCTACAGAGATGTCAAGCCGGAAAACTTTCTAATTGGAAGACAAGGCAATAAAAAGGAACACATTATCCATATAATAGACTTTGGTTTAGCCAAGGAGTATGTTGATCCTGATACCAAAAAGCACATCCCCTACAGGGAACACAAGAGCTTAACGGGCACTGCAAGATACATGTCCATCAACACTCACCTGGGCAAAGGTCTGTTGTCTTAACTGAAACTTACTTCGGGTGGGGTTTGCTGGTGTACAATGCGGGAAGGTAAAATGCTAAAATGCTGCGCTGTTTTATAGGTCTTGGGGGAAAAAGATTTCTGTTCTACATGTAAAAATGCAATGCTGACGTTTACAGGTCAAATAATGCATGGTGACATTTATGCAAATTTGAAGAAGTCTTTAAGTGCGACCTGTCTCGTGTCCTCCTTCCCCCATCTTGCACGATTCTGTGACATAAATGGATACAGGTTTGTTGCTGATGTTGACAACTTCAAGATGGCAGAGGTCCCATGGATGATTCACTGCAGTTTCCTATTCTCCTCTCGCCTCTTCGCCCATCCTCCCCTCCACAAACAAAACTCTATAGAATGCAAACTCAACATTCTGTTCCCTGACAGGGACTCTTTGGATTCTGAGGCCTTCTCCAGTGCCATGAGGTCTTGTTGTACTTCCAAAGATAAACTGCCTGCTGTTTAAATGTCTTTTACCCAAAAGCTGACTCCTCTGACAATGCAGCGCATTGTCATTCACCCGGGCTGTTATGTTCAAATCCTGTGGTTGGGCTTGAACCCACAACATTCTGAATCAATGGAGCCATAGCAGACAGTTACCTCCCTTTTGCTCTGAATGTAAAGTTTTAATCGCCTGTGTCTATCTCAGTGTTGTACTTCATTGGATTTTCTCCATAATGTATACTGGATTTTCATGAAACCAAATGATCATACATTTGGTGTTAAGAGTTGGGGTAATAGAAGGAAAACTATTTAGGAAGCAGTTTGAGGAAGTGCTGCTTTTAAGGGATGCCAGCTGATGCTCAATTAACCAAAAGGCCAAATGACAGAATGTAATCTACCATGATACTGGTAAACATCTTAAAATTATATTTCAAAACAGTGCTCTGCTTGTCAGTGCCCACATAGAACCCTGAGTGTGTGAAAAGAAGCCAGTTGGCCCATCTAGTCCACACTGACCCTCTTAAACAGCATCCTATCCAGACCAACCCCCCCCCCCCCCCCACCCCCCCCCCCCCCCCACCCCGCCTCTGTAACCCTGCATTTTCCATGGCTAATGCACCTCGCTTCTGTATGCCTGGACACTGTGGGCTCTTAGCGTGAACAATCAACCTAGCCTGCACCTCTTTGGACTGTGGGAGGAAACCCATGCAGACACAGGGACAATGTGCAAACTCCACACAGGCAGTTGCTTGAGGCTGGAATTGAACTCCAGTCCCTGCTGCTGTGAGGCAGCAATGCTAACCACTGAGCCACTGTGCCACCCCTCATCTTGAAATAATTTAATGCTCGCATTGGTAATGATCTTCCATTGCCGAAAACCCCCCTTTCGTTGCTGACTGACCTTCAGAATATTGATCTTTAATTCAACAGTTGTCAAATTGTCCTATGCAGCGGGCACCCCTTGAATTCTTTCTTTATTCCAAAGTGCTGTGTACTTATTGATATTGGGAGGTCTGAGCGAGAATTGCCTGCTATTATTGATGCATCCTGGTGGTGAGGAAAGATTCTGTCATAATTATCGACACTTTGTAGGGCGAACTCATATCATTATTGATGAAGGGATGCCTAAAATTTATTGATCTCCTCCCATAAGCATCTGTTCAAATCACTGTCAGCTACTTAAAACGAAGCAGTGTTTTAATTGCGTATGTTTTATTGAGATCAGTATGTGCTTGTAATTCATTGAGTACAGAAATCTGACACACACGATTTTAGTCTTTTAGATGCTGAGCGTACTATGGGATAAAATCCCTTATTTCTTATGTGTGGATTGAATTTTTTGAATCTTATATAAAGTGACTTGAGATACCCAGGAGAGAGAGAGTATATTGACTCAGAAATTTTCCCCAGTCAGAATATACCAAATCAAAAGCTAAATGCATACTTTTTTTCCCTAGAGCAAAGCCGCAGAGATGACTTGGAGGCTTTAGGACACATGTTTATGTATTTTCTACGAGGCAGTCTCCCCTGGCAGGGATTAAAGGTGAGGCACTTTGCTGATTTTGGGTTTGCATTTGAGCTATGTTTAACAATGCACTCAATCAGTAATAACCACTTACGTAAGTAGATAATGAACTGTAGTAATTGGAAATCAAAAATGAACTTTTATTTTTAGGGTGCTTGCTGCAAAGAAATATCTTGCAGTCTATAATTAATATATGTATGTATAATAAATTATAGTTAGTCAATCAGCCCTGACATCCCATAATTTTACATATCATGGCTATATCTGTGAATAAGCTAGCGAATGTGTTTTGAGGCATTATAAGCAATGTCCCAAACCACAAGTCTGAAGCTCTCATTTTAGAATCTTGAGTTGAATTTAGCGATTAATTTGCCTTCTCGACAGTGTGCATTCTCCATTATAATTTGCAGGACATGATGCTTACTATTTTGCTTGGGGTTTTTAATCTGGTTAGACAGTGTTTGTAATAGCAATAACTTATGGAAACGTACATGCTGTTAGTCTAATAATGTGATATAGTTTCTGTAGGATATCCTAAACACTCTGCTGTTAATTGCTGAAGTTCTGAAAACATATGATTTCAAAGTGTTTCCTGCCTTGGTGTTGTAAACTTCTGATTACAGGATACCATAATTACAGTTTTGGCTCAATGCTGAGCTCAAACTGTTTGTCTGACAAGCCCTGTTCACCATCTGAGAGGAAATAAAACCAGTGTATAAAAGGGCCAGTTGATCCATTGTGAAGGCCCAAAAATAATCCCACCATCCTGCTTGTTCCAGAATTCTTTTCCTTCCTTTGATTCAAATATTTATTAAACTTGTTCTTAAAAGGTACAATGGTCTCTGCTGCAATCAATCTATATAGTGAAGCATTTCATACTCATTAGTTCTCTGTGTTAGAATAGTTTCTTTGATCTCTCTCCTCACTCCTTGTCAACTGTATTCACTTAATGACCATATTCATCACCAGTTCTCCAAACAGAAAATGTCTTACCATCAGAATTTAGAAATCTCTGTTAAATCTCCTTGCAACCTTCTCTGCTTTGTGGCAGGATGGATTTCAATGCAAATAAGTTAACGAGTCACCCATCTTGGGCCAGAAAACACAGTGTAGAACAATGAACAATAGAGGTGCAAGAAATTTGGGACCTTTTTATGCATCACTAAAACATGGGAAACGCCCAAAAAATGCTAATGAAATGTTAACTTTTAAAGCTCTAGAAATGGAATATGAATGAGGGGATGTTTTGCTCCAGCTTCAGCTCTGAAGGGTCACTGGACGTGAGACAATTAACTCTAATTCTGTCTCTACAGATGCTGCAGTTCTCCTGAGTTCCTCCAGTAATTTCTGTTTTTGTTACATGAACTAGGACTGTACTAATTGAGATAGAGTGTTACAGTGTAATGTAATTAATATTTTTAAATTACGTTGAGATTTTTCCACTGGAGGGGAAATCTAGGGCAATGGGGCATCATCTTAAAGTCAGAGCCAGGGCATTCAAGATCTTACTGAAACATACGTGATCCTGGGGGTGCTTGACAAGCTGAATGCTGAGAGAATGTTTCCCCTTGAAGTTTCCTTCTCCATTCCATCCCTCTTGCAGCCACCTCCTCGACCTCTATGCCTCTTAAAGCCACAGCTTTAAAACCTACAGCTAAGAGAGCCTTGAGGGCTCCAATGTCTCACTGTAGCTGTGTTTTGAGCCATTGAGTTAGGATGCAATACACATATGACCTTTTGAATGACAGAGCATTTTCAAGTTGCTGAAAGGCCTATTTATCTGTTTGCCAAACTCTTCTCATGGTTTATCAGCACCTCAGGTACTTTTTTTTTAAACCTATCTTTTCACCTTCTCCTTTGATATATTTATTCATCAAGAGTCAATTGTCATTCATCTTGAACAGAATTGAATACAGTGCTGCAGCTTGGACTTGGCTAAGGCTGAGTGCAACTCAAGCATCACCTTTCACTTTTGAATTCCAATTCTTTTAAAGATAAAGTGAGTTCTGTAGCTATGTATTAGGTTTTGCGTTTGGTGGAGTTTAGTGATTTGTCTGTCTGCGTCTTTAGATTCATTCCTCTCTGTTCTTTCCCTTTTAATATAGAGTCATAGAGATGTACAGCACGGAAAAAGACCCTTCAGTCCAACCCGTCCAGATATCCTAAACTAATCTAGTGCCATTTGCCATCACTTGGGCCATATCCCTCTAAACCCTTCCTATTTATGTATCAATCGAGACGCCTTTTACATTTTGTGATTGAACCAGCCTGCACTATCTCCTCTGGCAGCTCATTCCATACACGCTCCATCCTCTGCATGAAAAAGTTTCCCCTTGGGTGCCTTTCAAATTTTTCTCCTCTCACCCTGAACCTATGCCCTTTAGTTCTGGACTCCCTCACCCCAGGGAAAAGACCTTGCCTATTTACCCTATCCATGCCCCTCATGATTTTATAAACCTCTATAAAGGTCACCCCTCAGCCTCTGAGTCTATTAGATAACCATGTGCTTCTGTCTAACTGAACACAATTTGCCATATGTTGACCTGTTCACTTCATGTTTATGTCCCTTTTGTAGCTTCCTATTCTAATTCATAAACTTATTGCACGTCCTGATTTATTGCCATCTGAAAACTAAGGTATATAGCTCTATCTTCCTTCATAGAAGTTGAGGGCCCAGGAATGTTACTTTTGATCTCTACTGGACATAAGACATATTTTTGATCCATACATTGTATGCTGATTACTAACTCATTTAACAAAATTTCCCCATACCTTTTACTAATATATTGTGCGGATGCATTGTTAAATGTATCTGCAAGTCCATGTAGAAAACATCCGTTTCACCTCCTTATTTGCTGTGCTGATGACTCAGAATTCAGTTAGTCAGACGTGATCTCACCATTACAATTCCAAGCTCACTTGCCCAAGTTACTCAATCATTCTAAACCTGATTAAAGGTTCCAGTAATTTCCCCTCGAGATCTTGACAGGCTTTTAATAATGGAGTGATACTTCCAAGTTTTCAATCTTTTGGCATGATTCCTGAATCCAGAGAGATTTAGGAAATTGTGGCTTTATCGGTTTTGCGCTCATCCTTTAAAAGAGCATGCAAGCTATCAGGTCTTGGAAATTGTCTGAAATCCTATGATCTTTCCAGTTCTGATTAAAAAAAATACAAATGGACAAAGCTACATGCTGTTAAACTCACTCGAAATAGTTAGAGTAACCAACATGTCTGGATTCCATTATCTTTGCATTATTGCTGATGTTATGGAATGAGTCAATCTGGATAGAAACAAAATGATGCCTAGTTATGTTGGTAATAATAGAACTTCCTAGGGTGTCTGACCATATGTTATTGCACCTGTACCCAACCTTACTCACAGTGGTCTTGCTTCATAGTGCATTTGACCATATGAATATTACACCTGTGTCCAACCTTTCTGTCATTTGTAAAACATTATTGGTTTGGTTTGTCTTGTATCTTAAAACTAGCATCCTTGTTTTATAAGCCCAAGTTATCATTATGCAAAAAGTCTGCTCAGAAAAATAGATATCAAATAGATATCAAATAGATATGACTTGTTATTTCATGCAAATATTGATTTTTTTTTCATCGGCTGTACTCAGTTGCAGTCAGTGATTTGAATACTGTGAATAGGATAATGAGGATTTGCCAGAATGAGCTCTTCAAGGGATACCAGTGAAATGAAGAAAGGCATATGATATTTCTGGAGATGAAGGTGCTATTTGTTCACAGGCAGTTTGAGTCTTAAGTTGCTTTAAGAAGTTGATATGAATAGATGTTCAAAGTTAAAAGCCTTACAACCCTAAGTTATAGTCCAACAGGTTTATTTGGAAGCACTAGCTTTTGCAGTGCTCCAAAAGCTCGTGCTTCCAAATAACCCTGCTGGACTATAACCTGGCGTTCTGTGATTTTTAACTTTGTACACCCCAGTCCAACACTGACATCTCCAAATCATGAATAGATGTTGGTGCCTAGTCCAGAACATTTATACTGTATTAGCAGCATCAGAAGTGGTTCTTAATGTTTACAGTCATATCTGTCTGACAAACGAGCCAACCCTTTAGAAGGTTGAAGCATTAATGTCAAAAGGAGGAAGGAAGTCATGACCAAATAACACAGCTGCTTCCAACTTTTCTCCTACTTCCCAGAATACATCTATAATAAATCTCTCATGTCTGAATAAGCTTCCTGTCTACAAAACCTTAATGTCACATTTTTATCACACTTTTGTCTTATTCTGTTACAGTCTTGATCCCACATTTGTAATGCACACTACCTATTTGTCAGAGCGATGTTCCATTGGAGGTGACATTGTAATGTATTGCTTTGCCTTATGTTGTGGTGGAGAGAAATTTATCAAAGTAAATTAAACAGCATTGCTGCCCAAATGGTCGTAGTGTTTCATTTCTAACTGGAATTGTAATATATTCTCGGAAAATGAGGGCTATATTTTTCTGATTAGGTAACGGACTGAATTATACTCCTGCACCTGGTCCAATTATCCCCTGTCTTTTATCTCTGCTTCATCTGAGGACTCGACTGCTACTTGACTCCCCATGTATAACACCATGGGAGATCAATTAAAAACAGTTGAACTCACTGCAGGAGCTGTGCTAGCAGTAGGGCTTCTGATTTAAACTAAAACAAGGCAACTGCATTGAAACTTGAGAGCAGTGCCAAGCATTCGTGCAGGATTTATTTAAGAGTCAAAAGATTTAACAGCATGATAAAAGGAACTTCGGCCCATTTTTTCCAGGCTGGTCATCAAGCATCTATATATTCTAGTGCCATTTTCATCACTTGCATGGCCTGCAGCCTTGCATCATATGGCATTTCAAGTGGTCATTAAATACTAGTGCAAAGTCTAGAGGTTTCCCCCTCTATCACCCTTTTGGCCAGTGAGTTCAGATACCCACCATCCTCTGGGTAAAAGCGTTTTTCCTCTCATTCCTTCTAAACCTCCTGCTCCTTATCGTAAAACTATCCCCTGGTTATTGATCCCTCTGCCTAAGGGAAAAGTTTTTCCCTATCAATGCCTCAAAGGTATGGACTGTTTTAAGTACTGTGCAGGGGTACAATGGTCATAAGTGTTGTTGGAGGCACTTAAGATATTTTATTTTCAGCAACTGGCTATAGAGCAGGGAAACTCCATCACATGCTGCACCTGAAAACCTACTTACTGAGAAGCTTGCAGAGTTTCTCTTTGTGAGATATGCATTGCCTGGTTTTAATCTTGCATGGCTCTGCTTTATTCAGCTGAAGCCCAAAAATATTTAGGTTACTAAATTATAAGTTTTGGGTATTGTAGGGACCATAAGGTCTAGCAACAGAAGTAGGCCATTTATCCCATCTGCTCCACTGTGCCATTCAGTGAGATCATGGCTGGTCAGATAATCCTCAACTGCACTTTCCTGCCTTTTTACCATCATCCTTGATTCCCTTACTGATTAAAAATCGAAGTTAACCTTCAATATTCTTAATACGCCAGCCTGTGCAGCCCTGTGTGATAAAGAATTCCACAAATTCATGTCCTTGGAGAGAAGCAGTTCTTTCTCATCTCTATCTTAAATGGGCGATCTCTTCTTCTGAGATTATACGCACTGGGCCTGGACTCTCCCACAATGAGAAACAGTTTCTTTTGTCAAGTTCCTTTTAAGAATCTTGTGTGTTTCAATGAGGTCTTCTCTTATTCTCCTAAACTCCAATGAGAACCCATCCAATCAACTCAACTTCTCCTCCACCTTTTTGAGTCAGGGTGTTATATTGGCAGTGTTCCAGTACCCAGAATCAATTGAGGGAATCTTCTCTGGAGAAACAAATTTAACATTTGGCATCCGATACGATATCAGAATTGATTTAATTCTGCTTCACTTTTCATAGATGCTATTAGACCTGCTGAGTTTCTCCAGCATTATCTGCTTTTATACCAGCATACCTCCCCTTAGATAAGGGAACCACTACTGCTCACAGTAATACTGATGTGGTTTGACTACTGCCTTGTAGAGTTTTAGTGAGACTTCTTTTTATTTTTGAACTCCTATTCCCTTTGAAATAAAAGCCCACATTCAATTTGCCTTCCTTATTACCTATTGAACTTGGATGGTGGCTTTTAGTGAGTCATGTTCGAGGACTCTCTTATTCTTCTGTACTGCATTAATCTGTAGTTTTCGTCCATTTAAAATACATTCACGTTTTCTATCCTTCTTGCTGAAGTGCATCATCTCATGTTTTCCCACCCTAAATTCCATTTGCTGAATTTTGCCCACTTATTTAGCTGTCTACTATTTCCCTGTGTAGACTGTTGTCCTCAAAATTTGCCTTCCCATCTATTTTAGTGTATTCTGTGAAGTCTGCAATCATACATTCACTTCCTTCGTTCAAGTCAGTACATAAATTGCAAATAATTGTGGCATCAGCACTGATCCTATTGCACTCCACTAGTTAATAGGTTGTCATCCTGAAAGTACCTCTCATCTCAGCCACCATGTCTTCTATTAAATAACCAATTCTCTATCCATACTACCCTCGACCTCTAATATTTCCTGCAGATGTGCAGATCTCGGAGGTCTGTTTGGCAGTGGCTTCCAGAACAGGAAGTCGATATGCTGTGCATGGCATGTGCAGACCCTCCAAGAAGCTGCATGGCCATGCATCTTAGAGGAAACTTTGCCCAATACCATGGACTCATTTTATTAAGTAGCCTTATGTGCAGTACATGATCGAATGGCTTTTGGAAATCCAAATATGTTGCATCCATTAGTTTCCCATTATCTATCCTGCTTGTTACCACCTCAAAGATCTCAACTGCATATTTCAGGCATGATTTTCCCTTTATGAAGCCATGCTGACTCTGCTTGATCGTATTATGTTTTACCAAATGGTCTGTAATACAGGTTGTTCTGCTATAATGCGTGTTTCATTAACACAAATTCACTATAATGCGATTGATGAATTGGGGTCAAGGTTTCTAAAGTGGAAACTTTTTCACGTGTGTTGTCTGTAAAGCAATTGCATCGCCAGCACTTTAAGTGTTGTTTCTCAAGTGCGATTTTTCTGTAATGCAGCTTTGCAAAATAACACAGCCATTGTGTCAGAGAAGAATTATCTGTAGACACATTTTCCCAATGACAGATGTCCAGCTAGATGGCTTATAGTTAACCTTTTTATTGCCTACCTCCCTTTTTGAATAAATGTGTTACATTGGCAGTTTTCCAATTCTCTGAAATGTTTTCAGAATCTAAGGATTCTTTGAAGACTACAATCAGTGTATCTACTATCTCTCTAACTACTTACTTTAAGACCTTAAGATATAACTCATCAGGTCCAGGGAACCTATTGGCCATTATTCCTGTTAGTTTCCGTAGTAATTTTTTTCTTGTGCAAGTTATTGTTTGTTTCCTCGTCTTCCTCACCCAGTCTCTTGATTATTGAATATTTCTGGAATGCTATCAATGTCCTCTACAGTAAAGACTGACGCAAAGTATTTATTCAACTTCTCTGCAGTTTCACAGCTCCCCACTTTAATTTGGTTCTCGAAGGAGACTATTTATACTTTTGACTTTCTCTTCCTCTTTATATCTATAATGAAGCTCTTGCTGTCTCTTTTATGTTACTTGTTAGTTTTCCCTTGTGGTTTATTTCCTACCTCTTATTTATTTGGTCACCATTTGTCTTGTCTTGTAAAGCTTTCCCATTGCTCTGGTTTACCACTAATCTTTGCCACGTTGTATGTTATTCCTTACAATTTGGCATTATCCTTAACATCCTTGATTAACTATGATTGATTTCTCCCGAGCCTAGAGTCCTCCTTCCTCACTGGGACTCATCTTTGTTTTGAATCATGAACTGTCTGCAATGGCAACATAACAGTGCAAGCTTCCTGTTGCATGTAGTCAATTCCGCCCATCTGTTTCGGCAATAACCTTTGTCTCCTATATTTGATGCTCTGCTTGCCTGTGCTTATCTTCAGGCCCCATTCGTGTCTTAGATTGGTCACTTCTCAACAGTGCCTGTACACTGTGGTTCTGTGTGACTGATATATTGGATTACTGAGCAATGGCACAGAGAACCATTGACTCAAGACCAACTTTCCATCATCCTGTGTTTAAGGGCAGTCACCCTGAAATTGGACTCTGCATATTTTCTGACCCCTCCCTCTTTCCACAAAAACAATGATTGCGTGATCATAGGCTTAATGCCAATGTGTTGTGAGAGGAGTAGGGGATTTTTCGGTCATGAGGCAGAGAGTGTTGAATTAATGGGTCGAATCACCTCAGAGTTTGTTACTATCCGCTTCAAAGACAAGTCAGTTCCCTAACTAACCAACCTCAATAACTTGTTGCTCCTTTGTCTTTAACAAGAAGCATAAAAAAATTGGATGAAATAAATTCAAGGGATGCTAATACTGGTATGTGTTTGCTTTTGAAAGGAGGGCGGCTTAGGTTCTATATAGCCGGTTACAAATTTACAAATATCTGATTAGATTAGATTACTTACAATGTGGAAACAGGCCCTTCGGCCCAACAAGTCCACACCGACCCGCCGAAGCGCAACCCACCCAGACCCCCTATATTTACCACTTACCTAACACTACGGGCAATTTAGCATGGCCAATTCACCTGACCAGCACATCTTTGGACTGTGGGAGGAAACCGGAGCACCCGGAGGAAACCCACGCAGACACAGGGAGAACGTACAAACTCCACACAGTCAGTCGCCTGAGTCGGGAATTGAACTCAGGTCCCTGGCGCTGTGAGGCAGCAGTGCTAACCACTGTGCCACCGTGCCGCCGTGCCATCTGACTTAAGACTACAATCCCATACCAAGGTTTAATTTTAAAGATTCGACATATGAACATTTCTTGCATTATGAGCAGCTGTTTTGCATTGTCCTGCATTGTATTCCAACTTGCATACAATCAGCCAGTGAACTGACTCCAGAATGGGGCCTGTTCATAATCCGGACACTGCTTGTACAAGGCTTCTCAAAGCAAGGGCTGGGGCCCCAAGTTTAGCCACAAGCTGAAATCCTGGGGCCATGAGCACTGAGGCAGTAATGATGAACCAAGTTATAACAGTTATACACCTGCTGTAATAGGCCTCTGTTCTCTCAGCCCCTAAACTTGCTCTTTCGTCATCGCTGAGTGGTCATAACTGTTCTCAAGCCTCAGAATTCTGTTGCATTAGGATAAAAGTTTGGGTTGTGTTGTCCTAACTGGTATGTGATTCTTTTCTAAAAATAAAAGAGAACTAACAACTCACCTGGTAAATGGGACTACCCAAGTTAAGAGAAGTATGATAGGAATGAAGTCCAACTTAATGGCATAAGTTAAGATAATGCTGAAGTGAGAGGAGCTCACCTAGGACACAGATCCGACCAGCCGGCTCTGAACAAATTCTTTCTCAGCTTATCAAAACTTGGTGAACGTAGAAATAACATAAGTTTTGATGAGCTGAGAAAGGGTTTGTTCAGAGCCGGCTGATCAGGTCTATGTCCTGGACAAGCTCCTCTCATTTCAGCATTATCTTAACTTATGCCAATATGTTGAATTTCATTCCTGCTCATTTCCAAGCTAAATCTTCAGTTCTTTTACTTGCCATATTTTCATCCAATGTTTCTTTGGACTGGAGAAGTTGGGGCTTTTTTGTATAGAAGAGGAGGCTGAGAGGAGATTTGTTCAAAATCTGGTGTCTGGACAGCAAATAAAGAGAAACTATTACAACTTGAGAAAAGACTAAGAAGACACATGTTCAAAGCAGTTGGTACAAGTTGCAAAAGTGACATCAGGACAAATGTGCAGCAAGTAGTTGCACTGGAGTGCACTATCTGTGAGTGTAGTAGGTTTACTTGAGGCCTTCCAAAGAGAATTAGACTAGTACCTGAAAAGCAAACTAAAATGGTACTGTGAGAAGGATGAACTCATTACTGCTTCAGGGCTCATGACCCCAAAATTTCAGGTCGTTGCTAAACTTGGAGTCCCAACTCCTACTTTGGAAAGCCTTATACAAGCAGTCCCTGGATTGAGAATTGCTCTTTTTGAGAGCCAGCAGAAATTTCTTGGGCCGAATGGTCTCTTTCTGCACTGCAATAGTCCTGAGATTCCCTCACAAATGGAAAAAGAATCCATGTTTAATATTTTATCTGTGCTTTCCTAAGTTCCATCCCTTAGTTGATGAAAGCTTGTAACATTCAAGGTACTGAATATCCAAAGTAAAATTTGGAAATTATTTCCACGTTCACCAGGTATTACATAAATTCTTGCTCTTACTTGAGTAGTTCCATTTATTATATACAAATGCAATATTAATGAAAACATTTAGATATTGAGTCACCATTCTTATTTTCAGTTTTAGTCAACGAAAATCCATTTGAAGGAATAATAAATAGACTTTGTTGCCTATTGTGGTCTGTTTATCAAAGGGGAGTTTTCTAGACAAACGCACACAGGTTTGCAACTGATCTGTTGTGAGGGTTACATATTACTGGTAAACACCAGCTGCTGAGAGCTTGTGCGTGGGCATGTAATGCTTTGATTTATTATTTCAAATTGTTATCTGATTTACAATGCTAATTTCACATCCATATTCCACCTGTCGTAAATAGGAGAGACCAGAGGATGAAATGCTACACTGCAGACATTTTTTATACTTGTCTTGGTTGTTACATGAAAATCTGCTATAATAAATAAACACTTTTTTTTGAGAATGAGCATGCATTTGCATGATAAATGTGCATACATAACAGTCGTCTTGCACTTTAGTGACAAATATTTTGCCTGATTTCAATGTGAAAGTAGGTTGTAGGAGAATGGAAGAGGTTGAAGCCAATCATGACCATCTCATCGGTATCTGCTGATGCATAATCATAGAATCTTGCAGCATGGAGGCAGACTATTTGGCCTATTCAGACTTGTGCTGACGCGTTCACAATTTGCTGCAATTGTGGTGATCCATAGGCCAAAGGTTGGAGGAGAAGCAGGCCATTCAGCCCATTGAATTTGCTCTGGCATTCACTGAGATCATGGCTGATCTGATAGTCCTCAACTCAACTTTCCTGCCTTTGCAATATCACCCTGATTCCCTTTACTGATTAAAAATTCATCTGTTTCAGATTTGAATGTTCTTAATGACCCAGCCTCTACAGCCCTCTGCGATTTAAAAAAAATAATTCCACAGCCGCGCAACTCTCTGAGAGATGACATTCCTGCTTTGCGATTTAATGTGATCATGGCAGATCTCATTGTGGCCTCAATTCCACTTTTCCTGTCCATTCTCCATAACTGTTTAACCCATTACTAATGAAAAAATCCTACTTCCTTCTTCAGTCTACTCAGTGTCCTGGTATCCAACACTGAGTGACCATTGAATTGCTGAACCAGTGCACAAGCAATAATTCCAACCTCAATGTCATGACAATAATTTACCGTACGAATTTGGTGGTAGAAACAGCTATTTGTGATTCCTGTGTGGTTTAAGACTCTTGTTGTTCCAGCTTGCTGTATTGCAGGCATACTTGGATTCAGAAAGTGGGTTCTGATTGAGTTGCTCATCTATCTACAGCATATTTAAATTCAAAAGGCTGGCTGAAACCAGGGAGTCAGGAAACTCTCTACTGTGTATCTGGATTTACTAGGTTAATGCCTGGAACGAATGGGTTGATTTATGAGGATAGGCTGGGCAGACTGGAAGCTTGAGGGGTGATTTGTTTGAAGTATATAAGATCTTGACATGGACCTCAATGTTTACTCTTGTGCGTGTATCCTGAAATAGAGGAGATTAAAATTGTGTTTCCCTTTTTGAAGATATATATATATTACCAACAGTCAATGGGAATGTGGAGTTTGATGTGCAAATCAGATCATCCATGATCGTGTTTAACGGTGGGGCAAGGTCAAGGCGCTGAATGATCTACTCCTATTTGCATGTTTAAAATCCTTTCTTATTGTTCCCTCATATTGTACAGGAAATGGGAAATTTGAGTGTTGGGGGTGTCAGGTGTGTGACTGAATCATAGACTCATCGTAGAATCCCAACAGTGTGGAAACGGGCTATTTGACCCATCAAGTCCACACTGACCCTCCAGAGAGCCTCCTTCCCTATCCCTGTAACCCTGCATTTCCATGGCTAATTCAGTACAGCCAATTTACCATGGCCAATCCACCTGACTTGCACATTTTTGGACTGTGGGGGGAAACCGGTGCACCTGGAGGAAACCCACGCAGACACGGGGAGAATGTGCAAACGCCACACAGACAATCACCTGAGGGTGGAATTGAACCTGGTGCTGTGAGGGAGCAGTGCTAGCCATTGAGCTACTGTACCACCCTTTTGTTCAGAAGTGCATTGAGAAAGGGCATTGTTGATACAGGTGGCACAGTGATAATGCCACTGAGTTAATAAATCTAGAGGCCCAGGCTAATGCTATAGGGATGTATGTTCGAATCCTACCATGGCAGATAGTGGAATAAGGAATTAACAGCTTGTCTTCATAATGGTTAGCATAAACCCAGCATCGCTGGTAGTAAAAACCATCTGCTTCATTAATGACCTTTAGGGAACAGAATGTGCCATCCTTAGCTGACTCGACCTAGTGGATATGTAGCTCAGCATTCACATTCTTAACTGTCCTCTAAGGTATCCATGTAAGTCACTCGACTCAAGGCAGTTAGGATGGGCAACAAATGCTGGCCTTTCCAGTGAAACCCACATCCCATGCAAGAATAAATCTAAGGTTGTTACTCTTATAGAGTTAAATAAGAGAAAATGTTCAACCTTGTATCTTTTCATGGCTTTTGGGCAAAGAGTTTTGGAGTATGATCCATCATTGAAGTTTGACCTGAGTGTTTGTACAGTCACAGGATACATACATGATTTACTTTGTTATACTGGCTGAGGATGACACCTATTCAGGATTATGAGTCACTGCCATTGATCTTCATGTGACCGTACAGGCACATGTTCAGTCTGCATTATTTTTAATATTCATAACTGAATGGTCTAGATTACGGATTGCTATGTACACTGTGTTGGAGACACTTAAGAGGTGGATTTTTAAATTCTTCCAGGTCAAAATTGTTGAATTCAGTGGACTGATTGATTCTATCCATGATTTCACTTGTCATTTTTGTACCTTAAAGCAGCTAGTTGAGTCAGTTTCCAACTTATTGTAGGATCTGTCACAGTTTGAGTATGTGAAAGTTGTGAACATTACGAAACGCAGCTTATTTTAATATACCTTCAGTGTTAAGAAGAATATGACCACTCCACTCTGCTCTTCACCCGTCGTTGTAAAGAAGCATTAATTTTCTGTTCAGTTCTGCAGCAAATCTGATCTTCCAGAAACGTATCTGTGCACATAGTTGTATGTCTGTCTGTACAACACCATCACTATAACCCTCCACACTCCTCAGTCTAATCAGGAAACGTGTGATTTGAATGCTCACAGTGACGATGGTTGACCACACATTGATTATCCCAATGAATACTTGTTACATATGCAACACGTGGATTGATTGATGTTCTCTAAAATCATTTTCAAGTACAAAATTTATTTCTTCTCCGAAACTGAGTAACATGGCTTTTCAGACTTGGAGCTAGTCAATTAAATGTATGTTGTGTGTGTTTAAATTGACCATTTTTGCTTGCAGGCAGAAACATTAAAGGAACGCTACCAGAAAATTGGGGATACAAAACGAAACACTCCGATTGAAGTTCTCTGTGAGAGCTTTCCAGGTATGGGCCACACTGTAGATTGGCTCTTGTAAACATTGTTTGCAGTATTAAGAGGCATTTGGTTGAGTATATGAATACGAAGGATTTGGAGGGATATGGGCCGGGTGCTGGCAGGTGGGACTAGATTGGGTTGGGGTATCTGGTCGGCATGGATGGGTTGGACCGAGGGGCCTATTTCCATGCTGTACATCTCTATGACTCTATAACAGTATGCCAAGAATTTCTGAATTTCTTGAGATTTTTAATATGAAAAAGCTCCAGAGAAAAACTGCAAGTGGGAAAAAAAGTGTGACTGCAGATTGGTAAACCTCTCCAGTTGATTATCCCTTGCTCTCCACAAAAAAACTTGTTATCTCTGTCCTTGATATTAAATTCTGCTGACAGGTGCTGCTGCTGTTACTGACTTAACCGAATTCAGTTTTCCTCTGCTTTCCTACTGAGTAATTATGGAGCTGTTCACACATGGAGCTGTGTTGATTGCTGAAGAGTGAACAACACTTCAGGCTGTTGACAGTCTTTGCACTAGTTTTAAACCTTTTGAGTCAGAGTGATGTATTAATCTCGAGTTAAGATTAAGCTCAAGTACAAGCATCAAACAAGGAACCATCGGAATGTATAATAGGATCATGAATTTGTTTATTTTTATATTGGACAACGTGTAGGGACATTGATTTGTGAGTCTTAAAGAGATAAGTCATTCCAATGTTACTGCTAATGGTTATTTATACATTTACTCTTTCGTATTACAGTAATTTTTTTTTCAGTTTGATGTGCATTTAATACCAGCTGTCCATTGGTTGACTGAACTCTTAATCAGAACAACCTGAGCCTTCAGAGATTTGGAGAAAGTGAGGACTGCAGATGCTGGAGATCAGAGCTTAAAAATGTGTTGCTGGAAAAGTGCAGCAGGTCAGACAGCATCAAAGGAGCAGGAGAATCGACGTTTCAGGCATGAGCCTTCAGAGATTTGTCCCATCAATACAATGTAGAAATTGTTTCAATCTTTCCCTGCTTCACCACTTTCCTATAGGAGTCAGGTTAGCCTGAATTCACCATTTTAATGGTCACTTGGCATTATTTATTGATGGAGAAGGTTACATCACATATACAGCTAACAATGGTGAAACCTTTCCATAGACATTGAATTACAGGCAGATCAGCCATCGATACTTGTGCACCAAAAACTCCACATCTTTTGTTGCGATATGTCCCATTTTC
This sequence comes from Hemiscyllium ocellatum, assembly GCF_020745735.1. Classification (NCBI taxonomy): domain Eukaryota; kingdom Metazoa; phylum Chordata; class Chondrichthyes; order Orectolobiformes; family Hemiscylliidae; genus Hemiscyllium; species Hemiscyllium ocellatum. The sequence goes on from NC_083442.1 coordinate 15,078,343, forward strand.
ACTGTCTTTCACATTATACATTCTTAATCAGTCCCTCCCAATGTCCACCTTATCAAATGCCTTCTCTGATTATCTTTGTGTCCCTGCAACCTCCCAATTTTCTTTAGATTCATAAGCTGTCAGATATTTGTTCATTCCTGAAGAAGGGCTTATGCCCGAAACGTCGATTCTCCTGCTCCTTGGATGCTGTCTGACCTGCTGTGCTTTTCCAGCAACACATTTTTCAGATATTTGTTCAGTTCCAACCTGCATTTGCCTTTTGGTTGGTGCCTAAGAGAGTATGGTGCCAAAAGAAGCACAGTAACCAAAAAGGAATAGCAGTTTTTGTTGAAGAATTTGAAGACTAAACTTTTGCTCGATAGCTGCTTGGAAGATCTCAGCCGAGAATGAGAGAGTTGAATGAAACAGATGTTCGTTCAGTAAAGTGCATCCATTGAAGGAGAGCATTACCTCACTATACCCTTCCTAAAGTTAAAAATCACACAACACCAGTTATAGTCCAACAGGTTTAATTGGAAGCACACTAGCTTTCGGAGCGACGCTCCTTCAGGTGATTGTGGAGGGCTCGATCGTAACACAGAATTTATAGCAAAAATTTGCAGTGTGATGTAACTGAAATTATACATTGAAAAATTGATTGTCTGTTAAGCCTTTCATCTGTTAGAGTACAGTGATAGTTTCACTTCTTTCATGTGTAAATCACAAAACCCTTCTTTTTAAAGTTGCATTCTCGGGTTAGCTGTTAACAATGGTGATAGCCAGACAATATGTTGAAGGCATCTCCAAATCATAGCCTTTCCAAAGTGACTATTTATGAGCCTTTGTAGACAAGTCAATTTAGAACAATACTGTAAAACTGAGCTTTAAAATATTTGAATGAGAATAGCAGTTTTTTGCATCTGTAAATACTGTTATTTTTGCTGTTTACTTTCATTGGGATGTGAAGTAATTGAATTGTGTAGAATAGAGTAGGAACAGTATTCACCAAGGACGTTCAAAATCCAATAATACTCTGTAAATGTATTGATTACTTTTGTGCTACTAGTAGTGAACCTGTAACTTGAAGCTTATAGAGCCAATAGCACATGAGCTGAGTTGGCTTGCAGGAATTACCATGTAATTTATGATATAACTTCCAATTACTCCATGTCAGTAGACAGAACTGTGCCCTCAGCCATCATACCATGTGTGTCAATCTCTTTCTGGGTTGGATTTGAGGTCTGTTCTCCAAGGTGACAGGACACCATTCCTTTAACTATTCAATCCTTTAGGATATTATTGTCTTCATTCCCCTATGTTAGTTAGCTGTATCTTTACAAAAAAGATCAAATATTTGGTTGACCAGCCATCATGGAGACCGTATGTTTAGCTTATGTTCCACCAATGTAATTGAGCATTTCTGTTAAAATACGCCATTAATTAACTTTACTTCTCCTGTCTGTTCACTATACACTTCCTGAACTGTTCTCCACCTCATTACTGCAGCGATTAGAAGTTTGGGGAGTTGCGATTATTTATTTGACAGCAATTAATTTTTCAAATAATTTTAGATTGGCATCATGGCTTCCGTTTTCCGAGACCGAAGGTGCTGTCAGTGTCCTTGGGTGTAATGTTTTGTTAACTTCATGTGTTTTTGACATCTCCTTTTGCCTTGTATTGTTAACTCTTGTCAATCAATCACTCCCGATCTCCAGTCTGTAACAGAACTTCCCTCCCATTCTTTGTGCCCCTCGCATTTTGCAGTGTCTCTGTATTTGATTATAATCTGTTCAATGTCTAACTGCTTCCAGTTCTGATGAACGATCATTGATCTGAAATTGTTAATTGTCTTTCTGTATGGATGCTGCCTGACCTATTGGTTTGTTGTGGTATTTCCTGGTTTTATTTTTGACTGCTTTGTCTTTTCCTTCACAGAGGAGATGGCAACATACCTCCGCTACGTCAGGAGGTTAGACTTCTTTGAAAAACCAGACTACCAGTATTTACGCACACTATTCACAGATCTTTTTGAAAGAAAGGGCTACGCTTTTGATTATGCATACGACTGGGTTGGCAGGCAAATAGTAAGTAGCAAAGTTGCTATTACAAACCTGTGAAAAGAGAGCAAGTTATTCTGTTGAGGTTGAGATGTCCAATCCATAACGCATGGAGTACCAAGAATTTGTTCATTAGCCAAGCAGTAAGCTTCTAACCAAAGAAATTATATTCAAGATTTCAGATGTTAAATGTATATGTTATAAAACAATAGTTTTTGATTGTTAATGGAAGGACTAAGAAAGGTTTTGCATTTATGTGGAGCCTTTTATCATGTTCCAAACGCTTGGCAAATAAGTATTTTTGAAGTGTTGTCATCTTGTAATGTAGGGAAGTTTCACAACCACTTGATTCAGTGCATGGTCACACAAACAGCAATACGATATGCAACTAGGCACATATCAGATTTTAGTGATGTTGGTCGTGGAATAAATAATGGCCAGGAGAATTTCTCCGTTCATTTTTAAATCATGCTACGCGATAGTTAGTATTCTGCTCAGAAGTGACAATGAGGCATTGCTGATAACATTGGTCCATTATTCCTGAGGAACATTGATTGATATCCAGAACAGGTCAGGCCTGGCCTGGTTTCACTCAGGGATAGACAGCTAGTTTAGATGAGTTCTGGGTCTGCATTTGTTTGTAAATTACCGCATATAACTGTGTAAAAGCCTAATTTCTAAGAAGAAATTTTTGGTCAAAGTAATTGGGGTCAGAGAGGAGGTTCAGCTTTTATGCAAGTAACATTTTGGAGGGAATGAAATCCAGTCTCACCTCACCATTGCAGAGTTGCCAGGTCAGAGACAGAGGTTGGAGACTGGAGCCAAGAGTACATGTGCAGGCAAGATGTCTGAACTGCCTTTTTCAGTAGTATGTTATTCTTTGATTCTGTCAAGCAGCTTTGCACCAGGGCAGGTTTGACATTAGTGGCAAGTGGGTGGTAAGTATAAAGAGTTTGAATTATTTGGGTTAGACTTTGATTCAGCCCATTCATAAGCCCATATGAAAAATGAATGTTGCTTTGCCCAAAGGTTGGGTGTCAGCTTTTGCACATAGTCAACTATTACTCAAGCATATGCCCACTCAAACTGACAAAACAACTTAGATTAAAACATTGCAATGGTCCTCCTCTCTCTCTCGTGCGCGCACGCGCGCGCGCACACACACACACACACACACACACACACACAGACCCCCCCGCCCCCCAAGCCAAGCCGTCACCACTCGGACTTGGAACTGTTCCTTTAGTGTGGCTGGGTCAAAATCCCGGTACTCTGTACTTTATTAGTACTGTGGGTCTACATACCAAATGGATTACAGTGGTGCAAGAAGGCAGTTACCTCCTTGATGGCAACTAGGAATGGACAATAAATGTATGAATTAGAAAACGATATGGAAACAGGTCATCAAGACGTTTGATGTGAACAGAATTTTTTTGATTCCAAACAATTACAACCTGACCTGTGTGGAAATTGGAAATTATGGAGTACTTGGGCCATGAGTTTCCAGGGCATCAATAAGATTTTCCAGATGGCATTCCATTGCTCAGGAGCTTGCAGAGAGAAATGTGCGTAAACACAGTTGAAGTTCACCAAACAAATACTCTCGGTGCAGCTTGTTCAGAGCTACTCGTCAAACTGAAAATTTGGTTTGCTCTTAATTCCGATTAAGGCTGTAGACCGTGTATAATTTATGTATTGGCTACTTGGGTGAAAAAAACCTTTCAGCAAAATTTGTGTTGGCACTGAAATCATCGACATCTATTTTTATTTAATGAAATACAATTTGAATAGGTAAAGAATTAGCAACTCCAGACTGCAAATTAAAGTTGGGTTGCACACAGTATAAATGTTGTTTAATGAGTGACATCTGATTATAACCGAATGTTTGAAATTAGCAGTATTTGATATGCCTTTGATATTAATCTTCTGTTGTTATCATAGTAAAATAAGTGGTTCAGTGTATTTAACTTGTTTGCTGTTTTAGAGTGGGTGGGGTGAAGGCAATCTGTTCAGGGGATGTAAGGAATTTAAATTTCACAAACATGCCCCAGTTAAGTTCTAGGTACATTATATATGCTCATACTCTTAGCGACCCCCATCAGATCAGTAAGTAGATACAAACAGAAGAACAGTCGGAGGCATGTGCTGAGCAGGATTTGTCCCCCATTTTATATCTCAACATTCCTGTGGCTTTTGAGTGCAGTGAATTCTCAATCTCAATGCGCATATTGAGGAGAGGCATCAAGGCTGTATCTGGTCTTTTCCAATTTGAGATAGGATTTGAGCGTTGGGGGGAAATCAGGTGATTTTTAAATCAGGGAAGCTAACCTAATGGCCTGTAGTGTTAAGGGGAAAAGTATTTTCTTTAAGTGGAATTGCTTATGATTTTACAGTACAGAAACAGCATGTTTAAACCTCTTCCCCTCACCCTTTCTGCCCTCCTAGTTCTTTCTCCTTTGTACCCTGCTAGCTCCCTATTATGTGCTTCTATTCTGTCATTACTGCTGCTCCATGTTTGGACAGTAATTGTTAGTTTTGTCAGGGGATGTGGGTGTTGCTGACTGAGCCACCATTTATTGCCCATCTCTAATTGTCCTTGAGCAGGTGGTGATGAACTTCCTTATTGAGGCACTGCAGTCCATTTCATGTAGGTACACCGTTGTGGTTCTGTTCGCCGAGCTGGGAATTTGTGTCGCAGACATTTCGTTCCCTGTCTAGGTGACATCCTCAGTGCTTGGGAGCCTCCTGTGAAGCGCTGCTGTGTTGTTTCCTCCGGCATTTATTGTGGTTTGTCTCTGCCGCTTCCGAGCTACAAATCTTCTCTCAAACTTTGAATGTTGGTGCACCCACAGTGCTGTTAGGGAGGGAGTTTGGGCATTTTTACTCTGACAGTAAAGGAATGCTGATATATTTTCTAGTTGGGATGGGAATTGCTTAGAGGGGAACTTGCAGGGAGTGTTCAGTTTCTGGCCATTGGTAATCTGAACCAGATGAGTTTTTACAAGAATCAGCAATGGTTTCATGGTCAACATAATCCTTTTAATTCCAGATTAAAAAAAAATAATTCCATCATTTGCCATGGAAATGGCCAGAGCATAACCTGTCTCTCTGGATTACTAGACCACCTACAATACCACAATGCTCTCGCTGTTTCCACATTCTAAGTATGCTGTTGGTGAAGAGTTTCCTCCGACTATGCTGGTGATTGATGTATATCTATAAACCCCTCCCACAAAATTTTCAATTTGCTCTGGCAGCACTCTGAGGCTACACTGTAGAATTAACTTAAATATTTAATTATATGAAATCTAGGGAAAAACAATGACTGCAGATGCTAGAAACCAGATTCTGGATTAGAGTGGTGCTGGAAAAGCACAGCAGTTCAGGCAGTATCCGAGGAGCAGGAAAATCGATTGTTTTGGGCAAAAGCCCTTCATCAGGAAATCTGTTTATTGCAAAATGCATGCTTTTAGTTCTTTCAGTGTCCTAACCTTGAAAGCCGTGCCAATGAGTGAACTTGTTTCAGTCAAACTTATATTTGTTCTTTGGTTGCTAAGACAATTTGACATGGGCTTAGAGTTCCTATAAGTAACGAGTGAAAATTTTGAAATGGTTAATCCAAACTGAGAGTCAGGGACAGTGCAATGTTGACTGAAAAATTGGCTTTTGGAGGCAATCTTCAGTTAAAGATGAATATTTCAATTTGTGTGGATCTAACTCCATTTGCTGCATCTGCAGGACTGATTGTAAAACTCTGCATGGTAATTCTATTGTAGCTTACCTTTGGTTTCATAAATACATAAGAAAAATCTTTCTTTAACCCTTGTTGCAAGTAGTTTTAAAAAGGGGCTTTGGCAGAATTGCCCATGTGGCAAGCACAAAGCAGTTGTCTCTTGCGTTACTCAGATTTTCCATTGAATCAAATGCCACACTGAAGACTTTAAAAGACAATCTATATTGTTATTCCCAAATTTGAGATTCTTTTTGTTTTTTTGTTTCTTTTGCCCTAATAGCAAGCTTGTGAGCAAACCGAGATTTTCAAGTAAACAGGCCATTGTGAACATTGCTTCCTGTTGATCTTTGAATTGAGTTGGTCTTTAAAGTATTTCTAACATGTTTTGGCAATTACTTGAGGGCTTTCAAAATAAGAAAATATAGCGCAATCTTCCAGGTGTATTTGATTTAAATAGGCTGTATCTTACAGAGGAAGATAAATTTTAACTGACACCTCAGCTCAAAGGAGATGTTCAGGACAAAATGGGTCTGGGTGGGTTACTCTTAGGAGGGTCGGTGTGGACTGGTTGGGCCGAAGGGCCTGTTTCCACACTGTAGGGAATCTAATCTAATCACATAAAATACCTGCCCCTTTGAGTCAGTATAATTTCCATTAAGTCCATATTTTACCATCAGTAAGTGTCGTACAATCGCTTGTTCATTGTTAATTTAATAAATTTGAGTAGCATTTTAAAACCAGAATGAGATCCTGTGCTGTCTTGAAAATCAGGTAGATCTTATGTGGGAGTAAATGTCCAACAACCAAGGTTTTCTGTTTCTTGATCCTGCTGCGATGCTGACTATTAACCCAAGTTAAATGCCATAGGGAGAGACAGTTTTGAGTACAATAACTGAAAAGTCCAGAGTGCAAGCTGTACCCAGAAATGTAGCAATCCTTGCAGTTGGATTATTTGACAGTAACCTATAAAGAAATTCTTGATCAAGCGTCATGAAGAATTCAATGATTTCAGCTGACAGTACCTCTTTTCTTTAAAACAAACCCTATTCTGGAAAGTAAAAAGTGAGGTCTGCAGATGCTGGAGATCAGAGCTGAAAGAAAGCCCAATTAGTTGAAAAGGTGTTCACTGGTGCTACAGTCAAATGGTCTCAATATTTTCATAGCGATGAAATCAGTTTAATGGCTTGGATTTCATGGTGAGTGGCAAAGTGACAAAGCCTACCTCTGACCTTGAATAAAGCTGCACACAAAGACACAACAATCTCTGAGGTCTAAAGTCCCTTTTACCGATTTTTTTTTTTCAGAGGCCATATCAAGGAAAATAAGGTATCCAACAACAGTAACAGGATAAGCTCTCCATCTCATTCTGAAAAGGCAATAACTCAGGAAGTAAAAAAAAAACTGACTTTTCTATTTATAATTTAAAATTTTAAAGCAGAATCTATGATTGGGACGCAGGATAAAATGGAAACGAAATATCACAATTTAAGGGAAAAAATTGATTTGCAGCTGAGATTTCTTTTACAGTGAAGAAATTTGATACTGTACTAATTTGATAGTTCTTCAGGTATAGATAAGCTATTCAGAATGAATTATCAGCTTCGTATATCAATAAGAACCTGGCTACACTTCGTCCAATGAGATGTATCTTCCTCGCTGGTTTTTATCATGAGACTTAACAGATAGGTTTCTTCACTGAGTGATTTTGAACTGATCGCCATTTATACGCTGTAGGGAATGACTGACAGCATTTCTGGATGCTGATGTTTAACTGCACACCAACAGGCATCTGAAGTTGCTTTTAGATTCAGAGAAACAAGGGTAGTGAATGGTAACAGTTTCACAATCGTTGCAACTACAAAATCCTGTTCTGCATTAAACCACTAGGTGAATCAATTCGTAGGAAACTGTAGATTTCAAAGTAACTGGGGGAAAATGTGCGAAGAGAGTTACTTTTCAGTTGATGCACCTCCTAGCAGCGTTAAACTATTGAATATGCCATTGCTCACCACTACAGCCTCTCTTTGAAGTGATGTAACAAAATACAAAGTGGGGAGATGAAGATGCTGCAGGCAGATATGGTCAGCTTTAATAGAAGGATTTCCCAAACATCCCTTGGATCCTGCCTCCCCACTTGAAACAGACTGGTGATGCACATTATAGGAAACATTATAGGAACCTAACCTGCCTTTGTGTATGTCCCACAGCCCACACCAGTTGGACCCAGTCATGGGGATCATGGACTAAACAGAGAAGGCCACACACACCGAGAAAAAGCCACGCATCAGCAGCCACTCCGAAACCAGGTCTGTGCAGCTCTGGTTTATTTCAATCTTTTGACTCGCCTGTTGGGTTTCAATAGACTCGTTTGCCCCTTTTTGAGCAACTGTGACCATTCCAAAGCTGTAATTACCTAGAGTTACAATGAGATTTTATTGTCACCGAATATACTGAAAATATGATGTAAAAGATCAAACATTGTTCACATGTATGGAAGAAGGAGTATTGCAGCCCATGCACAAGTAATTAATTAAAATCTACCACTTTGTGTTTTTTGTTACCCCCAATTTGATGGGGATCTGCCATTCTGATCTCTTTATATAATGTTTCTCCCAATTAATGACAGTTAAAGGGATGGGAAAAGCAAAGGGTCTGCATCACTTCGGGTCCTCAATGTTAGTAAAGTGGCATTGAATTGTGTGCTGAAGCTTGTCATGGCTTTGTATGAAACTGGCATCGATTTCACCAGTCTCCTTATCGGGTCATTTGTTAACATCCCATTAACTGGTTGTGAATAGAGTGTTGTCTCCAGGGAGTTGGAGTGGCAGATCGCCCTGGCATTCCAAAGCAGGTGAAATTCGTAGTAAGCAACAGTATTTTGCTAATTTATCCTGAATAGAACATCACTTGCCTTTTGAACCGCTACAAATTTTCACGGTTGAAGGCAGCGATTATGAACAATTAATCACTTGGGTTGCTCTGGTGCATTATTAGGTATGTCAGTAAACGCGTCCACTCTTAAAAAGGGTAATGTGCATTGCAATTTTATCTATTGGGCTCAAAGTTTCAAGAGCACATACCATCAACCTCCAATCTGACCTTTTCACAAAACCTTGTATTATATGTTATTTGGATTCCACCAGATATTCAGCATATTTCTTCTTTCGTCCTCTTTACCAGTCATTGATTCCTTCACACAGGCAATGACTGTTAAGCACCGAAGGCTATGTTGCCTGCCAAGGTTAAGGATGATGATATGGTTTGAAAATGTGTAAAGTGGGAGGGGAAGGACTAAACTGTCATGGCCCACATGGGTACCAGTGACATAGGTTAGGCAAAAAAAGAGGTTTTGCTCATTGAGTATGAGCAACTGGGACTGAATGAAAAAGCATAATCACAAACATAATCTTTGGATTGCTACCTGACCCTTGTGAAAATTGGTATGTAGTAAATACAATTGCAAAGCTAAATACATTGTTCAGAATTGGAAGTGAGAGAAATAAGTTTTGGTTCATGGGTATTGGCACCCGTATAGGTGCTGTCCCATTCGGATGGTCTTAATCTGAAATGTGCTGGTGCCAGTGAATCATAAATGGTGGAGGGAGCTTTAAACCCAAATAATTGGTGAGATTTTTGTGAGGAGAGATTTGCAAAGTTAAACAGAAAGGCGAAGACAATAGTACAGACCAGTGCTATAGATTATGATGACCAGAGTGTGTGGAAGAATGTGTATAAACGTGAGTACCCAGTAAATAAGTTCAGTCTAGGGAGTAGGTAAAAAGACAGAATTAAAGGCTCTTGTTACAAATTTTTTTAGATTAGATTACTTACAGTGTGGAAACAGGCCCTTTGGCCCAACAAGTCCACACCGACCCGCCGAAGCGCAACCCACCCATTTACCCCTTTACCTAACACTACAGGCAATTTGGCATGGCCAATTCACCTGACCTGCACCTATTAGAATGATATTAGAAGGAAACCGGAGCACCCGGAGGAAACCCACGCGACACGGGGAGAATGTGCAAACTCCACACAGTCAGTCGCCTGAGTCGGGAACTGAACCCGGGTCTCCGGCGCTGTGAACTGACTGACAAAGCCACACATCTCAAGATATGATTAGATTCCGTACAGTGTGGAAACAGGCCCTTTGGCCCAACCACCCCAACTCTATGGGCAATTTAACATGATCAATTCACCTAACCTGCATGTCTTTGGTCTAGGGAAGGAAACTGGAGCAAACCCACACTGACACGGGGAGAATTTGCAAACTTCACACAGACAGTTACCCGAGGCTGGAATCGAACCCAGGTCCCTAATGCTATGAGGCAGCAGTGCTAACCACTGAGCCACCATGCCACCCTTTTCTGTGCATTCAGATAAAAGTGGATGAGTTGATATCGTGAAGAGAGAAAAAAACAGGATTGATACTATAGCCATTAAAACGTGACTGCAAATTAACTAAAACTGAGAACTGAGCATTCAAAAGTAGTTGACATTTTGAAAGGATAGGATTAAAAGAATTAGAAGTTGGGGTAGCTCTTTTAATAAAGGTTGAGATCCGTGTGGTGGTGAGAAATGATCTTTGCTCAGAAGATCAAGATATGGAGTAAGTCGAGGAGCAAAGGAAGTAAGTCAATGCTGACAATGGAATATAGATGCCCCCCCCCCCACCCATTAAGTAGTTACACTGTAGGGGCAAGAGTACAAACCAAAAAATACTTGGGCTTGTAAGAATCTGCAAGGACTTTTAGATTTAAATTTCTCACGCTCAAACTGAAAATGAAATGCTGTCATGTTATGATCATTCCTGTCCAGCAGGTCCTCCATAATAGGTCTAAATAGGTTACACCCTGGATGGTTCCTGAACGTATCATTCTAAGAAACTACCCTGATTACGCTTGAAGTCATCCTCTGCACTATTCTTATCAATTTGATTTGACTAATGAATATGAAAATCAGTTGTCCACGATTTCTTACCTGGAGATTTGAGTGTTCTTATACATAAACCATAAAACGTTAATATACAGGTAGCACAAGTGATGAGGAAGGCAGCTGTGATGTTGATCTTATTTGTACGAAGAATGGAATAACAAAAAAAGTGAAGTCTTACTACAACTTACAGGGCCAAACCATTGCCGTAGTGCCGTGTACAATTTGGGCCGCCTTACTTATGGAGGAGTTTACTTATTTTGGAGCAAGTTCACAAAAAAGTTCATTGGGGTGATAGCTGGGATTCTCATGTTGAGAGGTGACCCCTCTGAAACATGAGTTTCTGGTGGGCCTTACAAGATGGCTGCTCTTGGGCACAAATTTAGAGCGAGGCCAAAATTTCAAATGAGGGATTTTCCTTTTGAACTGAAAGGAGAAATAACTTTTTTTTTCTGAGGACCATTTGTCGTTGCAATTCTCTTTCATAATGAGCAGTGGAGACTGTATCATCGAATATATTTGAGAGCTGAATTAGAGAAATTTTGCTTGGCAGGGGAGTTAGAGTATGGGGAACAGGTGAGAAAGTGGAGTAAAGGTCAAAATCAGATGAACCTTGATCTTATTGAAAGCAGAACTGGCTTGAGGAGCAGATTGACCACCTCCTCCAATGTCTTGTGATCTTACAATCAACTTGTACACCTGCTGATGAGAGACATGACTTTTGACATACTGTTTGCCCTGACTTGTAAGAAGTTTTGGGGAAATGGGTGAATTCCATTTGGCCTGTACCACCTTCATCAATGATGATGTGCAAACGGTGTTTCCGTGGGTTTAACTTCAGCAAAGCCTAATAAAATTCTTCACTAGGTTCAGGAAATCCTCTTATGTTCTGGTATCCATGACAAACGTTTACTTTCAAAAAGAATTTCACTTTGGAGCAAATTCCATTTGAATTTCTTCAAAACATGCAGTGAGAAATCTGTGTCTTGTGACATACCTAAGAACTGCACCATTTGTGCTTTGCTAACCAGTTTACTAATCCCTAATGACTAACTTTTTGTTTTACTGCTTTGCTTGGGCCTGTTGTACTGCATGGATCCCAAAATTGTATCCTTCCCCTCTTGTAATCATTGAATAGACAGGAGGAGCTGACCGCAGAGGAGCATGGGAAATTCAGCCTAATCGGCAACAAAATCCTTCATACCTGACTTCCCAGCTGGCGTCAGACAGACACGGGGGCTCAGTCCAGGTATAACATCTTCTTGTGTGATTCATTACCAGATGGAGATTTAATTGTGCAGGATTAAAGCCAACTCATGATGCTCTGTGCCTCCCTAGAGCAGAGTTGTCCCAGATTTCTGCTTTGAAAACCAGATTTGCTTCAGATCTAATGGAGATGAAGTGATGGGAGTGAGGATAGATCTTCCAATAAATAATATCTGTAGTTCTAGTACGCTGATTTGATTCTCATGTGTGCCAGGCTGTATCCTGTTCATTTCAGGAATACCAAATGAGCAAAGAAAGTAAAATCTATACCTTTCCTATAGTCCCTTTGACTGCATCAGGACATCCAGTGTTGCTCATTGACCAGTGAAGTATTTTTCAAGTGTTCTATTAAAGTAAGTGTTCATTTTGTGCATAGCAAGTTCCCCCAAACAGCAGTTTATTAGTCAGGATACCAGCAAAAAAATCTCCTACTCTTCTTTGAGAAAGCACTTTTGGAGCCTTTGTATCTGTCTGAATGGGTGGATTAGCCTTTATTTAGTGTTCATTCAAACTGCAGCACCTCCCAACAGAGCTGCACACCCCAGGTACTGCACTGAAGTGTCATCAGATCTTGTACTCAGTTCTCTGAAATGGCACTTCAATTCGTGTCCTTCTAACTCTGAGGTGATGGCTAAACAATATGACTGGCAGACACCCTTTCATATGTGCCAAGGTGGGCAAGCCATAGGTAAGAAGCAAGGCAGAGAGAGAATCAGGTTCTGGTAGTGCATGCTTACATGCTGCGAGAAAAGAAAGCGAGTAGTACAGGGAAGCATTCTATGTTACTGCTTAAATGTAAGATTATCCTGGAACATTCCTTTCAATATATTTTGGTAATGTGTAAATAATAATAATTCTTTACACTTCCACATGATGCAAATCCTCTTTGCACAAAACCACAGTTCTGGCCTCTTTAGATGTATCTGTAAACATCTTTCTAACGAGCATTCAACTTGAGCATGGAGAACAGATTCTATAAGTTTTTTAATGACCACCTAAAAAGGTAGGTTGTAATTCTGCTGATGATACATGCTAACATTACAGTGTACAATGTGCTTCAATCTCTGATCAGATCATGATCACTGAGCCGCTGCTGAACCTAAGGGGCGTATATATTAAGATATGATGCTAGCTGTTGGTGCAGCCAAGATTGTCCTGCACATAGAGAGCAAATTATGGTAGTCATGCACCACAGCGAATTGGCTTCATATTTGATACTAAGCAAAGCAGGTAGCAGCTTCCCAAAAATTAGCAGCACGACCAAGTTTGGCATTGTGTTTCTGTCCACGTTAGATTGTAGTAATGAAAGTTGACTGCGTGACAGCCAAAACTAAAAACTACCTCAAGCCCTGTGACTTGTGCCTATGGAGGAACTGAAGCAAGTTTTGGAACACACAATGGCAGCACCACTCCCATTAGGATTTTGGTTTAGTCGTTTTTGAGTTACTGTGTGCATGATGGCCGACACATATGTAGATTTCTTTAAAACTATCGTGCTTTTTTCAAAAAAAAACTACTGCCTCAGTTTTCTATCCCTTAACAGAAGGAGGTGAAAGAGCTTGAACTATACAGATTGACAGTGCCCAAGATTTCTACCTTCCAGTGACGATAGATACATACCCAAGAAGCCAATATACACACCCATTGTAGCTTTGTATTGTATCTGGAGTCTTGTTAACCATCTACTCAGTTTAGACCAGTTGCCTTCAAGAAAATGATTTCTGATGCTCCTAATTAATAAACCTGCTGTGAAGGGGACTCCTATTATATTTCAGTTACTATAATTGTGTGTATTGTCAAGGGAATAAAGAAGAAAGGTGACATAAGTTTTCATCAAGTAAATCACAAGTGTTAGCACACTCAGATTAAATAACGTGATCTGTATCTGTGTAAAATTATTATCCTTGTTTATCTTAAAAGGTGGTCAGCTCAACTAACGGCGAGCTGAACGTCGATGACCCAACAGCAGCACACTCCAGTGCACCAATCGCAGCCCAACCAGAGGTGGAACTTTCAGAAGATACTAAGTATGTGCCCTATGATACATTATGCCCTGTTATGCTTGGTGAATGCTCCACCTTACTCTATTCATTTCAGCTGTTGTGTTGGCTCTTGCAATCTCAATGGAGACGTGTTCAACTTAGAATATTCTACTCAAGGCTCCAATGGAGTTCAGACACTCAGCATTGAGTGGACCTTTTTTAAAGCAGATGTATGTTTATTGTTCAGATTGATTTATGAAACTTGAAAGATGGGGAAGGAAATTTTAATTGGTCATTTTTCTAAAGTTAAAGTTTCCAATTTAACTTTGTATCTACTTCCTGATTCCAACCCTTGCAGCAACACTTGGCTAGGAACATAGGAACAGGAGTAGGCCATTCAGTCTTTTGAGTCTGATGCCATTTAATAAGAGAATGGCTGATATGTGCCCTAACTCCATATACCTGCCTTTGGCTCATATCCCTTAATATCTTTGCTTAATAAAAATGTAATAATCTTGAATTTAAAACTGTCAATTGACTTATTATCAACTGCTATAAATGAGAGAGAGATCCAAACTTCTGCTCCTTGGCATCCCTACTCTTATAAAGAAATCGATAAAGTAGTACCTCATTTGACTAAAATGGCATCTTTTTTGCTTGATGCCTGGAAGATGTGCCTTAATATGACTTCTTAGTCAACAACAAAATGCAGTGAACCTTACAGTTTATCAAACAATGGGAAAACACCCCATATCTCTGCATTACTCTGCTGCGTTTGCATTTGTGACCTTCATTTCCAAAACTGAACTTATTTCACCTGACATCTAAGTATTTAGCTGAACTGACAGGATTCTTTTCCATATAGTTCCCAAATTTATAATATATTCCAAAACTAAAAGCTGGTAAGTTCTAAAACCTGGCTTTCATGGGCATTCATAGGCAAAGGCATCTTTTGTGATGGATTCTTAAAATGTGGAGCATTGACCTTCATTGAAATGTATCTGGCTGATGAGTGCATGCAAGGCAGACTGTGACCCACGTGGATGGAGCAGCGGTTTTCCATAATCCTTTTAACCCTTTCACTGTCTCATTTTGGTTAATATTAATGCCTTTCCTTATTTAGTTTTTTCTTGAATAGTGTTAGGTGCTTGTTCTGGTTAGAACAGGCTTGATGGAAAAAGATCTGGATAACCCAATAGCAGAATGGGCAGGATTTCTGATGACTCAAAGTTCTCCTGCATCAACTCTTGAACCTGTAGTATTTTTCATGATTACAGAGAAGAATGTCTTTCATCTCAGGCTTTTGGTTCTAAGTCTCACTTTCGCTGAGAATTCCTGACTTGTCAACATCAGTGTTATTTTGGGATATTTCAAGTAACTGAGGGATTAACACTTTAGATCATCTCTTTAACAAAATGTGTGTCTTTTTGATAAAATATCACATTGTTGATTGGGACCTATGTTTTGCAAGTTTAATGATCTACTAGGAAAGGTTTGTTGGTGTCCCATACATGCAGTGAAAAAATATATCTTTAAGATGTTATTCCTTTTAATGCCTGTCATTGTGTATAGGCACAGAAGAGATAAAGTTGTTGATATGTAAATATTGGTGTGTGCCAGTGAAAGGGTTAATAATTCCTGCATTTCCATCATTTTCTCCTGATATGCTTTTCATGCCAGCATAATTAGAACAATCTCAACAAACTCTTCCTTGAAGAAGATTGTATTGGCTAAACTGTAGTTGACCGTTCTAATGCAGTTGACCATTAACTGCTAACCCTGTCAAATCATGTTTTCCCTTCATTTTAAGCTGGATTGTTACAGGCCTCCCTAAATCCTCCTTTCCTACCAACACCACCACCCCCAATCCCACCTCACCTGTACCTTGCTGTCAGAATGCATTAAGAGTTTAACCAATGATCATTGCATTGAACTAGGTAGGACAGTGCAGCACTGAAAAGTAGCAAGCTACAAAAAGGGAGAAAGATTGTAGCAAAATACATGAGGTTACCATGGCGATACTTTGGTTACAGTTCTGAGACGTCAAGTAGAAAGATGTGTTCTGTGGCAGTAAAAGGGTTTATGATCATGACTTAGAATTCTGTTGAACAGAAATTATAACTCTTCAAAACGTGTCTGCATAATTGAATTGCTGGTCCTTTTGCAATGTCCGGAAGGAAGATCCACTTTGTTTGGTATGGCTGTCTGCAGGTTAGATCAAATGCACGGCTGAAATGCTCAAGTTGCTTGCCTTTCTTATTCATAATTTGCAGCCTCGGCAATACTGAGGGAAGAGGAAATTGAGGTCAATACAGATAACAGGGCCTTTGAACATCAAATCATTTGATGGAATAAAGATCCTTTGAAGACTGTGTAAAGTTTGCTACTTAAAAGCCTTTTTTTGAATTTTTGATTTTTTTTCTATTATTCCATGAAAAAATGTAATTACCAGTTAATAAGGAACTTTTCATTTAATCATTCAATGGACAGTAAATATTGTGTATAATGAAGATGTTGGAAAATCAAAGCCTGATTTAACTTTAACCACTGCAGCTAGAGTGAGAATGTAAAGCATTAAAGCCAAACATCTGGAAGGTGAGAGGTTATAGTTCAGCTGTCTACTCAAAATGGCGACTGCCTTAAATATTGATGTGACTTTTCTTTCACTTCTTCTAGTTGACAAGCAACTTGTCACTTGACTAGCTTCTGCATTCTAATTGGATGGTTTTTGTGTCCAGGAATTCTATTCAGTTAAATCTTTTTTGCTTTTCCTGTGTTCCCTTTCCTTGTCTCGCTCTTTGCTTCCCTCATTCCATCCCAGCAACTTCACCCTTGCTGTTTTCTGAAGCCCTCTTGTTGTGTGGTTACGTCTTCCCTTCCTCATCCCACCTTTGTGAGCCATGTGCATGATAAGCTTAATGGCGGCGCTTTCTCCTTTGATTAATCTGTTGTCTTTTCTCTCTAAACTCTTTGTAGCTGCATCAAAGTGCTCAACATGTGGTGAGTCCCTCTCTTTGATCAGGGAAAGAGGGAGTGGACCAGGCTAGAATGACACAAACAAAAAGTGACAATCTATCCTCTTGGATGGCTGTTACGTGAACTCGTGATTGACCTCTAGGATTGACCTCTAGGTTTGACCACCACGCAAATCAAGTAGAAACTTGAATGAAAATTTCCAGTGCAAGTGGTGTTAGCAACAAAAGCCAAGTCTGTGCTTTGGACTTGAAGAAAATACTGAAAACTTAGGTAGTTCAGAGTCATGGCTTTTGTCACAATCAGTTTACTTAGAGTCAAATATACATCTGCGAACAGTCTTGCAGATTCCCAGTTCAGTTTTTGATTGTTCAGTTGATCATTTGAGCAATTATGCAACTGTGTTTGACTTCTAGGACAGGTGTTTGTATGAAGCATGTTTAGTTGATTCTTGTAGCCACAAAGATGTCTTTTTGTGCTTTTCGATGGTGTAGCAATCAAATGTCACAGAGACTGTGCTGATTCTGTACAAGCTGATTACAGTTATTCCATCTGTGGCTGGTACCACTGATGTTCCTATGAAAAATACTACCTCAGAGACAGCTCTCAACCAGCTGCAGAGACTCCTTGAATCAGGTTCTTGACAGTTGCCTCCAGCAATCTCAATGTTTGGGTCAATTTGAAAAAAAAGTTAAATATTTTCCAAGAAATGTGAAAACACCTGTCTTTGAGTACCAGATTAATCTGATATTTAACATAAATTAAGTTTAACAAACCACAAGATAATTAAGTAGAGATTTTAACTTCCTTCCCATCTGCTTAGTTCTAAATTGCATGTTTTAAGTAAGAACACAGTTTTGAGTTATAAAAAGAGGCTGGATAACCTGGGACATTCTTCCCCTGGAGTGTAGGAGGCTGAGGTATGACCTTATAAAGGTTTATAAAGAGGCATAGATAAGGTGACTAGCCAAGGTCTTTTCCCCAGGGTAGGGAGTCGAAAACTAGAGGGCACAGGTTTAAGCTGAGAGGGGAAATATTTAAAAAGGGACCTCAGGGGCAGCCTTTTCACACAGAGTGGTGCATGTATGGAATGAACGGCCAGGGCAAGTGGTAGAGGTGGGTGCAATTGCTACATTTAGAAGACATTTGGGCAGGTACCTGAATAGGAAAGGTTTAGAGGGATATGAGACAAATACAGGCAAATGAGATTAGTTTGGTTTAGGAAATCTGGTTCGCATGGATGAGTTGGGTAGCAGGGTCTGTTTCTGTGCTGTATGATTCTATGACACAGTCCTGACAGCCTATTCTCCTGCAGAAGAAATTTAAAATTATGCTGTTGAATTCCAGGGCTACAAAGTTGTGCTTTTAGTTAAAATAACCTTTAGTTATCACTTGACTGCAAATATATAACTCAAAACTGTAGCAATGGTCTACGTTCTTCAGTTAATTTAGATTTACTGAATAGAGATGTAAGTGTATTGCACTTTGGCTCCACGTGTGTTTGTAACGTCAACATTTTAATACAGTGTCTAGATTAGAGTGGTGCTGGAAAAGCACAGCAGGTCAGGCAGCATCCGAGGTGCAGGAAAATCATCAGGAAGGGCTTTTGCCCGAAATGTCGATTTTCCTGCTCCTCGGATGCTGCCTGACCTGTGCTTTTCCAGCACCACTCTAAACTGGACTCTGGTTTCCAGCATCTGCCGTCCTCACTTTTTGCCTATTTTATTACAGTGGACGACTGCAATTCTCTTTCCAAATGCTCCGACAAATAATTGGGAATAAAGTTTCAAAACCCTAAGCAGAGAATCTATTAAACTATGACCATTATTTTGCAATAAAATTGGGCTTGACTTTGGAATATATCAGTTTGATTAAATATCATTTTTTAAAAAATCGTTATATTCGACTGCTGCCATGTCTGGTTAAGGTTTCGTGTTTTGTTGCTTTATTCTGTTGCAATTTTTAGATCCCTCGTCTGATAATCATGAACTGAGTTAATGACCAGAATTTGTGAAGCAACTATCAGAAGCTGATACTTCACTCACTTCATTCTACCGGGATTGTGTGTGTAGATCTGCTTTATGAGCGTGCAAAGTAGTATAATTGCATTTCCAGACTTGTGTAATGTGAGTAAGAGCAATGGTACTCTAGGAAGGGGAAGAGTACCACGTGGAACAACAAAAGTGTTCTGTTTTTTTTAAAGCACCTTAAAACCAGATGGCACTAAATGTTGAGAGTACTGCTGTGCTCAGCGTTGTATGACAGGGGACGGCCATAAATTCAATCTGTTTTCCTGAGTTCCTGACTCCCTACATCGTCCCAAGATGATATTTGCTGGATAGAAGGAAAGAGGAGAAGAATAACGTATATTTTGAATAAATGGTAGTGCTTCCTGGAAGTCAGCCAGAGAGATTATTAACAATGATCTGGGAACAAGCCATCTATCCATTCACCAGCAGGCTGCAAGTTTAAGATGCGATATCATGTGAAAAGAATATTCTCATGCGGAGATGAAATTTCAAATCAACCGTGATTTGATTATGAAAAATAAATTATTAACCAGGAAACAGTATTTACTTCCCTTCAAAGTTAATGTACTTTTTGGGTTATCTGCTCCTGTAATTAGTCTCCTGGGAAATACTTTGCAAAGTTTCTCCCTGCATGACACCCAAAATGTGAATTGCATTAAATGCTTAAACATCGCCCCAAATTTACTTCTCTGGTTACTTTCCTTAGTGTAACACCTCCATGGCTTCTCAGCTCAAGAACCATTGAGCATCTGGTCCTTTAGAGCTGTAACATTTCGAAGGGGATAACTCAATAATTCTGCTCTTACCAACGCAATAGTAACAAGCACTTTTGCAACAAAGCCTTTCTCCCTCCCCACAACATGTACTTATAAGTATCTATATTCATAAATATGACTTCAACTTTCACATATGTATTGAGGAGCAAAAGTAAGTAACTTCTGCTTCCCTATAATGCCTGTCGTTATTGACGTGCTCTTGTTCTTCCACCCAAAAAATTCTGTATTCTCCATTCATCTTGCAATTTAAAAACAAACACAACGTTTCTCTCTTTAACTGTGCCATAGATGAAGCAAACAGGACTGAGAATTTTAATTTGAGTGCAGAATGATTCACATTGCTCCCTGAGCTCCCTCCAATATATCACTTACAGCTCAGAAACAAACTCTTTGGTCCACCTCATCCACGTTGACCAAGTTTCCCAAACTAAATTAGTCCCTGTGCTTGGCCAATATCCCTCTAAATCTTTCCTTTTCAGGCACCTATCCAAGTGCCTTTTAAATGTGGTAACTGTACCTGCATCTCTCACTTCCTCTGGCAGTCCATTCCACACATGAACCATCCTCTGTATGAATATGTTGCCCCTCAGGTCCTTTTTAACTCTTCCCCCTTTACCTTAAAAATATGCAGGGAATTGGTGTAGCTCAGCTGGCTGGATTGCTGGTTTACAGAGCAGTGTGATGCCAACAGCATGGGATCAATTCCCATCACTGGCTTGAGGTTACCGTGGAGGACTCTCTTTCTCAACCTCTTCCTCACCTGAGGTCTGGTGGTCCTCAGGTTAAACCAGCACCAGTTGCTTCTCTCTCTAATGAGAGAGCAACCCAATGGTCTGGCAAGACTATGGCGACACAACAAAAATATGCCCCTTATCTTTGATCCACAATTTTCTGGACATGACTTCTGACTGTTATTTGTTCTTAGAATTTGCATGACTGGCAAAGCTGCATTTATTACCCATCCCTAACTTCCTGAAGAAGTTGATAGTGAGCCATCTAGTGCTTGTTTTTATAATCGATTGACTTGCCAGACTACCTGAGAGATCTTTGAAGTATCAATCATACAGTGTGGGACTGGAGTTGCGCAAAGGCCAGACTAGGTAAAGGTGAAAGGTTTCCTTCCTGGAAGGACATTAAAGAACAAGTTAGATTTTACCGTAATGCCTTTTATATCTACCTTCTTGTGGCTCACACTTAACAAATTAGATTGTTTGATTTTTAGTATGATTTTTTTTCACTCAGTTACTCGCACTTAGTTTAGAAGTCCAAATAGGCAGTTCTAATTATGAAATGACTTTGGTGGCTTCACAGTTACTTTCTGTTGGGTCATTCAAACAAATGTAGAAATGCTTTTTCTTAGTCACTGTAGGATCGTGGATTTTGGAAGGAATCTAAATTTGAGTGAACTAATTTGTGAGGCTATAAGGATAGAACAGGGGAATGAGATTGCTTCTGCAAAGTGCTAGCATGGACTGAGTGGGCTGAATGGCCTACTGTGTTGTTTTGACTCTCAAAAATGGTTTCCGTCATCTGTTATCTTTGCTGAAGGATATCCACTCTTGACACATTCCCATATTTTTCATGTGTTTTCTGATATTCAGATTGCTGCATTTATCTAGCTTAAAATCCGTCTGTGTGCTAACCTGCGCAGTTCTGTTGTCCTGTGCTAACCTGCGCAGTTCTGTTGGCCCGATGCATAGATTTTCCATTCCCTCCCTGACCCCTCTCACTTGCTACAGACCCATATCACTTGTCAGCAGATTTCATTGAAGCTTCCATCTCCATATTGTGCATAAATAGTTAAAACCATATGGACCCAGCCTAAACTCCTGTGGGTAAACACAAAGAACTATGGATGCTGGAAATCTGAAACTAAAACAATGTGCGTTGGAGTAGACAGGTCTGGCAGCATCTAGAGAGTGAAAGCAGTTAATGTTTCAAAACCAGTGACCCTTCTTCAGTTCTGACTTGAAATGTTAACTAATCTACATGCTGCCAGACCCTGCGGTGTTTCTGAGGCACACTTTTTTTTCTAATCTCCTGTGGAGTTTTACAAAATGATACCCTCCTGCCTGTCATTCTAACATTTTGCTGCTTTTCAATCCAGTAAGCCAGCTGATTGATTTCTTTTGTGTGTGAAATTTGCCCACACAGCTACTCCTGTGAAAATGTCTTTCAGGTTGAAATTAAATGCTTTACGCTGTGCTTGTCTTTCTGATTCTTGCCAGGCCTCAACTCTTAATCAACTGTGAGGTAGTCTTAGTTAACACATACTCTGTGCTGCTTAAAATTAAATTGATTAAAACTGACCAAATGTTTTGTGTATCTAACTGGGTATTTCCTCAGCTCAAGCACCCTAACAGAGGGACTGTAAGTCTGCCTCAGCTAATCTACTGAAGCACTCATCCAAACCTTTTTTATTTCTCAATTTGGCTGTTGGTTCACTCAGTTTTATGGATGGCTCATTTGCGATGCAGAGTGATTCCAACAGTACGGATTCAGTTTTCACACTGGCTGAGATTACCACAAAGGACTGTCCTTCTTAACCTTTCACCTTGCCTAAAGATTAGTGATCCTCAAGTTAAGCCACCATTGGTTGTGTCTCTTTAATGAGAAATCAGCTCTGTCATTCAGTAGGATAATACTGACTTTTCACTTCTCAATTTGATATTTCAAATTAGTCATGGCTGGACTTTCACCTTCAATTCTGTGTGCATTTCCTTGTCCTAAACTTTGCATTTATCCTAATTTGCACCATCCCAGTGCTCACTAACCTGTGCCAGCTCCCTTTGAAACAGTACCTTGAGTTTAAAATCCTCACCTTTGTTTTCAGATCCTCTGTTGTCTTAGCCCTTGCCATTTCTGTAACCTCCTCCAGCTGTGCAACTCTCAAATGTCGCTATGTTTTGAATACTGACCTTTTGCAAATGCCTGGTTTTAATGGCAAATGGTGGGTGTGGTTTGAGTCATAAACTCTAAAATTCTCTATCTAAACCTCTCTACCCATTTACCTAGGTCTAACCATGTTTTAGGTCCTTTTGCCTTGATGTCCTCTTTGTGTGACTTACTGTCAAATTGTTGTATTATGCTCTTAAGGATCCTGGGGCATTTTGCTGTGTTAAAGGTGCGATATAAATGCGAGTTATCATTGATACTTATTATGTGTAAAATATGATCCAATGTGGCTTTGAACAAATATTTTCTTCCTACATATATGCTATACTGAGAATAGAATATGAATGCAAACTAGCAAAAAACATAAAAATGGGTTGTAAAAGTTTTGTGGGTATTAAAAAGGAAATGTTGGCCAAATGTGAGTTTAAAACCAGTAGAGCTAGGAGAATTTATATTTGGGAATGGGGAAATAGCAGAGAAGCTAAATACACTGTGTCTGTTATAATTCAACAAAATATGTGACAGAGATTTCATATCTCATGGCAATGCCATGACCAATCAAAGTCAACCTGCCTAGTTTAAAGATAAACAAAGTCTAATAATCAGATTTATTTATGAACTTAAGGACTTAGGAGCAGGAGTAGGCCGCCTGGCCCTTTGAGCCTGCTCTACCACTCAATAAGGTCATGGCTGATCTTTTCGTTGACTCAGATCCACTTACCCATGCTCTCACCATATCCCTTAATTCCTGCATTGTTCAAAAAAAGATCTATCTTAGCTTTAAAAACATTTACTGAAGTAGCATCAACTACTTCACTGGGCAAGGGATTTCATAGAGTAACAACCCTGTGGGTTCCGTCCTGAATCTGCTCCCTCTAATCTTGAGGCTATATCCTCTTGTCCTAGTTTCACTTGCCAGTGGAAACATCCTCTCTACTTCTATCTTATCTATTCCCTTCATAATTTTATATGATTTTATACGATCCCCCCTCATTCTACTGAATTCCAATGAGTATAATCCCAGTCTACTCTATCTCTCCTCATAAGCCAACCCCCTCAACTCCGAAATCAACCTAGTGAACCTCCCCTGCACCCCCTCCAGTGCCAGTACATCCTTTCTCAAGTAAGGCAACCAAAACTGTACACAATACTCCAGGTGTGGCCTCACCAACAGTCTGTACAGCTGCAACATAACCTCCCTGCAGCTTTTAAACTCAATCCCTTTAGCAATGAAGGACAAAATTCCATTTGCCTTCCTAACTACTTGTACTTGCAGACCAACTTTCTGTGATTCATGCACAAGGTCACCCAGGTGTCTCCGCATAGCAGCATGCGGCAACTTTTTACTATTCAAGTAATAATCCTTTTTACTGTTACTCCTACCAAAATGGATGACCTCACATTTATCAACATTGTATTCCATCTGCCAGATTTTTGCCCACTCACTCAAAGTATCTATGTTCCTCTGCAAGCTTTGCTCTGCCACTCATCTTAGTGTCATCTGCAAACTTTGACACACTACACGTGGACCCCAACTCCAAATCCTCTATATAATAATTGTGGTCCCAGCACCAATCCCTGAGAGACACCACTAGTCACTGATTGCCAGCCAGAATAGCACTCATTCAACCCCACTCTTTGCTTCCTGTTAGTCAACCTCTATCCATGCTCTTTACCCATTATGCCATGCATCCTTATGCAGCAGCCTCTTGTGTGTCACGGTGTCAAAGGTCTTTTGGAAATTGAGGTACACCACATCCACTGAGTCCCCATTGTCCACCTGGGTCATAATGTCTTCATAGAATTCTAAAAGATTTGCTAAGTATGACCTGCCCTTCATGAACCTATGCTCAATTTCTCTTGAGATGCCTTGCTTGAGTCTATTATCAAGGAAGAAATAGCATCTTCCCCACTACAGAGGTTTAGCTAACTGGTCTGTAATTCCCCACCTTTTGTTGTCTACTCTTTTTAAACAGTACTGTTTTCCATTCTGCTAGGACTGCCTCAGAATTCAATGAATTTTGGGAAATTACTGTCGGTGCACCTGCTATTTCTCCCATCATCTCTTTTAATACTATGGGGTGCATTCCATCGAGGCCAGGAGACTTGTCTATCCTTAGCTCCATTAGTTTGCCCAACACTACCTCTTCCATAATAATAATTGCTTCCAGGTCCTCACCTACCTATGTCTCTTCGTCACTTACTGGCGTGTTATCAGTGTCCTCCACTATGAAGACCAATACAAAATACCTTTTCAATGCCTCGGCCATTTCATCATATCCCAT
Organism: Hemiscyllium ocellatum; assembly: GCF_020745735.1. Taxonomy (NCBI): domain Eukaryota; kingdom Metazoa; phylum Chordata; class Chondrichthyes; order Orectolobiformes; family Hemiscylliidae; genus Hemiscyllium; species Hemiscyllium ocellatum. The sequence goes on from NC_083442.1 coordinate 15,103,248, forward strand.
AACTAAATGCCCCTTCTCATCCTCTAAAGGACCAGCATTTAGCCACTTGTTTGTTTTCTATATTTATAGAAACTTTTGCTATCTGTCTTTATATTCTGTGCAGATTTTTTTTCTCATGTTCCATCTTTCTTTATAGCTCTTTTTGAGGCTTTCAGTTGACCTTTAAAGTTTTCCCAATCTTCTAGTTTTGTGCTGTTTCGGGCAACTTTGTATACCTTCTCTTTCAATTTGATAGGCTTCCTTAGACACCCATGGCAGATTACCCCTTTTCTTACACTCCTTCCTTTTCTCTGGAATATACTTTTGCTGAGCAACTTGAAAAATTACTTTGAAAGTCCTCCACTGCTCGTCAACTGTCCCAACATAAAATCTTTGTTTCCAATCTACTTTAGCTAAGTCCTCACTCATTCTATTGTAGCCTCCCTTGTTTAAACACAGGAGCCTCTCCACCTGTATTCTAAATTCAACCAAATCGTTCCTTTCAAAAGGATTCCTAACCATGAGATCATTAATTATTCCTGTCTCTTTGCACAGGACCAGATCTAGGATAGCTTGTTCTCTTGTTGATGCCATTGCATACTGTTCTGGAAAACTATCATGAAAACACTCAGCAAACTCCTCCTCAAGGCTACCCTGACTAAGCTGGTTCGACCAGTCAGCATGAAAATCCCCCATGGTTTAATTCTCAGCCACTCAATGGTTTCTTATGCAGTATAAGTGGTGGTTTCTCCTTGAATTGGTATTCTCGTGAAATGTCCTGGTGAATGCTAGACAATGAAGCTTCGCAAAATGTCTTTCTTTTAGCCATTCTTAAGTTCTGTCATAACACTTATGACCAGAAGCTAAAAGTTTACTTTGTAACTGTCTTCGCTGGGGAACTGTCTTCCAGAATTTAAGATCCAAGGGACTAGAGAGAATGAGGAACTAAAGGAAATTAGTGGTAAAAGATTGTATTGGAGAAATTAATGGGAGTGTTTTTTTATGACAAGTCCCCAGGACTTCATATTCTACATCCCAGAGTATTCAAACAGGCAAATATGGAAATGCTTTGCATTTTCTAAAATTCTATAGATTCTGTTACGTTTCTTGCATATTAGAAGGTCACAAATATTACTCCACTACATGGGAAGGAAGAGGAAAAAATTGGACATGTTAGCCTTACGTTGATAGTATCTGGCATTTCCCCAATTATTCTAAAAGAAGAGATAAACGATATAAGGATAATGTTGATCTGATTGGACATAAAGGGAGAAAGAGAGGACTGTAGGAGAGTTGATGTTTCGAGCATAAGCCCTTCATCATCACATTCCTGATGAAGGATACATCGCAATACATCGACTCTCCTGCTCCTCGGATGCTGCCTGACTGGCTGGGCTTTTCCAAAACCACATTTTTTGAATCTGATTGGACATAGTCAGCATAAATTTGTGAATATGTTTGACAAATAAATGGCTCATTTTCACCTTGGCAGTCTGTGACCGATGGGGTGCTGCAGGATTTGTACTTGGGGCATTAGCTGTTCACAGTTTACACCAATAATTTGGATATGTGGACCGAATGTTAATATTTCCAAGCTTACAGACTACACAAATCTAGGTGGCAATGTGTGCTGCAGAGGTGCCAGATACAAATCAAGAGGATTTGGACAGACTTGGTCAGTAGGCAAGAACTTTGCAAATAGAATATAATGTGGAAAAATATGAGGTTATCCATTTTAATAGGTGGAGCAGATATGCTTTTTTTTTGAATGGTAAGAGATTAGAAAATTTGATGCTCAGAAGGACCTGGATGTCGTCCTCAATAAGCCACTGGTGCGGCGAGGTATTAGGAAGGCTGTCTTTCATCATAAGAAGATTGGAGTCCAGAAGTAGTGAAGTCTTGCTTCAAATATTTAGGAGTTTGGTTAGGCTGCGCCTAGAGTATTGTGTACAATTATGGTCCCTTACCTTCAGAAAGATTACCATTGACGGAGTGCAACAAAGGTTCATCAGGCTTGTTTCTAAGTTGGTAGGGCTATCCTATGCAGAGAAATTGGGACAACTGGGCCTGTAATCTTTAGAGTTTTGATGAATGACATGTGTCCTTTTAACACCTGCAGGATCCTTGAAGGGATAGACAGAAGAGATGCAGGTTAGATGTTTTCCCTGATTAGAGAGTCTGGAACCGGTGACCACAATTTCAAAATAAAGGGAAAATACTTAACAAGGAGAGGAAGAGCAGAATTTTCTGGCTCTAATGGGGTGAAGATTTGGAATCCTATACCTCAGAGGGCTATGGAGGCTCTCATTCAGTAATTGACAGATTTCTAAATGCCAACAATGTAAAGGGATGTAGGATAAATGTATGGGAAAAGAAGAGTTTGAAGTGGGCAATCAGCCATGATTGCATTGAATGGGGCAAGCTCAATGGGCTGAATGGCCTACTACCATGTTCCCACACAATGTTCATTCATCCTTATAAAGGCCTCATATAGAATCCTGTTAAATGCTTCTTGGCATTTAACCAAATTATATTAATTGAATTACACTCTCCTCCCAATTTAGTTAAAGATTTGTAATAATATGGAAGCTAATTTTAAACAGCAGTAAATGCATTCTCAAAAATGGGATTTCACCTTAGTGGGTTTATAAAAACAGACCTGCCAAAATCTACATTTTATTTATATGTAGAACATTTGAAATGTACAATGTTATTATTAGTATGCTTCACTTGTTGCTTATATCATCACTGAGGTAAACTAATACCAAGATTACTTATTTTGAACTTGTCATTACTGATGACAAGGCTGTGCAGATTTTACTTCCCGAAGCAGAGAGGCAATATTAAATAGCGAGGAAAAGCCTGTTACTACTCTGATGCCATTTGTCTCCATTCTGACGGCTCGTGACTGAGATTTGGTTTGAGTCATTTCTTTGAGTGAACTGCTGATTAGCACATTTCTCAAATGTAAACTGAAACCAGCCATCTAATTGTGAATGGACGCAGAATGCTGGCCTGATGCACAGAACCCAGGGAAAGTAAGAAGGTGGAGATTCCCTAAAGGTTGCATGCACTTAGTAAAACCTACTCCACTGGTAATGAGATACTTTCCAGATGCTTCACCATCCCACTTGGGAGATAGGTCATATCATCTAACATGCTCTGCAGCTTCGGAGCTTTAGTATTTGTGAAAGGGTCACATCACCAGTTGCAGGTCAGGGAAATACTGACTTCTGTAGTCCTCCCACATAGAACGCTGGATTTCCCTGTTAGTTCGCCTGTTTCCATGTAACTGATAGGATCCAACAATGAATAGTCAGCTTATACCTGGGTGTGAATAATTTTGCAGGTAACAGAGTGGTTGAAACAGCACTGTGGACACGCACTACAGTCTCCTGTACACTAACAGTGATTGGGTATGGAATAAAGTGATATCACTGCAACAGGTGCAAACTGGATTTTTATATTAGTTTATTTTCTACAAATAGTCTCTCAAAGGTAGACTATGTTCAGCATGTTAATTATAACCTTAGGGACAAAAATAGGCTATTCAACCTCTCCAGCCAGCTATGCTACTGGTTCGGTAAAATATTGCCGTACCTGATTGTGGCCTTAACTCCATTTTCCTGAAAGGTTCTTGAATGCTCTCTGATGAAGAGACTCTCAGAAATTACTGAGGAAAGAATTGAGAAAAATTTCTTTTCCTCCATCGTAAATGTGAGATTTCTTATAGAATCCCTGTTGAGGATTCAGCAACTACCCTGTCAAGACACCTTGAGTCTTTTACCTTTCAATAATCTCACATTGTTCTGAACTCCAGTGAATATAGGCCTAGCCTTCTCATAAGATAAATACTTGACCCTAAAAATCAGCCTAGTGAACCTTCTCTGAACGTTCCCAACATGAGAAGCAACATCGGAAAATGCTAGAGAAATGTTTCTAAGAGAACAGACAAATAAATGAGCCTCAGATGTTAACATTTCATTAGCATTTAAATAATTGGAACAAAGTAGGAGAAAAACGTTTATCACTGAAGCTGTGTGCAAATTGCTTTAAAGAATAAACAATGACGATTGAAACAAAAGAGTAATAAGAACTCTGTCTGAATAGCTGAGGTTAGAAGTCACATGACATAGGTTATAATCCAACAGGTTTATTTGCCATCACAGATCGGAGTACTACTCCTTCATCAGATTAAGTGAAGAGAAGCGCGTAGACACAGAATGTTGAGGCAGAGAGATCACTCGCACCATCTGTACAATATTTTGGAGTGCTGAGAGGCTGAATAACAAGTCTGTGCAGGTGATCAAGAGTGTCAGACAGTGTGAGTAAAGTGTCAACAGCTGAATAACAAACGAAGGTATGACCTATGATCTGATTAATTGAGACAGAGATAATTACAAAAAAAAGCAAAAATAAAGTAGTGCTGGAGAAAACTAAATGGCTAGAATAACATGATAGGAGAGTCGCTTGGCGAAGGTCAAACCAAAATAACAAGTAATCCAAAACTCTACAACCTAATTAAGGAAGAGAGATCATAATAAGTTATCGAGGTGATGGTATCAAGACAGGACAGTAAGGAAGATTTTACAAATACAGAAGTGTGGTGGGGTTACATTTAGTGCAACCAGAAGACCTCTGCCCAAGGCTCAACGTGAATATTCAAGTCAACAGGAGATGCGTTAACACCAGATTCATCAGCCGTGCTCCCAAGATAGTACAGAATATCACCCAAGCACAATACAATGCCATCCATGCTCTTCAGACCAAATGCAACATGGTCATCAAACCAGCAAAGTAGGAGCTGTCATCATACAGAATAGAAAGGACTACTGCAAAAAAAGGGTACTGATAACTGAACAACCAGGAATACTACAGACAATTACCTGCCATCTGACCAAAGAACACCAGACTGATCAACTTCAGACTTCCCTACGCACTCTCATCCCACATACTTCTCGTGTAGGGGACTTTACTGCCTTCCGAAGATACACAAAGCCAACACACCTGGACACCCTATCGCATCAGGCAATGAGACCCTATGTGAGAATCTCTGTCAAGGGCATCTTGTACAGGAGACCCCCAGCTTCTGTTGCAACACTACAGATTTCTTACAAAAACTCAGCACCCACGGACTACTCAAGCCCAGAACATTTCTCGTTACAATGGGCGTTTCAGCATTCACCAGCATTCCCCACAATGACGGCATCACTGCAACACACTCGGTACTCAATACCAACAACTGCCAATCTCCGGGCACCATCCAACAACTCATCCACTTCATTCTCGACCACAACATCTTCACCTTTCACAACCAGCTCTTCACCCAGACACATGGAACAGCCATGGGGACCAGATCGGCATCCCAATATGCCAACATTTTCATGCACAGCTTCGAGTAAGACTACTTTGCTGCAACCACTGCTGTTCACCAGATATATCAATGTTATTTTCTTCCTTTGGATTCATGGTGAGAAATCACTGAAACTACTAAACAGTGATATCAACAAGTTTCATCCCACCATTAGACTACATTTCGGAATCAGTTTCAGTCTTGGACACATGCATCTCCACCAAGGACGGACACCTCAGTACTTCACTCTAACACAAACCCATGGATAACCTCTCAATGCTGCACTTCTTTAGCTTCTACTCTGACCATATTAAAGAAGCCATCCCCGATGCCCAAGCCCTGTGAATACACAGGATCTGCTCAGACAAGAAAGAATGCTATGGACACTTAAAGATGCTGAAGGATGCCCCCATTTGAATGGGATCTGATGTTGAACTCCTCTATCGCCAGTTCTGATGTGACACAGTGAAAAACTGCTACGTCCTCCTTAGAAGACGGACACAAGACACGACCGATAGAGTATCCTTCGTGATCCAGTATTTCCCGGAGCAGAAAAACTATGCTATGTTCTTCACAGCCTTCGTATCATGGATAATGAAGAAGATCCTGACCCCACATCTCCACTTCTCACTTTCAAACTACTGCCAAACCTTAAACAGATCATCATTAGCAGCAAACCACCCAACAGTGGTTTCAGGATAACAGTGACCAGAAGAGATGCTATCTCAACAACATTATTCTGACCCTTCAGAGACCTGTTATTCAGCCTTGTGGCACTCCATTCGCACCATTTGTACAATACTTTGATATCTCTGCCTATAAATTCTGTATTTGTGTGCTTTTCTTCTCTTCACCCTGATGAAGAAGCAATGCTCTGAAAGCTTGTGATTTCAAGTAAAACCTGTTGAACTATAACTTGACATTGCCTGACTTCTAATCTTGTCCATCCCAGTCCAACACCAGTACCTTCACATCACATATAGCTGAGATTGTGAAAAGTCATTGAATGTGAGATTGAGACTAAAACATAATGGCTCTCATGATAGGGAGGTGTGAGGCAGCAAGATGTAAATAAGGATTTTGTTAAGATAACCCAGCAGTGTCCTTAATGTGAAGAAATGGACTGTCTTATGTGGTACTAGGCGCTGATAGAAAGTAACTTCACAGGATTTAGGACCAGCAGCAACTGCAGGAAATTAGGTGCTGATAGCTGGATAGTAACAGGTCAGAGAAATTTATGAAATACAATTTTGCAGCATGAATTTGTAATTTATGTACTATAGCCATCACATTTTGGCACAATCCTAAGCATTCATAGGAAGTCTAAATTGTATTCAGGAATACTTAGTTATATGAGGACCACTTTGTTTCATTTCAGTACCTCTGAGGAATTGCATTGTGCTGCATTCAGTTTGCCTCAGATGAAATTTCTTTGTGTGGGGTAGATTATGACTAAAGCAAAAATAGCAACTGCTCTGAAATGTTTGACTGTAGAAGAAATGATGGGAAGGATTAGTCAATAATGAATGGATCTTTGCAGCAAATTCAGAAAGACAGACTTATATATCACATGCATAGGTCAACTTGGTATGGAAAACACCATATTTCAGGAGCCCAAGGGTTTCATCAGAACCTTCACATTTAACTGGCTGAAAACTCCCTTGAAAGATCAGATTACTTGATAAGCAAAGCTAAAGTAATTATTATCTGTGAATTGTGTATAAGCAATGGAAAAATAGACTCAGGGCTATCTGATTATCATGTTAATGTACTAACATTCATGATCACAATCTCAGAATTAACTAAGGACAAATGTTTGTATAGTCTTCCATTCACACCAATCTAAGAATGAGTAGATGATGATCACTGGATCTCAATGGCAATATGTCTTTGGAAGAGTGTGCCTTAACCTGTGAGTACAATTATTCATAGCTGCTGATTAGCTACAGACTGTTGAAAGTGTTTCCAAAATGTGAGGGGGGAGTGCTGTGAGATTCTGCTCTGATATCCCCTCAACTCCCAGCCATTCTTCAAGCCCCACTTAGCTTGTAAATAAGACAACCCTCTCGTTGGTGCAACACTTACCTGAATATTGATTAAAAAAAACACATTTTTGTTGAAGCTTTTCATTTTGCACTCATCAGGACAATTTGCGATAATATCAGTGTAAAAGGGAGCAACAATTTAAACTGTATGAGAGGAGTGAGATGATTGATGAGTGGATTGCCATGAAACATTTCTTTTTGGCAGTATTCAGATTCTGTGCTCCCAGTGACTAATTGTCTGACAGTCAGAAATGAATTGAATCACTTGGGACAATATGGGAGGTGCCCCAGTGCTAGTCATTTAAGGTTAGCACTCTTCGGTTCTACAATGAGCTCATTTATGTGGTCAAATGACTGGAGTTTGAACGTCATGTCTGTATATCCATATTCATGACCTGGAGGAAGTAGGATAACCAGTTATCTCTCCCATCTTGTTGAGGCCATTGTGAGCAAACGTGATGGATCGTAAATAACTTAATCTGCTGGCCTGCGTTCTTAACTCATTGTGTAGTAACTACAGCTTGCACCTTTATTAGTTTTTCAATCCTTGTTTGGTTTACACCTATGTTTCTGTTCACTTTATAGCAGTACACAGCTTTTGATGAGGAGCTATTTTTTCCTCAGCCTGCCAGGATGAGATAGAACATAGAACATAGAACATAGAAAAGTACAGCACAGAACAGGCCCTTTGCTCCACGATGTTGTGCCGAGTATTAATCCTAATGTAAAATAAAATAACTTAACTTACGTACCCCTCAATTCACTGCTATCCATGTGCATGTCCAGCAGTCGCTTAAATGTCCCTAATGACTCTGCTTCCACCACCACCGCTGGCAACACATTCCATGCATTCACAACTCTCTGCATGAAGAACCTTCCTCTGACGTCCCCTCTATTCCTTCCTTCTAATATCTTAAAACTATCACCCCTAGTGCCAGTCAATCCTGCCCTGGGGAAAAGTCTCTGACTATTGATTCTATTCATTCCTGTCATTACCTTGTATACCTCGATCAGGTCTCCTCTCTTCCTCCTCCTCTCTAGAGAGAAAAGTCTGAGCTTAGTCAATCTCTGTCTGTAAGACAAGCCTTCCAGTCCAGGCAGCATCCTGGAAAACCTTCTTTGCACCCTCTCCAAAGTCTCGTATCTTTCCTATAGTAGGGCGACCAGAACTGGACACAGTATTCTAAGTGTGGCCTCACCAGGGACTTGTAGAGCTGCAGCAAAACCTCGTGGCTCTTAAATTCAATCCCCCTGTTAATGAAAGCCTAAACCCCATCTGCTTTCTTAACAACCCTATCTACTTGGGTGGCAACTTTGGGAGATCTATGTTCTTGAACACCAAGATCCCTCTGTTCCTCCACACTGCCAAGAATCCTGTCCTTAGTCCTATATTCAGCATTCGAGTTCAACCTTCCAAAATGCATCACTTCGCATTTATCCAGGTTGAACTCCATTTGCCATTTCCCAGCCCAGCTCTGCATTCTGTCTATGTCACGCTGCAGCCTGCAATAGCCCTCGATACTATCAACAGCACCTCCGACCTTGTGTCATCTGCAAATTTACAAACCCACCCCTCAACCTCCTCATCCAGGTCATTTATAAAAACTATAAAATGCAGAGGCCCAAGAACAGATCCCTGTGGGACCCCACTCAACACTGACCTCCAAGCAGAATACTTTCCATCTACAACCATTCTCTGCCTTCTGTCAGCCAACCAATTTTGAATCCAGATAGCCAAATCTCCCTGTATCTCATAATTCCTGACTTTATGAATGAGCCTACCAGGGGAACCCTATCAAATGCCTTGCTGAAGTCCATATACACCACATTCATTGCTCGACCTTTGTCGACCTGTCTTGTCACCTCCTCAAAGAACTCAATAAGATTTGTGAGGTATGACCTGCCCCTCACAACGCCATGCTGACTGCCTTTAATCACGCTTTGCTTTTCCAAATAGTCATAAATCCTATCCCTCCAGAGTTCTTTCCAAAACTTTGCTGACCACAGACATAAGACTGACTGGTCTGTAATTGCAGGGATTTACTTATTACCCTTGAAAAGAGGAACAACATTCACCTCCTTCCAATCCTCTGGTACGACTCCCATGGAGAGTGAGGAGGCAAAGATCTTTGCTAGTGGCTTAGCAACTTCCTTTCTCGCTTCCTGGATTAGCCTAGGATAAATCTGCTCTGGCCCTGGGGACTTAATTTTTCAAGCATAGCTCACTGCTTCTGTGCATCTCCTCCAATGCTGTCATTGCTGACCTAGGCCTGACTGAAAATCAGCATGTCTAGGCTGTTGAATTGACATACACAGTACATTGTGCTATTCAATCCATTTGTATTGCCTTTGTCTGTATCGGAACCTTGCCCGAGTGTGACGGGATTGTCAACTGAGATGAATCCCTGGATGAGCTTGATCCTGTCCTTGCCCAATGCCTAGGCATAACCTCCATCAGAGACTGATAACGATTGATTGCAGACTGATAACCTGGCTATAATAGTTGCTCATTGCCTCACCTACTACTTCAGTTTTCTGAAATTGTAAAAAAAACTTTCTCTGTGGATGTGGGCATCTCTGATGAGACCTGCATTTATCATCCCTTGCTGGTTTTTACATCCATTACCTCCACTGGATACCTAGACCATAGGACTGGGAGTAAGCCATTCAGCCCATCGAGCCTGCCCTGCTATCCAATACGATCAAGGCTGAACAAACAGCTCAGTGTCTTTTACTCACCTCAGCCCCATAAATCTGCCTACGATTGATAATCAGAAATCTGTCAATCTCTCCCTTTAAATATACTCAAAAACCCAAGCTGCTTCAGCCCTCTCGGATTGGAAATTCTAAAAATTCACAAGCCTCTGAGTAAAAATACTTACTCCTCATCTTGGACCCAAATGGCACAACCCTTATTTTTAAGTTGTGCCCTTGTTCTAGATTCTCCAACCAATGTGCTGGATATAGTCAAGGCTTTGCCCTGACCACAGCCCAATTATAGTACTGAAATCTTTGCTCCAGAACTAGCCACATGTCTAACCAAGTAGGTTCAGCCAAATGACAATGTTGGTATCTACCCTACAATACAGAGAATTGTCCAAGTATGTCCTATCTAAAGAAAGTTAAACTAAATCCAATCCAGCCAATTACCACTTCGTCAATTTGACTTGTGCCTTACAAATGGTGGATGGTCTTTGGTTACATTGAGTTACACAGTGCAGATGTGCTCTTGTAGCTATGATATTTTCTAATAGTTGCTCCAGTCAAGTTTCTGATCGGTGAGAATCCCGAAGAGTGTAATGTAGCACTTTCCATTTGCATGAGTGAGTGCAGCTCCGACAGCACTCAAGAAGCATGACGCTGTCCAGAACAAAGCAACCCATCCATTACCTTTAAATGTTCATTCCCTCTGCCAGTGATGCACAGTAACAGCATTGTGTACCATCTATAGCTTGATAGCAACTCATGAAGACCCTTTTGACAGCACCTTCCAATGCCATGCCCACTTCATCCAGCAGGACTAGGACAGCAGATACATTGGGACACCAATATCCGTACGTTCCCCTCCAAGTTACTCACCATTCTGACTTGGAGATATCCTTCAGTGTCGCTCGGTCAAAATCCTGGAACAACTTCCCTTGTAGCACAAGGTGGTGACTGCATAAGATGGGTTCCAGTGGCTCAAGGCTCACCACAACCTCCATGAAGGCAATAGTGCAGGGTTGGGCTTGTTGGGGTGTTGCTAAGCCTGCCATTGCATGAATTAGTATTTTCCAAGGGTATAAGTATTATACTGTGCCTTGAGAGAAACAGCTTCATGGATGCAGTTACTGGCACATGTTTGTTATTTCTATGTTATTAAAATTGAACTCCTATCATCAGACTGTTCTGATGGGATTAAACCATATTCTTTTAATTATTAGTTCAGACTTTTGTTTTACTAATAGTTACAATACCACTGTAACCGCTATACTTTGCCACTCAAGATCTTGAAGAACCCTTTGTTTGTAACTGAAAATCCACAAGAGGTGAATTAGTTTCAGTGATCACTGACTGTGAGAATCTGGAAATGATACCAACCTCTGGATTGTACCTTTGTCTGTGGCCAATCTCTTTACTACAACTTGTTAGAAGTCTTGCAAAGATTTGTAAATCAATGACTTAACTTGTATATTGAATTACGGTGTATAGTTTTCAATGTATAAACTAAAGTTTTGCAACGTACAACATTGAAACAGACTATTCAGTTCAGTAGTGTGTACTATCTACAAGATGCATTGTAGGAATTCACCAAAGATCCTCAGACAGCATCTTCCAAACCCACAACCACTTCCATTTCGGAGGGCAAGGGCAACCGATACATGGCAACGCCACCACCACAAGCTCCTGTGCAAGCCACTCACCATCCTGACTTGGAAACATATTGCCATTCCTGCACTGTCCCTGGGTCAAAATCCTGGAATACTCTCCCTGAATGGGATTGAGAGTCGACCCATAGCAGGTGGATTGCAGCGGTTCAGGAAGGCAACTCACCACCACCTTCTCAAGGGGCAACTAGGGCCAGGCAATAAATGCTGGGCCCAGCCAGTAACACCCACATCCCACCAATGAATAAAGAAAAATAAACCGATCAATGTCACTGTTTTTGCTTCACGCAAGCCCCTTCCACCGAACTTTATCTAACTGTATCTTATCCATCATTCAGCCGTGTAAGCTTCCCCTTGATTTGATCAAATATACATTTACCCTTGATAGTTTATTTGTTTGATCTAGTGTAATTTTGAATGCATGGATGAGATCAGTTGTATAATTACATGTTTTGATTCGGGGGAGTGTTAAGGAAGTGTGGGCATTCAGTGTGTGATTGTATGCCCCATTGGAAGATTACTCTCATTTGTGAGTCATTTGCAAGCAGCACTCCTGCAAGTTTCATTAATAGCATTTTTTTTATTTCTGCCCTTCTGTCTTCCGCCACCTCCAGGTGTTGCTGTTTCTTCAAGAGGAAAAGGAAGAAGAATGCAGATAGGCACAAATGACTGCAGCTTTCGAGGGGCGGCGAGGTTCTGCTTGCATGTTCAACTCCCTTTGTTTCGGATGAAAATGCCACGTGACTGGTTGAGAAGCTTCAGACTCTGATCCTTGTTTTGTATGATGATTATTTTTTTGCCTGTGCCTGCGTGTTCTCCGCTGGGAAAGGATCCTCTTATTTTCCTTCAAAACACTCAGGCTCAATTGCACTTCTTACCATGATGACCAAATTCCCACAAGAGAGATGGCCAGACAAACGCAGATGCAGAAGTCCTCAGGCTTTTCACTTTTCCTGGCTGCGGTTTGGGGCGGACAGGGGGTGTGGGAGAAGTGTGGTTTGGAGGGTATGGGGATTGGGGGGGGTAAGGTGGTGAGGAAACTGGGCGATCGGCACCTCTTCCACACCACCACAAATCGAGATGAACAGTGTGGTGAAACACTCGCTCCGGGTACAAATAGACTCTTCAGTGCCGAGCTGCCCACCCAGAGGAACGAGAAGTCAGCCAAACTGACATGGGCAGATACAGGTGCATTTGTCGCAAAAAAAAACAAAGTGGTTGTTCTATTTTGTGATGTAGCATATAAGCTGTGAGAAATTTTAAAATCTACTGTTTTTCCCCTCCTCCACTTCCCTCTTCCCCTTCACTGTTCAACCTTTTCTTGACCTTGTTTGCAACTTTTCGGCTTTGGCCGTTGTAAGCCGGCTGAAGTAATTTTTACGAAAAGAGATGGGCTCTTTTGCTTTCTTAAGGTGCACTTAATGTTGGGGTGGGTGCGCGTGTGTGTGGGTGTGGGTGTGGGTGTGCGCGTGTGTGTGTGTGTCTATGTTGCTGACATCCAGATTCGATCAAACGCAGTGTGAATTGTGAACACACACTGGCTGCTGCAGTAATTTCCAAGCCAGTACTGCCACTTTTAAACATGTTTTTTTTTAGTTGAAATGTTTGATGGTTATTATCCAAAGAGCACTGTTTCTGTGGAAACATTACAAAGTGAAAACAGCATTAATTTCCTTCCTGTCCTCCTCCTCCTCCTCGCCTTTCTCTCTCTGTCTCTCCCCTCCCCTAAGAGTTGGCACGTAGGATGCCTACAAATGTCACGGGCATCTGATCTAAGGGTGACTGCATAGCAGTTGCCAAAATGAATAGACAGCATATTTATGTACGCTTTGGGCAATTTTCACAGGGCACGAAGGAAAATTGTTAGGAGCACTGCATGTGGTGATGTCATCCTCAAGGAGACACTCTCCTGACTCTGGCCAGGTGGCCTGGAGCTTTTTCCTGACCTGTCTCCCTCCTTGTGATTGTTGTAGGATTTGCTCATCTTCGTAGGGTCCTAATGAGTGGCGTTCTTTTCATAACATGCAAGCAGCAACTTGAAAAGGATTGAATGCATTGGGACCGTAGGAAATGCTCCCAGTGTTTTGACCGAATGGGTGGGGGGGCTGTGAGGTGTAGGGTTGTGTGGTTGGGGTTTGTTTGGTCAGCATGAAGGGTGGGTGGGGTTTACAGAGGAATTCCCCTCTGTGACATATTCAGAAATCGGATCCTTAAGCAACTCCGTACCTGCTGGCCAGTGACTGCGGAGATTCCTGCTTGAGGTAGCTGTATCCTCAGGAAGCTGCAAAGTGCCTGTGGCTTTACTTACCCTCCTCATGCTGCAGCTGAAACCCAAAGGCTGGGCACCGGAGATGAGTTCATGGAGGTTAACCATTTTGCCAGAAGTGATTCCTCAGTTCTCCCGTGGGTTAGATAGCTGGGTTGAGGCAAATTGAGCAATGGAGATGTTAGCACTGCATCCCAGCTACATGTCTGGACACAACACCAGAGGGTCTTAGTATGGTTAAGTGACCAGAATTAACTAACCATACTATAACTAATGCCCCAAGTACAGTTCAGTTAAGTTTTAATAGCAATGCGAACTCACCCAAAGTACTTCCAAATGCAGTGAATCCCATCCACATCTGGATCATCCTACTCAAATCATTTGACATCATTGAGCCCTGGTTTTTATCTCTGAAATCTATGGATTGAAGTGATGCAATGTTACTCTGGACATTCCTGCTCACACATTCCAAATGATCCTGAAGAGGTGTCTGTAGGAGAGTCCTTCCTTGGGCGTTTGCACCAGTCTTAAAGGCTATTATCTGCAGTTATCTTAGTTCGCAACAGGCTCTGTGCTAGGTACATGAAAGTTTTTACTTGGGGCAGTCAGTAACTTCAGTGACAAGAAAATTCTCCTGACCATTCAGTAGACTGTTAATTGGCTGCTGATCATTGTAACCCGCAAACCACTATTAGTCAAACACTATAACAAGTCAAATGTCCCAGTGCATGGAAAGGCTGGTGTTGACCATCTGTTGCTGCCACATGCACTCCTGAACCTACCTAGGAGTTTTGATATGGCAAGATGGAAACAGAGGAAGCCGGCTCAGGCTGTGTGGGAGGAAGCAATCTTCTCTTTCAAGAGTTGTGCAAGCTGTTGGAATCTCCTTTTGTGGTCTCATCATGCAAAATGTTAACATTGTTCTCTGTTCAATATTCTGCTCTTTTTAACACTGAAACAAGCTGCTGGTTTTTAGTTACCAGGTTGTGCAGCAACACTTTTAATTGATTGTCAAAAAAACAATTATTTTAAATTGACACCTTTCCTGCGGGGGTGCAGAGAGGTGGGGAAGTGCAACTTCTCGAAGGCTGTCGTCCCAGTGCTTTGAACTAGACATTGTTCCTTAAAGTGCGGAATTTCTCAGGCCAGTAACTAAATGCGTTTCGAGAGATATTTCAAAGGAGGTATGAAGGCTCCAGGACCAGAGGGGCTGTTAGTGGGTAGTGGATTGCACTGGTTAAACTGTCTGTGTAGACAGTTCCCATTTGACTAGTCCTTTATCCAGGTATCCTCTTGCTGCTGTCAGGTTAACTTGTTAGTGTGGATAACTCCAGATGATCTGTTTACTCAAAGTACAATCTACTCGTTTCAAAATTGTGTAACTTGAATTATGTTGATGAGAATTGTACATGAATGCACTTGCCTCTTGTGCAATTTTATTTGACTTGCTTAATCCAAACCATCGGTTAATTGAGACTTTCTTTCCAAGCAAAGTACAAACTTGAATGACCAGAAGTAGACAGTATTTGGAGTGCTCTGGCACATACCTCACACTTGTGTTGATTCTCATCATATTTCACCATTCTGTGCTGTAACTTTCAAAGGGCTTAAGGTATTCTGTGGAAGAAGCTGACGGAGCAGCAGAGTGGGTGGGGGGGGAAAGACTTATTTGGGGAGTCGAGAAAGACACCATCTCAGCAGCAACAGCAAAAAAAAAGAATTAAGACTGACACATTGCATTGCTCAGGTTGCAATGAAGGGAAATTGGCTTGGGAAGCACTCCCCAGTGTTTGAATCTAAATTGATCATAGTCCCTTGTGTGTCTCTGCCAACTGTGGGCATCAGGGACCAAATGAGGCTGTGTTGACCGTGCTGAGAGCCCTGGAGAATGGCTCAAATTTGTTAGTGCAGTGCTGGTAAACTTAGAACATGTGATGCTGTTTCACCTCCTTTGCAACCCAGTCAGACAAGATCTACTTTCCAGGAGGCAGCTCTGTAAGAATTGAAGAACTGAAACATTTCATTAGCTGCAATTGATCTTACACTTTATTTTGTTATTTCGGAATACTCCTTATAGCCTTAAGAATTTCAATCAAATTTTATTTTAAAATACATTTTGTGGAAAATCATAATTGTTTGTATTCTTCCCAGAAACTCGAAGCTTTGAAATGCTCCTTTATGGCCCTTCTGTTGTTCCTTTATTAAAAGGTACAAAGAAGCTCAACATCTACAGTGTTTGGAAAACAGACTTGGAAAGGAGTTGTAATGTCTCCTGATGAGCTGCTGCAAGTAAACATTGTTACACATTCTGACAGGCAGAGCAACTCATCAAGTACCATTCCAAAATATAGATTAATGTCACATTCCAGTCATGAAACATGTTATGAAACTGCCCATACGAAAAAAAAACAAGCACTGAGAATTATCTCTAAAGGAACAGGGGAGCTCAGCTCTTGTGAACAACTTTTGGTGTCTGTTTTGGATGCTCTTTCTGTCTCAAGTGTTATGTTTTCTGTTTGGGTTGATCTTTCCTCATTGACCCTGTTGGGAGAGGCTGGGAACTACCTGAGGTAAAACGTAGAATTTTTTTTTAGAAAGAGGGTTACGTAGCTGTTGACTGGTGAAGTACAAACCCATTATAGATTCCTTAATAGCTGGTTGTTTGGAACTTTGATCACTGCTGTCAGAACTCATACTTGAACACGATGATTTTGCGATACAGTGGAGCCTATAATATCCAGTCACTTCAGGAAGAAGCCTGCCCTGAATCTCCTTACAATGCAGCTTTCAGGTGTAATAATATTTGAATGAGACAACATTGCAGATTTGTCTGACTCTTCCTCCCTCTCTTAGCGGCTGTTTTGTCAGGACCAACTTCCACTAAGTACTGTCCGAACTTTTCTAACAGGACCCAAACCAGTGGGTTTGGCTTGGTTGCTTCGGCAGGAAGGCTTCTATTTAATCAAAGTGACTGGAGGATTAGGTTTCACTATCAATGAGACTTCCTTTCGTTTGTTTTGCTCCGACCTTGAGCGTGTGAGTAAAAGCTGTGTTTTTACTCTTTGTGGTCTTGTAAATATAGCACACGTTCGCTTCCTGAGCATGAGTTTCTAAATAAAATTCTCAAAATTCTAGACTGTAATAATTACAAAAAAAAACAACAACCAGTTTTGGTTTGTTTTCTTGTTTTACAACTGTTGCTGTTTGTGCTGCTTGTTCTGTACCCACAGGGGAGGGTTCTCACGAGTTGGCCACAGTTTTGTTTTTGTATAAAATACAACTGTGGAAATCATTTTTTAAAAAAAAAATGGTTAAACATGTCTGTCCTTTTTCTTGCTAAAGTAACCTTTTGTTCCTATTTTCTTTTAAAAATTGAGAATTAAATAGTTTTCTATGTGCACTCCTGGCACCAGCCTGAGCTTACATTGCTGTCAACATTCGAACATTATGGTAAGAGATGGGGAAGTTTCTCTTTCTGAATTAACCATATGAGTAGGTTGCAAACCTTTATGTTGTCAATCCCATTATAGCACACACTGGGAAACGCTTGTCAAGTTTACCACCCATTTGATCTTTCTCTTGTTTCCTTTTAAAAGACCTTTTGATGTTTTGATGCTTCAACCCTGAATTCTGCAGTGACTTGTTTCCCTTTCTAAACGTCGTTTCAGCACTCCAATCCAGATCTAGACCAATCTTCAACAGATAGTTTTGCCTCTTGTCAAACTAAGATGGAAGGGGCTGTCCTGTGTCTAGCCATTTGGACACCACTTCACCTGATCAGCCTTCCACCTCAAGGCCTCTCATTTCCAAGCAGTTATTAGTAATCAAGCCACACACAGCATGATGTTTTCACTTTGTCCCAAATCCCCTTCCCATGAGGAATCTGTTTCAGCAGTGTGTCTGATTGAGATACAGTTGAACTGCTGATGTGTAACATTGGTTGGGCAGGGGAGAGAAGAAAGAGGAAAATTATTTTGTTTTAAAGTGAGTGTGATTGACCATTACTTTTTAAGATATATTTTGTGCTCATTAAGTTGCAGGGTGCCAGCACTGGGGAATAACGGAACACTACACCTCCCCCCAGCATATTTTGACCCTAGTAGTAGGTCTGGGTCTCTTCAGTTGGCTACCACATGGGGCTGTTAAAAGCTCTTTAGGCCACTTGCCAGAGATGCACTTCAACCCCAACCTCAGAAAATCCTTGATGAGTGTAGGTTTCCTGCCATTAATCTCTCCTGCTGGGCCTTCAATCTCAGCCGAGCCTTTCAGGCTATTGGTCCAGGCTGGATTTGAACCACAGGCTTGAAGGGCTGGAAGGGCAGCTCCACTGGTCTTCACTGTAAAACAAAAATGAGTTGCACTGGTGTCTCCCCATTCCCAATTGTCCCACTTTTTTGGATATCAGCTTGGAAAGAGTATTTGACTGCAGATAGATGGGGCAGCACTCCATAGCTGTACCCAACGTCATGGCAACAGATGCTGATCAAGTTAGGATTCAATCAAAACTTACCATTTGGTGATAAGAGGGACAGTATTGTCATTAAAAGTATTAATAATCCGCCTCCCATTAAAAGCCTCATCCTTAAGCTATAATAAATCCACCAAACTACATTAAAACCTAACCAAGTTGACTGCTTTGGCATGCTGGTCAGAATGATGCAGTCAGACTCATACAGGGTCTCAGCATCAGGCATATTTACACTTTACTCTTGGCACGACAGTTGACCCTAAGTAAATTTGGGAGGGCGCAAGTTAATTTAAATTCGAGCTCTTTTATCATCTGGACATAAGGACAATTTAATTCAGGCAATACTTGCAACTGAAAACTTACTTGTTATGTTTGAGAATCTTAATATAAATGTGCCTGTCAATCTCCTGCGACTGGTCCGTATTGTGCAAAGGTTTGGCAAGGGATTATCATATACTGGAAAGCTAAACTTCTGAAGTTCAGTCTTCACAATGAGCTGTAATATCACCTTAGTCCGGTGATAGCTGGTCCTATAATTGCTACCAAGATTCAACAAGGGAGGAGCTTTAAGAACATTGATCGTTGTCTCCATCCTTCATCAACCTTTTGGTCAGTGGGTCAAATTAATCTATCTTGAAACTGAGGTGTAAGGGGGTGGGGGGGGCTGTAGAAGGTGAGCCTTGAAGTGCTTGAGGTTGCTGTTAGCTGAATTACAAAGGTTGCACAGTTGGGCTCAACTACAGGAATGCAAAGTGCTCTCTGACAGGTGGAGTTACCATTCATGGGGGTGATGGCTGGTTATTGTACAAGAATGTTGCAATTACAGAGACTGGGTTAGGAATCATAGGTCATGTGCTGTGAGCCATACACACTGCTGTGTGTAAATAGATTGATTCTGGATTTTTTATTTAACTGATATTGTTTACCTGTTTTATTTGTGGCCAAGTTGCTTTTAGGTGGTGGGCAAAGGGAAGAAAAACCTGAAATTAGCAACAGGATGGAAGTTTCTAAATTCCTATAGGTTAGGAACCAGTCTCTAGCATATCGGAAGGGTTTGCTGGTTATATAGCACGCTCATCCTTACTTGCAACTAAGGGAGAATTTAAGGTGCAATTTCAAAATGAAAATACCTGCAGGTCCAAACAAAGGCTTCAAAGGAACCTTTCTTACCCACAAATTATCACCACCCACTGATCCACTATCCTAGAATATCACTACACCTGAGGGATACATTGCTCAAATGTGAGATTTGATTGGAGGGCAGGAGTAGGGATACCTACTGCAGTGAAGCCAGGCCATTCACTTTGCCTTCCAACTTGTAACTGCAAAGGAATATTCAAAGCCCTTGAGGCATTCTCCCACTTATAATGATCCCAGGATAGCATTACACCATAATTCATGTGGTGTTGAGTGTAGGTACCTGTACCCATGCATGTTGCCAGCCTTTATTTTAATGCTACAGCTCTTAAAGTGCTCCCCTTGGAGCAGGCGTCTTGAGCATTCCATCTGGTGGCCTGTTACTGTTGCAGTCCAACACACCATGCCACATCAGAACAGTTTGAGCACTTCTCCAAAGTTTTCATGGTCATGGATCTACGGTGGTGAAATAAAACATATTTCTCTTCATAGCGTTCACACATTGTGTTAAGAAAACCCACTTAGATTCTTCAATTCTGTGGGACTTGAGTAAGAAGCTCAACTTGAAGTTGCAAGTATTAATTACAGGTGTCTTTGGAAAGCAGGCTGTGGAGATATGATGCAGAGCCTTTGTTTTGCCCTGATGAGGGCAGGGAAAGGAACTGGTGACATGTCTGGAAGAATCAGGACTTTGCAGCTAGAATCCCATTGCTCCTTGTGTCCCAAGGAGTGGGACACGTGGGGAAAAATAGACAGCAGCCTCCTCAACTCCACTTTATTTCTCCCAGTCTCACTCCAAATTCAACTCTCAAAAATTGATCCGTTATCTGGAGTGCTAGAGTGAAGTGTGACATTTAAGAACCTTCAACTCAACGCTGTTTTTGTATCTGCAGTGCTCGCTAGAAGTTGGAGGGTGCACCTATGTAGAACTTCCAGTATTACTGAGCTGTGGATGAAACAATTCCACACAACACAGAAAAGACTGGAAATATTCAGCAGTACAGGAAGCGTCTATGGAGAGAGACAGACAGACATCCAGAGCAAATGTTTTGGTGGACGGAAGATTAAATGTTAATTCATGGTTCTTTTTCCATGGAAGCTGCCTGACCTGCTGAATGTTTCTGTTTTTATTTCTATTTCTTATTTTTCCAGCATCTACAATATTTTGCTTTTGTGACAATTCTGCCTGATGACATTTGGTGCTGCATTTCTGCACGTGGCTTCTCGTTCAGTGTTGTCAGCAATCCTCCCCCCCCCCCCCCCCCCCCCCAAAAAAAAAGTAAAGACCTGGTGTGGATCCATAGCCTGGTTAGAGAGTGTCTCTGGGTTGGCATTTGCAAAAGGACGCATTCATTGATTAGTCTCCTATTGCATCTAGCTCCACATTTGTATTTGTGATGGAGATGTTTGTTTGGCTGGGATTCACATACAGGAGTTTCTGTTCTACAGCTGATGGAAAATCACTTTCTCTGATCTTAATTTATAATGGTCAATTGACACTGTCTTTGTTTGGTACTGTGACATAAAGTGAAGGCCAGTGCTCAACTGGGCCCAGCTTTGCCAGCCCAAAATCCTTGTATTTGTTTTTTTTCCCCTCTTTTAATCAGTTTGGGTAGGGTCTTCTGTGTGTTTGGAAGTAGAAACTGCAGGATTGCACAGTCTTATCATTGTACTGTAGAAATGTTGCATTGTAAAATTCCAATTAAAACTGACATTCTTTCTACAGCACCTTTTTATTTTGTGGTGATGTACAGGGCTTGCACTTAACCTATTTAGCGCAAGTCTCCATCTGTATTTTGTCCTTGGTTAAGTTTTTAATCATTATTTTCCATTAAATTGTTCTGTATTCCCATAGGGTGGCTGAGCACATTACTCTGTTAATCAGGAACGGTTTTTTCCCCCAAATCTATGCCGATACCACCTTCAGGCAGCTGCCAGAATCAGTGATGAAAGCTGTGGAACAGAATCGAGGGAGGGACTGAATGGCCTCTTCTGCTTGTTATGTTACTAAGTAGGTGGTGCTCTGGAATCTTTAAAAGAGTGCTATATCAGGCTGCATTTTCATTCTTTTCTCTCTGTGGATTCCAATTCCCTTTTTCTCTCGCACTCTGCACACTGCATGAAAAGTAAAAGCCATGTGGTAGCCTTTTCAGCTGTTTGAGCAGCTCTTACACAGTTTATAAATCCAAAGTTGATAATATAATGAATTGAAGCTGCAGACTCCACAGTAAAGCAGAAAGCTCCTTAATTTTCACTTTGAGCACTACTTGTTCAATCTGCTGAGCTACGATTCTTGTGTATCTCACCCAACCTATAACATTCATTTGGAGGAAGTCGCAGGAACCCTGTTTCTAAAGTGCTTTACTTTCTATTAACCCCAATTATAGTTATCTCCTTTAGCCCATAATATCCCACCACTAATGGCATCTCAAGGTTAATTTAGTTTAAATTTTTTTTTCATTATTATAGAATGGGTTGTTTTCATTCTGTCTGTTCTGCCTTTCACCTTTTGCTGGTGAAATGGTTGGAATATTGGAGTATCATTCTCCGCTTTCAGTTGCATGAAAACTCTCCTTGGTAAATGGTTAGCATTAGATCTCAGGTTAGTGCTTTATTATTATGGACTGGTTCTAGCACTGATCTCCTAGGGGTCTTGCTCAGCAGGTCTGGCAGCGTCTATGGAGAGAAAACTGAGTTAAGGTTTCAGGTGGAGTACTGTTTTTCCCTCCACAGATGCTGCCAGACTTGCTGCACTTTTACAGCAATTTCTGTTTTTGTTTCTGATTTACAGCATCCACAGTTATTTTGGGGTTTTCTCCCAGTGGTCTTGTCTTTGGGGGTGGCATGGTGGCTCAGTGGTTAGCACTGCTGCCTCACAGCACCAGGGACCAGGGTTCGATTCCTGCCTCGGCTGATTGTGTGGATTTGCACATTCTCCCTGTGTTTGCGTGAGTTTCCTCCCATAATCTAAAGATGTGCAGGTCAGGTGAATTGGCCATGCTAAATTGCCCATAGTGATAGGTCAGGGGTAAATATAGGATAAGGGAATGGGCCTGGGAGTTAATCTTCAGAGGGTCGGTGTGGGCCAAAGGGCCTGTTTCCATACTGTAGGGAATCTAATTACTCTTGTTCGAATTGGATCATAATGTCCCAGTGAATGGCGATTTGTGCACAACAAGATCCTGCTAACAGCAACAGGGCAGCAACCAATTTTTCAGCAGTTGTAGTTTTAGGGTATTGATGTTGATGTCCCTTCAAGTATTCATAGAATCTTACACATCTACCTGAGAGGCAGGTGGGGGCCTCAGGTTGATGTTGCATTCAAAACATGCCTAAGTCATTGAACACAGTCATTGGATCTGTTGTTCAACACAGGGATTATAATTCAATGAGAGAATTGTCTAGCACAGCATATTTCCATAGATCTTGCAATAATTGGAAGAATACGAACCCAGGGTGTTGTGATGGTACAGGATAAAGCAGTAGGATTTGTTCCTTTTTTAGCCTATCAGGCATTTCCCAGTTCAGACAATAGCATCTATCAACAACCCTTGAGAATCCTCTAGTGCTAGTGAGAGCAAAACCTCGATTGTCTCAGGTTGCTCCAGTTCACCTCTTGGGTAGGAGCAACTCTCTCAGCTGACCCTGAAGAGTACCCATGGTTCCAAAGAGATCAGTAGGTTTTGGGTAAACACCAGTAAACATCATGGCAATATGTGATTGCATTCATTTTCGAAATGTGGCAGAAATAGAGTGCAGATCAAGTAGTTAGTTTAGAAAAGGAATTTGATCAGTTACATAGTAGGGATGACAGCTGGTAAATCAAATTAAATATGCAAATTAAATGGTTAAGCTGTAAACATGGGGAAGTTAAAATGCAGTTTATTGGTGGAGTTAGTTATGGCTTTTCTCATTCTTTTATATTGTCACTTCTACCTGCTCTGTCAGCCTTTTCTTATTCACAATTGCGTCCCCTCTCCAGTCCCCAAAATCTTCTGTATTAACCACAAAACCAATCTGGGATGGAAATGTGGAAAGCAAGTCAGTACCTGGAATTACTTCCTCTGGTCTCTCAAGCTTCTAAATGTGACCTTAACGTGGGGAGAGTGACATATCATGGTGTCAGCCCAAACAACCTTTCTCCATTCTTGCCTCAATTATGTTATTTGCCTTGACAGGTTGTGGGCATTGACATAAATGTTAATCAGCTTTTGAGGTAATAGAATTCCACATTGATGTGTACTCAAGATGAAAATTCCCACCTCTGTCCCAAAGAACACCTTCATTATAAGTGACTCTCTTATGTTCCTGATTGCCCCTATAAGCAGGGCTAGTGTTTTATGTTAGCACTATTGTTTCATTAATGCATGTTAATTCTGCTTCCTCCATTGATCTGTGGACCTTCTCTGGGTCTTTGGAACTTCATGAATTGAAGCGATGGAGCATGAAACCCCCGGCAACACATTTCAGACAAATGTTACAAGAATCACAGCATCCAATATTTTTCTGAAAGATCACTTCTAGAGCCTGTTTTGACCCACGCTACCTTCTGCATTTTGTCAGCCTCTATTCTCTCTTTCCTTGTTTTGCATTTATTCTTTGGGATTCTCTGTTGTTTCCTTAAGATTGTGCCCCAAATCTTAGTGTCCTATGCTTGTTGCACATTCCTCTCCCATCTTTCTGACCTTGCAATGACTTTGTCAATCTGGTGCCCTTGTTACATTATCGTAGAAGTGTTGCAGCATAGAGCAAGGCAGGTGTTGACTTGCTTTTCACCTTTTCATCCCAGATTGGTTTTGTGGTTAATATATCATAGTTGTAGCATAGAGCAAGGCCATTCAGCCCAATGTGGCCATGTTGATAATGCATAAGAACTGCCCCCCCCCCCCCCCCAACCACCATGTCGTTGGAATCCAGTGAGTAGATACATGAAATTCCTAGTGCTCTGCCACAGTTCAACATCGGTTCAATTCTTGGTTCCTCACTTGCCACCTTTAGGTTTCTCCCACCATAGGTTCAGCCGTAAAGGCCTCATCTCAAGACATGAGTTCAAACTCTACTCTGGGGACAATCTCAGCTGATACTGCACTGCAGTGCTGAGGGAGGGCTGCACTGATGACACTGGTTCAGATGTTAAAACTAAGGCCTGTGAGCATACTTGTAATGTCCTAATTTGGAAGAGAAGTCCCTCCCAAGATGGGGGGAGAAAGAAGGATTGGAGGGTAGAAATTAAACCCTTTGCCTTGCTTGCTAGGACATTGTATTTCTTACTAAATATAGAGCAACAATTTACAAGCATTCCCACGCTGGCAGAAAATCAAATACAAGCAAACTAAATGCTTCTATTTTCAACTGTTTTATTAGATGTCTGATTGTCAGCTTCACATAGATTGAAGAGAATTCTTTATTATTTCTTCTGTGGGTCTTAACTGGACGCAGTTGCCATTCCTGCTGTAACTTTGAGAAACTGTGGAAACACTGCATACAATTTTACAGTAATGCTTTCTAGCAGCTCCCTGCACTGGGCAAAGGATGATACTGAAATGTCCTTCTTTAGGACAGCAATCTATAGGGGAAGCATCAGGCAAGTGTTCACATGCTGTAGCTCCCCCCTCTTTACAGATTTTTAAATCAACCCATTCAGCGATGTTGGAGCAGATGGGATTTGACTCCTGGCCTCCTAGTTCAGAGATCAGAACACTACCATGCTCCGCAGGAGCTTTCCCATCTTTAATCTTTGTTGGAAGTCCCAAACACCCTGTCCAGGTGAGTAAAGAAAGGGGCAAAGTTGGTGTTCGGGTTCTGATGATGCAGGTCATGAGCTGGGGCCCCTCCACATAGTCCCCAAGGGATGATCTTATGGAGGCCCCAGGGCAGGTTGTATCCAGCGTGGTCTTCCACAGACATCCAGACACTCAGTAACATAAAGGCCCACATAGTTAACGGGTGACACTTGAACAGCAGCGGAGTGGTGCTGCTCCAAAACCCAACAGTCAGCAGCTCCCAACCCCCGAGATATTGGGTTGCCCACGAGAAAGGTGCCACATACTCATGGTGGATGGCATGAAGATTCTTGTACAGCCAGCGACTTTTGTGGTGGAGCAGGTGCCAGCAGTAGTACTGGAAGTCAAACACCAGCAGACAGCTCAGCACGCCAGTCAGGAATTGGGTGAATGTTGGAGCCCTTACTGGCAGTGGGGCAGATGGATCCCAAAACCAATTGATGGCAACCCCGGGAAGGACATAGAACAGGTGGTTGAAGACTGCCTGACGGAGGCACTGGCCCATCATCTGTAAACTCGGCTGGTTCTTCTGAATCTTATATTTGGAAAGCAGCGGCAATCGCTCTCCAATGAGGTCCATGAGAGCGAAGGGGGTGGAGAAGAGGAGGTAGCCGGAGAAAGCCAGAAGAACAGGGAAGGCTGGAGACGTCACTGTGGCTGTGTGGTGAAGCCGAATATAATCCCAGAGCACCTGGAGGGCAGTGTTGCAGCGATCAATAAAATCCATGTAGCAAATCAAGTGTGTTGATGGAGCCAAATACTTCCCCTAGTCTCTGCAGGTACTGAGACAGCCTCAATCTTTCTCCACCTCCCCGCGTTCACTTTGTGACTGAAGGTTATTGCCCACCACTGTTTATATCATGTGAGCTGAACCAATACTGACCCTTTTCACTTTAATCCACACATACAAAAGTATTTGTTCTAAATGCAGGGCCTTCTAATTTATTATCAAGTGTCCAAGAATTCCCTACTGCAGAGCTGGTGAATTCTTGATATGGAATACGGTACAGAGCTAATCTCCATCTAATGCTTAAAGTCCACTTTATCCCTCCGACTTGGTAGAGAACCAAGAACCAAGATAAGCTTCCTTAATAATACTGCAGGCTTTGCAGAATTGAAACTTGTTTTTGCAGACCTTTTGAGTCTTCATTGGTGCCACCTTGAGTGCCTTAACATTAGAGAATCAACTGGTAGTAAGTTCAAATAGTTGTGGTTAACGACAAGGTTAAGTTAATTGAAACCATTATCAATCATTTTCAATATGTCACCATGAAATGAAGGAGAAGCTGCCAAAAGCATGTAAGGAGTATTGACCAGATGTTCAAGTTACTTTCAAGTATTATGCTCTGTTATTAGGCAACAAACATTAATTAATGTTGTTAAATTCACCTTATTAATGTTGCAAATGATGCAACCAATTTTCCCCCTCCATTCCAATTCTAGAAATTTAGTGATGTTACATTCTTGCCGTTTGACTTTATACTTGGGCTAAGTCTAATATCAGTTGTCAGGAAGATTACTAGAGCTTGTACCGATTGTAATCGACCGGATGTGATTCTGTAATTAGGTGTCACTTGCTCAACAATCCTATGTGCGCCAAGAATTATCAGTCAGGGTCACATACATTTATACTCACTGAGCGGGTAGGGGTTTATGGAGATGGGGCCCTGTCCTCTGCAAATGGGAAACATGTATGTCAATGTTCTGCCTTTTACAGTTGAACAAAAGAGCACTGTTTCATGGTGCAGACTCCAAAGCAATGGATTGACCTAGCAGGATCCACTTGTTAGCTAATCAGGCCCCTTTTTCTCAAATAATATAAGTTGTTAAAACTCAAAAGAACTGTGGATGCTTTAAATCAGAAACAAAAACAAATTGCTGAAAAAGCTCAGCATGTCTGGCAGCATCTGTGCAGAGAAATCAGAGTCAATGTTTCAGGTCAAGTGACCCTTCCTCACAACCCTATAAATTGTTGCCTTTCGAATTTGGGGTTCTTGCATATGTCCCGCTGAGTGAGAAATAAAGAGTTTTGGAGCTTATTGTCTTTTAACCATAGAATCTATATCAATGTACTAGGATACTATATCGATATCCTAGTTTAAAATTACATCCATGACACTGTATCCAGTTCTGGACACATGCTTCGAGGGATATATTAGACTTGGAGGGTTTAGGAAAATACTTAGACGTGGAAATCAAAGAACAAAGATATGGTGTGCAAATTATTAGATTCCCTACAGCGTGGAAACAGGCCCTTCAGCCCAACAAGACCACACTGACCCTCCGAAGAGCAACCCATCCACCCCTGACTAACGTACCTAACACTATGGGCAATTTAGTATGGCCAATTGACCTAACCTCTATGTTTTTGGATTGTGGGAGGAAACCAGAGCAAACCCTTGCCAACACAGGGAGAATGTGCAAACTCCACAGTCACCCAAAGTGGGAATCGAACCCAGGTCCCTGGTGCTGTGAGGCAGCAGTGCCATTATGGTTGTATTCTGTAGAATTTAGATATTAAGGGAAACTAAACAGACACAAAAATGCCACTGATTGGAGGTCTTGGACGAGGGTGTCATAGCCTATAAAGTAAAAATAGTCTCTATTGTAAAAAGACCTTCCATGAAAAACCAAGTCTTTGCACAAGATTGAAACTGTCTCCTACAACTTGCAATTGATGTTAGGTCAATTGTTAATTTTAAATGTGAGATGGATAGATTTCCATTAACCCAGGACCTTGAGGGGCTTGAGACAACAGGTGTGTCCATGACATTGGATTAAACATCAGCTGTGCCCAATGCTTGGTGATCCGCACAGTGGTTGGCGAGATTGAAAGGAATGTAGGAATAAGGCAACAAGATTTGAGGGGCTGAATGGTCACCTTGGTGGTGAGAGGTTTTGGGGATTTGCAACAGAATTGAGTGTAATATGGTAGCGCTTGAGGAACACTTCACTTCATACCGGCTATTTTACTTAATAACCCACGTACTGGGACAATCAAGTCGGAATGCTTTCTTTGTCTGGGAATTGAACAATTTGGTCCCTTTTTATGTGCTTTGAGGGGATACAATCAGAATTTCATCCTATGACAATATCCTTAAATGCAGTGCCCTTGGACGACCTTGTATATACCTGGACATTTATGATTAACCAATAGTAGTGGGAGAAATGCTAGTACCCTCTCAGTCTAAATGACATACTATTACAGCCTTGCGATAATCTTCACCAAGCACTTTGGTGAAAGTGACCACAATTCAGTTATGTTTACTTTAGCGATGGAATATATCACAGGCCAAAAGTTATAGCTAGGGGAAAGGCAATTATGATGTGATTAGGCAAGATTTTGGGTGCATAGAATGGGGAAGGAAACTTCAGGGGTTGGGCACAATGAAATGTGGAGCTTGTCCAGAAAACAGTTACTTGATAAGTATGTACCTGTCAGGCAGGAAGGAAGTGGTAAAGCAAGGGAGCCATGGTTTACTAAAAAACATTGAATCTCTTCTCAAGAGGAGGAAGAAGGCTTTTGTTAGGATGAGACGTAAAGGCTCAATTAGGATGCTTGAGAATTACAAGTTAGCCAGGAAAGACCTAAAAAGAGAGCTAAGAGCAAGGAGGGGACATGAAAAATTGTTGGCAGGTAGGATCAAGGAAAACCTAAACACACAAATATGTAACCCTATTGGTATATTAGGATTAAAAGAATGACTGGAGTAAGATGAGGGCCAATCAAGGAAGTAGTGGGAAGTTGTGTGTGGACTCCGAGGAGATAGGAGAAGTGCTAAATAAATATTTTTTTGTCAGTATTCACACTAGAAAAAGACAATGTTGTCATAGAGAATTCTGAGATACAGGCTACTAGACTGGATTGAGGTTCACAAGGAGGAGGTGTTAAGCAATTCTAGAAAGTGTGAAAATAGGTAAGTCCCCTGGGCCAGATGGGATTTATCCTGGGATTCTCTGGGAAGTCAAGGAGGAGATTGCAGAGCCTTTGGCTTTGATCTTTGTCATCATTGTCTACAGGAATAGTGCCAGAAGTCTGGAGGATAGCAAATGTTGTTCCCTTGTTCAAGAAGGGGAGTAGAGACAACCCTGGTATTTATAGACCAGTGAGCCTTATTTCGGTTTTGGATAAAGTGTTAGAAAATATTTGAAGAATTAGGATTTATAATCAACTAAAAAGGAATAAGTTGATTAGGGATAGTCAACAGTTTTGTGAAGTGGAGGTCATGCCTCAGAAACCTCATTGAGTTCTTTGAGAAGGTGACCAAACAGGTGGATGAGGGTAAAGTGGTTGATATGGTGAATATGGATTTCAGTAAGGCTCCCCAGGGTAGGCTATTGTGCAAGATACAGAGGCATGGGATTGAGGGTGATTTAGCAGTTTGGATCAGAAATTGGCTAGCTGAAAGAAGGCAGAAGGTGGTAGTTGATGGGAAATGTTCATCCTGGAGTTCAGTTACTAGTGGTGTACTGCAAGGATGTGCTTTGGGTTCACTGCTGTCTGTCATGTTTATAAATGACCTGGATGAGCACGTAGAAGGATGGGTTAATAAATTTGCAGATGACACTAAGGTCAGTGGAGTTGTGGATAGTACGGAAGGATGCTGCAGGTTACAGAGGAACATAGATAAGCTGCAGAGCTGGGCTGAGAGGTGGCAAATGGAGTTTAACGCAAAAAATTGAGAGATGATTCACTTTGGAAGGAGTAATGTGAATAAAGAGTATTGGGCTAATGGTAAGATTCTTGGTAGTGCAGATGAGCACAGAGATCTGTGTCCATGTACATAGTTCCTTGAAAGTTGACACCCAGGTTGCTAGGGTTTTTAGGAAGGCATACTGTGTGTTAGAGGGATTGAGTTTCAGAGACATGAGGTCAAGTTGTAGCTGCACAAAACTCTAGTGCAGCCACACTTGGAATATTGTGTATAGTTCTGGTAACCACATTATAGGAAGGATGTGGAAGCTTTGGAAAGGGTTCAGAGGAGATTTACTAGGATGTTGCCTGGTATGGAGGGAAAGTCTTACGAGTGAAGGCTGAGAGTCATAATATACTTATTACAAATAACCTATAAGTTATATTGAGTCAGTGGGTTTAAGACTTGGTAATACAGGGCCTTGAGACATCATTAAATGTATAACTGGTGTATATTCGCTCAGCAGTTTTCCCTTTCCTCTTTTCCTGACTCTCAATTCTTGCTGGTCCGCATGCATCTCCAGGATCTTCAAGAAGTCCTGACATTCCTGAGAACCACGAACCAAACCTATGTCTCGGTGCTGAAGACGACATTAAAGTGACTCGAATCCTATGAGCTTCCTGACAGGTAACTACAAGCACAGATGCTGTAGATCAGGAGAGTGTTATCAATGCAACATTTTTCCAAGAATCAGGCACTATATCTATAAGAGCATAAAAACAAAAGAGAAAGGAGCAGGACTAGGCCATTGGCCCTTTGATCTTAACGCACCCATAACGGCCAATTTAATTGTATCTTTAATCCCACTTTCTTGTCTGTCCCCAAAACCCTCAACTTTGTCCAACTCAACCTTGAACATTTTCAATCACATGGAGGATAGAATTCCAAACATTCTGGGAGAAGAAACCTCATCTTAAATGGGACATGCCTTGTCTTAAAACTCTGCCTCCCACCTTCTAGACTTCCATGACAGGAAACGTTCTTGCCATGTCATCTTTCTGAATCTTAAACAGATTAACAAGAATGTCCCTCAAACTTTCTAAATTACATGATGTGGAGGAGCCGGTGTTGGACTGGGATGGATAAAGTATATTAAAAAAAATCTCACAATACCAGGTTATGGACCAACAGGAACCTGGTGTTGTGTGATTTTTAACTTCTAAATTACAAATCACATCGGCCCAATGTTTCATCATAAAACCACTCCCTCCATCCCATCTGCACCAAATTTCTCTGAACTGCTTCTAAACGCAATATATTCCTCTAAATGACAAAACATGTAACATTCCAATGTGAATTAAGATGCAGTTCAGGTTTTAAAAAGGATACACATTTTAAGCAATTTTCTGTTCTAATGTAACAGCTTTCAAGTTTATAATTTCAAACACTACCCAGGGACCATAAATGTTCAAGTGCCATATTTTAGTGTCAATCAACAGCAAGAATTCAGTTCAGCAGGTAGTACGGAAGGCAAATGGACTGCTGGCCTTTATGACAAAAGGGATGGAGTCTAAAAATTACTAAAACTATACAAGGCACTAGAGTCCAGATTAGAGTGGTGCTGGAAATGCACAGCGTTGGAGGTTGCAGTCCTCACTTTCTCCTATACAAGGCACTAGTCAGACAACAGTTGGAATATTGTGAACAGTTTTGATCCCTCATCTAAGGAAATATATGTTGGCATTGGAGGCAGTCCAGAGATAGTTCACTTGTTGGATGCTGGGTGAGGCTGAGTCGTTTGGGCCTGAGGGTGGCACAGTAGCTCAGTGGTTAACCCTGCTGCCTCACAGTGCCAAAGACATGGGTTCAATTCCACCACACACACAGTTTGCACATTCTCCCCATGTCTGCATGCGTTTCCTTCCAAAGGTGTGCAGGTTAGATAGTTTGGCTATGCAAAATAGTCCAGTGTTCAGGGATATGCAGACTAGGTGGATTAACCATGGGAAATACAGGTTTATAGGGACAGTGGGGGGAGGTTGTGGGTTGTGTCAGGACACAGTGCTCTTTGGACACAGTGTGGAATTGACATACTGCAGGGATTTGAAGTACTCATGGGAGTTTAGAAGAATGAAAGGTGACCTGACTGAAACGTATAAGACGCTTAGAGGATTTGAAATGGCGAGATGTGGAAAGGTTGTTTCCCTTTGTGGGAGAGTCTATTTATACAGATAAGGAGGAATATCTTCTCTCAGAAGGTAGTGAACCTGTGGAATTCTTAGCCACAGAAGTTTGGAAGCTGTATTCTTAAGGATGTTCAAGGCTGAGACAGACATGTTTTAATCAGGAAGGCAATAGGGGTATGGAGATAAGGCAGGAAAGTGGAGTTGGCAGACCAGAGTTGTTTAATGCAACATAAAATTAACTGTTGGCACAGATATTGAGAAGTTTAATTCTTGCATTTGCTGACTGGATAATTCAGGGATTTTTAGAGCTGCTTACTCCAGCTTCTTTCTTGGTTCAAAGAAATTACTTCTGATAAAAGCATTTAGGTCCTAAAATCTTCACTTTGCAAACTGCGTTTTGCAAGCTCACATCCCTGATTCAGGCTTTGAGGCACAGTTTGGTTCCAATCCTTATTTGTCTCCGAGCAATAGTGGAATAAATAATTAGTAAAATTTGCACTAAACCTGATGGAATTTACACTGTTGAGCATCCTCCAGTTCCGTTTAATTATTCACAAACTCAATGCCCCTCCATGCCAAATCTGGTGGAAATACGAGACACTCAATTCTGGCTTCTTTGATTTGAATCCAGGTCTATTCTAAGGTCCCTTCTGTGTCCTCTCCAACTGCACCACATCTGTGAAATCCACTTTCTGGTCTGAAATCTGATACTTTGTCATCCTTTTTGCTCAGTCTTTGCAAATGGCTTTCACCCTTTCAAAACGCCCATTATCACCCTTCTGTTTAAAAATAACACAAATGAAATCACTCTGTTTTCTAACCTCACCAATGTGTGTGAATCTCTCCAATCGGGTCTTAAAATTTCCCAATGCATCCTAACAGGCTTAATCAAAGTTATGCATTACACCCTTCCACTGACTTTGCTGTGCTATTCCCCCAAACTCCCGACTATACCATCCTCATTCAACACACCTCCTCATTTGCTTTTTCCAACTTAGCCACAATATGTCCAGCAATGGCTTCTCTCTCTCTCATCCCCTCAACTATGTAGTCATTTGGTAGTGTGGAATTTAAATATTGCTGAAAAAGACATATTGTTAAAGCTTTTCACTTTCATTGAATCTCTACAGGATTATCCTAAGGACTAAAATGTTGTACTCCATAGGATAATTCTGCTGTTCCACATCTGTATGCTTCCTCTTAGTCCGCTGTTTGCTGTGTATGTGCTCGATGTTTTTCCATTCATCATCCACTCAGCAAATGAGCCAGACTTTGCTTAGGTTCAGCATTGAGAAGATCCACCTTTGGCCCCAAGCTCCATGTCTTCAGCATATATGTAAGGATTCTATCACCTGCATGGTTCAGGTTCAACATTGTTTATAATCTTGGAAGCTCAATGTGATTCTGCGCTGAGCTAACCCACTCCCTTCAGTGACCAGTGTGTTAATAACTGATCCCCCACTGATTCCTTCCATAAGCTTCAGTTTGTTCAAAACTTTGCTGCCACTTTCAACTAATTCCTATTCATCCTTGTCCAACTCACCTCAATATTAAAATTTATGACCCTATGTGGTTCTGACTGCTCCTTAGTGCTATATCCTCCTCCAGTTCTAAGCTCCGGATAATCCATGTCAGCTCCTTTGACAATCTCAACATACTCTAGGATTCTTAGGTCCTTCAAGATACTCTCCTCGAAACCCATCTTCTTTTAAAGCAAAGATTTAGTAAGCACTATTATCATTTGCTGAACCAACTAAAGTTGCGCACTAGCTTTTTAATTCTAGATTTTACTGAATTCAAATTCCATCATCTGCTATGGTGGGATCTGAACCCAGTTCCTGGAACATTACCTAAATCTACGGCTGAATAGTGATACTATTAGTGGCCTATTATCAAGGTCTGACAGCATAGGATCAGACGTAGACTATTCAGCCCATCGTGTATTCCACTGTTCAGTGAGATTAATGTTGATCTTCTACCTCCAATGTAATTTTTCCACATTATCCCCTTATCCCTTTGTCAGTTTCCAGAAATCTATTGATTTCTGTCCTGAGGCTGCTCAATGATTGAGTTTCCACAGATGCACCGCCCTCCAGGTAACAAATTTCAGCTTGATCTCGGCCTTATTCTCAGGACAGAACATTTATAGTTCCCGGATTCTGGAATTGCCGGCTGAGGGAATATTCTAAGTCATACCCACCGTGTCAGTTTTGATTAAATCATCTCTCATTCTTTGAAATTTTAGGGAATGTAGACACAGTCAATATAATCTCTCATCAAACAATGCCAAGGATTAATCTGGAAACCTCCACTGCATTTTCTCTATGACAAATGTGGCTTGAAATGAATGCCATTGTACTGTTTGCTGCAACTGCATTGCAAGCTTTCAGTGACCATGGACAAGGAACTCACAACCCTTTTGGGAACACATTATTAGCACTGTTACCATTTAAGAAATATTCTGTTTCTAGAACTTCAGAATCTTTCACATTATAATCCAGTTACCTTTTCAGCTCGAATATATTCCAGCTTCTGATGACACTGGTTCTATCCCAAACCGCTGACTGTTACCAGCTTTTATTTTTGTTCATGTTCAGATTTCTAGCATCCACAATATTTTGCATTCGTTGTTAGGGAGACTTTTCAGCTCGCTGCATTCACACTGTTTCAAACAACCCAGTCAATTCCACTCTTTTCCCAAATATTAACATTTCTTCTCCTTTGAGTATTTGTCCAGTTGCCCTTTGACAGCCCACCTGAATCACATCAAATAAGTTACTCGATGCATTCCAAACTTTCATTAATTGCTCAGTGGCACTGAAAGGCTTTGGAATACGTGCATATTTCAACAGTTATTCAAGCATTCATGGGTAGATCTAGGCATGTCTCTCTTTAATTACAGTAAGTCAAAGGCTGAATATTCCAAAGGAACTCACTCATCCCCTGAAGGAATGTGATGGAATATTCTCCACTTGCCCAGCTGTCATTCCCTCTGTGTTGGTGGGTGAAAATTTTGCAACGCTCTTCCCTTGTGGGTATGTGAAGTGCAGCCGGTGATGGCCATATCCAGGGGACAGCTATTGGTTCCATATTGCCCCAAGAACAAAAAACTACCTAGCACGCTTCTTAAGTTAAACTACGAATCAAAACGTGTGACGAAGTGGCTTGTTGCTATGAAACAACTTGACAACTTGTCTTGTTGAAATCTGCAGCTGTTCTTGGATTCTGAGGCAAAGCAATGAGAGTGAGTTTACCTTCCTTCCTTGGGCATATGTTGCTCTCATTCAGAATGGAGACGAATCCAGGAGTACTTGTACTTTCATAGCATATGGTACTGTGGGATGTGACTTGTGTCTGAGCATGCCACAATTCAGATAATGGATGTTCAGCCCATCCTCTCTGTGCTGTAGCTCCACAAGAGGAATTCATCGAGTGCTACTCACCTTGCTGTGCCCTTGGTCTGAACCACTTGCTGTATAAGGAAGATTTAAAACATGGTGTGATTGTTTACTTAACCACTTCCCTTAAATGGGTGTCCTCTGGCTCTTAATCCTCCCAGCAATGGGAATGGCCTCTCTCTCTCTCTCTCTACGTCCCTCACCATTTTGAAAACCTCGATCAAATCCTCTTTCAACATTCTCTTCTCCATGGAGACCGGTCCGATTCCTACAGCCTCTCCAGGGACCTTTCAGGCTGGAGGTCAAGTCATCAAAAATATTGAAGAAATTGATAAGTCTCTTGACACTAAAGGCATCATGTGTACGGGGAGACTGTGGAAGTACGGGAATGTTGGAGCAGGCTTGGTGGGCTCAAATGGCCATGAATTTGTGATACAACTATCATGGAGTTTTCAGAACAGGCCTGTAATGTGCAGTGGCTTTATAATCACAATTCAATCTACAGCAAAACACCATACATCTCAAAACTGACAAAACTAAAGTTTATTTTAAAATACCATCAACTCTACATACATGCAAATGAGTTCTTTTCCTATTTTAAAATATCTTGCCAGTGTTTGTCACATTATGTCTTTTGAGTGGCAATTTTGCACAAAAATCAGAAATATGACTCACTTGAATCCTATTACTGCACCCAAAAAATACTATTTGTTTATAGCCATAGCAACAACATGCACTGGGCTAACCTGCCTCCAACCTAAGGAAATCAATTTAAACTTCAGGTTTTTTTTGGGGTGGGGGGTTTAACCAGCTTCCCAATGCTGGACAGGGAACCTCAACAATCATTAGTGCAAATCAGAAACTTCCAATGGTACCAGAGATATTATACAACCAAGGTGGTCTGAAAGCTGCCCAGTTCCTGCCTGCATTCCTAGCCAAACGTGATTGACCCAAGGCATTAAAACTCCCCCGAGAGACATCACTGCACGACCAACCTTCCCACCCTTCAAAGTGCCGTAAGATTTGATGAGAAGCTGCCCTGTGGACCTGACTGGATAACTGTGAATTATGTCAGTGGCTAAGCACTCTGTGGGCCAGACGTCAAGGTGGACTGGCAGGATCTATGCAGATTGTTCCTTTCAGGGGGATGCAGGCAATGGGCAGTGGTCACTGTGACAGGACAACTGAGAAACCCAAAGGCACTCATTAGAAAAGGGACATTTAGTCATTTCTTAATATGGAAAAGTTACATCAGAATTAGGGACTATGTGGGGTTAAACCCCTGAGACAGCCAGGTAATTCAGGTTACTGAGATGTGGCGAGTGGAGACCTGTGTATTTCTTGTTTAGACAGGCACTGGAACACTCACATGGTAGCTGACTTACTTTAGGCTCAGGTTTTGGTTTAAACAGAGAAATAGCTTCCTTTCAATCCCTCCCCTCTCCTTATCCCTGAACACATTCAGGTGATACAAAAACCTGGCAGTCACATGTGTGGGTGGCTCTTGGGGTATGGAAGATACAGTTGGCAGAAACACAAGCACATGACAAAGAGACTGAGAAGGAATAGCAGCTCGAGAGAGAGAGAGAGTGTGTCTAAAGTATTTTTAAAACGAAATGAGAAACAGGAGGGAAAACCTTAAAGTAGGAGACACACACCAGCTCTCCACACACAAACACACACACATAGACACACCCCTGCCCTCTCTCACACACACACAGCCCTGCCCTCTCACACACACACACACACAGAGCCCTGCCCTCTCACTCACACACAGAGCCCTGCCCCCTCTCTCACACACACAGAGCCCTGCCCTCTCTCACACACACAGAGCCCTGCCCTCTCTCACACACACACACACCCCTGCCCTCTCTCACACACACACACACCCCTGCCCTCTCTCACACACACTCACACACACACACCCCTGCCCTCTCTCTCACACACACACCCCTGCCCTCTCTCACACACACACACACCCCTGCCCTCTCTCACACACACACACACCCCTGCCCTCTCTCACACACACACACACACACCCCTGCCCTCTCTCTCACACACACACACACCCCTGCCCTCTCTCACACACACACACACACACACCCCTGCCCTCTCTCACACACACACACACACACACCCCTGCCCTCTCTCACACACACACACACACACACCCCTGCCCTCTCTCACACACACACACACACACACCCCTGCCCTCTCTCACACACTCACACACACACCCCTGCCCTCTCTCACACACACACCCCTGCCCTCTCTCACACACACACCCCTGCCCTCTCTCACACACACACCCCTGCCCTCTCTCACACACACACCCCTGCCCTCTCTCACACACACACCCCTGCCCTCTCTCACACACACCCCTGCCCTCTCTCACTCACACACACACAGCCCTGCCCTCTCTCACTCACACACACACACACACACACACACACCCCTGCCCTCTCTCACACTCTCACACACACACCCCTGCCCTCTCTCACACACACACCCCTGCCCTCTCTCACACACACACCCCTGCCCTCTCTCACACACACACCCCTGCCCTCTCTCACACACACACCCCTGCCCTCTCTCACACACACACCCCTGCCCTCTCTCACACACACACCCCTGCCCTCTCTCACACACACACCCCTGCCCTCTCTCACTCACACACACACACACACACACACACACACACACAGCCCTGCCCTCTCTCACTCACACACACACACACACACACACACATCTAACACAAGATGACAATGTTGAAAATCTAAAATAAAAAGATGCCGGAAAATGCTGAGCTGGCCAGGCTGCCGCTTGGGAGAGGGGAACTGAGTTAGCATTTCAGGAACTGTCTCCACTGACACAGCCAGACCTGCTGAGGGATTCTAGTACTTTCCATTCTTATCTCTCGCAAAAGATGGGCACAGGAGAGTGAGCTCAGACATAGATGTGGGAACAGGATAGAGTCGATGGAACCTGAATCTATTCACACCAGGAGCTGTGTTCAACCTGTAGCCCTATGGCTGGATGACAGACGGTAACAATGCAACCCATCACTCCGGGTTGAAGGAGAAGAAGAAATTAAACCTGTTACCCCATCTCCCACCCCCCCACCTATGTGCAAGTATCAGAATCAGGTTAGCATTGCTGGTGATGCTTTTAATGGTGGACTGTCAGGTGGTTCTTATTCTTTCTCAGGAGTGAACCTGAACACAAGATATGATAACATGGAAGTGGATAAGATAACCTGCACAAGGCTGTAAACTCAGGATAAAATGGAGACCTGGCCAAGAAGGGTGACTCTGCAATTTCATTATCCAAAATGGGAAATGCTGGGTTTTCACATCAGGATTTAAATTTATTCTAATTTGCACAAAAGAGAACTCCCAGAGGTAGCAACTGTCAGACATTTGTGGAATTAGACCTGCAACTGAACAGGCAAAAGGACAAACTCAAAACAACTATCCAGTGTATTCCACATTCTTTATAATACCCTGGTGAATTGAGTTTACTTTCTTAAATTTCTACAAACTCTGTAAATTGATCTTGAAGGTCCGGGAGTCAACGTTCCCTGGCTGGGGAACTGTGGCACACGGCATTAGGAAACAGTGATGTTTTGAGCCTAAGCTGATGCTGAGGAGACTGTGATCAGCTTCTGGGTCCCTTGACTTGGAAAGGAGGAACTGCTGCCATCTGCTGGAAGGCAGTATGTGCGCAGAGTGGTCAGAAACAGCTCAACTGCATTGCCTCAATATGACAAATATCTGGCATGTTTTCATTATCGAAACTCAGAGTTCACTTCAGAGACTTTTTTTCAGCTGAGGGTTTTCAGGGATAGGATCAGGCTTTGCTGCAATGAACAGGTGAGCCAATTCAGGGGCTGAATGGCCTCCTGCAGCCTCCAACATGCTGCCAGGACATTATTTGGGAATAACTGCACCAGGTCTGTACAAGAGTCCCAAGCATAATACAAGCAAGGAATAACAAGCTCACTTGGGAAACAGCGTCTTGCTCCCTTCGAGACTGGGATGGATAAAATCAGACACAGTATTACTTGTGCATTTCCACACTGGCACTGTCCACTGCTCTTAATCCTGGTCAGATGCCCAGGCTTAGCCAAGGGAGGGTTATAACCTTCCCTGCTATCATCATTTCCAGGCCCAGGATGGCTTCCTTGCTTATTGGTGGTTTGGCAACATGTTGCATGGAATGAGATGTGACTGCATTTTATAGAACAGCCAAATTAAATGAGGATCACCACAGTGATAACCTGCTAACATTCCAAA
The DNA here is from genome assembly GCF_020745735.1 of Hemiscyllium ocellatum. NCBI lineage: Eukaryota > Metazoa > Chordata > Chondrichthyes > Orectolobiformes > Hemiscylliidae > Hemiscyllium > Hemiscyllium ocellatum. Next base: position 15,143,159 of record NC_083442.1, read on the forward strand.
ACCAAAATTTTAACACAACTTCTGCCTGCAAGCTCCAGTCATGAGGAGCAGCCTGGACCTAGAGTTGAGACACCATCCAGAGTCTGTGCAGGGGGTCAATGCTGGGCTGTCCTACAGTGCCTTACTCAAATGTCTACACCCAGTTTAAAATCGCAGACAGAGTGATCTGCACTGTCCCCTAGGCCAGTGAAAGGAGGGGGCCTCTGTGCCAGATTATATCTGGCAGTTTGAGAGTCACATCTGAACCACACACCTGAGTGCACACATGGTTTCACCATTGTCAACATAAATGCAGCTACGCTAGCAGGAGAATCATCATCACATCTGGAACTTCTTCCTTCTTAATGTGGTGGCACAAACTCGGCTGAACCCAGGACTCAAAGGGGAGCTGGACTACAGTAAACAATGGCTTCCTGCCGACGGTGTTTCTCATCCACAGGTATCTATGGGGTGGGGGGAGGGGTTGGTGAGAGAAGGTGGCTGCTAGTGTAAATCCTAGAGATCAAACTAAAAGCTGTCCCGTTCCTCTTTCCTGGGGCTGCTCCACCATCCCCTCTCCCCAACCTCCACAAGATCAGCTTGTTTCTTTAAAATCTGAAAGTAACATTTATCTTTTCACCATCTCAATGGAGAGAGAAACAACTGGGGTTAAAAAAAGAACCACGCGTGCACACCACACCTACTCATGGAGTCATTACTAAGGCCACAATCCAAGTTCGAGATCTCTAGTCAGGGGCCTCGGTGCTCATTTCTGATGCTGACGCTGGGATCGGCGTGACACTGTTTTCATGGAGTTTGAATATTTCTGTTTGTCTTTGCTGTGAAAGGAAGAACACAGAGAATGAAGACAGGATAAAAGGACAGACCAAACTGTCTGACTAACTGAGCACAAAGTCACGTGTTGGAAAGCAGTGTACACAAAGCTATTCACTGAACCTCACCACAGTCTTTCACTTGCTGTGAATGGGAAACCAGGAATAAACAGGAAGGTACTTTTATCAGTTTGACGCTTGACAATACCACCTTCTAAATGTTTACTTCACCCTTTTAAGCCCCTCATCCTGAAACAACTTTCCAAGAGAAACATGGTATCAATGGTTCAACATTTAGGGAACTATTCTCAAGTATGGGTGGCACGGTGGCACAGTGGTTAGCACTGCTGCCTCACAGCACCTGAGACCCGGGTTCAGTTCTCGCCTCAGGCGACTGACTGAGTGGAGTTTGCATGTTCTCCCTGTGTCTGCATGGGTTTCCTCTGGGTGCTCCGGTTTCCTCCCACAGTCCAAAGATGTGCGGTCAGGTGAATTGGCCATGCTAAATTGCCCGTAGTGTTAGGTAAAGGGGTAAATGTAGGGGTATGGGTGAGTTGCGCTTCGGCGGGTGGGTGTGGACTTGTTGGGCTGAAGGGCCTGTTTCCACACTGTAAGTAATCTAATCTAATCATAACTGAAAAAGAGTGAGTTTCGGGTGGCTCAGTGGTTAGCACTGCTGCCTCACAGTGGCAGGGTCCCAGGTTCAATCCCAGCCTCGGGCGACTGTCTGTGTGGAGTTTGCACATTGTCCCCGTGTCTGCATGGGTTTCCTCCCACAGTCCAAAGATGTGCAGGTCAGGCGAATTGGCCATGCTAAATTGACCATAGTATTAGGTTAATTAAGTCAGAGCAAAATGGGACTGGGTGGGTTACTCTTTGAAGGGTCGGTGTGGACTGGTCGGGCCGAAGGGCCTGTTTCCACACTCTAGGGAATCTAAATATAATATAGCTCCCACTCCTTTGTGGGAGCTGACTCCTGACTGCAGTGACTCAGAAAACTGTAACAAACAGGAAGGCCCCCACCAGTGTCACAGGAAAACAGGATGGGCATTAACTGCTAGCCATCCCCACACCCCAGCAATGATGGATTTTAAAAAATAATTGCACTCCCCATTCTGTGATCCAATTGGAGGATACATTAAAAGGAGTATTTGGCTCAACCTCCTTCCTTCCTTCTCGAGAGGGTATCGCAGCTAGAGGCTGGAGCAGCCCAGGGCACGTCCTTTACAACAAACATAGCACAACCAACATCCCCAGTGCCTGGCGCGCCAGCACCTGCCCACAGCACAAGGCCAGATCCAGTTCTCAGCAGGTTCACTAGGGAAATCACAGGCAATATTCCCAATAAAGAAGTGAATGCCACTAAGGAAAGAAACTCTGGGAAAGAGGAGAGGGAGTGCAGATGAGCGGGGGAAGAGACAGCAGCAGGGAAGGAGGATGGAAGTGAAGGGGATGGAGATATCCTGGAGGAGATTAGCGGAAGGACACTTACTGACTCATCTTGATTCGGTTGCGACAGCCTTGACCTCCCTCCCAGTGACTGGTGTGGAAGCCTTTTGTCATCATGGCTCTGCAGGAAATGCAGGGCTTCCCGTTGCTGTACGGCTGGAAAGAGGGAGCCTGAAATTAACCTGATGCTAATCAGGGCACCTTTCACACACGCAAACCCAATAGCTCAGTTATCAGTTACACTGACTGACACAACCTTAACATCAAACAAAATACATAGTGTCAAAGTGATCAATATAATCCAGGAGATAAAAAAAATCACAAATTTCACTTGGCCGCCGTGAAGTTAAAATGCTCCTATTTATAACCTGGATCCCCCCCACCACTGAGTATGAAGCTGAGTCATTGTAGTAATAGTACCAAACTGCTGCAGCTAATTTACAAACTGCGAACTCTCTCTAACAGCAGTGGCTTCAGTGATGGTGGCTGACAGATAAATCTGCTGCCAGGACGTATCTTTGAATTGGGTTAGATGATACCTCTGTTTAATGTAACGGTGACCTCCTAATAGTGCACTCTCTCAGTACCACAGTGGAGCATTAGCCAATAGTGGAACTCGAACTGACAGCCATGTGATTCAGGAGGGTGTGCAATGATCCACTGAGGCATAGCCGACACTAAATCACTCACCGAGAGAGTGACCAGCAACCAGCTTTCAGGAGCTCCTCACACATCTCCCTCCCTGCAGAATAGTACACAATCTGGAGAGCTGCTTCCTGTGAAGGGACATTGATTTCAGGCTGGAGGTTGGAGGGGGAAAGAGAATTTAGGGTCAAATTCTTTCTAGCCACAGTGATGTCGTGGTAATGTCACAGGACTGGTAATCCAGAATCCCAAGTTAATGTTTAGGGGCATGGATTTGAATCGCACTGTGGCAGATGGTGAAATTTCCACTCAATAAAGAAAACGTGGAACAAAGATGGCAAACATATCACCACCTCGGTTAGACCATAAGATATAGAAGCAGAATTAGGCCATTCAGCCCATCGGGTCTGCTCCACCATTCAATCATGGCTGATAGGTTTCTCCAGTCCATTCTTCTGTCTCCTCCCCCTATCCCTTTATCCCCTTAGGTGAAGGAGAACCTATTAGTGTCTTAAAGACACTCAATGGCTTGGCATCCACAGCCCTCTGCAGCAACGAATTCCACAAATTCACCATCCCCTGGGTTGAAGGAATCCCTCATCTCAGTCTAAAGAGTCATCCCTTCACTCACGTCCTCGTCTCTCCTACTGGCGGAAACATCTTCTCCATGTCCACACTATCAAGGCCTCTCAGTCTTCTAAGTTTCAATCAGATTCCACTTCCACAACCCCCCCCCCTCTCCAAACTCCAACGGTAATGTCCTTTAGGGTCATAGAGATGTACAGCTTGGAAACAGGTCCTTCAGTCCAACCTGTCCATGCCGTTCAGATATCCCAACCCAACCTACTCCCACCTGCTAGCACCCGGCCCATATCCCTCTAAACCCTTCCTATTCATATACCCATCCAAGCAAATCTGTTTTTAGCTGGTGTGACCTAAATGGGACTTCACACCCACAGCAACGTGGTCAACGTAACTGCTCTCTGGGCAATAAATGCTGGCCTAGCCAGTGATGCTCATACCCTCCAGCTAACTCCTCAAATTCTGTCCCTCCAGCAGAGGAGATCGCCTGCTCACCTGCTCCTTTGCACAGTACCCACAGATCATTCGACTGGCCATCTCCATCACATGGTCTTGGTCATCGTCATGGCACACATCGCATGGATACGCTCTACCACAGCATGGAAATCTGAAACCAATCAGCACAAAGGATCAGCCTTATAGAATCGCTAAGTGAGATCAGAGGGCAGGCAGATACAACCACCCTGCTTACCACATGTTCTGAGCTCCCCAACTCCAGCAATGCAAGCAAACTTCAAGAAACATTGGTGCAATGTGATGGGGCTCCATTTTAAGAATTTGTACCCTCCAGCTAGTGGATTCAACTCAAATTCTGTCTCTCCAGTAGAGGAGATCGTTAGTCTCTCTGTTGGAGCTAATTTGAGGCCAACCTTCAGTCGAATGGTAGCTACTAAAAACAGATTAAGATGGAGCAGGTGACCGAATAGTTATCGCTACAGAGTGTGTGCCAAAGAGGATGTTGATTTGCCCTTGGTCCTCATTTCAGATTTGATTTAGGAGTAATTCTCCATTCATGCCTGCCTACTCAGCTATAACTGGGTATTTACAAGAATACATACCAAAATAAAACTATACACGGATCTCTGAAAGTTGCCACCCAGGCAAATAGTGCTGTGAAGAAAGCATATGGGCGTACTGGCTTTTATTGGTAGAGGAATTGAGTTCCGGAGTCCTGAGGTCATGTTGCAGTTGTATAGGACTCTGGTGCGGCCGCATCTGGAGTATTGTGTGCAGTTTTGGTCGCCATACTATAGGAAGGATGTGGAGGCACTGGAACGGGTGCAAAGGAGGTTTATCAGGATGTTGCCTGGTATGGTAGGACGATCGTATGAGGAAAGGCTGAGGCACTTGGGGCTGTTTTCATTGGAAAGAAGAAGGTTTAGGGGTGACTTGATAGAGGTGTACAAGATGATTAGGGGTTTAGATAGGGTTGACCATGAGAACCTTTTTCCACGTATGGAGTCAGCTATTACGAGGGGACATAGCTTTAAATTAAGGGGTGGTAGGTATAGGACTGATGTTAGGGGTAGATTCTTTACTCAGCGAGTCATGAGTTCATGGAATGCCCTGCCAGTAACAGTGGTGGACTCTCCCTCTTTATGGGCATTTAAACGGGCATTGGATAGGCATATGGAGGAAAGTGGGCTAGTGTAGGTTAGGTGGGCTTGAATCGGCGCAACATCGAGGGCTGAAGGGCCTGTACTGTGCTGTATCTTTCTGTGTTCTATGTTCTAAAACAAAGAACTGTGGTTGCTGGAGATCTGAAACAAACAAAAACAGAAATAGCTGGCAAAACTCAGCAGGTCTGGCAGCATTGTGGAGAGAAGACAGAGTTAGCGGTTTGAGTCCAGTGACCCTTCTTCAATACTAACAGCAGCCTGGATAAAGGTATTTATGCTGATGATTATGGGACAGGTTGGAGTGGTGAAAGAGGTGAGCTCTCTCTCTCTGGGCTCCTTCTCCACCTATCCTCTAATACCTTTACCATGCCCCACTCCCAACATCAGCATAAATGTCACCAGCTTTTCCAAGCTGCCTCTACCTCCGAAAGCGGCTCACAAACTCAAAACGTTAATTCTGTTTCTCTCTCCACAAATGCTGCCAGACCTGCCAAGTTTCCCCAGCAATTTCTGTTGTCGGTTTGTTTTATAATACATACCAACCTCAGCACAGAATGCTGGAGCAGACATTCCTTTTGAGGGAAAAAAAATCAAGCTGCTCAATGCGTAAAGATTAGATCCGAGAGATGATACAACATTCCGGAATGAGAGCTTAAAGTATTCTCCAGCTCATTTCATCTGTTACGTTTATCAGAGGATGCAGTGCTGTGCTGTCTTGTACTGCAATCCTGCCATTTTTGTCCTCTTCAGGTGCTTATCCACTTCCCTACGGAAGCCACAATTGTATCTACTTCCATCACTCTCAGTGCAATCCAGATCCTAACTACTCAATTTGCCAATCCACTCAAATCAGCACCCCCTGGTTTCCAATCCATCCACCTTGAGGAAGTTTCTCCCTGTCGATCCCTCTTGGTTATCAGCATTACTATCAAATTCTCTTCACAATTCTCCAATCTTGTAACTGTGGTTTCTCATTCCCTGGAATCATTCTTGTAAATCTCTCATGCCCCTATCTCATGCCCTGACATTCTTCCCAAAGTGTGATGCCCAGAATCAGACAATACTCTCGCTGAGGTTAAACCAGTATTTTATAAAAGGATTTTCTTGGTTGGCATTTATGCACAAAATCCACGATCCCATATGCCTTTTCAACTGCTTTCGCAATCTGAATGATGTGATTTATAACCAAGAGTTTGGGCTGAAAATAATCCCACAAGGAGCAAACTATCTATTCCAATCACCTGGATGTATTACAATGGGAATCAATACATTGGATGTGCAGGAGAGTGAATTATTGGTTGACCACTTGTCAGACACTTGTGGAGGAAATACCGTCTGACCTGGCATTATATTCTTCCCTTGAGGGTGGCATCAACAAGCAGAGAGTCTCGAAGAGTGAGCAACAGCCAGAAAGTGAGGCATGATAGTAACCTTTTGAAATCAGCACAGTCACTGTTAAACAAGAATAGGCCAAGTGATGCCAAATGGGACTAGATTAGGTTGGGATTATCTGGCCAGCAAGCACGAGTTGGACCCAAGGGTCTGTTTCCGTGCTGTACATCTCTGTGACTCTATGATCAAACCAACAGATTTCCCAGACATGGACATTAAAACGAGAATTTTATAGGAAATGGAGGAAAACAAAACACTGGATGCACTGGTCTTGATCTTCAAGACTTTAGAATGATCCCCAGGGACTGGAAAGTAGCAAATGCAATCCTGTGGTGCAAGAAACAAAACTTGTTGTGCTGCAGTTCCTTTAATATTGGGAAACATTCTGACATACTCCATAAGAAGAATGTTATAAGGTGATGCTATGGCAGGTGGTCAGAAGCTTGGTGAAAGGAGGGAGGTTTAAGAAGGAGTGAGTTAAAAAGAGGCAACTACAGAGCTCAACACCCAAGCAACCGAAGACATGACCACCAATGATGGAGATTAAAATTGAGAACGTTCAAGAATTCGAAGAGCGCAGACATCTCTAAAAGTGTGAGGCGCAGGGAGATCAGAAATGGGAGCGGCCAGTCCACAGACAGCTCTTTGCTTGTCTAGGAATCAGTTTGGGTCAGCAGGCTCTGGTGGCAAGGCTGAACTGAACTTAGTGCAAGTGCTGCAGAGATTTGGACATCCTCACATTTAGAGAGGGTAAAATGTAGAAGACTCGGCAGGAGCACTTGCTACCTCTCAATTTGACTAATCCAAAGGCACGACAATAGATAACAGATGCAGGAGTAGGCCATTCGGCCCTTCGAGCCAGCACCACCATTCATTATGATCACGGCTGACCACCCTCAATCAGTATCCTGTTCCAGCCTTATCCCCATAACCCTTGACTCCACTATCCTTAAGAGCTCTATCCAACTCTTTATTGAAAGTATCCAGAGACTTGGCCTCCACAGCCCTCTGGGGCAGAGCATTCCATACACCCACCACTCTCTGGGTGAAGAAGTTTTTCTTCAACTCTGTTCTAAGTAGCCTTCCCCTTATTTTTAAGCTGTGTCCTCTGGTGTGGGACTCACCCATCAGCAGAAACATGCTTCCTGCCTTCAGATTGTCCAATCCTTTAATAATCTTATATGTCTCAATCAGATCCCCTCTCAGCCTTCTAACCTCAAGCGTATACAAGCCCAGTTGCTCCAATCTTTCAGCGTAAGATAGTTCCGCCATTCCTGGAATTGACCTCACGAACCTACGCTGCACTCCCTCAATAGCCAGAATGTCTTTCCTCAAATTTGGAGACCAGAACTGCACATAATATTCCAGGTATGGTCTCTATACTTGTTTCTATACTCAATCCCTCTTGTTATGAAGGCCAGCATGCTATTAGCTTTCTTCACTACCTGCTGTACCTGCATACTTGCTTTCATTGACTGATGTACAAGAATACCTAGATCTCATTGTACTGCCCCTTTACCTAACTTGACTCCATTTAGGTAGTAATCTGCCTTCCTGTTCTTGCCACCAAAGTGAATAACCACACATTTATCCACATTAAACTGCATCTGCCATGCATCTGTCCATTCACCTAGCCTGCCCAAGTCATGCTATATTCTCCTAACATCCTCCTCACATTTCACACTGTCACCCAACTTTGTGTCATCAGCAAATTTACTAATATTACTTTTAATACCTTCATCTATATCATTAATATACATTGTAAAAAGCTGCCGTCCCAGCACTCATCCTTGCGGCACGCCACTGGTCACCTTGCCATTCTGAAAGAGAGCCGTTATCACTATCTTTGCTTCCTGTCAGCCAACCAACTTTCAATCCATGTCAGTATTTTGCCCCTAATACCATGTGCCCTAATTTTGCTCACTAACCTCCTATGTGGAACTTTATCAAAGGCTTTCTGAAAGTCCAGGTACACTACATCCACTGGATCTCCCTTGTCCATTTTCAGAGTTACATCCTCAAAAAAATTCTAGAAGATTAGTCAAGCATGATTTCCCCTTCATAAATCCATGCTGACTCTGACTTATCCTGTTACTGCTATCCAGATGTGTCGTAATTTCATCCTTTATAATAGATTCCAGCATCTTTCCCACCACTGAGGTCAGACTAACTGGTCTATAATTCTCTGTTTTCTCTCTCCCTCCTTTCTTAAAAAGTGGGACAATATTAGCCAACCTCCAATCCGCAGGAACTGATCCTGAATCCATAGATCATTGGAAAATGATCACCAATGCATCCACGATTTCTCGAGCCAACTCCTTCAGTACCCTGGGATGTAGACCATCAGGCCCCGGGGACTTATCAACCTTCAGACCTAACAGTCTCTCCAACACCATTTCCTGCCTAATATAAATTCCCTTCAGTTCAGGTCCTTCAGCCACTATTACATCTGGGAGATTGCTTGTGTCTTCCCCAGTGAAGACAGATCTAAAGTATCAATTCAACTCTCCTGCCATTTCTTTGTTCCCTATTATCAATTTATCCGTTTCTCTGTCTTCAAGGGCCCAATTTTAGTCTTTGCCATTTTTTTTCTTTTCACATACCTAAAAAAGCCTTTACTATTCTCCTTTATATTTTTGGCCAGTTTACCTTCGTACCTTAGTTTTTTTCCTTGCGTATTTCCTTTTTAGTTATCCTCTTTAAAAACTTCCCAGTCTTCCGATTTCCCACTCACCTTTACTATGTTATACTTTTTCCCTTTTGTTGTTACATGGTCCTTAACTTCTGTCGTCAGCCACAGCCACCCCTGCCTCCCCTTAGGATCTTTCTTCCTTTTGGGAATGAACTGATCCTGCATCTTCTGCATTATACCCAGAAATACCTGCCATTGTTCCTCCACTGTCATCCCTGCCAAGGTATTGCACCATTGAACTTTGGCCAGCTCCTCCCTCATAGCTCCATAGTTCCCTTTATTCAACTGAAATGTTGTCACTTCTGATTGTACCCTCTCCCTTTCAAACTGCAGATTGAAACTTATTGCACTTAGATTTCCAAAAGGCATTTGATAAGGTGCCACATCGAAGGATATGGGAAATTCCCGGTGGAGCAGGTAACATACTAGCCTGGATAGAAGACCGGCTGGATAACAAGAAACAGAAAGAAGATTTCACTCGATTATTTTCTGGTTTCAGATTAACACATTTTACACTACCGGGATCAGTTCGGGGAACTCAACCTTTTTATAATTTACATGAATGATGTCAATGAAGAAGTAAAAGGTACGGTTCCTAAAATTGCAGATGATACAAAGATAGGAAGGAAAGGAAGTGAGAAGTGGACGTAAAGAGTCTGTTCAAAACAATAGGCACAGATCTGGAAAACGAGGAATAACATTGAAAAATGTGAAGCTGTCAATTTTGGCAGAAAAATTGAAAAAGCATATTGTCTGAATGCTGAGATTATACAGCCTTGAGATGCAGAGGGATTTGGGTGTCCTAAAAAAATATGGGTTAGTATACAGATGGTGCATCTATTTAGGAAAGCTAATAGAATGGCAGAATAGCATTGTTTATTGCAAGGGAAATCAAGTACAAATGTAGAAGGTTATGCATCAGTTATACAGGCGCTAGTCAGACTACACCTCAAGTACTCCAAATGCCTGAAAAAGCATTCAGAGAAAAGTTTACTAGACTAATACCTGGAATAAGCAGCCTGTCTTATGACTAAACTAATTCAGACTACATCTCAAGTACTCCAAATGCCTGAAAAGGCATTCAGAGAAAAGTTTACTAGACTAATACCTGAAATAGGCAGCCTGTCTTATGAGTAAAGGTTTTCCAGGCAAGGCCTGGAGTTTATAGCAAAAGGTCGCTTGATTTGAAATATATAAAATCTTGAGGGGGCCCTGACAAGGGGGAGAGGAATTTAATCTCATGGGAGACTCTTGAACACAGAGTCTCTATTCAAATTGAACACATAGTCACTTTAAAAATTAGGGATTAGCCATTTAAAGCAATGAGGAAAACATTTTCTTTCAGAGGGTTGAGTGTCTATGGAACTCTTTTCCCGAAAAGACAGCTTTCCGAACATTTTAAGGCAATGTTGGATAAGCAAGGGGTGAAAGGTTACTGAGGTTAGGCAGTTTTCAGTCAGAAATGATCTTACTTAAATGACAGAACTGCCTTGGGGGAACAAGATAGCCTATTCCTGCTCCTAATTCACAAGTTTAAACAACAGGGATGGTGTCAGGCAATGTCAGGAACGGAGACATGGGCAGTCTTAGAGATAACACAAGTGTGTGGCTGAAAATTAATTTCACAGTCAAGAACAACACAAAAGCTGGTCAAACAGTCTGGGTCATTCTCAAACAGTTGCTATGGAGATCGATGGAGTCAGTAACTAGGGAACAGGGCTCATGGCAGTGAATGAGCGCGCTCTAACTCTGCTCGTCTTAATATTTAATTGGAGGAACGTACCGACTGATATTTTGTACTGGATGATCAAACTATTTATCAACAATTAACTATTTGAAAGAGAGTGACAGTGTGGGAGACCTGCGTGTTGTTCAAATACAAGTGGAAACTAATATTATGCTTTCAGATAATGTCACTGAAGAGCAAATAATGCAAGAGACACAAAATAGGGAATTATAGACCAGTTGGCATCATGACAGCAGCACTGGAAAGTCCAGCATCTATTATGAGACATGTAGAATCAGGGAACTTGACAATCATGGCATGGTTCACTCAACACAGCATATCATAGTTGACAAATCTGCTAAGTGGGAGAGTAAACCATGGGGAAATCCAGTGCATTTGGATTTTCAAAAAGAATTAGATGAAAGGGTCACACAAGAAGCTATTGTAAAAAATGCTTATGGGTCATGTGGTAACATTATCAAGGAATGAGATGACTCATAGGCAGAAGAGAATAGAATGGCAGATTGGAGTTTCTTAAATTTGTTCAGGGAATGACCCATCCCCAAGTTCTCTCACGAAAGGTGAGCTTCGAGCAAGCTCCCCTCAGAGCCACACAATCCTGAATTAGAACAACATGGTTGTTTCTTCACTGCTACTGATGAAACTTCCTTTATAAAAGCACCTACACCACACGGACTATAGCAGCACATCACTTCTGCAGAATATTTAGGGACGGGTGATAAATGCTGACCTGCCAGTAGTGCCTGCATCCTGTGAAAGAAAAGGAAGTCCGAAACAAGTCCAAAGAGAACAATAAAACCACGGGCAGTGGTCATTTCTCTGTAATTGTCGATTATTGGATTTACTGAATTACTGACAATAGATTTACTGAAATCTAAAAATTACAACAGTAAAACATAGAATATTCCAGCGCAGTACAGGCCCTTTGGCCCTCGATGTTACATCGACCTGTGAAATCAATCTGAAGCACATCTAACCTACACTATTCATTATCATCCATATATGTATCCAATGACCATTTAAATGCACTTAAAGTTGGCGAGTCCACTACTGTTGCAGGCAGTGCTTTCCACACCCTTACTACTGAGTAAAGAACCTACCTCGGACATCTGTCCTATATCTATCACCCCTCAATTTAAAGTTATGCCCCCTCATGCTAACCATCACCATCAGAGGAAAAAGACTCCAACTGTCCACCCTATCTCACCCTCCGATTATCTTATATGTCTCATTAAGTCACCTCTTAACCACCTCCCTAACGAAACAGCCTCAAATCCCTCAGCCTTTCCTCATAAGACCTTCCCTCCACACCAGGTAAAAACAATGACTGCAGATGCTGGAAACCAGATTCCGGAATAGCGTGGTGCTGGAAAAGCACAGCAGTTCAGGCAGCATCCGAGGAGCAGGAAAATCAATGTTTCGGGCAAAAGCCCTTCATTAGGAATACAGGCAGAGTGCCTGAAGGGTGGAGAGACAAATGAGAGGAGGGCCTCCGCACCAGGCAACCTTCCCTCCTACTAAATCTCCTCTTTCCAATACTTCCACATCCTTCCTATAATGCAGTGACCAGGACTGTACGCAATACACCAAGTGCGGCCACATCAGAGCTTTGTACAGCTGTAGCATAACCTCATGGCTCCAAAACTCAATCCCTCTACCAATGAAAGTTAATACACTATATGCATTCTTAACAACTTTACCAATCTGGATGTCAACTTTCACGGATTATGCACATGGACACTGATATCTCTCTGTTCATCTACATCACCAAGAATCTTACTATTAGCCCAGGACTCTCTATTCCCGTTACTCCTTCCAAAGTGAATCACCTCACACTTTTCCACATTAAACTCCATTTGCCACCTCTCAGCCCAGCACTGCAGCTTATCTATGTTCCTCTGTAACCTGCAGCATCCTTCCGCACTATCCACAACTCCACCGACCTTAGTGTAATCCGCAAATTTACTAACCCATCCTTCTACGCGCTCATTCAGGTCATTTATAAAAATGACAAACAGCAGTGGCCCCAAAACAGATCCTTGCGGTACATCACTAGTAATTGAACTCCAGGATGAACATTTCCCATGAACATTTCCCATCAACCACCACCCTCTGCCTTCTTTCAGCGAGCCAATGTCTGATCCAAACCGCTAAATCACCCTCAATTCCATGCCTTTGTATTTAGTGCAATAGCCTACCATGGGGAACCTTATCAAACACCTTACTGAAATCAATATACACCACATCAACCGCTTACCCTCATCCACCTGTTTGGTCACCATCTCAAAGAACTCAGTAAGGTTTGTGAGGCACGATCTACCCTTCACAAAACTGTGCTGACTATTCCTAATCGAATTATTCCTCTCTGGACAATTTTAAATCCTCTCTCTTATAATCCTTTCCAACACTTTACCCACAACTGAAGTAAAGCTCACTGGTCTATAATTACCAGGGTTGTCTCTACTCCCCTTCTTGAACAAGGGAACAACATTTGCAGTTGTTCTGGCACTATTCCTGTAGACAATGACAACATAAAGATCAAAGCCAAAGATTCTGCAATGTCCTCCCTGGCTTCCCAGAGAAACCTAGGATAAATCCCATCAGGCCTGGGGATTTATCTATTTTCACACTTTCCAGAATTGCTAACACCTTCTCCTTATGAACCTCAATCCCGTCTAGTCTAATAGCTGGATCTCAGTATTCTCCTCGACAATGTTGTCTTTCTCGTGTGTGAATACTGAAGAAAAATATTTATTTAGCACCTCTCCTATCTCATTGGACTCCACACATAACATCTCACTACTGTCCTTGACTGGTCCTAATCTTACTCTAGTCATTCTTTCATTCCTGATATACTGATAGAAAGCTTTAAGGTTTTCCTTGATCCTACCTGCCGAAGTCTTCTCATGTCCCCTCCTGGCTCTTTTTAGCTCTCTCTTTAGGTCTTTCCTGGCTAACTTGTATCTCTCAACCGCCCTAACTGAGCCTTCACGTCTCATCCGAACATAAACCTCCATCTTCCTCTTGACAAGAGATTCAACTTCTTTAGTAAACCACGGTTCCCTTGCTCGCCTACTTTGTCTCACAGGTACACACTTATAAAGGACACACAGTAGCTGTTCCTTAAACAAGTTCCACATTTCATTGTGCCCATCCCCTGCAATTTCCTCTCCCATCCTATGCATCCTAAATCTTGCTTAATCGACTCATAAGTGCATTTCCCCCAGCTATAACTCTTTCCATCAGTAAAGTAAACGGAACCGAATTGTGGTCACTATCACCAAAGTGCTCACTGAGCTCCAAATCGAACACCTGACCGGGTTCATTACCCAGTACCAAATCCAATGTGGCCTTGCCTCTTGTTGGTTTGTCCACATACTGTGTCACGAAACCCTCCTGCACACAACGGACAAAAAAATGACCCATCTATAGTACCCAACTATAGCATTTCCAGTCAACATTTGGAAAGTTAAAGGCCCCTATAACAACGACCCTGCCAATTTCACTCCTATCCAGAATCATCTTTGATATCCTTTCCTTTACATCTCTAGAACTTTTTAGAGGTCTATAGAAAACTCCGAAAAGGTTGACCTCAGCAGACAAGTCCTTATCAAAGTCCTTTCTGTCACCATAGTATTGTCCTTGACCAACAATGCCACACCTCCCCTTCTTTTACCACCATCTAAACCCCAGAACCTGCAACAACCATTCCTGTCCCTGCTCTACTCATGTCTCCAAAATGGCTACAACATCAAAGTCCCAAGTACTAGCCTGTGCCGCAAGTTCACCTACCTTATTCTGGATGCTCCTGGCATTGAAGCAGACACACTTCAATCCAACTTTCTGTCTGCTGGTACAATCCAGCGATCTTGAAACCTTATTTCTGACCTCACTACCCTCAACCTCCTGTACACTGGAGCTATATTTAGGTTCCCACGCCCCCGCTGAATTAGTTTAAACCCTTCCAAGGTGCATTAGCAGTAGTAGGTCTTTCACAGAACAAAGAACAGTACAGGCCCTTTGGCCCTTGATGTTGTGCCATTCTTTTATCCTACTCCAAGATCAAGCTAACCTACATACCCTACATTTTACTATCATCCATGTGCCTATCCAAGAGTCGCTTAAATGTCCCTAATGTATCTGACCCTACCACCACTGCAGGCAGTGCATTCCAAGCACCCACCACTCTCTGTGTAAAGAACCTACCTCTGACATCTCCCCTCAGCCTTTCTCCAATCACCTTAAAATTATGCCCACTTATGATAGCCATTTCCACCCTGGAAAAAAGTCTTCTATCTATGCCTCTCATCACCTTGTACACCTTTATCAAGTCACCTCTCATCCTTCTTCACTCCAATGAGAAAAGCCCTAGCTGCCTCAACCTTTCTTCATAAGACACACCCTCCAGTCCAGGCAGCACCCTGGTAAATCTCCTCTGCACCCTCTCTAAAGCTTCCACATCCTTCCTATAATGAGGCGATTAGACTTGAACACAATATTCCAAGTGTGGTCTGACCAGGGCTGTATAGAGCTGCAGCATAACCTTGCGGCTCTTAAACTCAATCCCCTTGCTAATGAAAGCCAACACACCATGCACCTTCTTAACAATCCTATCAACTTGGTGGCAACTTAGAAGGATCTGTTGACATGGAACCTAAGATCCCTCTGTTCCTCCATAATGCCAGGAATCCTGCCTTTAACCCTGTATTCAGCATTCAAATTCCACTTCCCAAAATTAATCACTTTACACTTCTCCAGATTCAACACCATCTGCCACTTCTCAGCCCAGCTCTGCATCCTGTCAATGACCCATTGCAATCTACAACAGCCCTCTGCATTATCACCCCACCAACCTTCACATCATCGGCAAACTTACCAACCCACTCTTCCACTTCTTCAATCTCATCCAAATCATTTATGAAAATCACAAAGCAGAGATCCCTGTGGAACATCACTGGTCACTGAACTCGAGGCCGAACACTTTCCATCTACTAGAGTCATAGAGATGAACAGCATGGAAACAGACCCTTCGTCCAACCCGTCCATGCCAACCAGATATCCCAACCCAATCTAGGCCCACCTGCCAGCACCTGGCCAATATCCCTCCAAACCCTTCCTATTCATATACCCAGCTCATTCCATACACATATCACCCCCTGCATGAAAAAGTTGCCCCTTCGGTCTCTTTTATATCTTTCCTCTCTCACCCTAAACCTATGCCCTTCCTATGCCCCCCCCCATCCTAGACTTTGTCGATTTATCCTATCAATGCCCCTTATGATTCTATAGACCTCTATAAGGTCACCCCTTAGCCTCCGACGCTACAGGGAAAACAGCCCCAGCCTGTTCAGCCTCTCTCTATAACTCAAACCCTCCAAACCTGGCAACATCCTTGTAAATCTTTTCTGAACCCTTTCAAGTTTCACAACATCTTTCCGATAGGAAGGAGACCAGAACTGCATGCAATATTCCAACAGTGGGCTAACCAATGTCCTGTACAGCTGCAACATGACCTCTCAACTCCTGTACTCAATACTTTGACCAATAAAGGAAAGCATACCAAACGTCGTCTTCACTATCCTATCTACCTGCGACTCCACTTTCAAGGAGCTATGAACCTGCACTCCAAGGTCTCTTTGTTCAGCAACACTCCCTAGGACCTTACCATTAAGTGTACAAGTCCTGCTAAGATTTGCTTTCCCAAATGCATACCTCACATTTATCTGAATTATACTCCATCTGCCACTCCTCAGCCCATTGGTCCATCTGGTCCAGGTCCCATTGTACTCTGAGGTAACCTTCTTTGCTGTCCACTACATTTCCAATTTTGGTGTCAACAGCAAACTTACTAACTGTACCTCTTATGCCCACATCCAAATCATTTATGTAAATGATGAAAAGTAGTGGACCCAACACTGATCCTTGTGGCACTCCACCGGTCACAGGCCTCCAGTCTGAAAAACAACCCTCCACCACCACCCTGTCTTCTACTTTTGAGCCAGTTCTGTATCCAAATGGCTAGTTCTCCCTGTATTCCATGAGATCTAACCTTGCTAATCAGTCTCCCATGGGGAACCTTGTCGAACGCCTTACTGAAGTCCATATAGATCACAATCTACTGCTCTGCCCTCATCAATCCTCTTTGTTACTTCTTCAAAAAACTCAATCAAGTATGTGAGACATCATTTCTCATGCACAAAGCCATGTTGACTATCTTTAATCAATACTTGCCTTTCCAAATACATGTACATCCTGTCCCTCAGGATTCCCTCCAACAAACTGCCCACCACCGAGGTCAGGCTCACTGATGTATAATTCCCTGGCTTGTCCTTACCACCTTTCTTAAACAGTGGCACCACGTTAGCCAAGCTCCAGTCTTCTGGCACCTCATCTGTGACTACAACCCTCTGTCTTCTATGGGCTAATTAATTCTGTATCCAGAAAGCCAAATTTCCCTGTATCCCATGCCTCCTTACTTTCTGAATGAGCCTCCATAGGGAACCTTATCAAACACCTTGGTGATATTCATAATCACCACATCGACTGCTCTACCTTCATCAATGTGTTATGTCACATCCTCAAAGAATTCAATAAGGCTTGTGAGACATAACATTGAACAAGGAAATAACATTTGCCACTCTCCAATTATTTGAGACTACTCCAGTAGACAGTGCTGACGCAAAGATCATCGCTAAAGATGCGGTAATCTCTTCCCTCATGTCCCAAAGTAACCTTGGGTATATCACGTCTGGCCCAGGGGACTTATCTATTCTCATGTTTTTCAAAGTTGCCAGCCCATCCTCCTTCTTAACATCAACTCTTTTTGAGCATATCAACCTTTTTCAGGCCATCCTTACATAAGACAAGGTCCCTTTCATTAGTGAATATTGAAGCAAAGTATTCAAGACTCGGGAGTAGGTCATCAGCCCCCTTGGTCTGTTCCTCAACTTCTTTGGCTTCATAACCATTAATCCCACTACTAAACCATAGTTGACTTAGTTTTGGTCTGAAATTTGCATTTATCCTCAGCCTTGACAGATATTTTAGAGAGAGGGTATGGGAATGGGTTCCAGATTTTACTAACTCCGAGCAGATTAGCCGCACCATCACAGGAAGGAATTTCTATTAGATCCTTTAATTATGATCAAGGATACACTTATAGTGCCCTTAATTGTCTATATTCAAGGCAATCAAGATGGTGCAAGGCTGTCATTGAACCCTTTTAGGTCCAACATTATTCTAGCGAATCTGTCCTGCATTCTTTCCAAGGCCAATATTTCCTTCCTTACAGACGATGCCCTGGATAATGTAATGGCCATCGATTGAGATTAACATATGCTTTCACAGGTCGTGACTGTCACTGGCTGGGACAGTAATTACTGCCCATCCCCAACTGTCCTTGAAACAGTGGGGAGGAGCCTCCCAAAGTGCTATTAGGGAGGACGATCCATGACTTTGATCCAGCAACAGGAGAAACTGGCAAATATTCCCAAATCAGGATGGCGTGGGGCTTGGAGGGGAGCTTGCAGGACTCCCTTTCGCATTCCTCAGGAATAGATTCAAATGAACACTATCCACATTTTTGCACCCACCCCACCCCAGGAAAGGATAGTATTCCCTTTTGCATTCCTCAGGAATAGATTCAAATGAACACTATCCACATTTTTGCCCCCACCCCACCCCTCCTGAAATATCCTATGAGGTTCAGTTTTGTGATTGGCAATGCACCCTTACCTTAGCCAGCGGAAACTCTTCTTGTAGTGCATACAGGTACCAAACTCAGGCAGGGGCTTCCCATACTGAATAACAGGTCCGGCTGGCTGTCTCTTCCGACGTCGATGAACTGCATTATTAGCATCTTCAGTGATAGATTAGAACAGAAAACTGATTACTGCACATTCTTGAAGTGACAGATACTCAGAATTACAAACTATGAAAGCAGAGCAAGGGAGATTCAGACCTAGAATTTATTGCCCTATCAGAGGCCAAATCTGAACCTCTCCAGACCCTGGTAAACAGCAAGCTCTGTTCCTTTCTTATTAGGTTGATGCATCCTTAGTATATCAGATAACAGTCTATTCCTGAATTAAACTTTAAACAGAGGAGCTCCTTGCGGTTAAACTTAACTTAAAATTCCTTTAGGTTATAAACAGAACTGCACAGATTACCCATCTGGGAAGGTCAGCTCTCGTTTCTGAGAGGTGAAGATTGACACCTTTAAAATTATGAAGTGTTTAGTAGACTGGACGCAAAAAGAACGATTCTACTTGGGATGAAGGTCATAACTAGAGGATGTTAATTTAAGGTTAACATCAAGAAATCTAAATGAGAAATTGGAAGAAACTTCCTTACTGAGACAGCAGTGAGAATATGGAATTCATTACTACTAAGGGTGGTGGTAAGGATGGGGACAAGAGTTATAAATACATATGGAAAAGAGGGCTTCACTGACAAATGAGTAAAGATAAGGAGTCGGGGAAGTGAACGAGGTTCCAATTGGACACAAGTGCTGTCATGGACTCGTGTGAAATGACCATTTCCGTCCTGAATATTCTGTACAGATTTCTACACCTATACACTGAATCAATGTTATCTCACATCAAGCCTCCTTGGACCCCTGACCCCACGGTTGTCTGTCTAACAAAGACAGTTTCATCATTTTTGAACTCACCAGTTTCATCATTTTTGAACTCACCAGTTTCATCCTGTGATTGGTCATGGATCTGGTAAAACTGTGTAGCTTCCACCATAACACTGAGTTTTACATGACATTGCAAGCAGTTTAACTCCTTGTATCGGCCATAAGAGAGGCCCTAAATAATCAGAGAGAAACAATAAGACTTACGCAGTCAGGCATAGTTAAAGAACTTGTGGAGTGGAAGTCTAAGTCTCTTTCTGAGGAATTCTCAAATCTTTTATTTGGCAAACCAGCGGTTAAAAACAATCCTTAATTTTACAGTGCAAACTTTCAGACCTTTAAAATGATTTGAACAGTTAAAGAATAGTGAACTACGCCATTTGTAGGAATATTAACACCATTCATCTCTCAATTGCTAGACTTTTCAAATCAATTAAAAACTCAGTTCAACTTTAGCAGAGTGAGTAAGATGTGTTCTTAATAATTGATTTGGAATCTTTTTGGTCGCTAGTCCACAATGTGAAGGACAACATCCTGTGTAAAACAGATCAGTCTCTCGGCCTCAGACGCGCAGGGCTCCAATTGGGGACAGCTAAAAGTGGCTGCCTATATATATATATATATATATATGGCTGGTTATTGCTCATGGTATCATTAGTGTTTGGCTTTAGATGCCTAGGTGAACAAGCTTTCTGTTTTCAGTATACCATTAGCTTTAAGCACAGTTCTAATCCAGCAGGAATGCACTGCATCTGAAAGACACTGTCTTCTACTGGTTAACTTGTCAGCAGTGATCGTCTGAAGGAAAAACAGGCATGTGAAAACTGGTGTGAGCCTACATTTACAATATCTTGCATTTATATACAGTCTATTAGTCAAAGGCCCCACAGTGTTATTAAATAAAAATTAACACAAGTCTCACAAGGAGACTTTAGGACTGATGAACAAGAGCTAAGTTAGCGAGGCACATTTTAAGAAGCGAACTAAAAGAAGAGAGCAAGGTAGAAAGACACAGAATTGAGGAGGAGGAAAAGCCAGAGATTCTAAAGACAGGGCCCTCAACAGTGGAGCAATGGGGGGATCCAAGATGGCGGCGACCCAGCAAGACTGAGTCCACAGTGCTCTACCCAAAACTTGGGCAAAGTGGGTTATCCACCCCCACCACACTCACTAAACCATTTATAATAGTTGTTAACCTTAAATAGTTACCTATTAGTACATTTAAATAGTTTAATACTAGCTGGAAAATGAGTAAAGGGAAGGGAACAGGCGGCTCTAAGAAAGCAGGGACCCCTCCCCCACCCTCTCCCTCTTCAGCTGCAACAAAGGTGTCTTCAGCTACTTCAGGAGATTTACCAACGAAGATGAGCTTTGAGGAGATGTTTGCCAGGTAGGAGGCGAAGAGCATTGGCTGCCACAACTTTTAAATCTGCATAATGGATCAGGCCAGGTAAGGGTAGAATGGGCCTACCGGGTCACAGTACGTGGGCCCGGCTCAACCCAGCGCCCACGCCCGGTCCTGTTCCAGCTGCAGAGCTATAGGGAGAGGCAGATGCTCCTGGAAGCCTCAAGAAATCTGGGAAAAGATCTCCAAGCTATGACCCACAAAGGATCCAGGATCATGCTGTTCCAGGACTTCTCCCCAGCTTTGGTCCGAAAGAGGAAGGCATTCGATGAGGCGAAGAAGTGTTTAAGGGACTTAAATATTCAGTACTCCTTACGATATCCAGCGACGCTACGCCTTAGCCACGAAGGATCCATATATAACTTCGGATCACCGGAGAAGGCTAAGGAATTCTTGGACTCTCTTAAATAAACTGTAAGAGATTGTGGACGCTGGTCTGCCTTTCCCATTATTTTGGTTTACATCCCTTCATCTTTTCTTATCTTTCTCCCTATGTGTGTATGTATATATATATATATATGTTGGGGCGTTTGGTTAATGTTGATGGGGAGAGGTGGTTACCTTATTCTATTTTACTTCTGTTTTTAGGAGCGGGGTTGTTTTTCTTTCCCCTGTTATTTTGTGGTATTATATTTAAGTATTACATGTTGAGATTGTAATCTTATAGTTATATATGGTATTAATATTCCCAAATATATTTAGATGTGGGTGTGGGTGGGGGTGGGGTGTTCACTGTTAACTCTAGCTTTATATTATATTTGAATTCTCCTCACTTTATTGAGGAACACCTGGGTCAAGGGTGGGGCACTGGTTGGAAGAAGTTAAGATGGACTGTGGGAGAGGAAGTGACGCTCCCTGGGAACAAGGGAGAAAATCTCCAATTCGGAATGTTTTATATCTTTTATACTTAGAAAGAGTTTTTTGTTATATTGTTTTGAGTGTATCAGAGAGTCTTTACTTTTGTAAATCTTGTGTGCTCCATGCTCGGGATGTTCTAGATAGGGTTTCCCCTCCCGAGGGGTCTCGGATCTGTCCAGATGATTATGGCTGAACAGTCGGTTAAGTGGTGCACTTGGAATGTCAGGGGGAGTAATTCGCCAGTTAAAAGGAAGAAAATATTATCAAATTTTAAGAAGGAGAGAGTTGATATAGCCCTCCTACAGGAGACACACCTGTCGGATAAAGAACACTTAAAATTACGACAGGGCGGATTTGATCAGGCCTTTTTTTCCTCTTTTAATTCAAAAAGCAGGGGAGTCGTTATCCTTGTCCGGAAGAACTTCCCTTTGAAAATTCTAAATCAGATAAAAGACGAATCTGGACGATATATTTTGATTAAAGCCCTCATAAATGGAGAGGAATATGGGATCTTAAATGTGTACTGCCCCCCGGCACACCCCTTTAAATTCATAACGGAAGCTTTTTCAAAACTGATGGCCTTTGGTGCCCGTCATACAATTATAGGGGGAGACTTTAATTGTATTATGGATCCAGAAATAGACAGGATTCCCAAGAGTGCCGCTGGAGTATCTCCCAGATCTAGACAACTGGCGGACCTGAATAAAGAATTAGGATTGGTAGATGTATGGAGATGTCTCCATCCACAGGGTAGAGATTTTTCTTTCTACTCTAATCCACATAAATGTCACACAAGAATTGATATGTTTTTTGCCCCATCGATTTTTCTAAATTCTATAGCAACCTGTAAAATAGGTACTATAGCAATCTCTGACCATGCCGCTGTATACATGGAAACTAAGGTAAAGAACAATGGGACATCCGCTCGGCATTGGCGTATGGACCCCTTCCTGATAAAAGATAGCAAATTTTTAAAGTACTTCTCCCAAGAACTTAAAACTTTTTTAGAAATTAATACTGGTACGGCTAGCAATCCGTCAATGATGTGGGAGACCATCAAAGCTTATGCACGAGGTTTGATCATCTCCTATTCAGCAACCCAGAGGAAAATGAAGGGAGAGCAACAGCGTCTGCTCGAAGCTCGCCTAAAAGCAGCCGAAACAGCATACGCTGATAGACCTTCTATCACAAAATTGCAGAGGATTACAGCTCTTAGGACAGCTTTAAACACCGCGCTTACTCAAACGGCTAAAAGGGAAATATTATTTGCAAAACAAAGATTATATGAATATGGCGACAAACCGGGTAGATACTTAGCATTTCTTGCAAAGAAAAAGAAAGCCCCTCAAACTATTCCGACCATCAAGGAAAGTACAGGTACCCTGACTCATGATCATAAAAAGATCAATGCGACCTTTAAAGAATTTTATTCTGAACTATATAGATCGCAGGATTGTGAAGATAGGATTAGGAGGATGCAGTCATTTTTAAAAAATTTGACCTTCCCGGGCCTGACTCCGGAACAGGAGTCGGCCCTAAATACCCCTTTAACAGTCCAAGAAATACTTGAGGCAATTAGGCAACTTCAGAGCGGAAAAGCACCGGGCCCGGATGGTTTTCAAGCTGAATTCTATAAAGAATTTACAGGAATATTGGTTAACCCACTTATGGATATGTATAATTTTGCGCATAGTCAGGTCTGTCTCCCGCCCACGCTGAAAGAAGCAAATATTTCTCTTATCCTCAAAAAAGGAAAAGACCCAGAAGATTGTGCATCTTACAGACCAATATCCTTACTAAATGTAGACTTTAAAATTCTCTCAAAAATGTTAGCACTAAGACTAGAAAGGGTACTGCCATATATTATAAAGGAGGACCAGACGGGATTTATTAAGGGCCGCAGATCATCCAATAATATCAGAAGGGTCTTGAATATGATCCAAGCCTGTCATCAGGGAAAGATACCAGGAGTAGTAATTTCATTGGATGCGGAAAAGGCATTTGATAGGGTTGAATGGTCATATTTATTTTACACATTGAAAAGGTTTGGCGTTGGACAGGTGTTTACCAAATGGGTTTCAACATTGTATAATGACCCCAAAGCAGCTGTTATTACTAATGGGTTAAGATCGGATGGCTTCAGTGTGGGTAGGGGCTGCCGTCAAGGATGTCCTCTCTCACCATTGTTGTTTACACTGATAATCGAACCATTAGCAGAAGCCATCCGGACTGATCCTAATATAACGGCCCCGAGGATTGGTACAGGTAAACACAAAATTACCCTCTATGCAGATGACGTTCTCTTATTCCTCAGTAATCCTTTAATGTCAGTGCCTCGTCTAATTCAAGTTATTAATACATTTAGTGCATTCTCAGGCTATAAAATTAATTTTTCAAAATCGGAAGCCATGCCAATGGGTGGTCTGGCTATGATACCCCACTTAATGGACGGATCCCCTTTTCCCTTCCGTTGGTCCCTGGAGGGCTTCTTATATTTAGGTATTTTTATCACGCCAGTATTTGATCAGCTGTATAGGGCTAATTTTGTACAATTAATGGAAAGGATAAGGCAGGACCTCCAGCGATGGAGAGACCTTCCGACTTCCTGGCTAGGGAGAATAGCATTAATTAAAATGAATGTTCTGCCCCATCTCTTATATCCTATGAGAATGCTCCCGCTGATGCTGCCAAGGCTAGCCCTACGTAAATTATATGGCTGGTTGGGCTCCTTTATTTGGAACCATAGACGGCTCCTTATTAAGCTGAAGAAGCTACAGCTTCCACAGGCAAGGGGAGGACGACTTCCCAGACTTTAGGAAATATCAGTTAAGCTCCCTACTAAGTTACATAGCTGATTGGGTTTCATCTGATCCACAATCAATTTGGCTGGATATCGAAGCCTCCCAAGTGAAATACCCACTTATTAACCTTTTATTTTCAGATAAGAGGAAAATCATTACAGACCACTGTAAAAATCCCATAATATTAAACACAATTAAGGCCTGGAATATAATGCGGCAAAATGAGGGTAACTCACATAAAACATCCCCCCATGCACCAATAGTAGGCGCATGGGGATTCCAACGGGGATTACAGATGCCACCTTTAAACTCTGGAGATCCAGGGGCATCTCATGCTTAGGGGACCTATTTAAAGATGGGATCCTGATGTCCTTTGAGCAGCTGCGTCTGAAATTCGGAATACCTAATGGGGATCTCTTTCGATACTTCCAAGTTCGAGATTATATACAGAGGAAGACTACATTAATAGATAGTCTTTATAAATCAGACAGAGAACGTAATGTCTTACGACCAGCGGGGGCATCCTCCGTTAGTACTATATACTATTTGCTACATGATGCAGTCTCAGGAGACATGGATGACCTGCTTAAAACATGGGAGCAGGACTTGGGGCTAGAAATCTGAGGATATGTGGAATGACATTTGGGAAAATGCTAGAAGAATTGCTATCTGTAACAGAACTCAGGCTATCCAACTAAAGATACTTCATAGGGCCCATATAGCTCCGGCTCGACTGGCAAAATTTAAGGCAGGAGCATCTCCAATGTGTCCCAAATGCAAAATAGAGGTGGGTACTCTTGTACATTGTCTGTGGACTTGTCAGAAAATCCGCAGATACTGGACTAAAGTGGCAAATACCCTGACAGAAATTTTAGGAACGGAAATTAGGGTGGACCCTGTATCTCTCCTTTTGGGCTTTTCGAACCTCTCATCTCTGGATATGCATGGGAAGAGACTATTTTCTATTCTCTCTTTCTGTGCAAGGAAAAATATTTTGGTGAACTGGGTGGCTGAGGGTCCCCCGGACTTTCAAATTGGCACAGATTAATTATGGAATATATCCCCCTTGACTTCCTCACAAATATGGTGCACCGAAAGACTGAATTATTTTATAAAATATGGCAGCCCTTTTTGAATTATATAAATGCAGATATTTCGGCTATCCTAACAAGGGCTTTTATTTAGTGAAGATTTCAGACCGGGCTGCTCCGGGGCCCCTTGGGAGAGGAATCCTGCGCGAATACGGGTTTTATTATATTTGATGTTTATACATTCCGAGCATGTAAGAGACTTAGGTATACACTCTGGTTAGTTATAGGTTAGATTAGTAGAAAGTTGAGGTTTTTTTTTCTTTCTTTTTTCGTTTCTTTTTTTTCTCTTTTTGTTTTCTTTCTT
The DNA here is from genome assembly GCF_020745735.1 of Hemiscyllium ocellatum. Lineage (NCBI taxonomy): Eukaryota > Metazoa > Chordata > Chondrichthyes > Orectolobiformes > Hemiscylliidae > Hemiscyllium > Hemiscyllium ocellatum. The sequence goes on from NC_083442.1 coordinate 15,169,194, forward strand.
TCTCTTTTCTTTGTTAAATTATGACTATTGTATATATGATTTAATTGTACATCAATGTTTGTATTTGAGAGTTTTGTTTATTTTTGTAAATTTGCAAAAATGTTAAATTTCAATAAAAATATCTACAAAAAAAAAACAGTGGAGCAATGGAAATCAAGGAAGTGTAAGAGGTGAAAATTGGAGGAAGTGTGTTCTGGGAAGGTTTTAAGCTACAGGAGATTACAGGGATAGGGAGGAACTGAAGTTATGAAAGCAAGGAGGCCAATATATTTTTAAAATATTTCAAGATTAGAAACTAACACAGTTCAGCCAGCACAGCTATTGTCAAACAAGAGTTTCAAAGAGTTTGTACCCTATTTAATCTGTTTGTTTAGCACAACCTATTCTACAGCTTCCACCTACAGGAAGCAGATTCAGACAAACCTCCTATTAGTAAAACAAAGGGCTGCGGATGCTGGAGATCAGAAGCATACAAAGACAGAAACTGTTGGGAGAAACACAGCAGGTCTGGCAACATCTGTGGAACAAGAAATAGAGTTAATGTTCTCAGTCCAGTGACCATTTGACTTTCTCTAGTTTTTCTGTTTTTGTGTGTTTCAAATCAATAGACCTGTAATCAATTCCCTCACAGTTCAGCAGAATTCCAAGACTGGTTGATGATGGGAAAGGCATGCGTGAATGAGGAGTTTTCCCTTTTAACTGGTATTTAACTCGTCCTTAAGCCACTGACTTTAGCCTTGATGCACATCTACAATTTGCCTCCGTTGTTTAATATTAGGAGGAGCTTGCAGGTGTAACACAATCTTGGGGACAAAAAGAAATTGGCAAATGCCAGAAACGTGAAAGAACCACAGAATTAACCGGAAATGAGTAGCAGGTCAATCAGAACAAGATATACAGGCTGATACTGGGGATGCAACCTGGAAGAGGCAGGTAATTTTATAAGATTGGATAGGCAAGGCTAACATCCGCTGGGGTTTAGAAGAAGCAACTTAGTTAAAACATACAAGATCCTGAAGGGTCCTGAACAAGATGGATGTGGAGAGAGTGCTTCATCTTGTTGGAATATTTAGAACTAGGGGGTCACTGTTTCAAAGTAAGGCATCATGCATTTAAGACAGAGATTAGACTATTTATTTCTGACCCCTCCCATAAAGGATGGACAATCTTTGGCACTCTGCTTCCATTGCTTTTTTGAGAAAGAGTCCTTGAACATTTCTAAGGCAACGGTAGATAGATCCTTATTAAGCAAGAAGGTGAAAGGTATAAAGGGTAAGAGAGAATATTGAGTAATCAGAATAGCCAGGATCTTATTAAACAGCGGAGCAGGCTCAAGGAGCTGAGCTATCTACTCCTGCTCCCAGTTCGGATGCAAACTTTTCATTCAAATGTGAACATTCCTGATTTAAGTTACAGTCTGAATGAGGAAACAACCTTATAGTTAATTGGCAGATTGGGCAATTCTGATGGGACTCAAATCTCCGGTCACTACAACCTAACACATAACTTTGCACCGCACACCTCTATTGATCTCCTGCACAGCATAAATAAATGGTTTAAGGAGGCAGAACACATGCTGCTTTAAGAGAATCCAAATTTTATCCACTGACCTGCAGCGGTCCCTCCTTGGAGCATTTTAGACAGCCCACAGCAAACCGACTGTCCTGTATCACTAATTCTACAGGGACACATCCACACAGGTCCAGGTATCCCATTATGTCTGAGTGCTCATGAACTACACTGGGCTGGAACGCTACGCTGATGTCTGTGTTACATTTCTCACAGCTTACATATGAAGGGCACTTCTGTGACACAGTAAATTGTGAACCAACTTTGCACCTTTAAGAATAAAGTGAACAAATAGTTAGGCCTAGAAAATTACTTATTAGTCCATAAGTTCTACATCCTCACCCTTAGCAATGTAAACACAGCAGGCATACAGGAATCAATGAGAAATGAATCCACATGCAAGGTAATCTCATTTAAAGAAAGGTTAAACCTTTAAACACTTCTGCAAAGCTGCCGTCATTTACAAAACAGATCAACCCACGGCCATAGTAGATGATGTTTATGGACTGAAATCTGGGATGAATTTGAAATAATTAACCCAACAGGAAGACCCAAAAATGGAGTCCTTCCTGAAAACTGTACCTAGGCTGACAGTTTGGATCTGTCACAATTATGAGGTTGCTAAAAACTACCCAAGTAAGAAGCCCTAACAACTGAAATGAGATTTCTAGAAAATAATATGAACATGCCCAACTTAGAATAAAAGGAGGCACTGCAGGAGGTTGAGATTCAGAGGTAATACAAAAACATTTCTAGTAAATTTCAATGCATTAGTTCCAATGTGAATGGAATAATTCTACAATGCTCTCAAATACTACGCACATGGGTTTAAAATGAGGTGGGGGGGGGGAAAAGAGTATAAAGGAAATCTGCGAGGAAATTTTTTTTTAGAAGCAGATATGTTAGCAAAGTTTAAGGGTAATTTAGATAGACACTTGAACAAACATGAAATAGAGGGATACAGACCTTGTGCAGTCAGATTGGATTAATTTAGAATGGTATCGTGGTTGGCACAGACAGAGTGGGCTGAAGGGCCTACTCCTGTGAAGAGCTGTACTATGTTCTGTGACAGTCTCCAGTCTAACAAGCAAGTCTAAATGTGTGAGACTTCTGAGGCATGTGCAATAAAACACAGTTCATCTTAAAAGACTGCCATATGTTTTTCTCAAATGCATTGTTTGGGTTACTTTGGTACTACCATCAGTGTGCGGAAATGTTACACTACTCCCAATGTAAGCAGAATAGATCAGACATGCATCTCTGCAATTATATATCCGTTTCTTTTAGAAAAAAAGTATTCATAAGTAACAGGAATGAATGGATCTTTGCAAAAATGTTCAAACGAGGTCTTGAGGCAGTGTGTAAATGAGAAGAAAATTGGAGCTTTACCAAAGGGTGAGACTTAAAAGGAAACGCGAACTAATGGTGGTGACCCAGAAAACGCGGACTAATGGTGGCGACCCAGGAAACGCGAACTAATGGTGGCGACCCAGGAAACGCGGACTAACGGTGGCGACCCAGGAAACGCGGACTAATGGTAGTGACCCAGGAAACGCGGACTAATGGTGGCGACCCAGGAAACGCGGACTAATTGTAGTGACCCAGGAAACACGGACTAATGGTGGTGACCCAGGAAACGCGGACTAATGGTGGCGACCCAGGAAACGCGGACTAATGGTGGTGATCCAGGAAACACGGACTAATGGTGGCGACCCAGGAAACGAAGACTAATGGTGGCGACCCAGGAAACGCGGACTAATGGTGGCGACCCAGGAAACGCGGACTAATGGTAGTGACCCAGGAAACGCGGACTAATGGTGGCGACCCAGGAAACGCGGACTAATTGTAGTGACCCAGGAAACACGGACTAATGGTGGTGACCCAGGAAACGCGGACTAATGGTGGCGACCCAGGAAACGCGGACTAATGGTGGTGATCCAGGAAACACGGACTAATGGTGGCGACCCAGGAAACGAAGACTAATGGCGGCAACCCAGGAAAAGGTGGGGGGGGGGGGGGGGGGGGGGGGGGGGGGGGCAGGGGGCTTCTGGTGAAAACTGTGATCAGAGGGCTATGTCTTGATTGGTTCAGCAAAGGACCATTTTTCCTGTGCCAGCCCGAAGTGTCTCGAGTGCTAGCTAGTTGTACATCATGATGGTTAGAAACCTCCTGAGGCCTCTTGTGGTGCAAGAGTTTCCCTACCTTAGAGCCAGGAGCCCTGGGTTCATGTGCAATGACACATGTGAACAAGGAGCTTAGAAAATACCTACACTGAAACGTCCTTACACAGGCAGGTCAATGTACTCATACATTCAGTATCTAGCAGCACTCCCTAATCACAAAATCAAAAACACTCAGTAATCCAAAAGCATTTGCACATTCTTGGGTTTCACATGATCATTTTAACAACAAAACCATGATGACAGCTGGAGATCAATAACCCCCTTCAGTGCTGATCTGTTTTGCTAAATTAGAAAATTTCCACAGTGGCCAATTTGATAGGCAATTGATACTCAACAGTAACTGGTCAGAGTAGAACTGACATCTGCACAGCTTTCTTCTCAACCTGACAGACGAGATTATCCTGGATCCTGTACATGACATTACCCAAATAGCTGAGCGATCTTGATCATGAATCAGCAACCCAGAGAGTGCAAGCTCAAATCTTCTGTCAGAAGTCACGCAACATCAGGTTATAGTCCAACAGGTTTATTTGCTCTGGAAGCTTGTTATTTCAAATAAAGCTGTTGGACTATAACCTGGAGTTCTGTGACGGCTGATTTTGTCCACCCCATTTCAACACCTCCACACCATGGCCAACCCTCTGCGGCATATAAGGAATTTAACTTCAAGACACGGGATAATTGACTGGCATAATAATTATATAAGCTACTGGCTTGGTTTAAAATCTCAACTAAGCTCAGGGAGATACATCCCCCTGGTCTAGCCTACACATGACTCCAGACCCAGTTGAATCAATGCCCACACTACAAAAACAAATCGCAAAAGTTTAGATCTGCACCGAGCAGTCCACAGGTAAATGTCATCCAAATCTTACACTCGACTGATATAACTGCTTCAAGCATATTATGACAATAAAAAACCTTCAGTAATGAAGGCGACTTTATTAATATAATACGATTTATTAAGGCTCCTTAGACAGCACCTTCCAAACCTGTGACCTCTACCATTTAGAAGGACAAGGGCAGCAAATACATGGAACACTACCACTTGCAAGTTCCCCTCCAAACCACTTATCACCCTGACTTGGAAATATATCACTGCTCCTCCACTGTTGCTGAGTCAAAATACTGGAATTCCCTCCCTAACGGCATTGTGGGCCATCCTACAGCACACAGACTGCAGCAGTTCAAGGAGGCAGCACATGACCACCTTCTCCAGATGGCATGGTGACTCATTGGTTAGCCCTGCTTCCTCACTAAGCCTCACAATTCCAGCCTCAGGCAACTGTCTGAGTGGAGTTTACATGTTCTCCGTGTATGTGGGAGTTTCTTCCTGGAGCTCCGGTTTCCTCCCACAGTCCAAAGATGTGCAGTTTAGGTAGACCGGCCACGCTAAATTGCCCATAGTGTTCAGGAATGTGCAGGTTAGGTACATGAGTCAGGTGTAAATGTCAGGTAATTGGGTAGGGGAATGGGTCTGGGTCGGTTACTCTTTGGCGGGTCGGTGTGGACTTGTTGGGCCGAGGACCTGTTTCCACACTGTAGGGATTCTACAATTAACTACGGATGGGCAATAAACGTCAGCCCAGATCGTGGGACCTACATCCCATTAAAAGAATAAAAAAAGGAAAGTTATGCAAGAAGTTTTATGAATAATGGGTTAACTTGAGAAATGTGCCTAATTTTGGGCACCCCACACTTTAGGAAGGATGGCAAGTCTTTGGAGAGAGTACAGAGATCTACCAGAATGTAACAGCGCAATGGACTTGTGTGAGGAGGCTGGGGAAGGTGAGATTGCTCTTCTTCAACAGACAAAATTAAAATGGAGAAGTATTCAAATATGATAACTTATCATGAAGGAAATATGGCAGAATCCTGAGGGGATATTTCAGATTTTGGAATGCATTAATTGACAAGAGCAGTGCAAGTAGATTAGAAATTCGTTCAAATAGAAATTGAATAAATATTTGAAAAAATGTATTTATAGGATCATGGAAAAGAGCACAGGAGATGGGGCTAACTGGATAGCAATCACTGACCATGACAAGAAGATTATTCAGCTTCTGTTCTGTATGATGCTACGTTAATCTCAGCTCTTCCCAGAATCCTTAAAGTGGCCTTGAAACAGTGGATGTAATGGTGGGCATCTTTCAAGTAGCCCCTTTACAGGGTACAGAGAAAGCAGGAAATTACAGACTGGTTAGCCAGACATTGGCAGGCGGGAGAATGCTTAAATCTATTATAAAAGATTAATAGCAGAATTCTTGGAAGAGAATGATGAAATTGTACAGTGTCAGCGCTGATTTCCAAAGGGGAAGCTGTGTTTGACAAGTCTGCTGGAGTCTTTTAAGAATGTAGTTTGTAAAGTGAATAGGGGGGTTCCAGTAAATGTGGTTTACTTGGTCTTTCAAGATTAGCAAAATTAAAGCGTATGGGATTGGGGGCATGTTTAGAGAACTGTTTGGCAGACAGGAAACAAAGATTTGGACTAAGTCGGTCATTTTCAAAGCGCCAGGCAGTGATTAGTGGGGTACTGCAGGGATCAGCGCTTGGATCACAGTTATTCACAACATACATAATGACTGAGAGGAAACAAAATGTTATATCTCCACACGTGGAAACAACACAAAGCTGGGTGGGAGGAATAACAGCAGAAGATGCAGAGATGCTTCAATGTGGTTTGGACATATTGAGTGAGTTAGCAAACACATGGCAGATTCAGTATAATGTGGATAAATATGATATATCCACTTAGGTAGCAAAAACAGAAATGCAGATTACCTGAATAGTGAGACTAGGGAAAAAGGGGAGATGCAATGAGTGTCCTCGTACACCAGTCACAAAGCCCGCACAATGTATGAAGACAGAACTGGATCAATGAGGACGATATTCACTGGAGTTTAGGAAATTTTAAAGAAATTGATAGAATTCTGACAGGACTAGTCAGGATAAAGGCATGAAGGATATTCCGTGTGACTGAGGAGTCCAGAAGCAGGGGTAACAGTAGGCCATTTAGGAGTGAAATGAGGAGAAATTTCTTCATCTAGAGTGAGGCATCTGTAGAATTCTCTGTCACTGAAAACAGTTGAGTCCGAAACATTTTTTTTAGGGCTAGAGATCAGAGGATGTGGGGAGAAAATGGGAACAGGTTACTGAGTTGGTTGATCAGCATGATCATATTGAAAACCACAACAGGCTCGATGGGCTGAATGGCCTACTCCTACTCTCTACGTTTCCAAGCTATGCTGAGCCAGCACAACGAAAGGAGTTGAAACCTGCACTGAACATATATGATCTTGTTAAATGGTGGAGCAGGGTTGAGGGTCTAAAGGCCTAGTCCTGCCCTTATTACTTATGTTTTTGTGTCACTAGGACATTGTGTTGACACTACTGTTCTAATTACTTAACATGGACACACATCGTGGATTAATCGTACCTGCTGCACTTCAGCGACACAGTGATCTGCTGGGCTGACAGTGTTGCCGTCTCTTCCCCCAGCTCTAGGCCAACAAGCCGCATGGCGGTGCCCTTACATGGGATCGAAGGGTCACCAGATGGCGAGCCAGTCCTCGAACAATCATCTTCCTCCTCACTGGTGCTGATCTCACTCCCTGTGCCACTCATTTCAGGGCTTTCCGATTCTGCCACCTTGACCTCCTGCAGCTTCTGGGACAACTCCTCACTGGCATCCTCCTTCCGAGGACCTGCAGGTGTCTCGGTTGTTTGCGAAGCTACTGCACCAGGTAAACGTGCTCGTAGCTGCTGGTAGGGAACAATGTGTATCCCAGCTCTCTCTGCGTCTAATTCCCGCTTTATCTGGAAAGTGCAAAGGAAAATTAAGTTTAATCAGAGTTAGAATGGGAAATAACATAATTTGTGCACAGTAAGATTCCACAAGCAGCAAATTAGTCATCTTCTGCGATTGGCCAACACGCTGGGGAGAACTCCCTTACTCTTCTTTGAAATGTTGCCATGGGATCTTTCTCTACGCAGGAAAAACTTAACAAGCAATCTGAAGGACAGCACCTCCATCAGCATAGCAACTCCTCAGTCTGACCCCTCACACGGCTTTGATTTGGTGCTCACATCTCAAGAGTGGAACTTGAGCTCATGATGTTTTGGCACAAGAGGCGAGAATGGTACTGATGACACTGAAATAATATTGTTATGATGATTGTTATTATTATTATTTGGAAACATGGGTTCTAAATTTAACAGAACCATGTATAGCTTCAAGCTTAATTTAGATTTCCATATTGTGCATGTTAAGGAGTGACATCATTTTAGTTTCAATTTGGATTTGAACACGGTGAAAGGTTGTCTGAAAAATTGTTTAAACGATGCTTTTAAACAAAACACCTTGAGGTGAATAGTTCAATGCTTTAGACAAAGAGGGGTAGCGGAGGGAAAGAAATTGGGCTGTCGCCTAGCAACAGGGTGTTCATGACACATGGAGACAGAGAATGAACCACATTTCCTTTTAGAAAGCAAGGGAGAAACATAGAGAAGGTCACTGAACCGGCAGCTTCTTTCAGAGAGAGAAGCACGTCATTCAGACAGAAACAGACAGGAAGAGCAGTAGCACAGTTGAGCAATTTCCAAAACAGTTAGGACAGAAGAAAAGAAGTTCTGACCAGCTTGGGGGTAAAAGCTCCAGAAACAATACACCTTAGGATGTCAGAGAGAAAAAGCATTCTGCAAGGCTACTAAATTAAGAACTGAAAATGTGTTGCTGGAAAAGCGCAGGTCAGGCAGCATCCAAGGAACAGAAGAATCGACGTTTCGGGCCTACTAAATTAAGAAACAAATTAGCTGTTTTAACAGTTTATTTAAGGGTCTCATGAAAGGACATTAACTAAGGAAACATCAATACCCATGCCCACTGGACAGGATGATCCTTCAATGAGCTTTAAGTATCTTTGAAGTGTTACTTTTAATTTCTGATATTTGTTCATAAGATAACTTCAATTAGTTGTTATATAGTGGAAAACCATTGCTTTTTCCTCTTACTTATAATAAACTGTAATGTTTTAATATATTCAGCAACTGACCACCATCATAAACAAATTACAAATTGAAAATCCTCTGGTCTATTAAGCTAGACTTCATTTTGGCATCTGACTTTTTCAGTATTACCTCAGCTTAGAACATAATAATATTGGTCCTTTGAATTTTTAAAACTTTAGGGGAAACGAACGGGAAAGTAATCCCACTCAATGCCCACTGAAGTTTCTACTTGATGGCGCAGAATCTAGTCAAAGCTAGGCACAATATTGCAGTGCACGACATTACTATGATTGAACGGGTAGATTTGTTTTACCTGTCTAGCTCCCTCGGTGAACAGCTTCTCCATGTTGCGGTCCAGCCACCGCAAGTATGGACGAAACAGCAGCTCCAACTTCCCCATCAACCGGTTGGTGGCATGCTTTGCCCGTAGCCACTCCTCTGAGGCCGTACACACATGCCTGAATTAAACAGGAGAGTGATCTTACTGATGTAAAGTTACAAGACAGAGTTCAGAAACAGGAAATAACAGAATGACAACATATAACCTGAGTTACAAAATAGGCCTCACAGCACTAGAGACCTGGGTTTGATTCCTGCCTTGGGTGAATATCTGTGTGGAGGTTGCACATTCTCCCCGTGTCTGTGTGGGTTCCCTCTGGGTGCTCGGGTTTCCTCCCACAATCCGAAGATGTGCAGGTTAGGGTGGATTGATCATGCTAATTGCCGATAGTGTTAGGTGCATTAGTCAGGGGTACAAATAGGATGGGGGAATGGGCCTGGATGGATCAGTCTTTAGAAGGTCGGTGTGGACTTGTTGGGCCAAAGGGCCTGTTCCCATACTGTAGTGAATCTAATCTAATCTAAAAAAAAAATCAGATTTAAACTCTATTCTCTTCACTCTTCTGGGAAGGCACAGGTGAGTGAGGGAGAAGTGACAGATTTACTTTACTGTTCATCCTATTAGTACTTTTCTGTCTCCACATTATCCTCCTGATTTGGGAGAGAGATGTTGCAACTCAATAAAACACCAGGGACGCCTCAAACTGGGATGAGTTTCCAGAATGGGTTTTACTGATCTCCAGGAGCTCCAGCCAGATGTTGAAGTACAAATCAAGGCACAGTTCTTTTCCTTGACTGTAGCTTTATTGATAGGACGTGGCCTTATAGACTCTCCATCTACTACTGTAGTGTTCCGGCAATCTCTTAGGGTTCCCAATCCATAATCAAGGAATTTTTTAAAATGTCATTTAGGAAATGTAGATCTTCAGAGTCAAGAGACTGCCTTGTCATTTGCTAAATTTAAGGAGACCTATCTGCTATTTTGTGCATGGAGGGGACAGTCCTTTGGTAATGTACAGCACTGTGTGTTAAATCAAATGAATTCTATCTAACAGCAGACTACTGCAGATGCTGGAACTGTGAGGAAAGAACAAAACCAAACAACTGACGGAAAAACTCAGCAAATCAAGCAGCATTTGTGGAGAGAAACAGAGGTAACATTTCAGACCAGTGACATTTTATCACATTGTCCATTGCCTGTGTACTTTTAACAACTTTACCAATGCACCATTACACAGCCCTTTGATTATTGATTAATGAGAGCTAGGCACAGGAGGCAGTCATCTCCAAATGTCTTCAGAGTTACACTAGAACCTAACAACACTGGGATGTTTTTCACCTTACCATCAGTACTAACAGCTAGTAATATTACTGAAGGAGAAAATGACAATTCACACCTAACTGAAGGAGAGTATACCAAATGAGTTACTTACATCCTTACAATCCCTCTTACATTGAAGATTGAACAGGAACACCTCTCCACTGCTACATACTTAAACCATGAAACTACAGGCCTGCAAAGTAACACTGAATTTGATAACTAAAATGCCCAATTACTCTTCTCAGTAACTATGGGATATGAGCTGATGCCCATACCCTGACTTCCTTGTTATTCTGAGAGAGAAACCAAATGGAATCCTGGACAAAGGGAGAGGCAATCAGGATCCCTGAGCCATAGACACAGATGGAATAGCACTGTGCGAGAGTAGGTTGTGGGCGCAGAGGACAAAGAAAGGGAGAAAAATCTCCCAGATGCAAAGGTTCATATTCAGCACAATACATTGCACAGAATTCAGTGCTGCCAAATCTTCTGCTGTTACACAATTAAATATATTGCTTTCATTCCTGTATGTCGATTCCCAGCCCAAGTTTTGAATCAATCATATGGGTTCAATTTCAACTGATCTTTGAAGACAGTGAAAATTTAGACACAGTGAACACCCAGTCAACGTCATTATGCCAGGTGGGAGAGTTCACCTTTTCCTCGACTTCCTTTCTTACCTTCCCATAGACACTGGTAGATCCTGATCCTCAGGGATTTCCACAGTGAACACCTTAGAATAAGAGAAAAACACAAAGGTTCACGTATCGAAGTGAGACAGATGGGAAAACTAACATTTATTAGGGATACTACTTCTCATTCACGCAGTATGAAATATCAGTGGAGAAACACTTCAGTATCTGGGATTTTCCAGAGCCACTTGCTACGCATACAGGTTATAAGTCAGAACTCAACACTGGTTGACATCAAGCAATTTCTCACAATGCACCATAACAGCCTTTAACTTATGGTGTTCCCCTTCCATTTCCTGTATCAGATGCATTCTGATCCAGACTGGTGAGTTGGTGTCAGTTATTGACAAGGATATTGTTACAAACATAGGAATTGGGGGGCTGGGAATAGATCTTCGGCCATCTGTCTTTCCACCCATTTGTCTATTGCCTAGACAAGGGAAAAAGTTGTTCAATTTAGGCCAGAACTTCTAAAAGTGAGAATGAGGACTCCCAGTGAGGTCACAAGCTCCAACTGGCAATTGTCACAGGCCGCACACACACAGAGGCGCGTACACACGCACAAACACAACATCCCAACTGTCCAAACATAAGATTAGTCAAAGAATACACTTTAAGGTGCGCCTCAAAGGACTTGATAGAGAAGTGGAGAGTCAGACCATTCGAGAGGGTGGAATTCCAGAGCTCAGAAGCTAGTAATTGATAGAATGGCCATCAATAATGGAGTGATGAAAACTGGGGAAACAAATATACGAATTAGGGGGATACAGGCCATATGGTCCTTCAAGCCTGCTTTGCCATTCACTGAGATCACAGTTGACCTGATGTGCAACAGATTGGAACTGGAGAAGTTCAGAGTGCTGTGGAGATGGGAGAAATGCACAAAGTTAGTGCGCAGGGAGGCCATGAATTGTTTTGAAAAGTGAGATGTTACCACAGCTGTAATTTTAACGTATGTGTGTTTTTGGTTGCCAACTGTGAATTCTAACTTGACGACCTCTTTTTGCCCATTTGCACGGTCAACATGGAGCACATTGACAGCACGGGAAGAGAATTAAGACACCAGCATTAACCAGAGGAATGCAGCTGTCTAATTGCTGTCACAACCTTATTTTAAAACCTCTTCGGTCAGATTGAAACCAATCAGCTGATTGGTTCTCTCTTACTCACCCCATACACATGCAATACTTGTGCAAACTAGTTAAAGCACTGACATCGAACAAAGAAACAATTGTGCAGGGAGGATTATTACCTCTTACCTCCAAAGGGTATTCATCTGGGAAGCAGATCTGAATATCCATCTCCTTCAAATCAAAGGGCTGCAACAGATAAAGACAAACAAGAACCAGGTTTTACAATGTCAGGTAAGTAACAAAATCAACAGATGACAGCATTTCAGAGAAGGTGGGGGCATCTGGGTGATGATGGGGAAATTCTAGATTTAGTGAAGAGTCAGAGTAAAGCTGAAGTGGTTTTAGAAGAGTGTTACAGAGGGCGAGGATTTCAAAGTGGAGGTCCTGAGTAGCAATGATGCAGTCGAGAGAGTAAGGTGACTCAGGAGAGTGGGCAAGTGTGAACTGAAGATGGATGTTTGGAGAAAAAGCCCTTGAAGAGGAGGCTGCAGCTGCAAAGTGAAATAACAACAAGGAGCGAGCGGTTGGGACAAGAACAAAACAGGTGGGGCAGGGGTTATGGTAGAGAGGAAGTGGAACTGAAAGGAAATAGATGACCAAATGTGGGTTTTTTTTAAAGAAGTGGGAGACGGTGTATGGGAAGGGGAATCTTGGACTGTGGAGATTATGAGAAGTAAGAGCCTGATCAAAGAGAATACTGGAACTCAACGTTCAGCAGCAGACAGGGCGAGTAAGAGGTGAGGTAACATTTGAAGAGTAGGATGGTGTCACTGATAAGGAACGAGAGCTCAATGGAGGGCTTAGGTTTTACACAAGCAACCTCCAGGCCAGGCAAGGAGCCACAGACCTCACCGAAATCAGCATGAAGTTTTAGCAGCTGGCAGAAAGTTACTAACACCAGTGTCCTGTACTGTTGGTGCATTAGTGTCATTAAGAGTTGGCACCTCAATAATAAAAGGGAGAGTACTCAAAGTGCTGGAGACACTTTAGACAGGGCCATGAATATACAGACGGTGAACTGAAACTTAAACACAGAGCTGGAACATTTAGGAGCCATCATCCAAAACTGTAAAAAGCTTGAAGGAGATCAATGTTCAAAGCCAAGCCCAGAAACTTCTGGCTAATCAGTTTAACCTTGAAGAGGGGAAGATGATAGAAATCAGGATTCTGAACTAAACTAATAGTCTCAGTGAACAAATGCAGGTTAGTTAAAAATAGCCAGCTTGGATTTGATAAGACAAAATTGTGTTTAACATTTTTGATGAGGTAAGAGAGGGCTGATGAAGGTTACAATGTCACTGTGACATACCTGGCACTTCCAGAAGGTACTTGAAGTGCCATATGATAGACTTGTGAGGCAAAACTTTAAAGTTTGTGCGAAGATTTGTAGCTCGGGTGCTCGTTGTTGTGGTTCTGTTCACCGAGCTGGGAATTTTCGTTTCGTCCCCTGTCTAGGTGACATCCTCAGTGCTTGGGAGACTCCTGTGATCTTTCCTCCAGCATTTATAGTGGTTTGTATCTGCCGCTTCCGGTTGTCAGTTCCACCTGTTTGCTGCAGTGGCCGGTATATTGGGTCCAAGTCTTTGTGCTTATTGATTGAATCAGTGGATGAGTGCCATGCCTCTAGGAATTCCCTGGCTGTTCTCTGTTTGTTTTGTCCTATAATAGTGTTTAATCAACTGATTCAATCAATAAGCACATCGACCTGGACCCAATATACCGGCCACTGCAGCGGACAGGTGGAACCGACAACTGGAAGCGGCAGATACAAACCACTATAAATGCTGGAGGAAAGATCACAGAAGCGCTTCACAGGAGGCTCCCAAGCACTGAGGATGTCACCTAGACAGGGGACAAAATGTCTGCAACACAAATTCCCAGCTCGGCGAACAGAACCACAGCAAAACTTTAACTTATGGAATAAAAGGGACCTTGGAATGCTGGATATGAAATCGGTTAAGTGACAGGAAACAGAGTACAGATGAATGTTTTGTTTTGGATGCAGGAATGTTTGTAGTGCAGTACTCCTGGGTCAGTTTTAGCAGCCCTGTTGTTCCTGGTATATTATGTAAATGTGGTTGTAGGTTACTTGTCCAAGTTAGTGGGTGGCCATGAAAATGTTTCCTTACCCCGTGGCCTCCATGAAGTGTTGTTCTACTTCGCTTGGTATTTATGTGCCCCGGTCTGTTAAGGTGGGTGGTTTCACTTCCAGTTTCCCTTTGCAGTGATTTGTATATGGGACCCATGTCAACATGCTTATCGATGGCATTGCGGGTTCAAAACCAAGTTTCTAAGAATTTCCTTGCACACCTCTGTTCAGCTTGTCCTAGGATGATTATGTTGTCCCAGATTGCTGATTCTCTGTCTGCGTGTACTGAGATGAAGGAGAATTGGTTGTGCTGTTCTGCTAATGTCGGTGTATCCGGATTGCTAGTTTTCATCCAGTCTGGTCGATGTAGTGTTTGTAGACAGGCAGGAGGCTGGACGAGTCAGGAGTGTGGTGCTGGATGAACACAGCAAGCCAGGCTGTATCAGAGGGTGCAGAAATCGATGTTTTGGGTATAACCTTTCTTCAGAGCCACTGTAACCTGAAAAAGGGTTGCCCCTAAATGTCAGCTTCTGCGCCTCCTAATGCTCCTGCATGCGTTCTTCCAGTCTCTTGACTGCAGTCATTGCATGGAATTTTGTTCCTAATGTTGGTCCAGCATGTTATAGGTATGGGGTCTTTCATTCTTGTGAGTAGTTGGCGTAGTGTGGCTGTGTGTAAGTGTGCTGTCGTGATTCCTAGTGGTCATGACTGGCTGATATTTCTTAAATGTTCTTGATAAAGGGTGGGATGACCAGCGTATTGGGGCCCTTTTGGTGTTGTTTATCCAATAGGCATCGGGGGGATGAAGCTGGTGGGTGATCCACTGTTTGTGAAGGCCTTGTATAGGTGTTCTGCCTCATTCCTGCATAGTTCTGGTGTGTTGAAGTGTGTAGAAGTTCATTTAAATACACAGCTAACACATTGAGGTGGTTGCTGTTGTAGTTCAGGATGGCCTTCCTTTATAGGAGAAAGTGAGGACTGCAGATGCTGGAGATCAGAGCTGAAAATGGGCTCATGCCCGAAACATCGATTCTCCTACTCTTTGGATGCTGCCTGACCTGCTGCGCTTTTCCAGCAACACATTTTCAGCTCTGGTCTTCCTTTATACTTTGATTATAATTCTCCATTGATGCTTCGTTCTACCATGACATTACATCAGCCAGAGTGGCAATCCGGATACATGGACACCAACTAGCAGCAATCCTCCGTCATCTCAGTACACACAGTAAAAAAGGACTAGCAACTTGACTGGGACAACGTAATCATCCTAGGACAAGCTGAAAAGAGACAATCAGGAAAATTCTTAGAAGCCTGGTTTTCAACCCGCATGTTGAGATGGATCCCATATACAAACCACTGCAAAGGGAAACTGGAAGTGATACCTTAACAGACCAGGGCATATAAATATCGAGCAGAGTAGAACAACAACACTTCAAGGAGGTCACACTGGTGATGTTACCTAGCATAGTGAGAAAACATTTTCATGACAGCTCACCAGCTGAGAGGTAACCTTTGACAGAACCTATGTACGTATACCAAAAACCCAAGAAACAATTTCAAAATTCGCAGAGGATTCAAAACTTAAAATATTGCGAACCATGCAAATGATAATGTGGAAAATCAAAGGATACAAGAGAGGTGGAGGAATGGGCAGACAAGCAGTGAATGTAATTTAATGCCAACAAGTGTGAACGATTCATGTTGGTGAGAAAAATACAAGGAGACAGTACAAAATACAATTCTAAAAGGGGTGAAGGAACAGAGGGACCTGGCGATACATATGCAGAGATCTTTGAAGGTGGCAGGGTAGCTGCAAACCCTGGAAAATAATGCATTCAGGATCTTAGACTGGGGACAGAGTGCAAAAGCAAGGAAATGATAAACATGTATAAAACACTGAAATAAATGAAAAATACTACAAATCTGAAACAAAATAAATAAACGTGCAGAAATACATGACAGGTTTGGCAGCTATGGAGATAGGAAAGAGTTAATGTATCATTAAAGGGTCCAGTATCAACTGCCATTCCAAAATCAAGTGAAACTGGACTCAAACTGTTGACTCTGTTTCTCTGCACAGAGGGTGCCAGACCTGCTGAGATTCCCCAGCTTTTTCTGTTTTCACTTCTCGATAAAACACTGGCTTGGTCTCAACTGGAGAACCTTGACTAGTTCTGGGCACCGCACTTTAGGAAGGAATCAAACACATTAATGTGTGTGTGGAAAAGATTCGTAAGATTCATTCCAGGAATGTAGGACCCCATTTATGGAGAGAAACTCCTTTGTGAAAAGGATAGAGGAGATTTGATAGAAATGTTCAAAGTCATGAGGGGTCTGCACAGAGTAGAAACATTTACCATTGGTAGAAGAATTGAGGGCCAGCAAGCACAGGTTTAAGGAAAGTATCAAAAGTAACAAGTGTTTAAAGTCTGGAATGATCTGTTTGAGAGCATATTGAAGGAGGAGTCAATCGAAACTTTCAAAAAGGGAACCGAGTCATCATCTGAAAAAGGGAAAATACGCAGGGTGACAGGGACGAAATCTGGAACTAAACTGAAGTGGACTAATTTTGCAGAGAGCCAGCACAGTCACAATGAGCGAATGGTCCCATTCTGCATCGTATCTAATCATTTTCTGAGACACATGGGCTCCAGTTGTATGGCCTGATGGCAGACTGGAAGCCAAATTAGAGGGAGTGGTGAAAGGGACTTGGTGGCAACATGATCCACCTGAGTCCTCTGCAGTAAAGTGTCAAGTTACAATCTGGGGAATAGTTGGCCATCTGTGCTGAATTATTTGATCGGAATTGGGACAAAGGTAGAGCCACTGCAAGCAATACTGTTCCCTTGGTGGTGGCAGCAGCGATGGCAGTGGTGAGTAGGGGTAAACCAGGAAAGATCAAGGAAAAGGAACACTTTACATGAGCCATGATCACTCCACAGACTGCCAATACCTAATGCTGAAGGTCCCACTGGGAAAGAGAGGGAGGGCAGTGATGTAATCTTATAATCCATAGCCTATTGGCTTCAAAGGCCATCAGGATCACGAATGGATTTTAAATTTAATGAATAAAATCTGCAACTGAAAGCTAGTCTCCATGATGGTGACTGTGAAACACATCATCAATTGTGCCTCAGCTCACTTGATTCAGGAATATCCTTTAACATAGGAATCCTGCTGTCATTATAGAAAGAGATAAAATTATGAAGGCAATAGATAAAATTGAAGCAGGGAGGTTGTTTCCACTGGCAAGTGAAACCAAAACTAGGGGACATAGCCTCAAAATAAGGGGGAGCAGCTCGAAGAAGAGCATTTTCACCCAAAGGGTTGTGAATCTGTGGAATTCCCTGCCTGGTTGAGGCGACTTCATTGAATGGCTTTAAGACAAAGACAGATTGTTTTTGAACGGTAAAGGAATTAAGGGTTAAGTGGATGAATAAGTGAAGTGAGTCCACAAAAAAATTATCAGCCCTGACAGCCACATGGCCTACTCCTGCCCCTATTTCATATGTTCTTACCCAGTCTGAGAGACACAAGACTCTTAGCAATGGAGCTGACTTTAAATTGCCCTCTGTTGACCAAACAGGCCACTCAATTAAAGGGTGACTGGAGACAGGCACCAAGTGCTGGCCATGCCAATTATGTCCTCATCCAACGAAAGAAGATGGAAAGAAATACCCAAAGTGGAACTGTGCCCAAACACGGGAAAGGCTCTTAAACATGAGGACGGGAAACCAGAATGGGTGACGAGTTGACTTTGTGTTTTGTTGCAGTGTCAGATTCTTGGGCAGCACTGCAGCAATCCATAAGATTGACTCCATCAATGTGGGGCTGATCAGGTTCTATTTCCTTCTCTTTGCTTCATCTCACCTGTCTCTTTAACCCAACAAGAAACAATGCCTCAACATCCCACTCACCAAAGTTATAGTTATTACCCTGTATCTATTACAATTTGGAAGACAGAATTCAAAATTCTGATACTCTTGTGTGGAAATCTGCTTCATGATTTCACCCCCAAAATTTTACATTGCATCTCCTTGCACTCGATTCCTCTGCCCGAGGAAATTCCTTCCTCTCTACTGATATTATGAATCATTTGATCATCATGTAACCCTAGTGTCATTCTGATGAATCTTTACAATATCCCATTAGTCCTCCTGATAGGTAGCAACCAGAACTGAAGACAGTCGAAGCTTTATCAGAACCTTGTAACAGCTGAAACATCACTGTGTCTATCCTTTGAATTCCTGACTTAATTTTAGAAACCTGCTCCCAGTGACAAGGTTGTAATGCTGTTGGAAACATGGTTAGGAATATGCAAACAGAGAAGGGACAAGGAACTTATGGAAGAGTTCTGTGAAAGCCAACACCCGAACTGGATGGGCAGAATGGCCATTTTCTGAGTCAAAAAGTGTGGCACTGGAAAAGTAAAGTTTCAGGCATAAGTCCTTCATCAGGAATGTGGCTTATGCCCGAAATGTCGACACTCCTGCTCCTCGGATGCTGCCTGACCGGCTGTGCTTTTCCAGCACCACACATTTTGACTCTGATCTCCAGCATCTGCAGTCCTCACTTTCGCCTGGCCAATTTCTGAGCTGTATGTTACAAACTGAAGTGGATGACTAACAGGGGATGTACAAGAAACAGAAAAATTGCTGATAGGGTGAAATGAAGTATGAGAAAGCTCATGAAGCAAAGAAACACCAGCAAGGAGCAAAAATCGCTGGAGATATCCAGCAGGTCTGGTAGCATCAGTGGAGAGCGAAGCAGAGTTAACGTTTCAAGTTCAGAAACCGTTCTTCAGAACTGGCCTCAATGTTAACCGTCTCTCTCTCTCTCTCTCCACAGATGATTAGATCAGATTAGATTCCCTACAATATGGAAACAGGCCATTTGCCCAACAAGTCCACACTTACCCACCTAAAAGTAACCCACCCAGATCGATTCCCCTACCCTATATTTACCCTTGACCTATGCACCTAACACTATGAGCAATTTAGTATGGCCAATTCACCCGACCTGCACATCTTTGGACTGTGGGAGGAAACTGGACTACCTGGAGTAAACCCATGCAGACACTGGGAGAATGTGCAAACTCCATACAGACAATCGGTTGAGGTTGGAATCGAACCCAGGTCTCTGGCGCTGTGAGGCAGCAGTGCTAACCACTGAGCCACCATGCTGCCCAGATGCTGCCTGAGCTGCTTAGTTTCTCCAGAAATTTCTGTTTTTGTTTAAGATTTCCAGCATCTGCGGTACTTTGTTTCAGTGCCAGCAAGGGGCAGCTTGTGCGCTGTACACTCCATGCTGAAACTTGTCAGACATTTTACCTGCTCATTCTGACAGTATAGGAGCTTTTTACTTGCCTGTCCCTCCCCCAAGGCACCAGAACCTACCCATTCTGGATCTGTGGGCTCCACCACGATGCGGTAATATGTCTGCTTCCCACTTTCACTCTCCTGAATAATCAGCCGCTCCTTGGGGAAGCGCTTCATCAGCTGGCTGATCTCGGTCTCCCGTAATTGCCGGGCAACTTCCTGGGTCAGCTCTGTCAGCTTGACCTCATCCTTGACCACAGCAGGGCGGGGGACTGGCGGACGGATTAGTGGGCCCACTGGCCGAGGGCTGATCCGGGCAGCTTCGGGCCCCACGCAGTCCCGCAGAGGGGGCTGCTTCTCCGGGTGCCAGAAACGGCAGCGTTCTTCCATCGCGCAGTAACCAGACAGGTAGTAGCGGCACGGCCTCTTAGGCCGCTCTCGGGGTCCCAGCATCTTGGGTGGCCCAGTTCGGAGCCGGCCCAGATCCTCTGCAGGCTTAGTGGGACTCTCCATGCTGCCCTGGCACTGGGAGGTGTCATCAGCGTTGCCATCATCGTGGTTTGCAGGTACACTGGGGCTCACCTGCGGTTCCAGGTACTCATGCAGAAACCGGCATCTCCGTCCAAACTGGCAGTACCTCCCACGGGAATAAAAGCGGCAGACGGGGGGGTACGGATTCGCATTTCTAGGTTTTGATTGAGATGTGCCAAAGGTCCTGGTCTTCTCTGTACTGTCGCTGGTCTTGGTTTCAGCTGCTGAGCTGGGATCTACCTCCATTCTGGGTTCTGGGGGGGTAAAAACAGCACCTGAGGTCAGTGGGGAGTAACAGCTACAAGAATGTATGGGTCAGGGTACAGGGTCAGGCGTGGGCTCAGGAAGACAACTGGCCCAACATCCTCTGATTTCCTTCAATGAGCAGGAACTGGTTAGATTTCTGATAAGCAAGGGGACACAGGACTATTGAGTAATCGGAACAGGCATGACCTTATCAAGCAGCACAGCAGGCTCAAGGAAGCCTACTCCTAATTAAAATGTTCACACGGAACAAGTATGAGACAGTGACATTGCAGTCACGTTACTGGGTTGATAAGCCAAGTCTGTGGTAAATGTTGTGAGGACATTGAGGTTAGGAAATCTGCTTTATTGACCTAATCTGGCCTCAGAGGAGCGCAAGTGACTCTTAAACACCTTCTGAAGTGTATTAGTAAACTACTCAACTGGTAATTAGGGTAGGACAACAAATACCGGACCCACCAGCAACAAGTACAGCACATGAAAAATGAAAGATAAAAGGTTACTGGAAACATTTTACACAAAGCTTGCACAACCTGCAAACTATTTATGATTGCTCACTATATAAGTTAAACTTTGGAATATGGATTGTGAAATGTGTGAATTGCCATGGCGTGATATGGATGATTTTCAACAACCATAACCAGTTTTACACAAACCCTTAGGGTAACTTGACCAAAATGACAGGAGGGTTTTATGGGATCTGCAACCAGTATATTTTGGGGGGAGGGGAGGGTGGAGAGAGACCCACAACCTTCAGACTGAAATATTCTAGCTGGATGCCAACATAATACTGAGAGCCAGCTCACCAGTCTCCACAGAACTCTCTCACAATCTGGACTAAGTTACAGAGTCATTCAGCAGCCCAATGTCTATGCCAACAAACAGACACCAAACTACAATAATCTCAATTACCTGCACTTAGTCCATAGCCTACGATGCCCTGGCATTTTTAGTGTTTATTCAAATGCTTCTTGAGAATTGATATTGTACCTGTTTCCACTACCCTCCCAAGAAGCACGTAACATATTTCACCCACTGGTAACTTTGTAAAAAAACATCTTGCTCCAATTGTACACGTCCTACCATCCATTAAACACAGGTACATGGAGGCACAGTTTACTGCACACTTGGCAATAACTGATAAGCAGCACTTTTATTGACAAATGTTCAAGGTCATTAAAACTTCAGAACACACTGTTGCACAATTGATGCCCACACTTTGCAGTTTCAAAGCATTCAGTTTTTGCCAAGTTTTTTTGGGGGTAGAGATTCTCATTTTGACAACTTCCAAGTTTGAACTGAGGACCTTATGCAGCGGCTGTGACCTACGTCTGGGTCAGAAAATCTGGATTCAAGCGCCACCTGAGCAAAAGTTGTGCCATAACATATTCAAACAGACTGATTATATTTTTTTCCAGACATTACGCATTAAGGAGTTCACATCGTGACTTAAGAAACCCTTCATCCATGAGCCCAAATCAGAAAAAAGGATGGACTTTGAATAGTTTCATAGAGCACGTATTGAAAGAAATCTCCTGTCAGTAGACCCCACAAGGTCTGCTTGAATTCCTTTCAGGCAACTCCCTCACTGACCCCAGACGAATAACATCCCTGATCCCTGGACCAATAATCTGGTCCACATTCCCCCAGCTCAATGACCCAACTCTCCCCCTCTAGACCTCCAACCCAGTGCTCCAAACACCCCCAGCAAAGTGAGCCAAGCCCCCTCAGCTCAGTGATCCAACCCTCCCCCTCTGCTGAGTGACCCAATCTACCCCCCTCCCCTCAGACTCCCTACTCACCGACCTCAAGCCCCAGCTCAGTGACCCAACAAACCCCTCCAAACTCCCAGCTCTGAACCACCTCCCCACCCGCTCCGAGAATACCCCAGGTGAGTGACAGAACTCTCCACCCGAGGGCCCTAGCTCAGTGACCCCCCATACCACCCCTCCGAGACCACCAGCTCTTGTGGTCTTCCCTCTTCCCCCAACCCAAGGACCTGACACCCCTCCCCTCTTGATTCCTGACGAAGAGCTTTTGCCCGAAACGTCGATTTACCTGCTTCTCGGACGCTGCCTGACCGGCTGTGCTTTTCCAGCACCCACTCTAATCTTGACACCCGCCCCCCCACCCCCTCCTCACCCAAGCCCCCACCTCCTCCCCGGGAGAGGCCTCAGGCTTCACACTTTCCCGCCCCCTCCCCGCTCTACTTTAACACGAATTCACCATCCGAACTCCCTCCCTCGGCGATTCCTGTTCGAAGCGATTCGCGTCGAGTCACCGATACGCAGCCGCCAATTACCTGCCAGAGTCGGAACCATAAAAGGGACGGACCCGCTCTCACCTCAAACCCTTCCGCAGGCCAGCCAGGGCGCCTGCGCACTAGCGGAGCCCGCCTCCGGCCAGCCAGGGCGCCTGCGCACCAGTGGATCTCACTGCCAGCTAAGGCGCCTGCGCACCAGTGACTCTCACTGCCAGCCAAGGCGTCTGCCCACCAGCGGGTCTCCCTGCCAGCCAAGGCGTCTGCGCACTAGTGGCGCCTGCGCACCAGTGGGTCTCACTGCCAGCCAAGGCGTCTGCGCGTTAGCGTCACCTGCGCACCAGTCGGGCTCACCGCCAGCCAAAGCGCCTGCGCACTCGCGGTGTTCCCTGCCAGCCAAGGCGCCTGCGCAGTCTCACCAAGCACTGCCTAATGGTGAAGATACTGATCAAGGGCTTATGTCTGAAACGTCGACTCTCCTGCTCCTTGGATGCTGTGCTTTTCTAGCAACACATTTTTAAGCTTTAATATCTATTGATGATTATCTGATCATCATGACCAATGCAAATTTTTTGACTCACTTCACATTGCCCTCTATAGATTCCATTTGCATTAATTTGGAATGAACTTTGTTTTAAAAAGTCGAGAGTGTGTTCCTGGAAAAGCACAGCAGGTCAGGCAGCATCTGAGGAGCAGGAGAATCAACGTTTCAGGCAAGGGCCCTTCACAGGAATGAAGCTTGTGAGCTGAGGGGGTGAAGAGATAAATGGTGAAGGGGGTGTGGGGCTGGGGGCAAGGTAGCTGAGAGTGCAAGTGGTAAATTGAGGTGACGATAAAGGTGATAGATTGGAAAGGAGGGTGGATCGAATAGGTGGGAAGAAAGATGGACAGGTCATAAGGGCAGTGCCGAATTGGAAGGTTGAAACTAGGATAAGGTGGAAGAGGGGAAATGAGGAAAAATGTGAAATCCACATTGATGCCGTGTAGTTGGAGGGTCCCATGGCAGAAGATGAAGCGTCCATAACATAAAGAGAGTCCAGCAATTCCTTCTCCACTGCATCAGCATGCTGCTGTTAGAGGTCCCACTCCAGGATTCCCAGCCCACGCCATGCCACCAAGTGTGTCCCACTCCAGGATTCCCAGCCCATGTCATTGCCAGGGGCTCTATGCGGAGGCAAGAGTCCTGTTCCAGGCTTCACAGGTCAACCGACCAACTTTGCAGCTACGCTGCCTCTGAAGATGCCGCTGTTGCTCTGGAGCCCATCAAAGCCGACTCCTGGGGGATCCAAGATGGCGGTGACCCAGCAAGTCTGAGTCTATAGTGCTCCCCCCAAGACTTGGACAAAGTGGGCCACCTGCCTCCACCACACTCACCAAATCATTTAAAATAATTTTTACTTAATGTAATTAGTTGCTCAGTGTGGGATACAGGTAAAGTAGTGTTACTTCTGCAATTATAATTACTTATACAAAGTATATGAACTCACACTAGTGTGTAATTGTTTCAGCTAAGAGCTGAGTCAACAAGAATGGAAACTATGTGCGGCACGGTGGCACAGTGGTTAGCATTGCTGCCTCACAGCGCCTGTAGACCCGGGTTCAATTCCCGACTCAGGCTACTGACTGTGTGGAGTTTGCACGTTCTCCCCGTGTCTGCGTGGGTTTCCTCCGGGTGCTCCGGTTTCCTCCCACAGTCCAAAGATGTGCGGGTCAGGTGAATTGGCCAAGCTAAAATTGCCCGTAGTGTTAGGTAAGGGGTAAATGTAGGGGTATGGGTGGGTTGCGCTTCGGCGGGTCGGTGTGGACTTGTTGGGCCGAAGGGCCTGTTTCCACACTGTAAGTCTAATCTAATCTAATCTATGTGGAGGAAATGCATAATTTTTTTTGTATTAGCTAAAAGTGTATGCAAGAAAGAAACAATGCAAAACAATGATAGATATTACAGGCAACTAGATAAGATGCTGTGAGGGGAGGCAGTTAAGCTAGATACCCCTGTACAAACAGTAGGTACAAACATCTGTTTCCCACTTTTACAGAAACATAGGTGACTAGATAAGCTGCTGAGAGGGGAGGCACAGATGGAGGGAGTAGATAATGGCAAGGAAAGGATATGCCTAACAATGACCCACAGCAGGATGAGGTCAAATGGCCTTGTGAGGCCTGAAATAAGCATTTTGTCACAGACAAGGCCGGATAAGGCAAGAGATAAACAGGAGTAATGGGTACCGTTCTTAGGGAAGTGGAGGATGTAAACAGGGGAGGAGCAATGAAATTTTAAAAATATAGAAACCAAATTATATAAATATCGACAATCCGTTGAATTCGATGTGTGAGTCCCTTGCCTTGTAGACAGACAGTGGACATCACACCCTCTTGCAAGAGTAAAATAAAGGACACTACTGATTCAGATTTTGTCTCGGACTGAAATTATTGAAGTGTGTGAGCTTAGTTTCTCACAATTGCGGACTCGTCAAGGATGTTCTTCCATCGCTGGTGGGAGTGGCTGGCCTTGGACACTGCAAAGACGCGTCCCGTTCCCCATTGAGGAGCGGTCTCGTGTCCCGGTTTGGTCCGCTCCCTTGGGCGACTGATACAAATCCCACAAGAGAGACATCTGAATCAGACAGTGAAAGGTGATCGATAGAAAATTCGGCGACAAGGGGCCAGGCAACTCTGTGCACAGACCAAAGTAAGAAAATTGACTTTTAAGTATTGCCTTGGTGGCCGGGGTTGAGTTTTAGTAGTTAGTAAGGGACTAACGAAGGAACTCAATATCGGTTGTGCCGTGGGTAAGAAGAAAAGGCTCCGGGAAAACAAAAGAAGAAAAAGACAATGGAAATGGAGGCGATGTCTCTTACAACATACCTCCAGAAAGTCCATTGGACAGGATGTTGTGGAATTGGAAAAATGATACTTGTACAAGGGAAAAAGATGATTAAATATTGTTGCTTTGTATGGACTAAGGAATCCATTCTTCGTCCCGCCGTCTTCTGGCCAAAGTACAGGTCGGACGAAGACTGGGTTTGTAAATATCTGAATTGTATGTCAACGTGTGAGAGAGAGAGAGAAAGAAAAGTTTAACCCTTTGTGATTTGGTTTGAATGCACATTTGTTTGTTGGTGATTGAATGTTTGCGTTTTATTCCCTGGAGCTTTAGTTTCAGGACTGTTTTGAATCTGATTTTTATTATGGAAACTTAACATGATTTCTTTTAAGGTTAAGGATTCTATAGTGATTATGAAAAAAAATGATAACTCCTGTTCTTTTTTACAGGTCATGACTGCCTTACTATCAGTTTCTAACTAATCTCTTTTATCCTTACATAAAAGCGATTTATGGAGGACAGTTGAAGTTTCAGTTCAATATTAGATTGTAGTCAAAACAAAGTCCTATGGTTAATATCTGTGACCTTGGATGCGGCCATTGTTCATGCATTAGAAGTTTTTTTTTAACTTGAATAGACAGATTATTTTAAGGCAGCTCTGATTATTTCACGACCTATAGTATTGTAATTGAGCAATGATTGGTCAGGACTACTTAAGAAAACTAATTTTGGATTTAAATTAAGGGACTAAAAGTGGCTAATTATAGTGGATTTCAAAGCTGGGAACTGAATGCATTTTACATTTTAAATATTAAATACTGAATAAATGAATGTAAATATATAAATATATATAAATATATTTACAAGTTAGGAACAGGCTTTAAAGTTGCTCAAGCATGAATTGATGAATTGGTATTTGAAGTTATGGGGAGCTAGAAATATTGCAATATTTCTTCAAAAAAGAAAAAGGGGAAGAACGTAATGACTTGTCCCCTTCAGGAGGTACCAGTAGGGGATAAAGAGATTGGGTTTGTAAGTGCCCCCCTTACCAGTGGGGAGGTCAGAACATTTAAAAAGGAAATGAAGGTCCTGGTTGAGGATCCAATAGGGTTGTCTGAACAAATTGATCAATTTTTGGGGCCCAGTCTGTATACGTGGGCTGAGTTAATGTCTATTTTGAATATACTATTTACTGGGGAAAAAAGGGGACTTATACGAGGAGCAGCCATTAAAATATGGAATAGGGAACATTCGATTGGAGATGGGGATGCTGGACAGGATGAGATGAAGTTTCCCCTCAGAGACCCCCAGTGGGAAAATCAAAACCCGGAGCATAGAGAAGAAATGAGGGAATTGAGAGACCTGATTCTAAATGGAATAAGAGAGGCAGTTCCGAAATCACAGAATTTGACTAAAGCCTTTGAAGTTAGACAGGAGAAAGATGAGACTCCCTCAGCTTTCTTGCAAAGATTAAGAGACTCAATGCGGAAATATTCTGGAATGAACCCTGAGGAGCCAGTGGCACAGGGTCTTTTGAAAGTACGTTTTGTGACAAAGGCATGGCCAGACATACAGAGAAAGATACAGAAGATAGAAGGGTGGAGTGAAAAACCATTAGATGAATTGTTAAGAGAGGCACAGAAAGTGTTTGTAAAGAGAGAGGATGAGAGACAAAAACAGAAGGTGAAAATGATGGTAGCTACAGTTGATTAGGTAGTTTAGAAAAGAATGGAACCAATATTGAGCAACCGGAGTGGCGGGTGGCAGCATGTAGGGCAGAGAGGGCGAGGGAGAGACAAGGGGGAGCATTTGATAGAGGGTTCGAGCGACAGGGGCAGTGATGGAGGTCTCCACATGAAGGATGCTATTATTGTGGAAAGATAGGGCTTTTTAGGCGGGAGTGTCCTGATCTACAAAGGGAAGAAAGGGCCATTCTGCTTATGAATATTGATAATGAATAGGGGTGTCAGGGGTTCCTGCCTTCAGGGTAACCAGGAACCCTTGATAAACTTGAAGGTGGGACCCTATAGGGAAGAGGTAGTCTTCCTAGTAGATACGGGGGCGGCACGGTCATCGCTAAAGTTTAAACCAAAAAAGTAGAAATGTCGACATGGTCAATTACTGTTTCCAGGGTAAAAGGGGAGGGATTTACTGTTTCAGTATTTGAACCAATGATGATGCGAGAGATTATGGCTGTCCTACACTAGGGCAGTCATTGGGGAGTACAAGCAATGTGTGATTTAGTTCTTAGGGAATATGGATGTAAAGGAATATATACAATTGCTAAACAAATATGTAAGGGATGTATAATATCCAGAGAGGTAAATAAAAAAGTCTTGAGAAAACAGACCTCGGGAGGAAGAGACCCAGGATTGAGACCCTTCCAGAGTATACAAGTAGATTATACTGAACTACCCAGAGTAGGGAGATTAAAATATATGTTGGTCATAGTAGATCATTTATCCGGTCGGGTTGAGGCATACCCTCTAGCTACAGCCACTGCGAGTGGGGTGTCTAAAACAATATTGGAGCACATAATTCCCCGATATGGGCTAGTAAACTGTATAGATTCCGACCAAGGAACTCATTTTACCTCTAAAGTGTTACAGGGGTAATGAAAGGGTTGGGAATTTCCTGGGAGTTCCATACTCCATGGCACCCACCATCATCAGGAAGGGTTGAGAGAATGAACCAAACACTCAAACGACAGCTCTCTAAATTGATAATAGAAACCAGACTCCCTTAGACCAAATGTTTACTTATAGCTCTCTTGCGAGTACGAACAGCCCCAAGCATAGATTTGGGACTATTCCCCCTATGAAATCTTATTTGGATTACCTTATCTGGGAACGTATGGAGAATTGCCAATTCCCAAAGCTAAAGAATTGTTCTTAAAGAAGTATATACTGGGCTTGTCCTCCTCTTTGTCTTTCCTCAGGAAACAGGGTTTATTGGCACAGACTCCACCCCTTGAATTCACCGTTCATCCCATCCGGCTGGGAGATTGGGTCTTAGTAAAATCATGGACAGAGACTAAATTGCAGCCGGACTGGGAAGGGCCGTACCAGGCTCTTTTGACTACTGAAACGGCAATAAGGACAATGGAGAAAGGCTGGACTCACTACACTCGGATCAAAGGGTCAGTGGAATGTCCAGTTGAGGAAGAAGTCTGGACAGCCGAATCAACGCAAGACCCGCTGAAACTCAGACTAAAGGGACTTTGAGTAACTGATTATACAGTGGCGACGCGAGCATGGGATTATTTCTGTAGGATTGCATATTAAGTCTTTTTGTGCTTCAGCATGATGTTTAGAGTACTGGGAATGCTTAGAGTTATGATGCTAGCCCTCTTAGTATTGGGATTTTGTCAAATATCATTTTCATATGTATTATTAACGGTTCCTGAGTCTGATAATCCACAAGTAATAGACACTGATGCATGCAGCTTAGTAAATTGTGGGGATGTAGATAATCAGAGACAGTACAGCATCTCAGAGATACATCTTAAGTCCTATGGGGATGGCCTTGGGGATGGTACTTGGTATAATGGTCTCGTCACAGTACGCCGGACCCCCTTCCGACCAGCTCGCGATTGTCCCAATAAAAAGTGTAACCCAATGTACCTAACAATAAAGAAAACCACTTGGCACGAAGCAATTCTTGGGGGGGGGGGGGGGGGGGGGGGGGGGGGGGGGGAGTGGTGGGCACCTATGAGATACAATTAAATGAAACATTTGGATAGAAATGAAAGCAAATGGGAAGGATTTCTCGGGCTGTTGTTTTCGAATTAGCGTAGGACAGGGAAAACGGGCGGAACTACTGGATAATGAGATACAACCTTTCACCCCTCCCACTGATCCTAAAGTAGTAAAAATTACAGAGGTAAAGGACTTGAAATAGACTATCGAAATAGAAACTGGGTAAGGGGAGTCAAATGCCTGGGTTGAATGGGTAAAGTATACTGTAAAAAGTCTGAACAAAAGCAATTGCTATGCATGTGCCTCCGGTAGGCCAGTGCCCAGGTGGTTCCCTTTCCGCTCGGGTGGAAGCGAGACAGGCAGGGCATGAAATGTATGATAGCCCTGTATCAGGATGAGACGGCATGGAATGATAGGAACTGTACCTCCCTATCTCTGATGTTCCCTCCCTTGGAGAAGAAAGATGCAAAAGGTCCCCCCACATTTTCCGCCGCAGTTGGAAATCACAGGTCGTGTGTGTGTGTAGACGAGGTACAAGTCGGTCTCGAGATTTGGGGGAGCTGAAATTATGTA
Source organism: Hemiscyllium ocellatum (assembly GCF_020745735.1). NCBI lineage: Eukaryota > Metazoa > Chordata > Chondrichthyes > Orectolobiformes > Hemiscylliidae > Hemiscyllium > Hemiscyllium ocellatum. Next base: position 15,198,995 of record NC_083442.1, read on the forward strand.
CAGAGATTAAAAATGTTACCGAAACGGAGAAGGGAGGGAACTACTCAGCGCTGAAGGTTCCCCGAGCGGATATGTGGTAGTACTTTGGAAGCAAAATATTGAGACCCACCCTACCCCCGGATCGGAGAGGGATATGTGCAATTGTACAATTGGCAATTCCATTTACCCTGGCATTTGAGAAGGAAAAGATAGTAGGGAAAAAGGGAAGGGGTAAGAGATCACTGTTAGATACTTCTTTCAATGACAGGATTTATCTCGATTCGGTAGGAGTCCCGGGGGGGTACCTGATGAATTCAAGGCTCATAACCAGATTGCAGCAGGCTTTGAGTCAGCTCTCTTGTGGTGGGTAACTATTAATAAAAATGTAGATTGGATAAATTACATTTTCTATAATCAACAGCGATTTATAAATTATACAAGAGATGCGGTTAAAGGAATATCAGAACAGCTTGATGCGACAAGTAGGATGGCATGGGAAAACAGAATGGCCCTTGATATGATTTTAGCAGAAGGAAGGGGGTGATGGTTTCCATCCTTACTTCCCTGATCGCAGTAGTCGGGGTATTGGTGGCCATTGGCTGTTGTATCATACCCTGTATACGAGGGCTCACCCAAAGACTGATTGAGACAGCCTTAATGAAACAGATGCCCCTAATAGGGAATCAGGCAGAGGAACATCAATGACTAAATAATGAGGGGATGAGTGAGACCAAGATGGATGAAATCTCCGGTATGAGGCTTGCAAATTTCGGGGGCAATGCTTAAAAGAAAAACGCAGAAGATAACAAATGGTAATTAAAGAAAAAGGAAAAATTGTGGGATATAGGTAAAGTAGTGTTACTTCTGCAATTATAATTACTTATACAAAGTGAATGAACTCACACCAGTGTGTAATTGTTTCAGCCAAGAGCTGAGTCAACAAGAATGGAAACTATGTGGAGGAAATGCATAATTGTTTTTTTGTGTTAGCTAAAAGTGTAGGCAAGAAAGAAACGGGATTGCAAAACAATGGTAGATATTACAGGCAACTAGATAAGATGCTGTGAGGGGAGGCAGTTAAGCTAGACATGCCTGTACAAACAGTAGGTATAAACATCAGTTTCCCACTTTTACAGAAACACAGGCGACTAGATAAGATGCTGAGTGGGGAAGGCACAGATGGACAGAGTAGATAATGGCAAGGAAAGGATATGCCTAACAATGACCCACAGCGGGATGAGGTCAAACGGCCTTGTGAGGCCAGAAATAAGCATTTTGTCACAGACAAGGGCGGATAAGGCAAGAGATAAACAGGAGTAATGGGTACCGGTCTTAGGGAAGTGGAGGATGTAAACAGGGGAGGAGCAATGAAATAAAAAAATTATGGAAACCAAATTATACAAATATCGAGTATTTGTTGAATTCGGTGTGTGAGTCCCCTGCCTTGTAGACAGACAGTGGACATCACACCCTCTTGCAAGAGTAAAATAAAGGACACTACTGATTCAGATTTTGTCTCGGACTGAAATTATTGAAGTGTGTGAGCTTAGTTTCTCACACTCAGTACTGAATTTAAACAATTCAATCTCCAGTAAAAATGACTAAAGGGAAGGGAGCCTGCAGCTCTCAGCAAGCAGGAACCCCTCCCCAGCTGCAGCAGAGGCGTCCGCAGCCGCCCCGAGGGACGTACTTATGGTAGCGAGCCTTGTGGAAATAATCTCTAAACTCGACGCGAAGATTGACACCTTCGTTGAAGAGTCCCGGAGCTGATGGGACTCACTCTCGGCCGCGCTACAAAAGCACGACCGAGACATTGAGGAAATCGACGCTGGGTTGGAGGAGAGGAGCTAAAGGCTGTGACCTCTGAGACTATAGCAGAATCTGCCGTGGATCGGCTCCGGACTCTTGAACAGCGAGTCTGGACCTTAGAGAATATTTGTTTGCTGGGCCTTCCCAAACGGGAAGAGGAAGGCCAGCTTACAGCATTTCTCGAAAAGTGGCTTCCATAGCTCTTAAATCTGGAGGCTGGATCAGGCCAGGTAAGGGTAGAATGGGCCTACCGGGTCGCAATACGCAGGCCCGGCTTGAACCAGTGCCCCCGCACAGTCCTGTTCCGGCTGCAGAGCTATAAGGAGAGGCAGATGCTCTTAGTAGCTTCCAGAAATCTTGGGAAAGATCCCCAAGCCATGATTTATAAAGGATCTAAGATTATGTTATTCCAGGACTTTTCCCCAGCTTTGGTCCGAAAGAGAAAGGCATTTGACGAAGCGAAGAAGTGTTTAAGGGACTTAAATATTCAATACTCCTTGCACTACCCAGCAACGCTACGCTTTAACCATGAAGGGTCCGTGTATAACTTCGGATCACCGGAAAAGGCCAAGGAATTTTTGGACTCTCTTAGATAAATTATGAGAGTTAATTGATGTTTTGCTCTCCCCCCATTCCGGTTTATATCCCCTTTTTTATATTAATCTCTTTCTTTACCTCACTGTTTAATATTATCTTCGGCGGGTGGGAAGGGGGGTTTGTTTATTTGTTCTCTACTTAGCAATTTTCTCCACTTTTTTTTATATATATTGGCCAGGGGGTCCAGTTAATGTTGGTGGGGGGAGGTAGTTACCTTATCCTACTTTATTTCTGTTTTTAGGAGCGGGGTTGTTTTCCCCTGTTATTTTGTATTACTATATTTAATTATTACTTGTTGAGGCTGTAATTTTACAGTTATATATGCTTATACGTGATATTAAAATTATCAAATATATCCAGGTGTTGGTGTGGGTGGGGAGGTAGGGTGCTCAGAGTTAACTCTAACTCTGTAGTATATTTGAATTTTCTTCATCCTATCGAGGGGCGCCTGGGTCAAGGGTGGGGCACTGGTTGGGAGAGGATATGATGGGCTTTTGGAAAGGAAGTGATACCTCCTGGGAACAAGGGGGAAAATCTCCATTTAAATACGCTTTATATGTTTTTTATTTAGAAAAAGTTTTTTATTATATTGATGTGAGTGTATTAAAGAGGCTTTATTTTTGTGAATTTTATATGCTCTATACTCGGGATGTTCTGGATAGGGTTTCCCCTCCCGAGGGTCTCTGACTTGCCCGGACGATTATGGTTAATCAGTCAATTAAATGGTGCACCTGGAATGTCAAGGGGAGTAATTCACCAGTCAGAAGAAAGAAAATATCATCAAACCTCAAGAAAGAAAGGGTTGATATAGCTCTCCTACAGGAGACATGCTTATTGGATAAAGAACACTTGAAATTACGACAGAGTGGATTTGATCAGGCCTTTTTTTCTTCTTTTAGCTCAAAAAGCAGGGGAGTTATTCTTATTCAGAAGAATTTCCTTTTCAAAATCCTAAATCAGATAAAAGATGAATCTGGACGATATATTCTGATTAAAGCTCTTATAAATGGAGAGGAATATGGGATCTTAAATTTGTATTGCCCCCCGGCACATCCTTTTAAATTTATAACGGAAGCCTTCTCCAAATTGATGGCTCTCGGTGCTTGTCATACAATTATAGGGGAAGACTTTAATTGTATTATGGATCCGGAAATAGATAGGATTCCCAAGAGTACTGCAGGAGTATCTCCCAGATCCAGACAATTGGTGGATTTGAACAAAGAATTAGGCTTAGTAGATGTGTGGCGATGCCTTCACCCACAGGGCAGAGATTTTTCTTTTTACTCCAATCCACATAAATGTCACATCAGAATTCATATGTTTTTGCCCCCTCGATTTTTTAAAATTCCATATTATCCTGTAAAATAGGCAGTATCACAATTTCCAATCACGCTGCGTAATATATGGAAATCAAGGCGAGGAACAATGAGACATCCCCCCGGCATTGGCGTATGGACCCCTTCCTGATGAAAGATAGTAAATTTGTAAAGTGCTTCTCCCAAGAATTTCAAAGTTTTTTTAGAAATTAATTCAGGTACGGCTAGCAACCCATCAATGATGTGGGAGACCATCGAAGCTTAAGCGCGAGGTTTGATCATTTCATAGTCAGCGATCCAGAAAACATTAATGGGAGAATAACAGCGTCTGCTCGAAGCTCGCTTAAAAGCAGCTGAAACAACATATGCTAACAGATCTTCTATTATTAAATTACAAAGGATTACGGGCCTTAGGACAGCTCTAAACACCACGCTTACCCAAACGGCTAAGAGGGAAATATTATTTGCAAAACAAAGGTTATATGAATTTGGCGATAAACCTGGTAAATACTTAGCATTTCTCGCAAAGGTAAAAAAAGGCCCCTCAAACTATCACGTCTATCAAGGAAAGTACAGGTATTCTGACTCAAGATCATAAAAGGATTAATGCAATCTTTAGAAACTTTATTCTGATTTATATGTATCGCAGGATTGCGAAGATAGAACTAGGAGGATGCAGACATTTTTTTTCAAAACCTGACCTTTCCAGACTTAACTCTGGAACAGATATTGGTCTTGAATGTTCCCCTAACAATCCAAGAAATACTTGATGCAATCAGACAACTTCAGAGCGGTAAGGCACCTGGCCCAGATGGCTTTCAAGCTGAATTCTATAAAGAATTTACAGGAATATTGACTGGTCCACTTATGGACTTGTATACTCATACAGAAAGGACCCAGAAGAATACGCGTTATACAGACCAATATCCTTGCTAAATGTAGATTTTAAAATCCTCTCTAAAACGTTAGCATTGAGGCTAGAAAGGGTATTGCCATACATCATAAAGGAGGATCAGACAGGGTTTATTAAGGGCCGTAGATCATCCAATAATATTAGAAGGATTTGGAATGTGATTCAAGCCTGCCATCAGGGAAAGATACCAGGAGTAGTAGTTTCATTAGACGTGGAAAAGGCATTCGACAGGGTTGAATGGTCATATTTGTTTTACACTTTGGAAACATTCGGCGTTGGAAAGATGTTTACCAAATGGGTCTCAACACTGTATAATGATCCCAAAGCAGTTGTGATTAACAATGATTAGGCTCGGATAGCTTCAGTGTGGGTAAGGACTGCAGTCAGGGATATCCTCTCTCACCATTGCTACTTGCGCTAATAATCGAGCCACTAGCAGAAGCTATATGGGCTGACCCTAATATGATGGCCCCGAGGGTACAGGTAAACATAAAATGATCCTTTATGCAGATGATGTTCTCCTATTTCTCAGTAATCCCCTGATGTCCGTGCCTCACTTAATCCAAGTGATTAATACATTTAGTGCATTTTCAGGCTATAAAATTAATTTCTCAAAATCGGAGGCTATGCCAATGGGCTAGTATATCCCATCTATCGGACGGATCCCACTTTCCCTTTCGGTGGTCCCTAGAGGGTTTCTTATATTTAGGCATTTTTATCACCCCAGTATTTGGTCAGTTATACAAGGCTAACTTTGTGCATTTACTGGAGAGGATAAGGCAGGACCTCCAGCGATGGGGAGACCTTCCAATTTCCTGGCTGGGTAGAATAGCACTAATTAAAATGAATGTCCTGCCCTGTCTCCTATACCCTATGAGAATGCTCCCGGTGATGCTGCCATGGCTGGCACTACGTAAATTATATGGCTGGCTGGCTTCCTTCATCTGGAATCGTAAACGGCCCCTCATTAAGCTGAAGAAGCTACAGCTTCCACAGGCAAGAGGAGGATTGGATTTCCCAGATTTTAGGAAATATCAGTTAAGTTCCCTATTAAGCTACATAGCTGATTGGGTCTTGTCTGACCCACAATCAATCTGGCTGGACGTCAAGGTTTCTCAAGTAAAATGCCCACTTATTTTCCGACAAGAGGAAAATCATCACGGATCAATATAAAAACTCTATAATACTAAACACAATTAAAGCTTGGAATATAATGCGGCAAAATGAGGGCAATTCACATAAAACATCCCCTTATACTCCAATAGTGGGGGCTTACAGATGTCACTTTTAAACTCTGGAGATCCAGGGGTATCTCCTGTTTAGGGGATCCGTTTGAAGAGGGGGTCCTGATGTCTTTTGAACAGCTGCAGCAGAAATTTGGATTACCTAATGGAGACCTCTTTCGATACTTCCAAATTCGAGATTACATCCAGAAGAAGACTATTAGATAGTCTTTATAAATCAGACAGAGAACGTAGAGTGTTATGGCCAATGGGGGCACTTTTGGTCAGCACTCTTTATCATTTATTACATGATGAAGTATCGGGAGCTATGGACAATCTGCTTAAAACATGGGATCAGGTTTGGGGCTGGAAATCTCTATAGAAATGTGGAATGACATTTGGGGAAATGCCAGAAAAATCTCCATCTGCAACAGAACTCAAGCCATTCAGTTGAAGATACTTCACAGGGCCCATGTAGCACCGGACCGATTGGCAAAATTTAAGGCAGGAGCATCTCCATGTGTCCCAAATGTAAAATAGAGGTGGGCACGCTTGTACATTGCCTATGGACCTGTCATAAGATCCGTAGATATTGGACTAAAGTAGCAAGTGCTCTGACAGAAATCTTAGGAACGGAAATTAGAGTGGACCCTGTATCTCTCCTTTTGGGCTTTTCGAACTTACCCTCCCTGGTTATGCACGGGAAGAGATTATTTTCTATTCTCTCTTTCTGTGCAAGGAAAAATATTTTGGTAAACTGGGTGGCTGAGGGCCCCCCTGGACTTTCGAATTGGCATTAATTATGGAATGTATTCCCCCTGACTTCCTTACAAATATGGTGCACCGAAAGACCGAATTATTCCACAAAATATGGCAGCCCTTCCTGAATTACATAAATACAGATATTTCGGCCATCCTAACAAGGGCTTTTATTTAATTGAGATGGCGAATTTGGCTGGTCCGAGGCCCTTTGGGAGAGGAGTCCCGCACGAATACGGGTTTTGTTACGATTTGATGTTAATACATTCCGAGCATGTATCTCACTACCCAATTTCTGTGTTATCCATCGGGTTTTTTTTCTCTTCTTTGAATAATGTAAGAGACTTAATCATACACTCTGGTTAGTTGTAGGTTAGATTAGTAGTTAGCTGAGTTTTGTTTTTTTATCTCTCGGTATCATTTTTTTCTATTTGATAAATTTTGGTTATTATTTATTTAAGATTTAATTGTATATCAATGTTTATACTTGGGGCTTTTTTTATTTGTAAACTTGTAAAAATATGTTAAATTTTCAATAAAAATATCTGTAAAATAAAAGCCGATTCCTGCCGAAGAGCTCTCTTTATCAGGTATGAAGTGGAGGTGCCAGTGTTGGACTGGGGTGAACAAGTTAAAAATCACGCAACACCAGGTTATAGTCTAACAGGTTTATTTGGAGATACTAGCTTTCAGAGCACTGCTCCTTTGTCAGGTAGCTAGTGGAGCAGGATTATAGGACACAGAATTTATAGTAAAATATCAAAGTCATACAACTGATGCGATGTATTGAACAAACTTAGATTGATGTTGTCTTTAATCATTTTTTCTTTTGGCCCCTTTATTTCTATTAAGCGATTTTCTATTAAACAAAGTTTCGTTGGAATCAAACTATGGCATTATAGGGGAATTGCCTGTATGTCCCACCCATTGTCTATCTCCATGACCAGAGTTCTTTAATGATCTGTGACTTTTCCACTCTGAAGCCATTTTTAATGTAGTTTACAAACTTATACTGCAGCTTAGGGAGAGAAACCCCTTTCTCCAAAGAAGTCATCAACGTGGCCTTGTTTTCTTCAGTGGTCAGTGGAGTCTTTTGGGTGCTTTTGGGATTATCTCTGGATTCTGGAATCTTGGGATGCTTGTTAGCTGGTGGGGATTTGGTGGGGATACTTGTTAGCTAGTGGGGATTTGGTGGGGAATTGGTGAGCATTTGCTGGGGATTTGGTGGGGAATTGGTGAGCATTTGCTGGGGATTTGGTGGGGATGCTTGTTAGCTGGTGGGGATTTGATGGGTATTTGGTGAGGATTTGGTGAGTTGTTTTGACATTCTGGTTGTGAGTCCCCCTCAATCCAGGGGTAGTGGAGTATTCTGAAGACGCTTCTTTTGCTGGAGCAACCATTTCCTCATCTTCATCTTTGTCATCCCTCTCAGTGTCTTCCCCTTTGCTTTTCTTCTGCTGCATTATTTTGGCTGATTGTTTAATGGCCTGTTCCGGATCTTCGCAGGACCCCTCCCAGATTTGAGTCGGAATGTCCCAGAGCACGTGATTTCAAATCCTCCCAAACTATGTGTAAGCTATAATGACAGCGTCAGATCTGCCAAAGCCACCTTTGTGTCCTTGCCTTTGGAGATGAAGCCGCCTGCTTTAATCAGGTGTAAACCATCAATAAACTGAGTCTAGTCTGAGCATAGCAAGAGATGTTCAAGATTTGCATAAAGCTCAGGTGCCCGTTGTCATAAGCTGTGGGTATGTTCGCGAGCTGGGAAGTTGATTTGCAGACGTTTCATACCTTCCTTAGGTAACATCTTCAGTGCTTCGGAACCTCCTGTGAATTGTTGCTGGACTGTCTCTTCTGGAATTTATTTGGTTCCATTTCTGCTGCTTCCGGTTGCCGGGTCTGGTTGTTCACTGTAGTGGCCAGTATATTGGATTGAGGTCTATGTGCTTGATGATGGAGTCTGTGAATGAGTGCCATGCTTACTGCTGTTCGGCAGCAGTGTGGGGGGGGGGAAGAAAAAAGAAATAGGAATGTCAGTCATATGTAAAAAAGGAGGAGAAAGTGAGGTCTGCAGATGCTGGAGATCAGAGCTGGAAATGTGTTGCTGGAAAAGCGCAGCAGGTCAGGCAGCATCCAAGGAACAGGAGATTCGACGTTTCGGGCATAAGCCCTTCTTCAGGAATCGGGCATAAGCCCTTCTTTCAGGCTTATGTCCGAAACGTCGAATCTCCTGTTCCTTGGATGCTGCCTGACCTGCTGCGCTTTTCCAGCAACACATTTTCAGCATATGTGAAAAAGGACTATCAGAGGTTCTGTTAAAAAAAAATGAGTGCCATTCTTCTGAAGTTCTCTAGCTGTCCTATGTTTAGCTTGTCCTATGATTGACCCAGCCGAATTTGTGGTCCTTGTCATCTGTGTGTGGCTACTAGGGACGGCTGGTTGTGGCATTTAGTGGCTAGTTGGTATTCATGGATGCGGATTGCTAGTTGTCTGCCAGTTTGTTCTGTACAGTATTTGGACACCTGCGTGTAATAATGCAAGTCAGAGACTGAAGATAGAACTTACTAGAGTTAACGTACTGTAATAGAGTCATAGAGATATACAGTATGGAAATTGACCCTTCAGTCCAACTCCATATCAACCAGATATCCTAATTTAATCTAATCCCATTTGCCAGCACTTGGCCGAATCCCTCAAAACCCTTCTTAATCATAGACTCATCCAGAAGCCTCTTAAATGTTGTAATTGTACCAGTCTCCACCACTTCCTCTGGTAGCTTACTCTATACACACACCACTCTCTGGATGAAAATGTTAAAACCTTTTAAATCTTTCCCTTCTCACCTTAAACCTATGCTCTCTGGTTTTGGATTCCCCTATCCTAGGGAAAAAGACTTTGGCTATTCACCCTATCCACGCCCCTCATGATTTCATAAACCTTCGAAAGGTCACCCCTCAGCCTCCAACACTCCAGGGAAATTAGCCCCAGCCTCTCCCTCTAGCTCAAACCCTCCAACCCTGGCAACATCCTTATAAATCTTTTCTGTGTCCTCTCAAGTTTAACAACATCTTTCCTATATTCTACCAATGATTGAACACTTCTGGTGTTACCATGTGTATTGTTACCATAGTCTTACCAGACTATAGGGACTGCTAACTTATTAAAGGGAAGCGACTGATGGTGGTTTAACCTGAGGGCCTCCAGACGTCAGGGAAGGGAAGAGATTGAGAAGGAGAGCCCTTTATGGTAACCTCGAACCAGTGATGGGAATTGCACCCATGCTGTTGGTGTCATACTGCTCTGTAAACCAGCAATCCAGGGTAAAAACAAGGACTGCAGATGCTGGAAACCAGAGACTAGATTAGAGTGGTGCTGGAAAAGCACAGCAGGTCAGGCAGCATCCGAGGAACAGCACCACTCTAATCTAAACCAGCAATCCAGCCAACTGAGCTCAACCGATTCCCATGTATATTGGGTGACTTGTAGTTGCAAGTAATGGTGCATGCATTTCTTTTTATGAAAGAGGAATGTTTGGATAAATGGCTGGTTTGCTGCAATTAAGTAACTTCTACCTTTGCTGTGAATGCCTTTGTGTGTGGTCAGTCACAACCATTAAAGACACATCACTTGTCACATCTCTTGCCCCACACTCTCTCTCCTTGTTGTTTCCCACATACACTTTGAATACTCAGTGGTTCAGTTAGTTGTCTCTGGTTGGGGGTGGAGGTAAGGGAAAGTTATTCCAGTGGCTAAAGGTATTTGATTTGAAGCTGTTGGGAAATGCCTCTGTGTGATTTTGAAGAGCAACTTAGGTTTTATTTTTAATTGCCTGTGGATCAATAGTAACATCACAGTGAACCAATTGGAAAATTGGCATAATCCTACTCAGCTGGCTTTGTTGCAGTGTCAGTTCGGCACGGATGTAACTCTGGGTGTTCTAGTAAGGAGGTTGCAGACTGTACTTCAGTTGGAGCGAAACCAAAGCCTGCAAAGCAACAATTCATTGCCCTTGGTTAAATCCCTCCTTAGGATGGTTTTTGTCCCTACCATTTGTGGCTATATCATAGAGTCATAGAGAGATGTAGCATGGAAACAGACCCTTCAGTCCAACAGGTCCATGCTGACCAGATATCCTTCATAAATCTAGTCCCATTTCCCAGCATTTGGCCCATTTCACTCTAAACCCTTCCTATTCACATACCTTTCCAGATACCTTTTAAATGTTGAAATCATACCAGCTTCCACCACTTCCTCTGGCAGCTCATTCTATACACGCACCACCCTTTGCATGAAAAAGTTGCCCCATGTGTCCCTTTTATATCTTTCCCCTCTCACCTTAAACCTATGCCCTCTACTTTTGGACTCCCCCACCCCAGGGAAAAGACCTTGCCTCGTTATCCTATCCATGCCCCTCATGATTTTATAAACCCCTCCATAAGGTCACTACTCAGCCTCCGATGCTCCAGGGAAAATAGTCTCAGCCTGTTCAGCCTCCCCCTGTAGCTCAAATCCTTCAACCCTGGCAACATCCTTGTAAATCTTTTCTGAACTCTTCAAGTTTCACAACATCCTTCCAATAGGATGGAGACCAAAATTGCATGCAATAGTCCAAAAGTAGCCTAACCAATGTCTTGTACAGCTGTAACATGACCTCCCAAATCCCATACTCAATACTCTGACCAAAAAAGCAAAGCATCCCAAACGCCTTCTTCACTATCCTACCTACCTGCGACTCAACTTTCAAAGAATTATGAACCAGCACTTCAAGGTCTCTTATTCACTCCCAGGGACCTGACCATTAAATGTATAAGTCCTGCCTTCCAAAATACAGCACCTCATATTTATCTAAATTAAACTCCATCTGCCAAACCTTGGCCCATTGGCCCACCTGATCAATATCTTGTTGTACTCTGAGGTAACCTTCTTCGCTATCCACTACTCTTCCAATTTTAGAGTCATCTGCAAACTAACTGACCATAACTATGCGTGTTCCCAATGTCATGCCACTTGGTAGGAGGACACCAAGGGGTAGGTTCTAGCTTGGCAGGTGGAGGACTGACTCTCAACCTGCTGGATGTGAAGGCTGTTTTGACAGGTTGAAAGTCACTTTCCATCTATTTCCCTCATGCTTCAACATCCCACTGTGGCTGCACTTGGTCAGTCTGTTCATGAATGGGCCAGTTCAGAGGGGCAGTCATTGTCAAAGTGATGGATTTTGGCATCAGGATGAATTCTATCTCATTGGAATGTCAGGTAGTCAAGGATAGTTCCTCCCACTCCCGGAAGAGTCCTGAAACAACTGGTGTTGATGGGGACCAGTCCCAGTCAATAAGGACACACTTATGTTTCCTTATTCTGCCACATTTCTATCTACTGTAAGATTTCATCGCTTTTCCAGTAATGTATTGATGTTATACAGGATACCTTGGTGAAGCACAGAGTCAGGAGTTTGCAGAAAGTCTGGTATGTGTATTGTGCTGCAGGCTGCTGTCAAAGTAGTTCACAAGACCTCTTCCACAGCGTACACTAGCTCCCAAACAGGGTTACCTGCATTGTCAAACAGCATAAACATTGAGTGATAGGCAAAGCTAAGTAACCTCACAATCAACGCATAAAATCTAATCTCTGCAGTCCTGCCACATCCAGTCATGAATGTTGGGGAACCATACAACAACTCACCGGAGGGGGAGCTCCACAAATATCCCCAATCCTCAATGATGGAAGAGCCCAGCACATCAGTGTAAAAGATAAGGCTGAAGCTTTCGCAGCAATCTTCTGTCAGAAGTGGCAAGTGGATGATCCCTGTAGGCCTCCTCCTCTGATCCCCATAATTACAATGACCAGACTTTAGCCAATTCAATTCACTCCACGTGATATCAAGAAATGGTGAGAGACACTGAATACTGCAAAGGCTATGGGCCCTGACAACATTCCAGCAATAGTACTGAAGATTTGTGCTCCAGAATTTGCCGTTCCTCTACCCAGCTGTTCCACTATACTTACAAGACTGGCATCTATCCAACAATGTGGAAAGGTCCCCAGATATATCTTGTACACAAAAAGCAGGACAAATCCAATCCAATCCATTATTGCTCTATAAATTTACTCTCAATCATGAGTAAACTGATGGAAGATGTCATCAACAGTGCTCGCAAGCAGCACTTGCTCAGCAATACCCTGCTCAGTGACACACGCAGTTTGAGTTCTTCCAGGGCCCCATAGCTCCTGACCTCACTGCACCTTTAGTTCAAATATGGACAAAAGACCTGAATTCCAGAGGGTGACAGCCCTTGGCATCAAGGCTGCATTCGACTGAGTGTGGCATCAAGGAGCCCTGGAAAAACTGGAATCAATGGGCACTGGGGGAAAACTCTCAGCTGGTTGGAGTCATATCTGACACATCGGAAGATGGTTGTAGTTGTTGGAGGTCTCATCTCCCAGACCATCCAGGACCTCATCACCTCAGGGGATCTCCCATCCACCGCCTCCAACCTCATAGTCCCACAACCCCGCACCGCCCGTTTCTACCTCCTGCCCAAAATCCACAAACCTGCCTGCCCCGGCCGACCCATTGTTTCAGCCTGCTCCTGCCCCACCGAACTCATCTCCCAATACCTCGACACGGTCCTGTCCCCTTTAGTCCAAGAACTCCCCACCTACGTTCGGGACACCACCCATGCCCTCCACCTCCTCCAGGATTTTCGCTTCCCCGGTCCCCAACGCCTTATTTTCACTATGGACATCCAGTCCCTGTACACCTCCATCCCCCATCACGAAGGACTCAAAGCCCTCCGCTTCTTCCTTTCCCGCCACACCAACCAGTACCCTTCCACTGACACCCTCCTTCGACTGACTGAACTGGTCCTCACCCTGAATAACTTCTCTTTTCAATCCTCCCACTTCCTCCAAACTAAAGGAGTTGCCATGGGCACCCGCATGGGCCCCAGCTATGCCTGCCTCTTCGTAGGATATGTGGAACAGTCCATCTTCCGCAACTACACTGGCACCACCCCCCACCTTTTCCTCCGCTACATCGATGACTGTATCGGCACTGCCTCGTGCTCCCACGAGGAGGTTGAACAGTTCATCAACTTTACTAACACCTTCCATCCCGACCTTAAATTCACCTGGACTGTCTCAGACTCCTCCCTCCCCTTCCTAGACCTTTCCATCTCTATCTCGGGCGACCGACTCAACACAGACATCTACTATAAACCGACTGACTCCCACAGCTACCTGGACTACACCTCCTCCCACCCTGCCCCCTGCAAAAACTCCATCCCATATTCACAATTCCTTCGTCTCCGCCGCATCTGCTCCCAGGAGGACCAGTTCCAACACCGCACAGCCCAGATGGCCTCCTTCTTCAAGGACCGCAGATTTCCCCCCAGACGTGATCGACGATGCCCTCCACCGCATCTCCTCCACTTCCCGCTCCTCCGCCCTTGAGCCCCGCTCCTCCAACCGCCACCAAGACAGAACCCCACTGGTTCTCACCTACCACCCCACCAACCTCCGCATACAATGTATCATCCGCCGTCATTTCCGCCACCTCCAAACGGACCCCACCACCAAGGATATATTTCCCTCCCCTCCCCTATCAGCGTTCCGCAAGGACCACTCCCTTCGTGACCCCCTCGTCAGATCCACACCCCCCACCAACCCAACCTCCACCCCCGGCACTTTCCCCTGCAACCGCAGGAAATGTAAAACTTGCGCCCACACCTCCACACTCACTTCCCTCCAAGGCCCCAAGGGATCCTTCCATATCCGCCACAAGTTCACCTGTACCTCCACACACATCATCTATTGCATCCGCTGCACCTGATGTGGCTTCCTCTATATTGGGGAGACAGGCCGCTTACTTGCGGAACGCTTCAGAGAACACCTCAGGGACGCCAGGACCAACCAACCCAACCACCCCGTGGCTCAACACTTTAACTCTCCCTCCCACTCCACCGAGGACATGCAAGTCCTTGGACTCCTCCACCGGCAGATCATAACAACACGACGGCTGGAGGAGGAGCGCCTCATCTTCCGCCTGGGAACCCTCCAACCACAAGGTATGAATTCAGATTTCTCCAGTTTCCTCATTTCCCCTCCCCCCACCTTGTCTCAGTTGGTTCCCTCAACTCAGCACCGCCCTCCTAACCTGCAATCTTCTTCCTGACCTCTCCGCCCCCACCCCACTCCGGCCTATCACCCTCACCTTGACCTCCTTCCACCTATCCCACCTCCATCGCCCCTCCCCCAAGTCCCTCCTCCCTACCTTTTATCTTAGCCTGCTTGGCTACTCTCTCTCATTCCTGATGAAGGGCTTATGCTCGAAACCTCGAATTCCCTATTCCTGAGATGCTGCCTGGCCTGCTGTGCTTTGACCAGCAATACATTTTCAGCTCTGATCTCCAGCATCTGCAGACCTCATTTTTTACTCGAAGTTGTTGGAGGTCAGTCATCTCCACTTCAGGACATCTCTGCAGGGAGTCCTCAGGGTGTGTCCCAAGCCCAGCCACCATCAGCTGCTTCATCAATGGCTTTCCCTCCATCACAAGGTCAGAATTGGGGATGTTCACTGATGATTGCTCAATGTTCAGCACCACTCCTGAGACACCGAATCAGTCCATGTTGAATGCAACAAGATCTGGACAATATCTAGGCTTGGACTGACAAGCAGCAAGTAACCTTCACACCACAATTGTATCTTATGGCATTGTGGGAAGGTTGGTAGGAAATTGTGGGGTCCTTAATGGAGATATTTGTATCATCGACAGCCGCAGGTGAGGTGCTGGAAGACTGGAGGGTGGCTAATGTTGTGCCTTTATCTAGGAGAGGATTCAAGGAGAAGCCTGGGAACTACAGACCTGTGAGCCTGATGTTCAGTGGTGGGTAAGCTTTTGGAGGGGATTCTGGGAGACAGCATCTACATGCATTTGGAAAGGCAAGGATTGATTAGGGCTTTAAGTGTGGGAAATTGGGTCTCACAAACTTGATTGAATTTTTTGAAGAGGTGATCAAGAAAATAGATAAAGGCAGAGCAGTAGGCATGGACTTTAGCAAGGCCTTTGACAAGGTTCCATATGGTAGACTGGTTAGTAACATTAGCGCACATGGAATTCAGGGAGAGCTAGCCAACAGTATTCAAAATTAAAAATCACACAACACCAGGTTATAGTCCAACAGATTTAATTGGAAGCACTAGCTTTCGGAGCGCCGCTCCTTCATCAGGTGATTGTGGAGTACACAATTGTAAGGCACAGAATTTATAGCAAAAGTTTACAGTGTGATGTAACTGAAATTATACATTGAAAAATACCTTGATTGTTTGTTGAGTCTTTCATCTACCATGATGTTCAAATACCATGATAGTTTCACTTCTTTCATGTTTAAATCACAAAACATTGTTTTAAAAGTTACATTCTCAAAATGTTGTGTTCGTGTCTACTCCTCTGCCCAGTCCAACACTGGCATCTCCAAATCATGAACAATATTCAAAATTGGCTTGCTGGTAGGAGACAGAGGGTGGTGATAGGAGGTTGGTGTCCAGGCCAGAGGCCTATGATCAAGGATTGATGCTGGGTCCATTGTTGTTAGTAATTTATGTAAATGATTTGGATGAGAATACAGGAGGTATGGTTAGTAAGTTTACAGATGGCACCAAAATTGGTGGTACAGTCGGTTCTGATTTATAATAATTCTGTTCTCGTGTGATCTCACGTTATAAGAAAATCACGCAATAGCCACACCATTTGGACTAATGGGGCCAGAATCGGTTTATAGACAATACAGGTAAGGAATATTCATGTTCTACAAATAACAGTCTAAATTCTTCGATTGCATTAAAGCCAATTTGCATTGAAGAAATGCGCATCATAGCAGAACCGACACTACAGTGGACTGTGAAGAAGATTACCCAGGAGTACAACAGAGTCTTGACCAACTGGGTCAGTGTACTGAGGAATGGCAGATGGAGTTAGATGCAAGGTGTTGCATTTTGGTATGACAAACAAGGGCAGGACTTGCACAGTTCATGGTAGGACCCTGGGGAGTGTTATCAAACAGAGAGATCCAGGGAAAAAGTGAGGTCTGCAGATGCTGGAGATCAGAGTCAATGTGGTGCTGGAAAAGCACAGCAGGTCAGGCAGCATTTGAGGAGCAGGAGAATTGACATTCCGGGCGTAAGCCCTTCATCAGGAATGAGGCTTGTGGGTCGAGGCTGAGGGATAAATGGGAGGTGGGTGGGGTTGGAGGGAGGTATCTGGGAAAGCGATAGGTGGATGAAGGTGAGGGAGAAGATGATAGGTCAGGGGGGGAGTGATGGACAGGTAAGGAGGCCGGTGCCGAGTTGGAGGCTGAGGACTGGGATAATGTTGGGGGAGGGGAAATGAGTTAGCTGTTGAAATCCACATTGATCCCGTGTGGTTGCAGGTCCCAAGGCAGAATATGAGGCGTTCTTCTTCCAGGCTTTGGGTGGTAATGGTTTGGTGGTGAAGGAGGCCCAGGACATGCATGTCCTTGATGGAGTGGGAGGGGAGTTGAAGTGTTCAGCCACAGGATGGTGGGGTTGGTGGGTGCGGGTGTCCCAGAGATGTTCTCTGAAACAATCCGCAAGAAGACGTCCTGTCACCCTGATGTAGAGGAGATCACATCGGGTACAACAAATTCAGTAGATGACATTGGTAGAGATACAGGTAAATTTCTGACAAATGTGGAAGGATCCCTTGGGGCCTTAGACAGAGGTGAGGGGAGTGGGGTGGGCACAGGTTTTGCACTTCCTGTGGTGGCGGGGAAAGGTGCCAGGAGTGGGGTGTGGGCTGGTGGGGGAGCGTAGACCTGAGGGATTCGCGGAGGGAATGAGGGAAGTATACCTTTGGTGGTGGGGAGATCTAGGGATGCAGGTTCATAATTCCTCTAAAGTGGCATTACTGGTAGACAGAGTGATGAAGAAGGCATACTTGCCTTTATGGGTCAGAGCATTGAGTACAGGAGTTGGGACATCATATTAACCTGTACATTGGTAGAGCCACATTTGGAGTACTGCATGTGATTCTGGTTGCTCTGCTAAGGGAAGGACGTTATTAAACTGGAAAGGGTGCACAAGTGATTTACGAGGATGTTACCAAGACTGGAGGGTTTAATGAGAGACTGGATAGGCTGGGACGTTTTTCTCTGGAGCGTAGGAGGCCAAGGGGCGATCTTATAGAAGTTTATAAAATCATGAGAGCATAGATAAGGTGAATAGCCAAAATTTTTTTCCCAGGGTAGGGGAGTCCAAAGTTAGAGGTCATTGGTTTAAGGTGAGAGGGGAAAGATTTAAAAGGGACCTGAAGGGCAACCTTTTCACCCAGAGATTGGTGCGTATATGGAACAAGATGCCAGAGGAAGTGGTAGAGATGATTATAATTACAAAATTTAGAAGACATTTGGACAGATAGGAAAGGTTTAGAGGATTATGGGCCAAATGCAGACAAATGGGGCTAATTCAATTCAGGAAATCAGGTCAGCATGAACAAGTTGGGCTGAAGGGTCTGTTTCCATGCTATATGACTCTATGACACACATGCCAGGCAATGACCTTTTCCAATAGAAGACAATCTAATCACCACCCCTTGACATTCAATGGTGTCAGCATCACTGAATGCCACACTAGCAACATCCTAGGGGTTACCATTGACCAGGCAACCCACTGGCAGGCTGACAGAAAGCAGAGAGCATACAGAAATGAGTCTTCTTCAGATTGATAGGATGGAATGAGAGGAGCCCCACAGAGCTATGCCCTCAACCTTTTGCAGTTTATATCAATGACTCAGATACGATAACACGTCTCCAACTCAGATCGGAGAGTATGTTATGAAGATGACATCAGGAGGTTGCAGACTGCTATCCAAATATTGAGTGAGTGGGCAAAAATCTGAAAGTACACTGATTCTTGTTCACTCTGGCAAGAAGAACGAAAAAGCAAGGTATTACTCAAACGAAGAATTTACAAGGTGCAGAGGGATCTCAGTGTTCCAGGTCATGAATCAAAATAAAGGAGTTCCAGCAAACAATCATGAAGGGAAAACTATCCTTTATTATTAAAAGTAAGGATTAATGTTTCAGGGCTTTGATGAGACGATATCTCGAAGACTGTGGCACTTCTAGTCTCTTTATTTAAGCAAAAATGTAAATGAGCTGGAGGTGGTTTGGAAGAGGTTTACTAACTCGATGAGTAGGTTGTCAGATGAGACAAGGTTGAACAAACTGGGCCTGTTCCTCACTAGAGTGAGGGGTGATTTGATTGTTGTGTGTAAGATTCCGAACAATCTTGAGAAGGTGGAAAGGATACTTCCACTTGTGTGTGAACACAACAGTAGGGGATACACCTTGAGGGCAAAGATGAAGGGAATTTGTTTCTCTCTGAGGGTTGTGTGAGGTTGGAACTCTCTGCCTCAGAAGGTGGTGGAGATAGGGATCATTGAATATTTGTAAGGCAGAGGTAGATTGATTCCTGTTTGGCAGGGGAACCGGGAACCGGGAACCAGGATTAGATGGGAATGTGG
Source organism: Hemiscyllium ocellatum (assembly GCF_020745735.1). Taxonomy (NCBI): domain Eukaryota; kingdom Metazoa; phylum Chordata; class Chondrichthyes; order Orectolobiformes; family Hemiscylliidae; genus Hemiscyllium; species Hemiscyllium ocellatum. Next base: position 15,218,130 of record NC_083442.1, read on the forward strand.
GATTCGAAACACAATCTTATTGAATGAGGGAGCAGGTTTGAGGAACTGAATAGCCTACTTCAGTTAATTTGTATGTTCACACATATTACTCAAAAGGAGAAAGTGAGGACCACAGATGCTGGAGATCAGAGTCAAAAAGTGCAGTGTGCTGGAAAAGCACTGCTGGTCAGGTAGCATCCGAGGAGCAGGAGAGTTGACATAAGCCCTCATGAGACTTATGCCCAAAACATCAACTCTCCTGCTCCTCGGATGCTGCCTGACCTGCTGTGCCTTTCCAGCGCCACACATTTTGACCCATATCACTCAAAAGCTGACCAAATGGGTACCTCGCAGACATTTAACGGAATGAAATGACCTCTTTTATTTTTTAAACTGTTGTTAGCTTAGTATTTTTAAGTGCGCATCATTCAATCCAATTAATGTTGATATGAGAAGCAGAGGGGAAAGTGAGGTCTGCAGATGCTGGAGATCAGAGCTGAAAATGTGTTGCTGGAAAAGCGCAGCAGGTCAGGCAGCATCCAAGGGGCAGGAGAATCAACGTTTCGGGCATAAGCCTTTCTTCAGGCAGAGGGGCCTGGGTGAACCTGAACTTTCATCATTGAAGGTGGTGGGCTGGATTGAGAACACCGTTAGTAAAGCATTTGGAATCCTGGATTCTATCAAAAGGGGCACAGAGTACAAGAACCAAAAGGTGATGCTGAGTTGGCTTTAGCTGGAATATCATGTCCAGTTGTGGGCATCACATTGTGGAAAGAATGTGTAGACATTGGAGAAAGTGCAGAGAAAAGCTTCACAGGAAGGATTCCAGGACTCAGGAGATTTGGTTGTGTGGATCGACTGGGGATATTGGAACTGGTAAGGAGAAGGATGAGAGGAAATTTGATTGGTGTGTTCAAAAACATGAGGGACCTGAACAGAGTAGACAGATCCCATCCCCATTGGTGGAAGAATCAAGACCCTGATGACATTGGGCTAGTATAGGTTAGGTAGGATTCGGTCGGCGCAACATCGAGGGCCGAAGGGCCTGTACTGCGCTGTATCCTTCTATGTTCTATGTTCTATGACATAACTATCATAAGAAACAATGGCCACATGAGGGAAAACACTGTCATACAGCGAGTGGATGGGCTCTACCATGTCTGAGTTGAGAGTATGGTGCTGGAAAAGCATAGCAGGTCAGATAGCATCCGAGGAGCAGAAGCATCGACATTTCGGGTAAAAACCTTTCATCAGGAAGAGCCATTCCTGATGAAGGGCTTTCGCCCGAAACGTTGATTCTCCTTCTCCTCGGATGCTGCCTGACCTGTTGTGCTTTTCCAGCAACACACTCTCGATTCTGATCCCCAGCCTCAGCAGTGGTCACTTAGGTTTACAATGTCTGATGCAAGTTTATGATGTTTTTATTGTTTGATCTTACATTGCCAAAATGTTGTGGAGTTCTGCTCTTTTTTTTGTCAGAAAGTGATTTGGAACAGTGAGCCTTCCTAAGAAGTCATGTGACTTCAGATGACTCAGCAGGGTGTGAAAATGGCAGCTTTTTGTCGACCTGAGCTTTTATGACCCACAGAGAGGACAAATGGCCAGGAAGCACAAGCAGATTGAGTTCAGAAGAACTCATATTCTTCTAAACTTTTCCTATTCATGTACCTATCTAAACATCTCTTCAATGTTACAAGTGTATCTGCATCTACCACTTCGACTGGCTGTTGATTCCACATACAGACCTCTCTCTGTGTGAAAAGGTTCCCCATCAGGTACTCTTTTCCCCCTCACCTTTAAAATTATCTGGTGAATGTGCAGAAAGTTATCATGGGGCGGCAAGGTCTCTCAGTGGTTAGCACTGCTGCCTTACAGCATCAGGGTCCCAGGTTTGATCCCAGCCTCTGGTGACTGTCTGTGTGGAGTTGGCACATTCACCCCGTGTCTGCTTGGGTTTCCTCTGGGTGCTCCAATTTCCTCCCATTGTCCAAAGATGTGCAGGGTGGATGAATTGGCCATGCTAAATTACCCACAGTGTTAAGTGCATTAGAGGGGAAATGGGTCTGGGTGGGTTACTCTTCGGAGGGTCAGTGTGGACTGGCTGGGCTGAATGGCCTGTTTCCACACTGTAGGGAATCTAATCAAAAGGATACACTTAAGACCTCATCAGTTGAGTAAGAAATTAAAGAGGGAAGATAGGAGTGATACTTCAATCTGTGTGGAGTTTGCATGTTCTCCCCGTATCTGCGTGGGTTTCCTCCGGGTGCTCCGGCTTCCTCCCACAGTCCAAAGATGTGTGGGTCAGGTGAATTGGCCATGCTAAATTGCCCGTAGTGTTAGGTAAGGGGTAAATGTAGGGGTATGGGTGGGTTGCGCTTCGGCAGGTCGGTGTGGACTTGTTGGGCCGAAGGGCCTGTTTCCACACTGTAAGTAATCTGTAAGTAATCTAATCAATGATTGAGTATCTCTTAAGAAAATGGATTGAATCTTACTTTTTACTGAAAATGATAAGATCTTTCTAAATTATCTTACAGCATTTTTTTCTCCCTTTTTCTTTGAGCAGTAAACTTACATTCTTTTGCTAAAGTACATTGACAGCTTTATGTGCAGATGTTCAGTGACAGATCAACATGGTCACCAAATTAAAAAAGGTAAAACTTATGCTGTATCAAACCAGAATTCACTCTGGAATCCTACATGTCCAGTATTTGTATCAGCTGAGATCATAACAAATGTACTGCCTGAGAGTGTGGGTGAAAGGAGATACTATTAAAAGTATTGAAGAGAGAATTGGAGTATTGTCTAAAAAGGGACAAATGTGAAGGGCTACAGGGAGATAGAAGAAGGTGCTAGATAAATTGCTCCTTTTAGACAGTCATCCCAGAAACAGTTGCCAGAGTGGCCTGCTTCTGTGCTGTAACCATGCTGTGATTCCATAATACATAGAATAATGTGTATCAGGAAAGAATTATTGCATAAAAATTCATAACTATGCCAATCTCTTTTTCACTCTCGACATTTGAGTAAGATGGTGTGATGTTAACCCATGGCCACAAGGTGGCAGCATAGGCCAGCAAACAAAAACAGAAAGCTGAACATTTTTGATAGAATCATAGAATCCCCACAGTGTGGAAACAGGCAATTTGACCCAACAAGTTCACACCAACCCTCCACAGAGATTCCCACCCAGACCCATTCCCCTACCCTATTACTCTACATTTACCCCAGACTAATGCACCTAACCTACACATCCTTGAACACTACGGGCAATTTAGCATGGCCAATTCACCTGACCCGCACATCTTTGGACTGTGGGAGGAAACCGGAGCACCCGGAGGAAACCCACGCAGACACGGGGAGAACGTGCAAACTCCACACAGACAGTCGCCCGAGACTGGAATTGAATGCAAGTACCTGTGAGGCAGCAGTGCTAACCACTGAGCAACCGTGATAATGATCATTTTAATATGAAATGTATCAAACAAACTTTTAATTTTCGACTGATAATTTTAAATGACACTAATATTGATAGTCCCAGAGAGTTCATTTTCACTCTGGATTCTGATACGCTTTGCTTTAAAATGAAATTGATTTAAATCACTAAGGATGTGATGTACTCAAAACGAGTTACAGTTTTTGACTTCGGTGTGACTTCTCCAGAACTAATTAGTCTGCTTTGGCTCATTCTTATTAACCCATCCAACCAAGCTCAGATTCCTGGAAAATTAGCTGCATCTTTTTAAAGCTCCCCAGAACCTGGCTGCTGGGTTTCAGTTGAGTTTGTAATTTATTCAGTAGTAATTATTTGGACGGATCAATTACAGGTATAAAACCATTAGCAATATAGCCACAGAGACGTTAACTCTCACTTGGGGGTGTATGGGTTAATAAGAATGAGCCAACACAGACTTGCAGACTAATTAGTTCTGAAGTAGTCGTACCGAATTCAAAAACATTAACTCATTTCAGATACATAACTTTTGTGAATTAAATCTATTTCATTTTAAAGCAACGGTAAATCAGAATCCAGAGTGAAACTGAACTGTCTGGGACTATCAACATTACTTGGTGTTATTTTAAAATCATCAGCAGAAAATTAAAAGTTTGTTTGATACATTTCATGTTAAAAAGCAATGATGCTGAGCTGGCCTTGAGGGAACCTTGCTGTGATGATGTTAGATCAGCAATAATGAATACAAATGAAAACATCAGATAGTATCCACTGCTTCCTGCCCAAAGTCCAGAAGCTGGAGTGGCTCAGATAAAGTAATTAACTGGTGAATCCATGAAATAACATTTTCACAAAGTGCTTTAAAATAGATGTCCATACTTTTACGGGCGGCATGGTGGCATAGCGGTTAGCACTACTGCCTCACAGCGCCAGAGACCTGCCTCTGGCAACCGTCTGTGTGGAGTTTGCACATTCTCCCCGTGTCTGCATGGGTTTCCTCCCACAGTCTAAAGATGTGCAGGTCAGGTGAATTGGCCATGCTAAATTGCCTGTAGTGTTAGGTGTAGGGGAATGGGTCTGGGTGGGTTGCTCTTCAGAGGGTCGGTGTGTGGACTTATTGGGCCGAAGGGCCTGTTTCACACTGTGAGTAATCTAATATTGCACATCGATGTATGTTAACTTAAATAGTAATGCACTGAATGTTACTATCCTGCTTTATTGCAATTTTGGTTTTGTTGATGTTTGGGACCACATTAATTTTCAGTAACAAAGTGGAGACACATTGACTAATAGTATAACAAGCACCGGCTTAAAGGATACAAGGTGGATTGGAGAAGCGAACCATATTTCTCTGACTGGAGGGCATGATAAAGGAGTTAGTACCTGGACTATTGCCTTTCTTCAACATTGAAATGATGTGAACTTGCACACAGGGAGTGCAGTTTTGAAGTTTGTAGATGATGTTTTTATAAAAACACTTGGCAAAGTAGCAAATAGTGAATAACACAGTAAGAGATTTCAGGATGATACAAACAGAGAGGTGGCAGGTGCAGTTTAATACAGGTAAGCATGAACATAGAACATTCCAGCACAGTACAGGTCCCTCGGCCCTCAATGTTGTGCCAACCTGTGGAGCCAATCCGAAATCCATCTAACCTACACTGTTCCAGTATCATCCATATGTTTATCCAATGACCATTTAAATGCCCTCAAAGTTGGTGAGTCCACTACTGTTCCAGGCAGCGCGTTCCACGCCCCTACTACTCTCTGAGTAAAGAAACTACCTCAGACATCTGTCCTATATCTATCATCCTTCAATTTAAAGCTATGTCCCCTCATGCTGGCCATCACCATCAGAGGAAAAAGGTTCTCAACTGTCCACCCTATCAAACCCTCTGATTATATGAAGTGGCAAATTCATGGGATGTGAACATTGCTGACTAGGTCAACATTTCCTGTCCTTTCACAGTTACCCTGGAAAAGATGCTGGTGGGGCAGCCTTTTTGAATCACGTTAAAAATCACACATCAGCTTAGAGCCCGGCCGGTTTATTTGGAAGCACTAGCTTTCAGAGCGCTGCTCCTTCATTAGGTAACTAGTGAGGCAGAAGCATAAGACAGAATTTATAGCAAAAGATCAAATTGTCATACAATTAAATTGCTATATTGAACAAATCTAAATTGTTATTAAGTCTTTCATCTTTTAGGATGGGTTATAGGTTTAGGTTCATTAATATGTAAATCTCAGAACTTCTTTGAAGTCACATTCTCAAGTGACATCAGGTTTTCGAAAAGGAAGGTGACAGCACAGACAATGTATTAAAGGTGTGAGGTTAGAATCTGTCTGTATCCCAACCTTGAGTCAGACTGGTTCTATTTCCAAAGTAGGAATTTATAACATATTATATGGATTGACTATCTGCATTCCAAAGATGTGTAGGTTAGGGGGATTGGCCATGCTGAATTACTCATAGTGTCCAGGGATGTGCAGAGTAATTGGATAAGCCATGATAAATGCAGGGTTACTGGGATAGGGTAGGGAGTAGTTCTGGTGGAAGATCTAGATCCCAGGAGGGACCTTTTGGTTTCATGATTGGTCAAAAGAATCACTAGGAATATAGTCTGGATAAAGCAAGGTTAGCAGTTTTGTCCAGCAACACAGAGGTTAAACCTTCTGTGATCCGTGGTGAAACTGCACAAATGCATTCAAAAATTAAACATTATTTATAGGGTTTTTTAAGAAACAGCACAGCCTTAATTACAAGAAAAGACGAATCAAATGTAATAAGGTGACATGATCGACAGCAGGTTAATCCAATGATATATCCTGGGAAATGGTTCTTGCCTTACGTAGACCATCATCTCATGGCAATTCAAGGTTAGCTCGAGTGGTCAGTTAATGTCTTATGATTCATTTTATGAAAACTCTGCTTTATCTTCTAATTCAGCTAACTCAGCAAAGCAATAATGTTGGTTCACAGTGTCAAATCATAACCTGAAGCCATTTTGTTGTGTTATTTTAAATCAAAAAGCCATCTTGTGGTTAGATTAGATTAGATTACTTACAGTGTGGAAACATGCCCTTCGGCCCAACAAGTCCACACCGACCCGCTACCCTTACATTTACCCCTTACCTAACACTATGGGCAATTTAGCATGGCCAATTCACCTGACCCGCACATCTTTGGACTGTGGGAGGAAACCCACGCAGACATGGGGAGAACGGGCAAACTACACACAGTCGCCTGAGTCGGGAATTGAACCCGTGTCTCAGGCGCTGTGAGGCAGCAGTGCTAACCACTGTGCCACCGTGCCGCCCACTAATAAAAACCTATATACATACATTTGTTGCTTCTGACAGCAGCCTCACTGGGTGGAATGATTTCAAACTGTAGTTATGATATGGAGATGCCGGTGTTGGACTGGGGTGTACAAAGTTAAAAACAATGCAAACCACCTGAAAGGGGCAGCACTCCGAAAGCTAGTGCTTCCAATTAAACCTGTTGGACTATAACCTAGTGTTGTGCAATTTTTAACTTCAAACTGTAGGGATTCTACGAACAAGTTGAGACCCAAAAAAGGTGTTCCAAATGATGAGCGGTTTTGGTGAAGGTAGCAGGGAGAAATGAGTTTCCTCTGGTGAATGGGTCAGATAGTAGGAGCCTTGGATTTAAATGATTGGTGAAAGAGGTGGTCTTTTCATGCAAAAGGTTATTAAGATCTGTAACTGAGTATCTGAATAAGAATTCATAAGAAATTTTATTCACATCAAGAATAATTATCCACACTATTTAGTAATGACTTGGATCATGGCATAGAAAATCATACATCCAAATTTGCTGATGACACAAAAGTAGGTGACATTCTAGACAGTGTAGATAGAACATAGAAAAGTACAGCACAGAACAGGGGCCCTTCAGCCCATGACATTGTACCGAGGATTATTCCTAATCTAATATAAAATAACTTAACCTATGCATCCCTCAATTCACTGCTATCCATGTGCATGTCCAGCAGTCACTTAAATGTCCCTAATGACTCTGCATTCCATGCATTCACAGCTCTCTGCGTAAAGAACCTACCTCTGACGTCTCCTCTATACCTTCCTCCTAATATCTTAAAACTATAACTCCCTGTGCCAATTGATGCTGCCCTGGGGAAAAGTCTCTGGCTATTGACTCTATCCATACTTCTCATTACCTTGTCTACCTTGATCAGGTCACTTCTCTTCTTCCTTCTCTCTGAGAGAAAGGTCCGAGCTTAGTCAACCTCTCTTTGTAAGACAGGCCCTCCAGTCCAGGCAGCATCCTGGTAAACCTTTGCACCCTCTCCAAAGCCTCCATATCTTTCCTATAATTGGGCGACCAGAACTGGACACAGTATTCCAAGTGTGGCCTCACCAGGGACTTGTAGAGCTGCAGCAAAACCTCACGGCTCTTAAACTCAATCCCTCTGTTAATGAAAGCCAAAACACCATATTCTTTCTTAACAACCCTATCCACTTGGGTGGCAACTTTGAAGGATCTATGTACTTACACACCCAGATCCCTCTGTTCCTCCACACTGCCAAGAATCCTGTCCTCAGTCCTATAGTCAGCATTCGAGTTCGACCTTCCAAAATGCATCACTTTGCATTTATCCAGGTTGAACTCCATTTGCCATTTCCCAGCCCAGCTCTGCATCCTGTCTATGTCACGCTGCAGCCTGCAGTAGCCCTCGATACTATCTACGGCACCTCCGACTTTTGTGTCATCTGTAACTCACCCCTCAACCTCCTCATCCAGGTCATTTATAAAAACTACAAAGAGCAGAGGTCCAAGAACAGAGCCCTGTGGGACCCCACTCAACACTGTCCTCCAGGCAGAATACTTTCCATCTTCAACCACTCTCTGCCTTCTGTCAGCCAACCAATTCTGGATCCAGACAGCCAAATCTCCCTGTATCCTATACCTCCTGACTTTATGAATGAGACTACTATAGGGAACCTTATCAAATGCCTTGCTGAAGTCCATATACACCACATCCACTGCTCGACCTTCATTGACCTGTCTCGCCACCACCTCAAAGAACTCAATAAGATTTGTGAGGCATGACTTGCCCCTCGCAAAGCCATGCTGACTGCCTTTAATCACGCTATGCTTTTCCAAACAGTCATAAATCCGATCCCTCAGAAGTCTTTCCAAAGCCTCGCTGACCACAGACGTAAGACTGACTGGTCTGTAATTGCCAGGGATTTCCCTATTACCCTTCTTGAAAAGAGGAACAACATTTGCCTCCCTCCAATTCTCCGGTACGACTCCCGTGAAGAGTGAGGAGGCAAAGATTTTCACCGGCAGCTTAGCAACCTCCTTTCTCACTTCCTGGAGCAGCCGAGGATAAATCTGGTCTGGCCCTGGGGACCTATCAATCTTAATGTTTTCCTAAATTTCCAGCACATCAACTTCATCAATCTTGATCTGTTCAAGCCTGTATCCCAGCTCCTTAAAGTTCTCATTCGCAATAAAGTCCCTTTCCCTAGTGAAAACTGAAGCAAAAAACTAATTTAGGCCTTCCTCTATCTGCTTAGACACCATGCACAAATTCCCTACACTATTCCTGATTGGTCTTACCTTCTCCCTGATCATTCTCTTATTCCTCACGTATGAGTAAAATGCCTTTGGGTTCTCCCTAATCCTTCCTACCTAGCCTTTTTCCTCAGCCAATTTCTGAGCTTCTTTCTGGCAAGCCTGTAGTCCTCTAAAGCTGTGCTAGATCCTTGCTTCCTCCACCTTACGTAAGCTGTCTTCTTCCTTATGATGAGAAGCTCCTCTGTTCTCGTCATCCCAGGCTCCTTAACCTTACCCCTTCTTGCCTGTCTCAGAGGAACAAATTTGTGCATCACCCGTAACAACTGCTCCTTGAACAGTCTCCACATGTCTGTTGTGCCCTTTCTGTGGAACAATTGCTCCCAGTCAGTATTTCCCAACTCCTGTCTGATAGCGTCATAATTTCCTTTTCCCCAATTAAATATCTTGCCTTGGTAACTGCTCCTTTCTCTCTCCAAGGCGATTGGTTAATGTGAGGCAGTTGTGGTCACTAGCATACAATTACAAAGGAACATTGATGGCAGATGGATTTCAGTGTAAGCAAGTGTGAGATTATCTATTTGGACTAAAAAAGGACAGTTTCTAAATGGTATGAAGTTAATTCCAGTGAATGTCCAAAGAGTCTTGGAGTTCAGGTGCATAGATCTTTAAAACGTTACAATCAGGTGCACAAAATAATGAAGAAAGTTAGTGGAATGCGGGCATTTATATCTAAAGGACTGAAGTACAAGGATGCAGAGGTTATGCTGCAGTTATACAAACCCTGGTTAGACTCCACTTGGAGCACTGAGAGCAGATCAGAGCACTACATCTTAGAAAGGATGTATTGGCCTCTACGGGAACGCAATGTAGGTTTACAAGAATGATACCTGGCCTCAGCAGTCATTAAGAGGAAAGATTATACAAATTAGGCCTGTTGTCTCCAGAATTTAGAAGACTAAGGGGTGATCAGATTGAAGTCTTCAAGATATTAACAGGAAAACGCAAGGTAGATAAACTAGTTCCACTAGTGGGGGATTTAAGAACTAGGAGGGGGACAGTCTGAGAACTGGGGCAAGACTACTTCAGAAGGGATGTTAGGGAGCACCTCCACAGACAAAGGGTGGGACGGGTTTGGAACTTTGTTCCTCAAATGACAATTGATGCTGGGTCAGTTGTTCATTTTAAATCTGAGGTAGATAAACTTATTTGTGAAACAAAGGTATTCTGAGATATGTGCCAAGGGAAGGCTGATGGAATTAGGTCACAAATCAACCATGATCTCATTGAATGACAGATCAGGTTTGAGGGGATGAATGACCTATTCCTGTTCCGATGTCACTGTCAATAAGTGTTTAGACATGTACCTGGGGAAGAGTTTGCAAGGAGCAGTTGGACTGACTGGGGTTTTTAGATTAGATTCACTACAGGCCCTTCAGCCCAACAAGTGCATACCGACCCTCCGAAGAGTAACCCATCCAGTTCTATTTCCCTCTGACTAATGCACCTAACACTATGGGCAATTTAGCATGGCCAATTCACCTGACCTGTACATCTTTGGACTGTAGGAGGAAACAGGAGCACTCGGAGGAAACCCACGCAGGCACAGGGAGAATGTGCAAACTCCACACAGACAGTCGCCTGAGGCTGGAATTGAACCTGGTACCCTGGTGCTGTGAAGCAGCAGTGCTAACCACTGAGCCGAAGTCAGGGCAGCCACAATAGGAGAACAGACCCTTTCTGAGCTGCAAGGCGTTAAGGTTTAGTCTAGCAAATTGGCAGCTGTTCAAAATTATGCTTTGCGTCAGAGCATTTTTGAAACTGGGCAATAATCCAAGGACTTGCAACAATTTGCTGTGTTAGGATGTTACGTAAATGCAGGTTGTTGCTAGTTATCAGACATGCCCGACAAATTCTAGGGTAGAATCTCCTTTTAGATGTTACCGAAACTCTCGAGAGAAACATTTGTCATTTTATTTTTGATGAGCAACTGGTCCTCTGATCGTCTCTCCCACCCCCTTCCCTTCTCCCCACTCCCCAACCCTGTGTAGTAACATCGTACAGAAGTTGAGTATCGCTGAAAGAAAGATGTTGTTCAAGCTTTTCAGCTTAACTCACCAGGACAGATGCAAGAATGCCAAATTTCAAAGGGAACAACAATTTTTACTGTATAAGAAAAAGGACACTGGTTGTTTGGCAAGTGTTAAAATGCATAAAATTAAATAGATCCCCAGGACCTGGTCAGGTTTTTAGATTAGATTCCCTACAGTATGGAAACAGGCCCTTCAGCCCAACAAGTCCACACTGACCCTCCGAAGGATAACCCACCCAGGCCCATTCCGCTACCCTATCTTTACCTCTGACTAATGCACCTAACACTAAAGCCAGTTCGCCTGGCTTGCACATCCCCATGCAGACTCAGGGAGAATGTGCAAACTCCACACAGACAGTCGCCCGAGGCAGGAATCGACCCCAGGTCCCTAGCACTGTCCCTCAGTGTTAGCCACTGAGCCACCGTGCTGCCCGTAGAACTCTGTGGAAAGCTAGGGACGTGATTGCTGGGCCTCTTGCTCAGATATTTATCTCATCAATAGTCACAGGTGAGGTGCCAGGAGACTGGACGTTGGCTAATGTGGTGCCACTATTTAAGAAAGGAAAAGTGAGGGAACAGTGAGCCTGACATTGATGGTGGGCAAGTTGTTGGAGGTAATGCTGAAGGACTGGATTTACATGCATTTGGAAAGGCAAGGACTGATTAGGGATCCTCAGCATGGCTTTGTGCATGGGAAATCATGTCTCACAAACTTGATTGAGTTTTTTGAAGAAGTGCAATTTAGGTGAATTGGCCATGATAAATTGATCATAACGCACAGGGAAGTGTAGGTTAGGTGCATTAGTCAGGAGTAAATGTATAGGAATAGGGTAAGGTCTGGCTGGGTTACTCTGTGAAGGGTCAGTGTGAAATTGTTGGGCCAAATGGCCTGTTTCCACACTGTAAGGATTCTATGATTCTATGAAAAACAAAGAGGATTAATGAGGGTAGCGTGGTAAATGTAATCTATATGGACTTCAATAAGGCATCCAACAAGGTTCCTCATGGGAGACTGATTATCAAGGTTAGATCACATGGAATACAGGGAGAACAAGCCATTTGGACACAGAACTGAATCAAAGTAGAAGACAGAGGGTGGTGGCGGAGGGTTGTTTTTCAGACTAGAGGCCTGTGACCAATGGAGTGCCACAAGGATCAGTGCTGGGTCCACTATTTTTCGTCATTTATATAAATGATTTGGATGTGAGCATAAGAGGTATAGTTAGTAAGTTTGCAGATGACACCAAAATTGGAGGTGTAGTGAACAGTGAAGAAATTTACCTCAGATTACAACAGGATCTTGATCAGATGGGCCAATGGGCTGAGGAATGGCAGATCAAGTTTAATTTGGATAAATGTGAGATGCTGTGTTTTGGGAAAGCAAATCTTAGCAGGACTTATTCACTTAATGGTAAGGTCCTAGGGAGTGTTGCTGAACAAAGAGACCTTGGCATGCAGGTTCATAGCTCCTTGAAAGTGAAGTCACAGGTAGATAGGATAGTGAAGAAGGCGTTTGGTATTGGTCAGAGTATTGAGTACAGGAGTTGGGAGGTCATGTTGCGGCTTTACAGGACATTGGAATATTGTGTGCAATTCTAGTCTCTTTCCTATCGGAAGGATGTTGTGGAACTTGAAAGGGTTCAGAAAAGATCTACAAGGATGTTGCCAGGGTTGGAGGATTTGAGCTACAGGTAGAGGTTGAATAGGCTGGGGATGTTTTCCCTGGAGCGTCGGAGGCTGAGGGATGACAATATAGAAGTTTACAAAATTATGAGGGGCATGGATAGGGTAAATAGGCAAAGTCTTTTCCCTGGAGTCGGGGCATAGATTTAGGGTGAGAGGGGAAAGATTTTAAAGGGACTTAAGGGGCAACATTTTCATGCAGTGGGTGGTATGCCATAGGAAGTGGTGGAGGCTGGTGCAGTTACAATATTTAAAAGGCATCTGGATGTATATATGAATAGGAAGATTTTAGAGGGAAATGGACTAAGTGCTGTTAAGTGGGACTAGTTTAGGTTAGGATGTGTGGTCGGCATAGACGAGTTGGAGCAAGGGGTCTGTTTCTGTGCTGTACATCTCTACGACTCTATTACAGATTTGTTTTAATCCAAATGGCGTTTGGATTAAATGCATTTTATGTGTCATAGACTCTCTACAGTGCAGAAGTAGGCCATTCGGCCCACTGGGTCCACACCGACCCTCCGAAGAACATCCCATCCCATGGCCAATCCACCTAAGCTGCACATCTTTGGATTGTGGGAGGAAACTGGAGCACCCGGAGGAAACCCACACAGACACGGGGAGAATGTGCAAATTCCAATGTTCTTCTAACAACATTAAATAAATGTTTTGAAAGCTGTGGAAAAAAAGGACCTGTCTCCAATTTTGAGCACATATCTGAAGTGGTTTCTTTAAAAGGAGTCATGCAAGGTCATGGCCATTGGAGGTTTTCAGTAACAACACTTGCTAGAAATCTGCCAAGTAATGATATTTACTGATTGTGCTGTGGCACCTTATGGAGTTGGAGAGGAACTTAGGGGCTACTGTTTCACACAAAGGGTGGTGCATGTATTGAATGAGCTGCCAGAGGAAGTGGTGAAGGCTGGTACAGCATTTAAAACGCATCTGGATGGGGAAAATGAATAGGAAGGGTTTAGAGGGATATGGGACAAGTGCTGGCAAATAGCATTAGTTTAGGTTAGTATATGTGGTCAGCATGGACGAGTCGGATCAAAGGGTCTGTTTCTGAGCTGTACATCTCTATCACTCTATGATACTATGTGCCTATGAGTAACAAGCTGTGATGGAGGAAGGCTTGCTCTAAACAAGCTGCCCAGCTGATCCCTCTCATTTCAGTTCAAGGTGGAACTTTTTTTAACTTTTGAAAGACTGATTTGAAAGAATATCTCAAGATTGTATTTTCTGAATAAGCTGGGTCTTTGAAGGTAAGTATAGATTACAGTGGTGCTGGAAAAGCACAGCAGGTCAGGCAGCATCTGAGGAGCAGGAAAATCGACGTTTCGGGCAAAAGCCCTTCATCAGGAATGGAGGCAGGGAGCCTCCAAGGTGGAGAGATAAATAGGAGGGTGGGGGGTGAGGCTGGGGAGAAGGTAGCTAGGAGTACAATAGGTGGATGGAGGTGGGGATGAAGGTGATAGGTCAGAGAGGAGGGTTGAGCAGATAGGTGGGAAGGAAGTTTGGCAGGTAGGACAGATCATGAGGATGGTGCTGAGCTAGAAGGTAGGAACTGGGGTAAGATGGGCAGGAGGGGAAATGAGAAAACAATAATGCCCTGGGGTTGAAGTGTTCCAAGGCGGAAGATGAGGCGTTCTTCCTCCAGGCGTTGGGTGGTAAGGAACGGCGGTGAAGGAGGCCCAGGACCTGCATGTCCTCGGCAGAGTGGGAGGGGGAGTTGAAATGTTGGGTCACAGGGCGGTGTGGTTGATTGGTGTGGGTGTCCCAGAGATGTTCCTTGAAGTGCTCTGCGAGGAGGCATCCAGTTTCCCCAATGTAGAGGAGACCGCATCAGGAGCAATGGATACAATAAATGACATTGGTGGATGTGCAGGTAAAACATTGATGGATGTGGAAGGCTCCTTTGGGGCCTTGGATGGAGGTGAGGGAGGGAGGTGGGGGGCGCAGTTTTGCAATTCCTGCGGTGGCAGGGGAAGGTGCCAGGAGGGGAGGGTGGGTTGATGGGAAGCGTGGACCTGACCAGGTAGTCACGGAGGGAATGGCCTTTGTGGATAGCAGAAAGGGTGGGGAGGGAAACATATCTCTGGCGGTGGGGTCCATTTGGAGGTGGCGGAAATATCGGCGGATGATTTGGTTTATGCGAAGGTTGGTAGGGTGGAAGGTGAGCACCAGGGGCGTTCTGTCCTTGTTACGGTTGGAGGGGTGGGGTCTGAGGGCGGAGGTGTGGGATGTGGACGAGATGCGTTGGAGGGCACCTTCAACCACGTGGGAAGGGAAATTATGGTCGCTAAAGAAGGAGGCCATCTGGTGTGTTCTGTGATGGAACTGGTCCTCCTGGAGGCGGAGGAATTGGGAATATGGGATGGCATTTTTGCAGGAGGAAGGAAGGGAAGAGGTGTAATCCGGGTAGGTGTGGGAGTCGGTGGGTTTGTAAAAAATGTCAGTGCCAAGTCAGTCATCATTAATGGAGATGGAGAGGTCCAGGAAGGGAAGTGAAGGGAGGTGTCAGAGATGGTCCAGGTGAATTTAAGGTCAGGGTGGAATGTGTTGGTGAAGTTGATGAACTGCTCAACCTCCTCACGGGAGCACGAGGTGACGCCAATGCAGTCATCAATGTAGCGGAGGAAGAGGTAAGTGTAAAGATAAGTGTATATCATCATCAACTTGATGACATGCTACAACATCATAGTAACAGGCTCCCAACCACCCAACACTTTCTACAAATCAAAAGAACTGTGGATGCTGGAAATCAGAACAAAATCAGAAGTTGCTGGAAAAGCTCAGCAGGTCTGGCAGCATCTGTGGAGAGAAAAAAAGAGTTAATGTTTTGGGTGCGGTGAATCTTCCTCAGAACTGATAGTGGCTAGAAAGATGTTGGTTTTTATGCAGAAGATGGGGAGGGGGTAAGGAGTAAATGATAAGTGGAGATAGAACCCAAAAAGAAAACAGAACAATTGGACAGACAATGGAGTTGGTAATGAAGAGCCTGGGAGAATAGATAGCTACTAACGGGGACCGTTAGTGGTGAACAATGGGCTGTGTGCAATAGCAGATCATGTGCTAACAAGGCCAGGTTTGTGGGGTGGGGTAAGGAGATGGGAGAAGGTGCTTCAAGCCCTAAAACTGTTGAACTCGATTCTGAATCCAGAAGACTGTAGAGTTCCCAAGTGGAAGATGAGCTTCACTGGAGCACTGCAGCAAGGCTGAGACAGAGACATTGGCCAGGGAACAGGGTGGGGTGTTGAAGTGGCAGGCAACTGGAGGATTAGCATGTTTTTTTTTGCAGGCAGAACATAGATACTCTGGGAAGTGATCACTCAGTCTACACTTCATTTCCCCAAGGTACAGGACACCACATTGTGAGCAGTGAGTACAGCAGGTTAGATTGAGTGAAGTGCAGATAAATCACTGCTTCACCTGAAGGGCCTGTTTTTGGGCCATGGTCAGTGAGGAAGTAATGAGGAGATGATGTACCTTCTTCAATCACAGGGGAAGGTGCTGTAGGGGGGGTGTGTTGAGAGTGATGGAAGAGTGGACCACGGTGTCCTGGAAGGAATTATCTTTGCAGAAAGCTGACAAGGGAGGGGAGGGGAGGGGAGGGGAATATGTAACTGGTGGTGGAATCTCAATGGAGGTGGTGGAAATGGTGGCTAATGTGTTCTGGATGTAGATGCTGGTAGGATGGTAGGTAAGGACAAAGGGAACCCTAACACCCTAACACTGCTGCAAGAGGGAAGAGAGGGGGAGGGATAATGTGCAGATGGGTCAGACCTGGTCGAGGATCCTGTCGACAACAGTACTGGGGAATCCTTGTTTGAGGAAGGAGGTGGACACTTTG
Organism: Hemiscyllium ocellatum; assembly: GCF_020745735.1. Classification (NCBI taxonomy): domain Eukaryota; kingdom Metazoa; phylum Chordata; class Chondrichthyes; order Orectolobiformes; family Hemiscylliidae; genus Hemiscyllium; species Hemiscyllium ocellatum. The sequence goes on from NC_083442.1 coordinate 15,234,748, forward strand.
GACACTTCCCTTGTCGAACTTGACATCAGAACAAATGCGAGGGAGACGGAGGAACTGAGAGAATAGAATGGCGTCTTTACAGGAAGCAGGGTGCGAGGATGTATAGTCCAGGTAACTGTGGGAGCTGGTAGATTTACAGTGGGCATTGGTGGCCAGCCTATTCCCAGGAATGGAAACAGAGATGTGGGGAAGGGAAAGGAGGAGTCAGGTGATGGTGGGAGCGGGGTGGAAACTGGAAGCAAAATTGAAAATCTTTTCCAATTACTGAAGCAGCACTGATGATATATATCATTGACATACTGGAGGGAGAGTTGTGGGTGAGGGCTGGAGTAGGACTGAAACAAGGAATGTTCATGTATTCCACAAAGAGACTAGCATTGCTGGAGCCCATGGCCACACCTCTGACCTGAGGAAAGAGAGGGGTGTTAAAAGGGAAGTTATTCAGGGTGGGAATGAGCTCAGTCAGGAGGGTGGTGGTGGAGGGATAGTTCAGGCCTCTGCTCCAGGAAGAAGCAGAGAGTCCGGAGACCACCCTGTTTGGAGATGAGTGTGTAAAGGGATTGCACGTCCATGGGAAAGAGGAGGCAGCTGGAGCCTGCAAACTGGGAATTCCGAAACCAATGTAAAGTGTAGAACAAACAGAAACAATGGGCCTGCCCGGTCAGTCCTGTGGGTGGGTTTTGAGAAGGAGATAGGAGCGAGCTGTGTGTGGGGTTGGGACACTATGAACTTTGTCCTTTCAAGTTTTATCCTTTTGATTAAACACAAACCACTTTGGCCAAAGAATTTTCTTTACAGAAAGCCAATCTCTCCAGAGAAATCAGTTACTTTCCTCTGTTCCTGAAGAATAAATGTGTACTTTGGGACAATTATAGATTTAAGCACTTGTACTTCATACATTTTAACCAAATATTAACTCTTCATCGAGTCAGGTTTATTTTAATAATAAACATGGTTGACAGATCTTGTTTAAAATCCGATCTTGATAAGGTAGTAATGGTGATCTTGGTAACTGTCGGTCTTGGATTCAGGACGAAAAAAGTATTCCTCTTTAAATCAGAATTTTCTTTAGAAACTAAACTGAAAAGTAGAGAGAAGTGTTTTATAAGCTGTTTATTTTCTTTCCCACATTGGATGAGGTTTGAAACAATTGCTGCTCACACCCTGTGGTCTCAGCTGAAGTCTATCTTGGGACAATTACCTCTGAAAGTGCAGAACAATTGTCTAAAGTGTGATAAAATAATAACTCCCAAACAAACACTGCTGCTTCTGAAAGGCTCGGATCGCACGCAATTCCTGTCAGTCCCAGGAGGCAGTGACACTGATGGAGATTAAATGGACCATCAGATTGTGTTGAGCAGTCCCAGTAACAGAGCCGGGCTGTCTGAGATATCTGTCACCTATAAAGATGATAAAGTGCAAGACTGAAATAGTCTATCCCAGGAGACGTGGCTGGACAGCGGAAGGCAGAAGCTCCCGAGAATCTCAGAATCACAAAAGCAAAGTTGAAAATGACCTGCCAATAGAGACAGCCAGACAAACTGACACTTAGACCATTAACAGAACAGAAGGAGAAGGAAACTGAAAAATCCAGTATCCCTCTAGAGGCACTTCACGCAAACAATTTCAACAGCAAAGAACTGTATAGTAAAGGAACAGGCCTTTCGGCCTACCAAGACTACATCACCACTCAATGCCTTTCTAAATGAAAACCTTATTCCTCTATGGGCATCGTATCCCTCTAGTCCCAGCCTGTTTAGATATCTGTTAAGATGCCTCTTAAATGTATCTGCCTCTACCACCACCTCTGGCAGCCCATCACTCATGAAGTCAGAGAGTCATACAGCAGGGAAATAGACCCTTCGGTCCAACTTGTCTGTGCTGACCGGACATCCCAATCTGGCCTGGTCCCATTTGCCAGTATTTGGTCTCCACCTCACAGCTCGGTCCATACGCACACCACCCTCTGTGTGAAAATGTTACCCCTCAGGTCCTTTTTAAATAAGCGCATAAGACAGGAGCAGAAGTTAGGCCATTCAGCCCTCCAGTCTGCACACCACCCTCTGTGTGAAAATGTTACCCCTCAGGTCCTTTTTAAATAAGAGCATAAGACAGGAGCAGAAGTTAGGCCATTCAGCCCCTTCAGTCTGCTCCGTCATTCAATCATCGCTGATAAGTTTCTCAATCCCATAACCCTTGATGGCCTCAACAATCAAGAACCTATCTATCTCAGTATCAAATATACTCAATGACCTGGCCCCCACAGCCTTCTGTGACAATGGCTGAAGACGTTTCTCCTTATCTCCGTTCTAAAAAGTCTTCCCTTTATTCTAAAGCTGCGCCCATGGGTCCTAGTGTTCCCTACCAATGGAAACATCTTCCCCACATTAGGTGGCTCAGTGGTTAGCACTGTTGCCTCATAGTGCCAGGGACCCAAGTTCAATTCCAGTCTCGGGTGACTGTCTGTGTAGAGTTTGCACATTCTCCCCGTGTTTGGGTGCGTGTCCTCCCACAGTCCAAAGATGTACAAGTTAGATGAATTGGCCACGCTAAATGACCCAGTGTTCAAGGATGTGTTGGTTAGGTGCATTAGTCAGAGGAAATGTAGAATAATAGGGTAGGGGAATGGGAATGGATCTGGGTGGGTTACTCTTCAGAGGGTTGGCGTGGACTTGTTGGGCCGAAGGGCCTGTTTCCACACTGTAGAGATTTGATTCTATGATAGATTCCCTCTTCATCCTTCTAAACTCCATCTAGCACAGACCCAGAGTCCTCAAACGTTCGTTATATGTTAAGCTTTTCATTCCTGGGACCATTCTAGTGAGCCTCCTCTGAATCCCCTCTGAGGCCAGGACATCCTTCTAGAGATATGGGGCTCAAAACTGCATACAATCCTGCAAATGTGGACTAACCAGAGCCTTATAGCCTCAGAAGTATATCCCTGTTTTTATATTCAAGTCCTCTCAAAATAATGTCATTGTTCCATTTGCCTTCCTAACCACTGACTCAATCTGCAAGTTTACTTTGAGAGAATCATGGACTAGAACTCCCAGGTCTCTTTGCACTTCAGAATTCTGAATTTTCTCGCCATTTAGAAAATAGTCCATGCCTCTATTCTTCCTACCTCACACTTTCCCACGTTGTCCTCCATCTGCCACTTCTTGGCCCACTCTCCTAACCTGCCCAAATCCTTCTGCAGCCTCTCCACCTCCACAATACTACCTGCCCCTCCACCTATCTTTGTATCGTCTTCAACCGTAGTCAGAATGCCCTCAGTTCCTTCATCTAGATCGTTACTGTATGAAGTGAAAAATTGTGGTCCCAACACTGACCCTTGCCGAACACCACTTGTCACCAGCTGCCATCCTGAGAAGGACCCTTTTATCCCCACTCTCTGCTTTCTGCCAGACAGCCAAGTTCCTATCCATGCTAGTACCTTACGTCTTAACACCATAGGCCCAAACCTTATTCGGTAACCTCCTGTGCAGTATCTTGTCAAAGGCTTTCTTGAAGTCCAGATAGATAACATCCATTGGCTCTCCCTGGTCTAACCTGCTCGTTATTCCTCAAAGAAATCTAGCAGACTTTTCAGGCGTGACCTCCCCTTGATGAAACCAAGCTGACTTTGCCCAATTTTACTATACACTTCCAACTATTCAGAAATCGCATCCTTCACAATGGATTCCAGGATCTTACCCACGACTGAGGTTAGGCTAATCGGTCTGTAGTTTTCTGTTTTTTTGCCTTACTCCCTTTTGAAACAGAGGTGTCACGTTAGCAACTTTCCAGTCCTCTGGAGCCCTCCCTGATTCTAGCAATTTCTGAAACATCACCTCTAACGCCTCCACTATCTCTTCAGCTATCTCCCTTAGAACTCTGAGTGATTACTGGACCAGATGATTTATCCACCTTCAGGTCATTCAGTTTTTCCAGCACCTTGTCCTTGGTGATGGCTACCACACTCAGCTCTGCCCCCTCACTCACTTGAATTTTTTGGGGATATAACTTGTGTCTTCCACTGTGAAGACTGATGTGAAGTAATTACTCAGTTCCTCAGCCATTTCCTTGTTCCCCACTACTATCTATCCAGTGTTATTTTCCAGCAGCCACTTTTGCCTCTCTTTTGCCCTTCATATATCTGAAGAAACTCTTACAATCTTCCTTTATATTACTGGCTAGCTTATCCTCATATTTAATCTTCTCCCTCCTTATTTCTTTTTGTTGCTCTCTGTTGGTCTTTGTAAACTTCCCAATCCTCTGGCTTCCCATTGCCCTTCACCACATTATATGCTTTCTCTTTTGCTTTTATGCTATCCCTGACTTCCCTAGTCAGCCATGGTTGCCTCATCCTCCCTGTACCATGCATTTTTTTTTCCTCAGGATGAATCTCTGCTATGTTTCCTGAATTACTCCCAGAAACTCCCGCCATTGCTGTTCCACTGTCTTTCCTGCTCGGCTCCTCCCCCAGTCAATTCTACCCAGCTCCTCCCTCGTGCCTCTGTAGTTGCTTTTATTCAGCTGCAATATTGTTACTCTGATTCTATCTTCTCCCTCTCAAATTGCAGACCAAATTCAATCATGTTATGATCACTGCCTCCTCAGGGTTCCTTCACCGTAAACTCCTTTATCAAATCTGTCTGATGGCACAACACTAAATCCAGTATTGCTTGTTCCCTAGTGGGCGCCACCAAAAGCTGCTCCAAAAAGCCATCTCATAGACATTCCACAAATTCCTTTTCTTGTGAACTACTACTAACCTGATTTTCCCAGTCCACCTGCATATTGAAATCCTTCATGATCACTGTAACCTTCCCTTCTCATCTTTAAACCTATGTCCTCTACTTTGGAACTCCTCCATCCTTGAACACATTGGATGGATCAGCATTATGGGTGGAGTTCAGGAGGAGGAAAGGTGAAATAACCATGTTGGGAGTTTTCTATAGACCTCCCAACAGCCCACGGGAGCAGATATATACTCAGTTTCTGTAAAGATGTGAAAAAAGCAAGATAGTTATAGTGGGTGACTTCAACTTTTCTCTTCTTGACTGGGAGTCGCTTAGAGCCAGGGGCTGACATGAATGGCAATTTGTTAGGTATGTCCAGGAACACTTTTTAAGACAGTACATTGATAACCCAACCAGAGAGGGGGCCATACTACACTTGTTATTAGGGAATGAGCCAGGACAGGTGATCGATGTTTCAGTAGGAAAGCATTTTGGGCTTAGTGAACATAACTCCATAAGATTTTGAGCAGTAATGCAGTAGCCCTTGGGTGAGGGCACTTAATTGGGCAAGGGCCAATTACACCCAAATTAGACAGGAACTGGGGAATGTGGATTGGACGCAGTTATTTGAGAGGAAATCTACATCTGGCACGTGGAAGGCTTTTAAAGACCAGTTGATTGAAGTGCAGTACATGCATGTCCCAGCAAAACTGAAGAGTAGGAATGGCAGGATTCAGGAATGGTGGATGACAAGGAAAGTTGTAAGCTTAGTCAAAAGGGAAAAGGAAGCATACAATAGGTTTAGGCAACTACAAACTGATGAAGCCTTTGGGTATAGAAATTAGGAAGGAACTTAAAAAAGGAATTAGGAAGACTAACAGGAGCCATGAAATGTCTTCAGCAAATTGGGTCAAGGCTTTTAATGCATCTTTTAGAAGAAAAGGGTAGCAATGAAAAGAGTAGGCTCACTCAAGGACAAAGGAGGAAAGTTATGCATGGAGCCACAGGAAGTGGAGAGATCCTTAATGAGTACTTTGTATCGCTATTCACTGAGGAAAAGGACATGACTGAGGTGGAGATCAGGGATGAATGTGTGAACACTCTAGACAACATCAATATATTGAAGGAGGAAGTTTTAGGTAATTTAAATTGCGTTAAAGTAGACAAATCCCCAGGACCACATGGGATCTATCGGAGGTTACTGTGAAAGGGCAGGAATAGCTGGGGCTTTAGCAGATACCTTCACATCCTCTTTGACCACAGGTGAGATTGCAGAGGGTTGGAGATTAGCCAATGTTGTTCCCTTGTTAAAGAAAGGAAGTCAGAAAAATTCAGAAAATTATAGGCCAGCGAGCCTGATGTCTGTGGTGGGGAAGCTCTTGGAGAAGATACTGAATGACAAGATATATGCACACTTGGAAGAAAATGGTCAAGTCTCACCAACCTGATTGAATTTTTTTTTTGAAGAGGTGACAAAGATAATTGATGAGGGAAGGGCTGTGGTTGTGAATTATATGGTCTTTAGTAAGGCATTTGATAAAATCCCACATGACAGATTGGCACAAAAACTAAAATCACATGGGATTCAGGGTAGGCTGGTTGGATGGATCCAAAACTGGCTTGGTCATAGAAGACAGAGGTTAGCGGTGGAAGGATGTTTTTCAGAGTGGAGACCGGTAACTATTGGTGTTCCATAGGGATCAGTCTTCGGTCCTCTGTTGTTTGTAGTATAGATAAATGATCTGGGGGAAAAGAAATGGGTGGTCTGATTAATACATTTGCAGGTGACACAAAGGTTGGTGGAGTTGCTGATAGTGATGATGATTGTGATACAACAGGATGCAGACAGATTGGTGACTTGGGCACAGAAATGGCCGATGGAATTTGATCTAGACAAATGCAAAGCAATGCATTTTTGAGGATCAAATTTAGGTGTGAATCACACTGTAAACAGCAGCCATTAGGACCATGAACATACAGACGGATCTGGGCGTGCAAGTCCACAGTTCCCTAAAAGAGCCAACACAGGTGGGCAACGTGATTAAGGCAGCATATCACATGCTCGTCTTCATCGGCCAGGGCATGGAGTACAAGGATTGGCAAACCATTTTGCAGCAGAAAAAAAAACACCCTTGCAAGGTCACATTTGGAATACTGTGTGTAGTTTTGGTCACCACGCTACCAGGACATGGAAGCTTTGGAGAGAGTGCAGAGAAGGTTCGCCGGAATGTTGCCTGGTCTCGAGGGCATTGGCTATGGGGAAAGGTTAAAAAGACTAGGATTGTTTTCACTGGGCAGATAAATAAAAAATCTGCAGATGCTGGAAGCCAAAGTTGACAGACAGGAGGCTGTAAGAACACAGCAAGCCAGGCAGCATCAGGAGCTGGAGAAGTTGATGTTTCAGGTGTAACCCTTCTACTGGACAGGGGTTGCGGGGGGAGGGGGGAGAGGGGTTTGATTGTAAAGGGAACTGCAGATAAAGGGGGTGGAGGGGGCAGGGTAGTGAATGGGGACAGGTAGAAGGTATGACCTGGTTGGTCATACCTATTCTTTCCAAACTCAACCAACCATCCCCAATAATGGCATAACTTAAATTACAGACTTAGCCAGTAGAGGTTAGCACTGAAGTTCTTTGGAGGTTATGATCCGGCTGGTGACAGGGAGGAGTGGAAGGAGTGGGGAGGGACTGTGAAGGGAGGTTATTCGAAATTAGAGAATCTGGCCTTCTCCATTGCCACAACGAACCACATCGCAAATTGGAGGAACACCACCTCATATTTCGCCTGGGCAGCCTATAGTCTGGAGGACTCAACATAGAGCTCTCCAATTTCAAATATCCTCCGGTCTCATCCCCAGTCCCTCCCTTCCACTCTTCCCTACCAACTGGATTCATTCCTCCAGTTGACCAACCAGGTCATACCCTCCACCTATCTTCACCTCTCCCCACTTCACCCCCTCACCCCCTTTATCTGCAGCTCCCCCCACACCCACCCCCAGTCCTGAAGGGTCACACCAAAGCGTCAACTTCTCCACTTCCTGATGGTGCCTGGCTTGCTGTGTTCTTCCAGCCTCCTGACTGCCTGCACTGGAAGCACAGCAGCTGAGAGGAGACCTGATAGAGATCTACAAAATTATGACATATAGATAGGGTGGATAGTCAGAGGCTTTTTCCCAGGGGGATTACAAACAGGGGCAAAGATGGAAAGTGACAGGGGTAACGTTGAGGGGAGATGTGCAAGTTAAGTTTTTCCACACAGAGTGGTACAAGCCTGGAATGCCAAAGACATGGTAGAAGCAGATACATTGGTGACATTAAAGAGGCGTCTGGATGGTTACATGAATGGAGGGAATAGAGGGATATGGATTGAATAAGGGCAGGTGGTTTGATTTTTTATTTTAGTTAGGGCATAATGATTGGTACAGACCTGAAGGGCTGATGGGCTTTTTCCTGTGCTGTAAATCTTTGTTCTTTTGTTTGAAAAGGACTTTGGCTATTCACCCCATGTCTCTTTGTTCGGCAACACTCCCCAGGGCCCTACCATTAACTGCCCTGGTTTGCCTTACCAAGGATCGTTCCACATGCCCCATAAAAAGGCAGCATGCAGTCTAACTGGGACTGCATGTCTCTTTAGGGGGTATGCGGAACAATCCTTGTTCCAGTCTTACACAGGCCCCTCCCATTACATCAATTACTGCTTTGGTGCCATTTCATGCTCCTGCCAGGTCCTTGAAAACAATTTTGCCTCCATTTTCCATCCCTCTATGACTTCAATGTTTTTCAAAATACCTTTTTTGATATTGCCATGCCCTAGAATACCAACAATGAAGGGTACGTAGATTACTCTGATCTTAGAGGAGGAGAGAAGATTGGCACAACATCGAGGGCCGAAAGGCCTGTACTGTTCTATGTTCTATACCCTTCTCTTGACTCTCATTCCACCATATCTCCCCCTTGGAACATTGATGGAAAGTATTTAAGGACCGCAACCACATCCTTTGGCTCCATGTATAAATTCCTTTTGTGCTAGAGTGGACCTACCCTCACCCTAGCTACCCTCTTGCTCCCAATAGGTTTAAAACATTTGGGATTTTCCTTAATCCTATTTGCTAAGGTTATTCCATGGCCCCTTTAGCACTCTTTATACATTGTTTAAGTTCTTTGTTTTTTTTATTCTTCCAGGGCCCAGTCTTCAGTTTCCCAAACCTTACACTTGCTTCATTTTACTTTCTGGCTAAGTTTACAATCTCTCATCATCTAAGGTTCCTGAATCTTGCCATCCTTATCCTTCATTTTCATAAAAACATGGTGGTCCTGCACTCTAACCAACCAGACCTTTAACAGGGTCCCACATGACAGATATGAATGTTCCCTTAAGCAGCCGCTCCCAGTCTACATTACCCAGTTTCTGCCTAATATAGTCGTGGTTTGTCTTCCACCACTTTAGTATTTTCACCCGAAAACAACTTATGGAATTATGGTCACCGTTTTTGAAATGCTCCTCCACTGAAACTTTGATCACCTGACTGGGCTTATTCCCCAATACCAGATCTAGAGTGGCCCCTTCCCAAACTGGACTATATACATTTTGCTTCAAATAAAAATACCTGTCCTGGACACATCTAACAAATTCATCCCGTCCAAGCACTTGGCAATAAGGGAGTCCCAGTCAGTATACGAGATGTGGCCTGACATGGGCTCAGTGTGGACAATCAGTCTCGAGGGGACACCTTACTGATCCCACCATGGCTGCACTTAAACTGTAATATTTGAACTTTCAGATTTATTTCTTTATTTTCTACTTATAACTAAAAGTCTGCGAGGTGTAACTTTTAAACTTGTATGTTTTATACTATAATTACTGCAATGTTTGATTTTAACTTCCCTTTCTACCTCTTAAGATTCTATACCTAGATATTTGTACCAGAAATGGCACCTGGTGTAGCAACATTATACATTTTCCACTGCACTTCCGTACTGGAGTACAGGTGACAATAAAATCAAAATCCAGTTCAAATCACCCACTGCAACAACCCTGCTGTTTTCACATTTTTCCATGATCTGCCCATACCGGTTCCTCTATCTCTCACTGGCTGTCGGGGGACCTGTAGTAAAATCCCTAACTGATTGTACTTTTCCTATTCTTGAGCTCTACCCATACGATTTTGCTGGATGAACCCTTCGAGGTGTCCTCCTTTGTACAGTCGTGATATTCTCCCTAATGAGTAACAACTCCCCCACACTTTTTACATTCCTATCTCGCCTGAATTATCAAACTGCCGGTCTTCCGTCTCTCACAACCAAGTGTCTGCAATAGTTACAATATCATAGTTACTGCACTAATCCAACCTCTAAATTCATCTGCCTTTGATCCTTGAGGAGAAGTTGGGCCCATAATCACTGGAGCTTAGCCGAATGAAAGATGAACTTGTCAGAACACACAAGATTGTAAGGGGACTTCTAAGGATAGATGCAGGAAGGTCTTTTCCCCTTAGTGGGGAGAATCTAGGGCTAGAGGGTATAATCTCAGAATAATAACTCATTTAAGACAAATGGAGAAATCGTGTTCTCTCACAGGCTAGTGACCTTGTAGAATTCTTTCCTGTAGAGGGCGGTCAGGCTGGGTCTTAGTATATTCAAGGCAAAGGTAGACAGGTTTTTGAATCAGTATGGGAATGAGTTATTTGAAAAATGGAATGGAGGATTATCAGATCAGCCAAGTTCTCTGAATAGCAGAACAGATGGACTGAATGGCCTGCTCCCATGTCTTACAGTGTTTATCAAAACGTTAACAGTCTCTCTCTACAAAGATACTGCCAGAGCTGCTGAGTTTCTCCAACATTGTTTTTACTTCTTCACCCTCCAGTAAATAGTAAGAAGACCCTTGCGAGACAAAAGTGCCCTGGTTTGAAGCATCAATATTTTCAACTGGACAGGCAATCAAGAAAATGACCTTGGTCTAAAAACATTTTAATTATATTAAAGTAATCCATGTCACAATCTGCCACTTTGCTCGCTAGTGTAGGCTGCGGTTAATGTACTGTACAAACATATTTGCTATCTGTCCGATATTCTCGGTTGGGTGCATCTTGGTGTAGCTGATGAACTGCCGCCTCAGTTTACGAAGTTCAGCCATTTGCAGGTTTCGGGTCAGCTCAATGTGTCATCAAGATTAAGGAAAGAAATCGTTTCATTGAATAACCTGCTCCACCAAACAACATTTGAAACTTTCGGCAATTGCTATAGTGTCACAATTTGGGGAAAAAGCAAATATCTGTTGACTCAGAAGTAAATAAAATTTGCACTTCTGTCATGCCTTTGGACAGCTGTTACAGACTTTGTAGACAGTGGAAACATGTGAAGTGCAGCTTTCCCATTCCTCTCCAAATAGTGGCAGAACTTATAAATCCACCCAAGGAAATCTGACAAACTCCCTGTTTAAAGGTATCAGTACTGCACTAGAAGAGGCAGCTATGCAGATCTAGTCTCACCAACCCAGTCCTTAACTTAATCTTAAGCCCAAAAAAGGGCTCCCGTGACGGAGTGGTAGTATCCATATCTCTGGGCAAGGCAGCCCACGTTCAAGCCCCACCAGCTTCGAGGCTTTGCCATAACACGTCTGAACAAGCTGATGAAAATGTCTAAATCTGGTGAATTTTCTGCTGCAACACTTCCATTATAGTATTACATCTCGCCTAAAGTGCTGTTCCCAGAGCTGAAAGCTATATCCCACTCACAGCTGAGAAAGAATGTCACACAAAAACAGAACCCTTGAGATAATGGCGAGACTCCATTAGCTCTCTGTGTGTCTGCCTGGAGGCTTTTAGTGACTTCTGTATCTGGCACCTAAATCTCTCAGCTCCTGACAGCCCCCAGCTCCTCAGCCTTTAGAGGATGTGATCTGTTCTGCCAAAAGCCAACATAGATGACCTCACAGTTCACACAGTGAACTCTATCAAACAGTTTTCTTCCCACTCAATCAAGTGTTAGCGAGATGCTGTACTCGAGCCCCTCAAGTGTAGCTTCAGCACACACCTTCTGACTCAGAGGCAAGTGTGCTATCATTACAAAAGGATCCAAAATGATATTTTTAAAATTTAAAAGCATTTTATAAAGGATATCTTCACATTGGCTCCAGGCACCGTTATCAGGTCTCCAGGTACACTCGTCTTCTGTGTGTTTAATATGGTCTAAAAGTTTAAAGGAACAACATTTCAAAATGCATATTTTGACAATTAACATTAAAAAGTGAAGCAACAATGGTATGCTAATGGAAGACAGTGTAAACAGGGCGTAGTGGATTAGGTTCTGACCCATTAACGTGACCTGTATTTAAACCCAGCTCCCACTCTGTCCATTAGCTGGAAAGATCCTGTACGAAGGTAGTTTGGGTCATCTCTCAACCACTTTTATGGGATGTGTTTTTTAGATTAGATTAGACTTACAGTGTGGAAACAGGCCCTTCGGCCCAACAAGTCCACACCGACCCGCCGAAGCGCAACCCACCCATACCCCTACATTTACCCCCTACCTAACACTACGGGCAATTTAGCTTGGCCAATTCACCTGACCCGCACATCTTTGGACTGTGGGAGGAAACCGGAGCACCCGGAGGAAACCCACGCAGACACGGGGAGAACGTGCAAACTCCACACAGTCAGTCGCCTGAGTCAGGAATTGAACCCGGGTCTACAGGCGCTGTGAGGCAGCAGTGCTAACCACTGTGCCACCGTGTTTTCTCTGCACAAAACTGCCCCCAAAATTTGTCTCTAAATTCCCACCTTGCTCAGGCAGGCCTTTGGACAACAGCGACAGGAAAGAAAGTCCAGGGAAGTGGGTTAATGGGAATAACATCTTGGTACATGAGGAAGCAGTGTTGTGAAGGCGTGGGATTCAGGTTGACAGCTTGAATATTCATCCTACTCCCAGCTCATACACCATGAGGAGACAGACAGAGGAGGAGGAGGAGGACACCATCAAAGGAACAGTTTGATTATCCTTTTCCCACCCAACTTGAGCACAAAAAGAAAAGCAAAGTACTGAAAGGGCTGATAGCAATGATGGGTGACAATAATGCGCCGTCACCTCAATCAGCCAAAACTCCCTCAATTACAAGGTGGAAACAGTTTAGATCCAGCTCCCCAGTGAGGCATTGAATCAGTATCCACTCAGAACGGCTAGTGAGAGAAATGGAAGCAAGTGATTCATAAACTTAATAATGATGAATAGGGTCTAAACGATGACTGATGTGCAACATTATCCACCTGAAGTTTACTGAAAATAACTCTTTAAATATGTATTTATAAAACCCTTTCTTGTGACCACTGGACATCACAAAGCACTTAATGTAGGAAATACAGTAGCTAATTCATGTACAGCAAGCTCCCAAAGCCAGCAATATGATAACCTGTTTTTGTGACATTGGTTCAAGGTTAAATAGGGTCTGCAAAATAACAATAGAATGTTTAACATCCACTGCGAGGACCAGTTTAAGGTCTCAGCAAAAGGCAGCAACTCAATCAGTGGAGCAGAGAGAGAGACAGCGTTCAGTTTTGTGCTCAAACCTTGGAGTGTGACTCTACCTGGAAGGTGACTGACTCAGGTAAAAGAATATGACCTACTGAAGACAGCTCAATGTGTTTCAGAGTAAACAACACTTTTTTGAAGTTTGTTTTTAAATTATTTGATTCAAATGAGAGTTGCTGGCAACAGAATCATTAGCTGCCCATTCTTAATTACCTTTGAACTGAGTAGTTTGCTGGGCCATTTCAGAGTCAACCATGTTGCTGCAGGTCTGGAGTCACATATCGGTCAGACTACTAGGTAAGGATGGCAGATTTCCTCCCAAAGGAAATTCGTGAACCAGATGAGATTTTGTGTCAATTAATAAAAGCTTATTACTAAGCTATCTGTAGAACTAGCTTTCAATTCCAGATTTTAAAAAAAGTAATTGAATTTAAACTCCACCAGCTGCCAATGTCCTCAGCATTACTGGAGCAGTGACATTACTATTACCCTACTGTCTCTCCCTGAGGAATTACTTTTCCACCCAACACGAACAATTCCTCCCAAAACAAAACTCACCGTGACCATCTCCTGTGTAACTCGATCCAACTCATACAAGAAGTTTGTTGATGAAAGTGGTTGCTGAAAATGAACATTAAAAGGATAAACATTAATTGTGGCTTAATTATTGGAACTAAAGAACAGAAAGACAACAATCGCACATGCCCTACCCAGTACCTCTAGCCCATGCCTGATGATCTGTAAAAGGCCAACACTTCACACAATTCATGGAATTCAACTTTTAAGGGAGGCTGTTCAGTCCATTGAGCCCAGCTCTTTAAAGGAGCTTTTCAGTTAATCCTACACTGTTCAGTCCCTTATCCAGCATGCACTGAAGTTCCTTTTGACCTTTTCTGTTAAACCTGCTTTCAGCATTATTCTAGATGATAAACCCATGGGTGAAAAAAACCCTCATTTTCTCCCTGACCAATTATCTTAAATCTGGATCCTCTGGTTACCAGGTTTCCTGCTAATCAGATCAGCTTTTCTTCATTAATTCCATCAAAACTCCTCAAATCATACGGAACGGAAACAGACCCCTCGGTCCAACCTGTCCATGCCAGCCAGTTTCTAAAATGAACGTGTCCCATATCCCTCTAAACTTTTCCGATTCATGTACCTGTCCAAATGTGTTTTAAATGTTGTAACTGTACCTGCAACTACCACTTCCTCTGGTAGGTTATTCCACACACTAACCAACCTTTGAGAAAAAGCTGCCCCTCAGGTCCCTTTTAAAATCTTCCTTCTCTCACCTCAATGATATGCTCCCCCTGTTTTGAAATCCCCCATCCAAGGGAAAAGATCATTGCTATTCACCTTATCTTTGCCTCTCATGATTTTACAAATCTCTATAAAAGGTCTCCCCACAATCTCCTATCCTCCAGTGGAAAGAATCCCAGTCTCTCCTTATAACTCAAACCCTCCAGTCCCAGCAACGTTCTGGCCAATCTCGCAGGGCAATCAGCACTGTACACAGTACTCAAAAAGTGGCCTCACATGACATCTCAAGGCCTGTACTCAATGGTCTCAGTAATGAATATACTAAACGCTGCCTTAATGACCTGGTCTACCTGTGATGCAACTTTCATCTGTGCTCCATCAAATGCCAATTTAAAAACAAACCTTCAACCAATTCACAAGCAATATGCTAGATTGAGGCATTTAAGAGGCACTGGATGATTATTTGAATGAAAATAGTTTGCAAGGATGTGTGGAGAAAACTGAAGATTGACACTAGGTAATGATGTTGATTTGATGAGCTGCTGCAGGCATGATGGGTCCAATGGTTGTCTTCTATGATTCAACCTTTCATGAACATAGAGTCAGAGATATACAGCACGGAAACAGACCCCTTGGTCCAACTCATCCAGGGCAACCAGATACCCCAAATTAATCTAGTCCCATTTGCCAGCACTTGGACCATATCCCTTTCTATTCATATACCCATCCAGATGCATTTTAAATGTTGTAATTGTACCAGTCTCCACCACTTCCTCTGGCAGCTCATTCCATATACACACCACCATCTGTGTGAAAAAGTTACCCCTTAGGTCCTTTTTAAATCTGCCTGTATTCTATGTGATCTAATCTTGTAAACCAGTCTACCATGTATAACCTTGTCAAACGACGAAGGCAGTATATCTGCAGGTTTGTCCCTGCCCTGGTGCTCAGTTATCTGCTGACAACAATTGCCAGGACATTTCCTTCTGTAAAGGGTATTAGGAACAGAAGAAATTGGATCAGGAGGGAGCCATTTGGATCCTCAAACCCTCTCTGCCATTCAACTAAGCCATGGGTGGCCTTCTACCTCAATCCCACATTTTCCTGTACTACCTCCGTGTCCTTAGATATCGTTAGTATCTAGAAATGTAGAAATGTATTAATCTTTGAAAAGCATGGCCCTTTTTCTGATAATCGATGATAGTTCTTTGAAATGGAGACAGAGACCTGGTAACCACGTCCTAGCAACAATTGAAGGAGAAATCAGGGGTAAGAAGAGGGAGAAAAATTTTAAAAACCAGGTATAAAAACAACATTGAGTCATGGAACGAGGGAGGCTTGAAGAAAGCCAGGAGTAGAGGCTGTTCTACTATAACAGGATAGCTTCTTTCCTCTGCTACCCTGCACTATTGAAAATCGTGCTATGGAAAAGCTATTATATAAAATTGCATTGCACAAGATCATGATAGAAAATCGCTATACTCATTCAGCAGAAAATTTGCGTTATCCAAACACGGTTCACAATTTGTCAAATCGCATTACAGCCAATTGTGTTACCGAAACGCATCATACCAGAGTGACCTGTATGATGACGCAACAATCCCACAGGTCACAGTGACAAAAACAAATGAGGGTTCTGAAAGAGACATCACAAAACCACAAGCCTTCAACTGCTCTTTAAATTCTACGCTCAGTATTAATAGAATCCAACTTCCACCAGATGATGTGGTAGATTTTGACCTTGTGCCCTCAGCATTAGCTTGAACCTCTGGATTAATAGTCCAGGTACACTACCAATCTACAATCATCTCCCCTTGCTGACTTGACTCACAGCACTGCCCTGGAGGTGTGTCTCTAATCCCTGGATCAACCAGGCCATACTAGATTACTAGCAATTCTAAACACATACAGGCACCGCTCGCTGTCCTCACTCACATTCAGTGTTGACTGGTTGGGTGGTGGGGCTTTCCTATGGAAGACTGCATCATATATCGCTTCAAAGGGGAGGGCATCGTCTTTCTGGATGGTGAACAATGGACTATCCCACCGGTTCCGGGAATCTGGGGCCTCAAATCGCATCACCAGCTCATCGAAACTTAAGGAATTGCAAAAACAGAGAAAGAGAGAACTGTAATTAACCAACTCAAAAAAGGTTTAGAGAGCAAACAGTGCATGGACTGGGAGGGCTTTACAGAACAATGTAACATCGAATTCATACTGCACCTTCCATAAACTAGTAACACGTAACCAAACATAATTAGACAATGGGCCATATTAGAACGAGAAAGACTTTGACTATAGGGCATATCCAGTGTTCACATGAAGAGCCCTTAAGTTCTTTTGTATAGCTACCATTATAATAGCACAAAAGAACTGCAGATGCTGGAAATCCGAAAAATAAAAACAAAAACAAAAATTGCTGGAGAAACTCAGCAGGTCTGCAACATGCATAGAGGAAAAGCAGAGTTAATGTTACAAGTCCAGTGACAAAAAAAACAAAAGGTCACTGGACTCTAATGTTAATTCTGGTTACTGGCTGAAATGCTGTAATGTATAAAATGCAGCAGCCAATTCGTGTAATCAGACTTCCCACAATTATAATGACCAGACAAGTATTTTCTCCCTCATGTGGATCCAGGCATAAATACTGACCATGACACAGAAGATACTCCTCTTATTTTCTTCAAAGTAACGTCAAGAGAATGTTTGCACCCAGAGGGAGCAGGGTCAGAGGATATTAAACATTAACGGTGATTTTCTCTCCATAGATGCTGCCAGACCTGAGATTATCCAGCACTTTGTTTCAAATTCCCAACATCTGGAGTTTTTTATTTTAGTGAGACCATGTAGCATGCCTTCAAATAGGACTCAGATGGCCCACGCAACTACAAAGCAAGCAAAGAACGATGTGGAAGGGGACACTGTATAAAGTAAAAGTCAAAATGGCTGGGAAACAAGATTTTGAAACAAAAACTGAAATTGCTGGAGAACCTCTGTCCATCTGACAGCATCTGTGGTGGGAAAACAGTTTACTTTTCAGTGGCCCTTCTTGTGAAGGGGACACCTGTACAGCAAACACTAGCTTGACTGAATGGTCAGTTTCTGTGCTGTTAGTCCTACGATCCCATGACTGGTCGGCATAAAATGGAGGACATTAAATATCTGAACTCATCTTTAATTTCTAAAGAACCAGGTGGACTACAACTAATGGGTTATGAAAATCCACATTTTATACCAGGTTTAGAACCCCTTATTCATCAACTTATGGATTGGACTTTTGATTCTAATGGAGAGTAGAGAGTGTGTTGCTGGAAATGCACAGGTCAGGCAGCATTCGAACAGGAGAATCAATGTTTCAGATTCCTGATGAAGGGCTCTCGTCTGAGAGGTCGATTCTCCTGTTCCTCGGATGCTGCCTGACCTGCTGTCCTTTTCCAGCAACACACACAACTCTGATCTCCACCAGCTGCAGACCTCACTTTCCTCTAATGGAGAGAAGTTACAGATTCAGACCACACCATTCAGGTAGGCTTTGGGTAGCAGAAAAAGACAGTACACATCAGATAACCTGAAGCAATAACTATTCAACAAGGATCACAATGTCAGCATTTCTAGCACGTTATCAAGAAAGCAAATGCAAGTTGTGAATGGTGCTGAACATTGGACAATCATCAGCAAATATCCCCACTCTGACCTTATGGTGGAGGGAAATGCATTGATTAAGCAGCTGAAGGTGGTTGGGCCTAAGATACTACCCTGAGGAACTCCTGCAGAGATTCCTGGAGCTGAGATGACTGACCTCCAACTACCACGAATGCCTTCCTATGTGTCAGATATGATTCTGACCATTGGAGAGTTTGTCCCCAATACCCATTGATTCCAGTTTTCTAGGGTTTCTTGATGCCACACTCAGTCAAATGTAGCCTTGATGTTAAATGCTGTCACACTCACCTCACTTCTGTCCATGTCTGAACCAAAGTTGTAATTTAGGTCAGGAGCGGAGTGGCCTTTGCAGAACCCAAGAGCATCACTGAGCAAGTGCTACTTGATAGCACTGGTGATCACTTGACTGATGATTGAGGGTAGTCTGATGGGACAGTAATTGACAGCTTTGGAATTGTCCTGCTTTTTATGTACAGGATATACCTGGGCAATTTTCCACTGAAGCCAGTGCTGAACTAGAACATATTGGCTCGGGGAGCAAGTTCTGGAGCACATGTCGTCAGTACTATTGCCAGAATGTTGTCAGGACCTGTAGCTTTTGCAGTATCCAGCGTTTTCAACTGTTTCTTGACATCACGTGAAGTGAATTGAATTGGCTGAAGTTTGCTATCTGTAATGCTGGAGACCACTCTCTCGCCAGAAAGCAGTGGGAAATGGGTCATTTCAGATTTTTAAAGGCAAAGTTAGATTGATTCTTAATTGACAAGGAAATTGGAATTGCAGCACA
This sequence comes from Hemiscyllium ocellatum, assembly GCF_020745735.1. Classification (NCBI taxonomy): domain Eukaryota; kingdom Metazoa; phylum Chordata; class Chondrichthyes; order Orectolobiformes; family Hemiscylliidae; genus Hemiscyllium; species Hemiscyllium ocellatum. The sequence continues at coordinate 15,253,706 of NC_083442.1, forward strand.
ACCAGATAAGCTATGATCTTAAAGAATGACAGAGAAGGCTGAGTGGAGCAAATAGGCTACTCACGCTCACAATTCATGTCTGTTAGAACAGTTATGATTCTAAGTAACATGCGAACGCACATGTTCACTGAAGAACCATCTAAATGATAGTCTCAGAATTTACTTGTGATCTCAAGATGGTTAAGAAAATGACATCTATCTAGCACTACAGGAGGCAAGAGTGACACCAAGTCAAATAGTGGCTTCCCAGCGGAGACCAATGCGCTGGTCCAGCTGTTGGATGTCACTAGATTGGTCAACATTGCTTTAACACTGAACAGGACAACAACAGCAGTAGCAAGCTCACATTTTCTGGGAGTACTGCTCCTCTGGCTCTCTGTTCCGGTTCCACAACGAACAGACATCGACAGCAGTGTCACAGTGAATCTAGAAACAAAAATAAAAATCCAATCTTATCCTTAACAGGAAATAGGCTTCACTAACAAAAGTACAGTACTCCAGATGCTGAAATTAAAAAGAACATGTCAGAAACACCCTGGTCAGAAGTTCTGTGGGAAGTTAGACAGTTAACATTTCAGATTGATGACATTTGATTGGAATTGGGAAAAAGTTATGAATGGAACAGATTTTAAAGAGGGAGACAGGAAGAACAGGGGAAGGGATGAAAGGAGCAAAAGATCAGTAATAGGTGGAAGTGTGGAGATAGTAAATGACAAATGGATAAGGATGCAAAGTGAACGTGGTGATAATGGGAAAACTAAAAGTTTGGGTCGACACAGGTATAAATGGAATGGCAGAATCAGGATTAACACCTGCTATCTGGAAAAGTGGGGCAAGAGTATGGAATCCAAATAAACTGAATTCAGTTATTAATCCCGAAGGAGGTTGAGACCAAAATCAAAAAACAAGATGGGGTTCCTTAAGCTCACCCTATTCTAATGAACATCTGCAAGGAAGTTATAGGTTAGGAGGGCTGCTTTCTAGTTATTGCTCATGAAGCGGTTTTCATGAAATTAGGAGGCCAAACCTTTTGGCGAATTTCCCCGTTCAGTTCGATCACTTGTGTCAATTCTCCTTTCCACTCTGATCTTTCTGTCACTTAGACAGACAAGAGCAGCAGGCACATGGAACATTACCACCTGCAACACAATCCTGAAAAGTATCTTTTTAAAAGAAAAATGCGCTATTATCCAAAGGGAGTGCTTGGGGCCCTGGACAGTGTGAACAGAGGAGATAAAAGGGTAGATGCAATATTTCTTGTGCTTTGTGGGTTCGTTAAAACAAAAGAAAATCATTCATGGGATGAGAGCGTTGCAGTACGACCCAATCCCAATTGTCCTACAGAAGGTAGTCGTGGGCCACTTTATTGAATCAAGATTACAGTGTTGCAGGGAAAGCACAGCAGGTCAGACAGCATCCGAGGAGCAGGGAAAAAAAAAAATCAACATTTCAGGCAGAAACCCTTCATCAGGAATGTTGATGAAGGGCTCCTGCCCGAAACGTCGATTCTCCTGCTCCTCGGATGCTGCCTGACCTGCTGCGCTTTTCAAGCACCAGCATCTGCAATCTTCACTTTCGCCACCTTCTTGAATTGTTGCAGTCTGCAATGTAAGTATTTAAATAGTGCTGTTAGGAAGGAAATTCCAGGCTTTTCATCCAGCAACAGTGAAGGAATTTGATATGTTTCAAAGAGCATAACTGGCTGCAAAGCTAGTGGTGAAAAGCACAATATAATTGCAAAATTTTTTTTAATATTTAAAAAAGCACCATATTTTGCACTTCAAATGTTTTCTCTTATTTCTCTTCTCAGTAATCACTGTAGTATTGTTCTTCCAGTGCCTGTTTCTATCACTTCACCCAGTGGCCAGGAGATAGTCTAGAAGGACAGGTCAGGAGAACATTGTCCCTCAGTAGCATTTTGGCTCAGCTCCAGCCCTTCATCTGAATTGCAATATGGTTTCAACGGAGACTCAGCAATCTGAGAAACACCCTCGGGCAGTAGAGGGAAGACTTCAAGAAGTTGGGATGGGGCAATGTCCCCCGCAATCTTTCTTTGTTGTGCATTGACTATTTAGTGCTTAACAGTCCCATTACAATTGCTGTACGGAGAGACAAAAAAAGGAAAACGGATTGCACGCAATCTGTGCATTGAGGTGAAGATTCTGTGCCACTGGCTGTGTGACTGCGTATGTGTGGAGCTCAGGGACAGCAGTGGCTGTGGTCAGAGAGGCAATGTTTCAATGAATGACTGACATTGAACATCACCATCACACTACCTCACCAACCTCCTTTAGGATAGAATAAGATAAGACAGACGTAATTAACTCCCTCTGAAATATGGAGGAGTTCGCCTGACGTTCACCAAAAGCCAGCGTCTGATGTTTGTGGGATCTTACTATGTACAAATTGGCTGCCATGTGTGTCTGTAGAACAGTGGTGGCTAAATTTTGTTGCTTGGTGATAGAGAATTTGAGTATTGCTTATAAAAGCAAAAGTCGCCAGAACTTTCCCAACTCATTCTCACATTCACAAGAACACCAAATGTCAAAGGGTACAACAGATGAGGAAAACAAAACTGTGCTGATTGATCAGCGAGTTACCAGGGACAACTCATAACAGAGCTACTGTCCTTCCTACTTTTGTTCAATTTAAAATGGAGCACAATGCATGTACAATTCCTTTTCCCTGCAGAGATTGTTGTGTGTCTTAAATTAAGTTCTCTCAAGTGTAATCAAGTTTGAATTAAACAAAAGCCTGGAGAAAATTAAATATAGGCAAGGTGCTATGGAGTTAATAAAGAGAAAGAAACTCACTGCTCATGAAACACTGATGCTCACATCTTGTAGATGGCAATGGCTTGAAATAAATAAAAAAATTCTTTCCACATGGGGTTACACTCGAAAGAGGAGGATGAGGAGACAAAAAGGATCTTTTTAAATTATAAAAAGCAACAATTCCTAAAGGGATTTTATTCAAAGTATGTCATTCCATTTACAAAATATTGTGAAGATACATCAGAAAACATAAGTGAATACAATTAGCTCCAATTCACATTTTCCAGTACAATTTGCTCAATTCAAAAAAAGTGTGGGTGGGAAGACGGACAATAATTCAAGGGTCTTGTATTCTGAAGGACAGTTACACCCAAAAGGTCAACTTCTCCACCTCCTGATGTTGCCTGACTTGCTGTGTTCTTCCAGCCTCCTGCCTGTCGGCTTTGGATTCCAGCATCTGCAGTTTTTTTTGTCTAGATCCTTGGATTCTACCATACTAGAACTAGCAGCTGTACAATAAATTCATTTTCATATTGTATAGATCTTTCAATACCTTTCACACGGGTTCCCAAAAAAAAAATTAATGACCCCTTACCAGACAGTGTGGAGTCTGAGCATGCTTTACCAGGCAGAAAAGTTCATATCTGTAGCCTATATTTAAGAAGAACAACAGTTACAGAGATGCATATCATTGGAACAAAATTAGGCACGGTGAGTCAATATTTTCACTTCAGAAGAAATGTTACATGCAAAGTCACTTTGGTCTGGACTTTTGTTTGACAGATCCCATTATCATCTCAGCTGCTAATTTACCACTGGTTCTCTGTCTGTCTGACTCAACAGTTTAGACAAATTTAATTGGTGGCTTCAACACACACATTCTTTGGATATTGTCCTCAGCTCCACAACCCCCTCACTACCCCCACTGTACCCAGTTGGAGTCTTCTCCTTGTATCAATGGCCACTGGCCCAGCAGAGATGGCAAGTTATAAACATATAAGAACATAGAAAACAAGAGTGAAAATATAAATTACTCTAAATTAAGGCTGTCTTTTTTTCCTGAGAAAATCCTCCTGTTAAGAGTTGGAGATTGAACACATGTACGAGACAAATTCTGTCCAGCAAATCACCAGTCGGATTGGATAACAGAACGTGGAGCGAGAGCAATCCTTTTTTTATTCCTGCTGAATACACGTGATTTCCATGACCTCCTTTTATATTCTTAAAAATTACTTTATTAGGTGGTGGAGTCATTTAGTAACATCACCTTCTGTATTTCATTAGTTTTTTTTAAAGAAAAAAAGGATTTCCTTTAGATGAGGTAGCTCAAACACTATGTACAAAGACTTTAATGTATTAAACTTTTTAACTTGGGAATCTGTAAAGATGACATTTTGTTAACTCACTGTAAATAAATCTACATTTAATCTCCAAATGAAAAGTCTAATTACTTGAGACAAGTTAACTTAGTGGCAACAAATCTCACATCTGTCCTTTCTAAAAATTAATTGCAAGCATTTAGCACTACTTGACTTTGCCCAGCCAAATCCAAGGGATTTTTTTTTCCCATCCCTTGATACTTCTGCATTAAATATGTACTTTAAAAAGCCCAGTTGGACCATGGGCTTCCAAATGGTCCAACTGCACAACAAGTGGAATACAGAGAAATTATTACTACCACTGCTTTAAGTGAAACTGTCGGAATTTTTTTCCAAGCTAATGCTTTTTTATTTGATCATGTCAGTTTTAATAAAGGCTCTTTTAAATCCTTTAACACAGAAGCATCTTACCTACCTTAAAAGAGACACACCACTCTTTATAGCTGGCTAAATCTAACTGGACATCCCCAATGCCATACTCTTTACTATGGACATCGAAAGTCTTTGGACAAACATTAAATCAGACAGGGTACAGGCTGTCAGAAGTATCTTTTTAAAACTTCTCCAGTTAGGCACACCAAGTGAAGCTATAACCCAGCTATTCCATTTAAGAAAATTTAATAATTAATCTTCAAATCAAAAGCACAACTACGTGTAGGATATTTGCTCATATAAACATATACATGGTGGTGGACCAGAAAGTTTGCTTTGAAAAAGCAGACTCCAAACATTATGAAGCTATGTGGATGACAGATGAGATGTCTGGGCTTTCACAAAAGCAGAATTGGAAGAATTCTGCAATATCCTCTGCAACCATCACCCATCAATGAAGCTTAAAGCCACAACATACGGGAAAGCATATATTGCTCAAGACACACACAACGTCATTTCCCTGAATCCCAGGTCTTTTTTTTTGGAGAATCTCATAAGGAACCTTTACTAACCAAGCCAAACTCGGGATATATATTGCCCTCAAATGCTGTACAAACTCAATGCTTTGAAAAAAAAAAATTCTTGGAGCTTTAAATAACTAAATTTATCTATTTTATCTACCATCAAATGTGAACCTCAAATGCAAACCTAGTCCCAATTTATTGCAGTTATCAGTGTCCAACAGCAGGAGCCATTTCTTATCTTTCATCAAACCTGCCTCCTCTCCACGTCACTAGTGATGGCCACAGCAGGAGCAGTCAGAATAACTGCTCCAGTTCCTCCTCGCACAAGTCCCCACACACCAGCCCTTGGCACTTTTCCAATCACACAGTGGGTCTCGAGGAGCAACAGCAGCAAACGTAGGGCAAACGAGTGAGTGGTGAAGCTGGAGCAGTTGGCACAGGAGAGCCAGAAACTAAAGTGGAGGAGTGTATTCCTCAGATTCTGTCTCACTCATACAGGGGAGCATTTTCGCTCACTTGCCACCCGTCAAAATTTCCTGTGGGCTTTTTAGGGCAAATTCACCTGCCGTCCATATTTTGAAACCTGATCAGGTCAGCCAAATTCCTTAGCTTCTCACGCCCAGCTCCAGAGAACCCTACATGGTTCAGAGAAGTCAGAAACAGCTTTACAGATGTGTGAAGGCAGACTGTATTTTTATTAAAAGACTCAGTTGCATTATCCCTGCTCACAACTGTCAAAGGAGACGAAGTCATGTTGGACCGGTCAACGTCTACCTACCCTTCACATCTTAATTGCATTTGCCCCTAAAAAGAGAAGATCCACAGAGTGTGACAGAGGACTATCTGAAGCCTGCAAGGATCATGGTAGCTGGTTTGGGAAACTTGTACTGTACTTGTATCATGGATAATCAGGATCCAGGAACAATCAAATTAAATTCACATCACCCTCATGAATCAGCAAGGTGTGAGCTACAAACTAAGAAACACTTGAGATTAGTAAATTGATGCTTCTATGTTTTTGCAGGTAAATTATCCTTCAGTAGAAGATAGGTACTAGAAATAAAATAGAACTCCTCTCCCCGACTTTCCTTTCATTGTGGTTCTTATATTTGAAGCTGTGGTTACCAGAAACCTGACAGCTTGTCTCACTTTGAGCAGAGTGGGTTACAATGGCACTGTTTATTTACAGCTTTATTATTGGAGATAGTCAATAACCAAGCAACTAACTTAATGGAATTTAACATATACTATTGATAAAATACACCAGCAGCAGACAGTGAATACATGGCACAGATCCTCCAGACAAATACCGAATCAATCTTTCTCAATGGGGGTGGGTTCAGAAGCAAAAGGCAGAGACCTAGAGTGCTGACGCTCCAATGCGACACAGACTGAATACTGTGCAGTTCCTTTGTTAAGATCAACCTTTAAATCAAAGGTCTACCTATTCCCTCAGCTGGGTGTAAAAACAATCCCATCACTGTTTTGAAAGAAATATGTTCAATTTCTCCTCAATATCACAGCTACTTTTTCTCTCAACTACTAAAGCAATACTACAATGGTGCTTTCAGAAACTTGCTGTGCTCCCCACCCTTATTCTTCAAATAGTGGCGGGAGATGTTTTGTGTTATTAAAGGTAACAGATGGGGACTCAGTTGAACATCTCATCCAATAGATGACATCTCCAGCAGGGCAGAACTCCCTCAGTACTGCAATAGTACTCAGATGTTTAGGCAAAGATACACAATACTCTGTCATAGGCATAAGCATGCTACAAACAAATCAAATTTAATATCTGAAATAGAACTGTTCTGTACCTTGAATTATAAAAGATAATTACTATAAATGGACATATTCTGAAAGCCAAGACACCTTTATGTTTATTCCAGACCAAGGTTTCATTGTAACTTGGCAGCTGCTTACAAAACCCCAATGTTAGAAATAAAAGCAAAAATGGTTAGCTCTCTTACTTTTAAATAAAATGCTTCAAGTTCAAAGATCCTTAGGCAGCTCCTTCCAAAACCTATGACCACTTCCACCTAGAAGGAGGAGGACAGCAGGTACATGGGAACACCACTCCCTCCATGACTTGGAAATATATCGCCATTCCTTCACTATTGCTGGGTCAAAATCCAGAACACTCACCCTATGGGCATTGCGAGTCAAACTACAGAATGAGGGACTACAACAGCTCAAGAAGGCAGCTCACCTCCACCTTCTCAAGGGTGACTAAATGCTGACCAGCCAACGACACGCGCATTCCACAAGTGCATTAAAAAAAAGACAAGTTTAGGGAGCATATTAGAGAGATATACATGTAATCTACATTATTACAGCATCATACATCATAAAATAAACCTGAAGTGCTTTCTGGTCAAGTATCTCATTGTCATTAATGCTTACAGGTAGTCACAGGAGTCCTATTCAAGCCCTTGATGAAATCATTTGCTATTTGATGGTGAACCTTCTCTTGCTCACCCCTTCTCACGCATAGGAACCCTGTTACATCAGTAACAGCCTGTACTACCACTTCGAAGCTGCAGCAAAATACCAGCTCAAGGACTCAATCGCAGAACTGACCTTCCATTCCCACTTCCCTCAACCTCTCCCAAATCAGCCGACAGCAGAAATACAAGGGTGGAGGTAGCTCCTTGCTGATGGGGCATATCACTGCACACAAACTTGGTTGAGCTATAGCATGCTCATCCCTGTGCGTGCAAATCTCACACTTGAAACCCAAGCTCAAAAACATGTAGGTTGATCTTGCAGTACTGAGGGAGTTCGGCCCTGTTGGAGGTACCATACTTTGGACGAGCTGTAGGTAAAATACCTCATCAGCAATGACCTATTCTACACTGTTCAGGAACTTAAAAAAAAATTAGGAATAAATCCAAACAAAGAATTAGATCAATTATTAGTCATACCTTTGATGTAATTTAGAGAATCCATAATTACTACATCATCTTTATTGATTTTCCTGAGGGAAAAAAAAGAATTGTACATAGTGACTGGGATGTGTGACATGAACATACACGTATTGTTTAAAATGTTCACTATTATTGGGCACATTATTCCAAATTCCATTTAAAGCAGCTGCAATCTAAAAATTACAATCAACTTTGCGAAAAACACAAGGATGTTGAACAGGATTAGGTTATTTAGCCCCTTATGCTACAGCTGATCTGATTGTAAATTCAACAACACATTCCCATTAATTATGGATGACCTTTCACCCCCTTGTTTAACAAGAATCCATTCATCTCGTCCTTAAAACTAGTCAAAGGTTCTGCTTCCAAATAGTTATAGGAACAGCAAGTTCTAAACACTCCTGGCCCTTTGAAAAAAGGGCCTTAACTCTTAAAAATAATGGGTTACCCATTTAAGAATGATTCTGCCACAAGAGGAAACACACGCTCTACATCTACCCTGTCAATACCCTGAAGATCTTACATATTTCAATTGAGTTGCCTCTTACTCTAAGCTCCAGTGGATACAAGCCTAGTCTGTTCAGGAAAGTCCTTTGCGACCGGTATTAGTGTGGTAAACCTTCTCTGAATTGCCTCCAATGTATTGGAATCCTTCCTTAAAAATAACATTTAGTACTGGAGACCAATACTAAACAGTGCTCCACATGTGGCCTTAACAATGCATAGACTCGCTACTTTTGCGTTCATTGTTCAAACTCCTTTTTCATTTCCATCCCAATCCAAAAAGGCTTGCTATGTTCTTCTCCATGACAATGGCCTCTTTCCAACTGTTCACCAATGGTATTTCAAGAATGTCTTTTCACACTTTGCTGTGAGCCAGGAGAAAAATGGCTGTTCTGCCTAGTGATTGCACTAAACGAGAATTAGTAACACGGGCAGGGGTCAAACCAAATTTCTATTGATATCCGTCCCATCTCCTCAATGACAAATGATTTGTTGATTCATGCATTAGTAGGGTATTGGGTGTGCCACTCAACAGCAATCTAGTATGGCAACTTGCATTCATAATCTAACAGCACTGCCATCCCACCCAAACGCAATTATCTCTCAGCCTCCTTGGGCCACCCCCTCATTCCTGATGACGAGCTTATGCTCGAAACATCGACTCTCCTGCTCCTCGGATGCTGCCTGACCGGCTGTGCTTTTCTAGCACCATACTCTTCGACTCCCACCCAATCATGAAAGGTTGAACTTTCTAAGTTTGGTAGAGCTGGGGGAAAAAAAACATGTCTGAGGGGGAGGTAAAGTAAAGTCGCCACTCAAATACATGCTGTTGGCAAATGATTGAATGCAGTCAGCAGACACAGACAGAAGTAATGTTTTTTGGTTTTTCGAGGAGTCAGTTCTGAAGCCAAACTCTGAGAAGTTTGTCTCCATTAGTCAGACTGAATCAATCATCAAAAAGAGTAATTTAACCGTTTATGGGACTGATGGATTTCAAACCCAACAATATATCCCAAGCCCGGAAGGTGCATTAGATTATATTTTTAGTGTCATACAGCCTGGAAACAGACCCTTTGGTTCCAATCAATCCATGCGAAACATAATCCCAAACTAAACTAGTCCCAACTGCCTGCTCCTGCCCCATATCACTCCAAATACTTCCTATTCATCCTTATCAAAATGTATTTTAAATGTTGTGATTGTACCCACATCCATCACTTCCTCAGGAAGTTCATTCCACAGGCGAACCACCCGCTGGGTATAAAAAAATCTGCCCATCATGCCTTTCTAAAATGTCTCTCCTCTCACCTTAAAAACATGCCTGCTAAACTCGAAATCCCCAATTCTACAGAAAAGACACCCATCACTAACCCCATCTATAGCCCTCATGATTTTATAAACTTGTAAAAGGTCATCTCTCAACCTCCCACGGCTCCAGCGAAAGACGCCCCAACCTCTCTTTATAACTTCTTGATTCGGTTTTGAATCTGGTTGAGATTAAAGTGAAAGAAAGACAATTTGCCCAAGATCCTTAAACACCGCGTTCCAAAACCATGATCATGTCCATCCAGAAGGACAAGGGTAGCAGATACATGGGTACATCACGACCTGCAAGCCCCCCTCCAATCCAGTCACCATCCTGACTTGGAAATAGATCACGGTTCCTTCACTGTCGCTGGACTAAAATCGTGGATGACAGCACTGTGGGTCGACTTGTGCAAATGGACTGTAGCAGTTCTAGAAGGCAGCTGACTGATCAATAAATGATACTAACAGCATGAATTCAAAGAAATCCCTCTGGTCTGTTTAGCCACCCTGCTTCCTGACCTCCTTTTTCAAATTTATCATCTGTATTGTACATTAAGTGCTAAATGTTCTGTTTTCATATTTCCTCCCAGATTTATTAGTTATTGAAGCTCCAGTCTTTCATTTTAGAAAAAATTGGAATTGATCATCTTTCATTTTTGATGAGATTAAATAAATTTAACTGAATTGTAATAGCTACGTACTAAAAAAACAAATATTTTTTGCGACTGTTGTAACTCAAATTATAAAAATAATTAGTTCTCAGTTTCCTTCCCTCTTCACACAAGCTTCAGTATTGACTACACAGTACAGCAAAACAGCATTCCTGCAAACTACACTTCAAGTACCAGTTGAAACTACGAGAGCAATTTACTTCATCAATTAGTGACAATAAATCTCAAGTGACTGATAAAGCACTGCCCTGATGGAAGAGTGGTACAGAGGATCTCCCTGATGACTATTTTACTTGTCTAACTGATGTTTGAATTGCAGAAATTTCTGCTTTGTTGCAAAATTGTCCCTTCCACTTGTCTGATTGCTTTGCAGTGGGGAGAAAAAAAGTATAAATTATGAATGATCTTTACTGAACCAGAAGCTGTTTATTGGATATTTTTAATCTTCTACTGTTCTTCTGGATTTTTAGACACTAGACTTGGGTTTAGGGGCCTCTTTTTCATTTTAACTAGCTCATTTAAAATCAGTAGACTTAAAGTACCTTCCGTATTGATGCTGATTATATCTTTAAATTTGCATCAGGGACAGTAGCACAAAATTCAAACTTCACAAGACAAATGACCAGTAGTGCATCTCTACCACTGCACTAGGGCATGAAGTCGGTTATTAAAGCCATCCACCTGCACCCAGAACTGGAAAACCAGCAACCCCTCTGCCCAGCAGTGCACTCAGTGTCTCAATCCCATCACTACCACCTTGAAGTGTGATCACTGACTTGCTTGTCACTGCAAAACAAAAAAATCACTGGATACAAAATATTGCAGAGTGCTTACTCACTGAATAACCAGAATTTTAGATTAGATTAGATTCCCTACAGCGTGGGGACAGGCCCTTTGGCCCAACCAACCCTCCAAAGAGTAACCCACCCAGATCCATTTCCCTCTGACTAATGCACCTAGCACTATGGGCAATTTAGCATGGCTAATTCATCTGACCTGCACACCTTTGGACGGAGAGGAAACCAGAGAACCTGGACGAAACCCTTTAGTTTATAATATAATAGTTTTAGCCATCACTAGGTTATGGATGGGGTGTCAATGGCAGTGAGATCACAGACACTGCAACTGTATGGGCAGGGAGTCCATTCCTTGCAGGTGTGAGACAGCAAACTCAGCCAATGAATTAAGCTGATCCATTTTTGTCACACTGAACTGTCCAGGAGACCGAGAAGAGCCTTGCTCTTTTACTTGAAAACAGCCCTGGGGTTGGAGGTTTGTGATTCAAGATCTTAAGAGAAAGACAAGTCTTAGAACTCCGAATGCTGAGAGAATTGTCAGTAAAGCACCAGCACAGATTATAAATTCAAGATTCTGGAATGAGATTTGTACAACCTTTTCAATCAGAGGGACACAGCTACCAGGAGCTTTCTCAGAATCCGAGTCAATAAAATGTGGAGCTGGAAAAAGCACAGCAGGTCAAGCAGCACCTGAGGAGCAGGACAGTCGACGTTTTGGGCAGAACCCTTCATCTCAGAGTCTATTCTCTGTCACAATTCATTACACTCTTCAATTATAGAGTCATACAGCACAGAAACAGACCATCCAGTCTAACTCATCCATGCTGACCAGACATCCTAAACTGATCTGGTCCCATTTGTCAGCATTTGTCCCACATCCCACTAAATCCTTCCTATTTATATGCCCATACAGACACCTTTTAAAACGTATTAATTGTACCAGCCTCCACCACTTCCTCTGACAGCTCATTCTATTCACTCACTACCCTCTGCATGAAAAAGCTGCCCGTTTAGGTCCCTTTTAAATCTTTCCTCCCCTCACCTTAAAACTATGTCCTCTAGCTTTGGACTCCCCATTCGGCAGTATCATAGTGGGGGAAATGGTGGTGTACACCACCAACCACAAGGGATGAACTTAGATTTGTCCAGTTTCCTCATTCCCCCTCCCCCCACTTGGTCTCAGTCAAATCCCTCGAACTCAGCACCGCCTTCCTAACCTGCAATCTTCTTCCTGACCTCTCCCCCAAGTCCCTCCTCCCTACCTTTCATTTTAGTCTGCTGGACACATTTTCCTCATTCCTGAAGAAGGGCTCATGCCCGAAATGTCAACTCTCCTGCTCCTTGGATGCTACCTGACCTGCTACCCTTTTCCAGCAACATATTTTCAGCTACACCCTATCTATGCCCCTTATGATTTTATAAACTTCTACAAAGGTCATCCCTCAGCCTCAAACTCCAGTGGGAAAATTCCCAGCCCATTCAGCCTTTCCCTACAGTTCAAACTCTCCAAACCCGCAACATCATGGTAAACCTGATATGGTTCAGAAAAAAAATTACACAACATCCCTCCTATAGCAGGGAGACCAGAACTGAATGCAGTATTCTAAAAAGTGGCCTCATCAATATCCTTTACAGCTGCAACATGACATGCAACTCCTATACTCCATGCACTGACTAATAAAAGGTAAGTATGCTAAACACCCTTTCATCACCCTCTCTTCTTGTGACCCCACTTCCAAGGAACTATGTACCTACATCTCTAGATCCCTTTGTTCAGGAACATTCTCCATTAACTGTACAAGACCTGCCATGATTTGCCTTACTAAAATGCAATACCTCACATTGACCTAAATTAAACTTGATCTGCCACTCCTTGGGCCATTGGCCTATCTGATCAAGGTCCCATTGGACTGGGGCTCTAGATCGCTACTCCAATAATATTACCTGTACACCACCATTTTCCCCACTATGATACTGCCGGGGGGGTGGGGGGAGATCAAATCGACAAAGGATTGGCATAGGTAGTAATTGTCTTCTGCTGCAAAGCAACAAACAAGGGACACAGCTGTCAGGCGAAGTACCAAAACACAAATGGACACTGTCTTTAAAAATACACAGTGTCAACTTAAGATTGCACCATATTTGTCTCCCAATAGCAATGACAAAGAAATAAGCTGCAGTTGTGTGCTGCATGTGGTACCTTTCCACTTCAGCTTTCAGTGCTCCTCGCAGATCCTTCTCCTTCCGAGAATCTATAATACATAAAACAACCAATAATTCGTGTTTAGTCTCATTCTTGTGAGACTAAATTCCAGACAAACATGAAGTTACATTAATTACGCTCTTTCAGCAATACATTAATCTCTCCTGTACAAAAGGTTTCATTAAGTAAAAACCAGGAAAGTCTATTAAGCAAAGCGGTTTCCAAATCACCCCTCCCACCAAATACTGCATTATTACATACAAAACCACCTAACATAAGATCCAACCAACAATGTCTCAACTCAGAAAAGTGCCACTATGTGCGAAATGAGACTTAAGATGAGCAAATTTTTCATTACTTATATTCTTAACTTTGACAGGGTCTGTTCACTTTTTTCCCTCCCAAACTTATTAATTTGTTTTGACTGAAAAGCTATCAAAATGTTTCAAATAACCATGTACTAAGGGATTGATGCATTGACACCATTTATCCATGAGCTGGTTCAGTGCTCGCATCTTCTGGGCATCTGATGTCCCCTCCTACCAATCCACACAAAAACAGGCCATTTGTTAATAAACAAGAAAACCTAGGAACTGGAGATTTTATTTCTCACTCTGTAGTGGTTACACAGCATTTTGTAATAAAAGAATACTGCATTATCGAAGAACATTGTCACCTGTCCACGAGAAATGTAGGAAAGGACGTTAGAAAACTCAAGTCACAAAAATCTTAATTCTCTCAAAAAAAAGTCACGCAAATTCTCAAGTACTGAAATTGTTTTGCCCCAGTTCAGAAGGAAATTTCAAAATTTTCAGCACCTACTTCATCTCTTTCCCTTCCCTGCTTTAATAAAAATAATCTCAGTATCTCACCAATCACTTCACAAGAACTGTATCCTCACAAGTGTACGTTGCACACAGTCTAATAGCCTGCATATGTTGTAGTGGTAAAAACTGCATATAATAGACAAATTGTGGCCAACCTATTACCTCAGACATATTGAACACTCTCTCAGCAGTCCTCCAATCTATGCCTTGACATATAAAACACTTCGTTATTCTGTGGCTTTTAACTCCTTCAAGTGCATGCTTAGTTTGGGTCGTTCAAGGTGTACATTAATTGGCTTGGTAACAACCAGTTAAAACCATTCAACAAATTGTTAACTGTATCAACAGCACCCATTACACTCCAAAATCTGTAATCCTCAGCCTGTATCGCCCCTTTGCTCCAACCAACTATATTCAGCAAGCGTTAGCGTTTAACTAAAATTAGAAAATGGAAATATTAAAATATGAAATAAACACATGGCAGTTTTTGGTAAATTACTCAATTTAAGATAAATAATAAAAAACGAGGCTCATGTGATGCACAATCATAATAGAGATGGCCAGAATTTTTTTTGTTTTGCAGAGATGAAGGAGGTGTTAACAATTAAGAAATCACAAAATTAAAGGGGGAAAAAAATACTATAAAATGGGTCATTAAGTCTACTTAGCTGTTGGGCTCAAAGCTGGGTGATAATATTTCTGCTGATCTTTTACTTAAGTCTTTGAGATATAGAGAGTTAGACTGATTCTAAAAATTCCATAGACTATAAGACAAAAATGTAGAGCTGCTTGAAACTGCAGGAGCAAAAAAAAAAGAAAGGACACAAAGTCACATATAGAAAAGGAAGCGTCAGTATTTCGACAGTTTGATCAGAGTTGAGAAGCTACAGAGATCTCTTCTAGAGGGCGAAGTGGGAGACTGTGGAAGGTGGTGGTTTGACTTGGGCGTTGCTGGGTGTGTGAAGATTGAATCAGACGGATGAATGTGGCCCCACATGTGATGATGCTGCTCCTTTAACAAGTTTATGTTGTCCTTGGTTCCTCCTCACCCCCTATTTTCTAAATGGGGAGAAAATTCAGAAATCTGAAGAAGTGCAAGGAGACTTGGGTGTTCTAGTCCAGGTTCTGAAGATAAACTTGCAGGTCAAGTCAGTAGTTAGGAAGGGAAATGCAGTGACGCCATTTATTTTGAAAAGACTTGAATGTAAAAGCAGGGATGTAGTGCTGAAACTCTAAGATTCTGGTCAGGCCACATTTGGAGTATTGTACGCAGTTGAGCCCAATAGCTCAGGAAGGGCATACTGGCCTTGGAGAGTGTTCAGAGGAGGTTCACGAGAATGGTCCCAGAAATGAAAAGCTTAGCATATGAGGAATGTTTGAGGTCTCTGGGTTTGTACTCAATGGAACTTAGAAGGATTGTGGTGGGGGGGGGGGGGGGGGGGGGGGGAAGAGAATCTAATTGAAAGTTGCAGAATACTGAACAGCCTGGACAGAGTAGATGTTAGGAAAATGTTTCCATTAGTAGGAGAGACTCGGACCTGAGGGCACAGCCTCAGAGTAAAGGGAAGACACTTTAGGACTTCGACACGGAGAAATGTCTTCAACCAAAGAGTGGTGAATCTTTGGAATTCACTGCCACAGAAAGCTATGGAGATCAGGTCATTGAGTACATTTAGATTAGATTCCCTACAATGTGGAAACAGGCCCTTGAACCCAACATGTCCACAACGACCCTCCAAAGGGTAACCCATTCCCCCACTGTATATTTACCCCTGACTAATGCACCTAACACTATGGGCTATTTAGCATGGCCAATTCACTTAACCTGCACATCTTTGGACTGTGGGAGGAAAGCAGAGCACCCGGAGGAAACCCACGCAGACACGGGGAGAATGTGCAAACACCATACAGACAGTCGCCCGAGGCAGGAGTCAAACCCGGGTCCCTGGCACTGAGAGACAACAGTGCTAACCACTGATAGATAGGTTCTTGAGTATGAAGGGTTACAGGGATAAAGTGGGAGAATGGGGCTGAGAAACTTATCAGCCATGATTGAAAGGTGGAGCAAAAGCGATGGGCTGAATGGTCTAATTTCTGATCATCTCTTTTAACCTTTTATTCTTAAACCACTCAAAATGGTGCTGGATTGTGGAAACAGTTGAGCCTTTTCATTGTACTTTACTGTATTATTCACTGTAAAATGCAAGTGGCAGTAAATCAATCCGTGAATTATAAATCTCTGCCAATTGTGCTGTATATTTTTATTTAATCATTATGGCAATTTGTCAATTTTGAGAAACTGGAGGAATTATGGGACTGGATGACACAAGAGTATTCAACAAACAGAGTCATTGGGGTTACATTAACCTCCCCAGATGGGACGACCACTGCATCAGACAAAGTGAGTTGCACTCCCCATCCTAACATTACTCAACAAATTTAATGGATGGTAAAAATTGAGCAAAGTGCAAAACCAACATTGCGCCAAATCTTACGAGATAGCTGACTGGCAATTTTGATTAAAATTGGGCACAGTATAAAAATCAATGTAATCAACATTCATTCAATAAACTAAACTCCGTGTTAATAAAACTAATGTGAAAAGGGTATTTTTTTCCCTTTTGTCTCCATCTCAAAACACTCAGTTATAGCAAAGCGGGAACCACTAAAATTCAAATATCAATTGCAGTTAAAACAAGTCATATCCTTCCTACCAAGACGTAGCTCAAATATGCTGCACCATTCTTACTGCAGTCTTCACAATTACACCATATTCATGGAGAAATGCAGATAGAGCACATTTAAGAGCCTGATCCACCACGTTTCTAAAAGAGCTGGAAATTTCCCAAGCCAAGTTAATGACTGAATCTAGCATCAAACATGTCAATGGATAAGAGACAAGCTAAAAGCCATTGGTTGTGTTACAGAAGGGTAATGAGATTGGGAAAAAGTACTACACAAGAATCCTCGTGGGCCAGTTTTGGGGCCCATTATATCCGAGTAATGACTCTGGATTCAGAGACTGAGTGTAAAGATCAAAATTACGTGATCAGCTTGCCCATAGGGAAAAGTTATAAAAAGGTGATGCAAGTAGCACCAGCATGATGGTAAAATAGGTTTAAGAGAAGGCAAAGTACAATCAACAGTGAATCTGAATAGTGCCTAGCAGAAACAAAGCAAGTTTAATTTTACAGAGATACAGTGGTCACATGAACAAATGCATTGACAGCAGGAGTAAGCAGTTTGGTCCCTTCAGCCTGTTCCTCCGTTCAATAGGAACGCAACTGCTTATGGCCTCAACTCCCCAGTTTTCCATCTGTCCCCATCATACTTGAGTTGACAGGTGTCCAGTCATTATTGTAACATAGGAAAGCAATAACTTTCCAAACATAGACTGGGACTGCCATAGTGTTAAAGGTTTAGATGGAGAGGAATTTGTTAAATGTGTACAAGACAATGTTCTGATTCAGTATGTGGATGTACCTACTGCAGAAGGTGCAAAGCTCGACGTTTTCTTGGGAAATAAGACAGGGCAGGTGACTGAGGTGTCAGTAGGGGAGCACTTTGGGGCCAGCTACCATAATCCTATTAGATTTAAAATAGTGATGGAAAAGGATAGACCAGATCGAAAAGTTGAAGTTCTAAATTGGAGAAAGGCCAATTTTGATGGTATTAGGCAAGAACTTTCAAAAGCTGATTGGGGGCAGATGTTCACAGGTAAAGGGATGGCTGAAAAATGGGAAGCCTTCAGAAATGAGATAACAAAAATCCAGAGAAAGTATATTCCTGTCAGGGTGAAAGGAAGGCTGATAGGTATAGGGAATGCTGGATGACTAAAGAAATTGAGGGTTTGGTTAAGAAAAAAAAAGGAAGCATATGTCAAGTATAGACAGCACAGATTGAGTGAATCCTTAGAAGAGTATAAAGGAAGTAGGAGTATACTTAAGAGGGAAATCAGGAGGGCAAAAAGGGGACATGAGATAGCTTTAGCAAATAGAATTAAGGAGAATCCAAAGGGTTTTTACAAATACATGAAGGACAAAAGGGTAACTAGGGAGAGAATAGGGCCCCTCAAAGATCAGCAAGGCGGCCTTTGTGTGGAGCCGCAGAAAAAGGAGGAGATACTAAATGAATATTTTGCATCAGTATTTACTGTGGAAAAGGATATGGAAGATATAGACTGTAGGGAAATAGATGGTGACATCTTGAAAAATGTCCAGATTACAGAGGAGGAAGTGCTGGATGTCTTGAAACGGGTAAAGGTGGATAAATCCACAGCACCTGATCAGGTGTACCCGAGAACTCTGTGGGAAGTTAGAGAAGTGGTTGCTGGGCCTCTTGCTAAGATATTTGGATCATCGATAGTCACAGATGAGGTGCTGGAGAACTGTAGGTTGGCAAACGTGATGCCACTGTTTAAGAAGGGCAGTAAGGACAAGCCAGGGAACTATAGATCAGTGAGCCTGACCTCGGTGGTGTGCAAGTTGTTGGAGGGAATCCTGAGGGACAGGATGTACATGTATTTGGAAAGGCAAGGACTGATTAGGGATAGTCAACATGGCTTCGCGCGTGGGAAATCATGTCTCACAAACTTGATTGAGTTTTTTGAGGAAGTAACAAAGAGGATTGATGAGGGCAGAGCGGTAGATGTGATCTATGTGGACTTCAGCAAGGCGTTCGACAAGGTTCCCCATGGGAGACTGATTAGCGAGGTTAGATCTCACGGAACACAGGGCGAACTAGCCATTTGGATACAGAACTGGCTCAAAAGGTAGAAGGCAGAAGTTGGTGGTGGAGGGTTGTTTATCAGACTGGAGGCCTGTGACCAGTGGAGTGCCACAAGGATCGGTACTGAGTCCTCTACTTTTTGTCGCATACATAAATGATTTGGATGTGAGCATAACAGGTACAGTAAGTAAGTGTGCAGATGACACCAAAATTGGAGATGTAGTGGACAGCGAAGAGGGTTACCTCAGATTACAACAGGATCTGGACCAGATGGGCCAATGGGCTGAGAAGTGGCAGATGGAGTTTAATTCAGATAAATGCGAGGTACTGCATTTTGGGAAAGCAAATCTTAGCAGGACTTGTGCACTTAATAGTAAGGTCCTAGGGAGTGTTGCTGAACAAAGAGACCTTGGAGTGCAGGTTCATAGCTGCTTGAAAGTGGAGTAGCAGGTAGATAGGATAGTGAAGGCGGCGTTTGGTATGCTTTCCTTTGTTGGTCAGAGTATTGAGTACAGGAGTTGGGAGGTCATGTTGCGGCTGTACAGGATATTGGTTAGGCCGCTGTTGGAATATTGCGTGCAATTCTGGTCTCCTTCCTATTGGAAAGATGTTGTGAAACTTGAAAGGGTTCAGAAAAGATTTACAAGGATGTTGCCAGGGTTGGAGGATTTGAGCTACAGGGAGAGGCTGAACAGGCTTGGGTTGTTTTCCCCCTTCAAAGAAGGCAGTCTGTCCAGTTCCTCCCTTCCCATAGTCCTTATTATATCTGATATTTTACATACCCCCTTTATCTAGAATGCCTGCATCATTGTTCTCTTTTGTGAAGTCAAAAACAAAATACTCATTAAGAACCTTGCCCACAAATTCTGCATCCACACAAAAGTTATCCTGTACATCACAGACAGACTTATCCTTTTCTTTTAGTAATCCTCTTATTCAAATGTACTGAAAAAAACACTGTCAATTTTCCTTCGTTTGACAATTTTTTTGTGTACCCTCTAATTGTTTTTATAATTTCTTTTTTCACCTCACCCCTGTACTTTCTGTACTCTTCAAAAGCTTCCTAAAGTATTATCATTTTTGAGATTCTCATAAGCTGTATTGTTCTGTTTTATCTCACTCCATACATTTCTGGGTAACTAGGGGGAGACTCCAGATTTAGCAGCAGCAGCAAACTATAGCAACTGCATGCGGTAGTCTAGTTGGACCACTTCAACTCTGTGGTAGGATCTTTCTATCAGGCAGGACGCTGCAATTAACTCTCTTGCTCACTCGCTCAAAGCAGAACATAGGTCCAACTCAGAGATTGGATGATAAAATCCAGGCTGATGCTCCAGGGGAACACCGAGGGGATCAGATCTATCACTTTCAGCTCAGATGTTTAATTCAAGGCTCTGCCTGCTCCAGCAAGTAGGGGTGAAAGATTCTGTCTTATTGGTTCAAGAGCAGTTGTGCCTGCAAATGCTTAAACTTCAACATGGTCATAATGATATTGCTGATTTCTTTGGAGCCTTGCTTTGGCTGGCAGCTACATTTCCCGCAACACTGACGTACTTAAAATATTTTATTGGTAATAAAGTACTTGGAACATTCCAAGGCTGTGAAATGCACTCTGAAAAATGCAAGATGGATGAATGAGCCGAGAGGGGCCAGACTGCTTCAACAAAAGCAAAACCTCAGATGATGGAGGTCAGAGATAAAAATCGAAGTGCTAGAGAACCTCAGCAGGTCTGAAAGCATTCGGGTGTTGAGAGAAACAGAATTAATGCCGAACTGAATCAAGACTCTTCTTTGGAGCAGAGGCTCAGAATGCTTACACTTCTTTCTCTCTCGCAGATGCTACCAGATCAGAGGGGGTCTCCAGCATTTTCTCGTTGTATTTGAGCCCCAAGAGCTCTCCTGATTTCTGTCTGTCTATCTTGCTCAGTGTATGCACCACTAACAGGCATATTAGACTGTAGAGTAGGCATCTTTCTCTTTAAAATGCATTCTTGGAATGAAATTTTTTTTCTGCGCAAGTCAAGAGTTTTTTGCTCATCCCAAGAGTCCATGTGGTGCATTGGCATGTGTAATAAGGTCTCTGAACAGGTTGGTTAGAATTTTTTGTTGCCCATGCTACTCATTCCTGATAGTATGGTGTAGGCCTTTCTGAAACCGTACTGCGAATCCTCTTGCAAGGATGCCTGCCTTGAAGAAGATTTCCTCCTCTCTCTACAAGAATCTCAGGGAGTCCCTCTCCCACTGCAACTCCCAGGTCATTTCCTCTGCCCTGAAGCTCTTCGACCATGTCGTGAAACACTTGTCCGGACTTGTCCGACCCGCCTATCTTGTTTTCCACCTATCCACTCCACCCTCTCCTCCCTGACCTATCACCTTCATCTCCTCCCCCACTCACCCATAAAACTCTATGCTACTCTCTCCCCACCCCCACCCTCCTCTAGCTTATCTCTCCATGCTTCCAGCTCACTCCTTTATTCCTGATGAAGGGCTTTTGCCTGAAACGTCGATTTCGCTGCTCGTTGGATGCTGCCTGAACTGCTGTGCTCTTCCAGCACCACTGATCCAGAATTCTTTCTGAATTACTGCATGTCTTGAAGCTCCCACTGAGTTGCTTAAGGGAAATCCAAGATTGTGTCCTTACAATCACAAAGGAATCATAATATATTTCCAACTTGGAACAATGTAGAACTTGAAAGAGTTCAGAAAAGATTCACAAGGATGTTGCCAAGGTGGAGAACTTGAGTTATAGGGAGGTGCTGAATAGGCTGGAGCTGTTTTCCCTGGAGTGTCGGAGGCTGAGGGGTGACTTTATAGAGGTTTATAAAATCATGGGGGGCTTGGAGAAGATAAACAGACAAGGTCTTTTCCCTGCGGTAGGGGAGTCCAGAACTAGAGGGCGTAGGTTTAGGGTGAGAGGGAAAACAAATGAAAGGGGCAACTTTTTTCACGTAGAGTGGTGTGTGCATGGAATGAGCTGCCAGAGAAAGTGGTGGAGGCTAGTACAATTACAGCATTTAAAAGGCATCTGGATGGGTACATGAATAGGAAGGGTATAAAGGGAAGTGGACCAAATGCTGGCAAATGGGACTCAATCAGGTTAGGATATTTGATCAACATGGACGAAAGGGTCTATTTCCGTGCTGTACATCTCTATGACTGTTACTACTCTGGAGTCAGAAAGGGGAAGAGAAAAGTAATGTAAATAAAAAGGTTACATCCTAGAAGTTGGGCCAGGACTACCTTAAACAGACTCATGACAGCAAATTAACCATCTAACTCATTACCTTCAAAGTTATTACTAAAAGTTCAATTTCTAACTTCCGAATGTGAAGTTAACATACAACCAGTTAGGAAGACCGGGAACAACTGCAAGTAATTTTACTATTGTGGATTTCTACAGTCAGCGCATCTCACTAAGATACCGGAGATGAACTTTGAAGAAACAAAATCCCTGAGAAAGATAGAAAGCTTTGTGGCCTTCCTTTCTGAAAGGATTCCTACGAAAGATACTAACCTTCAAACAAATTACCCCAGCTGAACCTGCACAACTGCCTGCAGCCAGAGGGGAATGTAAACAATCTGAAATTTTTCATTACCTGACAGTGAAATTTGAACGCACACCATTCTCTCAAACATATCTCTTTCAAGTTACTGGGAATACAGTTAAAGCTGCAGCTCCAACAAACTTCTGAACTCCCCACTGGATTGCCTCAAGCAACTTTTCACTTCACACGTTTTAGCCTTGTTACCAATCATGCTCAAAAACATCAACGAAAAACTGACAACTTCACCTCCATTACACTTCCAGCTGCATTAAGGTGTGTAGTAGCTCAGCGGGTAGCACGCAAGC
This sequence comes from Hemiscyllium ocellatum, assembly GCF_020745735.1. Classification (NCBI taxonomy): domain Eukaryota; kingdom Metazoa; phylum Chordata; class Chondrichthyes; order Orectolobiformes; family Hemiscylliidae; genus Hemiscyllium; species Hemiscyllium ocellatum. Next base: position 15,276,570 of record NC_083442.1, read on the forward strand.
CTGTAAATTAGGTGGCAGTAGGTTGAAGACCCACTAGTTCAACAAAGATCACGATCACACTGTCGTGGGGTGCCATCATTTTGGCATCAAGGCTCCTATCACCCTTCTCTCCCACCCCCCCGCCCCCATACCACCTCACCCCCTTTCTCCACCCCCATCCCATTTTCCCACAGACACCCTCACCCTCTTTTCCCACAACCCCCACCCCACCCCCCCGAACCAGTGCTTCCCCCCAACTCCTTTCCCACTCCCCCCACACCCTCTCCCCTGTACCCCCTCTCCCCACCTATCCCATCTCCCTTTTCCAGCACCCCCCCACTCACAACTTTTTCCCACACCCCCTGCACCCCATTCCCATGCCCCCAACCCCCTTTGCCACACCCTCATACCCCACTCCCCACCCCCCAGTAGCCCCTCTTCCCACCACCACTCCCTGCACCCCTCACTCACCCCTCCCCCCCCCCCCCCCCCTCCCTCCCCCCCCCCACCCCCTCCCTCCCCCCCCCCACCCACTCTCACCCCTCCACCCCCTCACTCCCCCCTCCCCCCACTCCCCCCTCACTCCCCCCAAATCCCCTCACACACCCCTCCCCCTCCTTTACCCCTCACTCCCCCCCTCCCCCCTTTACCCCTCACTCCCCCCCTTTACCCCTCACTCCCCCCCTTTACCCCTCACTTCCCCCCTCCCCCCCCTTTACCCCTCACTCCCCCCCTTTACCCCTCACTCCCCCCCTCCCCCCCTTTACCCCTCACTTCCCCCCCTCCCCCCCTTTACCCCTCACTTCCCCCCTCCCCCCCTTTACCCCTCACTTCCCCCCCTTTACCCCTCACTTCCCCCCCTTTACCCCTCACTTCCCCCCTTACCCCTCACTCCCCCCTTTACCCCTCACTCCCCCCTTTACCCCTCACTCCCCCCCTTTACCCCTCACTCCCCCCCTTTACCCCTCACTCCCCCCCCTTACCTCCATACACCGAGTTTCTCCCCGCCCCCAGGTTCTCTTCCACCGCCGTCACCTTCCGCCGCCTCTCGCGGAAGAACTCGCTCAGCTCCGCCGCCCGGCGGCTTTTGCCGCTGCACGGAAACCCGCACACGACCACCAGCGGCATCGGGGCCCGCGGGGCGCTGGGGAAAGGAGGCCTGAGGCCTGGGCCCCGGGGTCAGAGACAGGCCGAGGCCGAGGCCCGCCCCTTAAAGGGTCCGCGGACTCATTTTCTGTCGGTTCATTAAAGGGGAGACGCTGGCGACACCGCCATCCGCCGGGCAGGAGGCGCCATTGCAGGGCCCAGGTCACGTGGTCTCCCTCAGCAGCCTCCTCTGCTGCCAACTTCCAACTCATGGTAGATCATGCTGGGGACATTTCATTAGAATCCCTACAGTGTGGAAGCAGGCCATTCGGCCCATGAAGGTCATGCCAACACTCCAAAAGGAATCCCCCCCAGACCCACACCCGTAACTGTACTTCCCGTAACTAATCCACCTAGCCTGCACATCCCTGGACACTGTGGGGTAATTTAGCATGGTCAATCCACCAAACCTGCACACCGTTTCAGTGTGGGAGAAGACTAGAGTACCTGGAGGAAACCCATGCAGAGACGGGGAGAATGTGCAAACTGCACACAGACAGTCGCCCATGGGTGGAATCAAACCTGGATCCCTGGCACAGTGAGGAAGCAGTTCTAACTACTAAGCAATCATGCTGCCCCGAACATCATTTAACTATTAAACATCATTGCAAAGACAAAACAGACCTGTCACCCTCTCATCTGATATTGTGCTTTATTAGGAGACAGTGAGGTCTGCAGATGCTGGAGGTCAGAGTTGAGATTGTGTTGCTGGAAAAGCACAGCAGATCAAGCAGCATCCGAAGAGCAGGAAAATCGACCTTTCAGGCCAGAGCCCTTCATCAGGAATGACACTGGGAGCCTCAGGGGTGGAGAGATAAATCAGAGGTGAGGGGAGGGGTGTTGCTGGGGAGAAGGAGAAGGTAGCTGAGAGTGCAATAGGTGGATGGAGTTGGGGGTGAAGGTGCAGGTCCACAGTTCCCTTCACCAGTTTCTTAATTTCCCCTTCCTCCATCTTACCCCAGTTCCAACCTTCCAGCTCAGCACCACCTTCATGATCTGATCCACTTGTCAATCTGCCTTCCTACCTATTTGCTCCACCCTCCTCTCCAACCTATCACCATTAACCCCACCTCCATCCATCTGATCCATACACACAACCACCTGATGAAGGAGTGGCACTCCAAAAGCTAGTGCTTCCAATTAACCTGTTGGACTATAACCTGGTGTTGTGTGATTTTTAACTTTGTATTCCCCAGTCCAACACTGGCATCTCCAAATCCATCCACCTATCACACTCTCAGCTACCTTCTTCCCAGCCTCACCCTTCTCCCATTTATCTCTCCACCCCAAGGCTTCCAGCCTCATTCCTGATGAAGGGTTCCAGTCCAAAATGTAAATTTTCCTTCTCCTCAAATGCTGCCTGATCTGCTGTGCTTTTCCAGCAACACACTCTCAATTCTGCATTATTAAACTAGTCCACTTGGTAGTAGAGAGCATTGGGAATTGCTGCTAAAGAAAGACCAGTTTATTAATTCAATTTAAATTCCACCAGTAGCCATGGTGTCATTTGAAACAAAAAAAAACAGATATTGCTGGAGAAACTCAGCAGGTCTGGTGCAGCTGTGGAGAGAAAGCAGAGTTAATGAATAAAAACTGAAGAAGTCACCAGACCCAAATGTTAAGTTTCTTTTGGTCTCCAAAGATGCTGCCAGAGTTTCTCCAGCAAATTCTGATTTGTGTCAGAATTCCAGCATCCGCAGTTCTTTATTTTATTTTGTTATTATGGTGGGATTAGTCTGCAGAGAGTCAACCTTGACCTCTGAATGACTAGTTGAGTCACTTTACAACCACATCACCCTGAGTGGGGTACAGCTTTCAGTATCCTGAATCAAACATTGCTCAAACTTGAATTTGGTTTCAAAACTCATGGATGAGACATTTAAAAATTATGTTCATCCACTCATTTTCAGCACTTTAAGTGATAGTGGTACAGCAGTTGGAAGAATTTTTTGTTCAACTCTTCTGTATGCAGAAGTTTCATCTTGTGCAGGCATGATTTCCTGCAACATATTTGACTCATGGAAACTGTTATGTTGCTACGTATTCCACCTGTCTGTACATACAATTAATACATTCCTGCAGGATAACATCAGAGAATAAAATATTATTATCTGGAGCTTCAAACCCTATTTAAATGTATCAAATGGATAATTGCTGAGCTGAGAGGTTCCGACTCTGCTACTGATCTGATTAACAAAACGGTATTGGTTCCAAAGTATGCGACATTCTGATGCACAAGTTGACCTTTCTGAATGAGCAGTAGGAAAGTCCTTCCAATTATTGTTGTCAATTCTGTTGCATTTCAAAGAGAGCATCAGATTGCATGAGCAATTTGTCCTTGCTGTGGTGGCAGTGTCGAGAGTTGAGAGGACTGGATTTGGCCAAGATGATTATTTCCGTCCATTTGGACACAGCATTCAATCTATCGAAACTGATTGTACAGTTTTGCCTGAATGCTTATGGAGCTAGCTTCAAAAAGAGCACCAGCATCTGTTTATTGGTCCTCCCATTGATTCGGAAGGATGCAGTACAGTAAGTGCTGGTAAAATTTCTCTTGCATCCTTATGTGTCACTGGTACACAGTCCAGGCGTCACTACAGTACAGAAGCTTGGTGACAACGTTCTGCCTCTTAACCAATGGTATTATAAAACAGTGATGAATTAACCATCAAACCAATTCTGGCATGCTGTCTTTCACTGCATGCAAACTAATTGCTTTGTTTGTCAAAATTAAACAGATTAGATTACAAAGTAATTCATTATGTCTGAGATTTGTGAAAATGTGCTGCATTGTAACATAATTACAACAAATATCAGCTCTATCTAGTGTCTTTATTGTAGTAATACATCAAGATGCTTGGTGTACACACAAGATACACACCTTCAGGCGACTGTCTGTGTGAAATTTGCACGTTCTCCCCATGTCTGCGTTGGTTTCTGCAAGGTGCTCCGATTTCCTCCCACAGTCTAAAGACGTGCAGGTTAGGTGGATTGGCCATGCTAAGTTACCCACAGTGTCCAAGGATATACCCGCACCAACCAACCCCACCACCCTGTGGCCGAACACTTCACTTCCCCCTTCCACTCTGCCAAGGCCATGCAGATCCTGGGCCTCCTCCATTGCCACTCTCTAACCACCCGACGCCTGGAGAAAGAAGACCTCATCTTCCGCCTCAGGATCCTTCAACCCCATGGCATCAATGTGGATTTCACCAGTTTCCTCATTTCCCCTCCACCCCCCATCTTATCACAGTTCCAAACTTCCAACTCGTCACCACCCCATGACCTGTCCTACCTGTCCATCTTCCTTCCCACTTACCCACTCCACCCTTCTCTCCGACCTATCACTATTATCCCCACCTCCATCTACCTATCGCACTCTCAGCCAATTTACCCTAGCCCCACCCCCTTCATATTTATCTCACCACCCCTCCAGCTCACAGGTACCTGACCTGCTGTGCTTTTCCAGCACCACCATCTTGATTCTAGCCATGGGAAATGCAGAGTTAAAGGGATGGGGGGGGGGGGACGTAATTGGCTGGAATGTTCTTTGGAGGGTTGTGGTGGACTTGATGGGCTGAATGGCCTACTTCTACAGTTTTTCATTGGACTGTGGGAGGAAATCAGAGGACCTTGCAGAAACCCACGCAGACATGGGCAGAACATGCAAACTCCACACAGACAGTCTTATGATTCTACATGTCCAATGAGCAAATAAATCTGAGACTAAACTACATCAAGGAGATATTAGGATGGGTGACCAGAAACTTAGTGAAAGCATTCAGTTTTATAGACTATCTTAAAGGAGGAAGGAGAGATATCGAGAGAAGTGTAGAGAGGTTCAAACACAGAACTGAAGAGTTTTGAACTGAGGTAGCTGAATGCATGGACACATGGTTGAGCAATTGAAATCAAGGATGTCCAAAACTTATAAGTGCAGAGCCCTCAAAGGGTTGTTAGAGATTGGGAGGGGAGAGGCCATGGAGAGGTTCGAAAAATGAGGATTGCAGAAATCAGGCTTGATGAAACTGTACATGGGCCTTTGAACTATACTGTCATATACAAAGAACAAAGAACAAAGGAAATTGCAGCACAGGAACAGGCCCTTTGGCCGTCCAAGCCCACGCTGATCCAAATTCTCTATCTAAACCTGTCGCCTATTTTCTAAGGATCTATATCCCTCTGCTCCCTGCCCATTCATGTATCTGTCTAGATACATCTTAAATTACACTATTATGCCTCTACCCTCTCTCCTGACAACACATTCCAGGCACCCACCACACTCTGTGTAGAGAACTTTCCACACATATCCCCCTTAAACATTTCCCTTCCCACCTTGATCATGTGACCCCTAGTATTTGAGTCCCCCACTCTGGGAAAAAGCTTCTTGCTATCCATCCTGTCTATCCCTCTCATGATTTTATACACCTCAGTCAGGTCCCTCCTCAACCTCCGTCTTACTAATGAAAACAATCCTAATCTACTCAACCTCTCGTCATAGCTAGCGCCCTCCATACCAGGCAACATCATGGTAAACGTCCTCTGCACCCTCTCCAAAGTATCCACATCCTTTTGGTAATGTGGCAACCTGAACTGTACGCAGTATTCCAAATGTGGCCGAACCGAAGTCCTGTACAACTGTAACATGATCTGCCAACCCTGTACTCGATACCCCGTCTGATGAAGGAAAGCATGCTGTATGTCTACTTGAGCACTCAATGTTTGTTTGTTGTGCTTGCTACCATCAGCATCTTCCAAGTGCCTGATATTTGAGCAGTTTGTGTGTCTTTTTGGTCTAATGAGTAGTGTCTTGCAGAGTAAACACGATGTAGTTTATCACTTCTCCAGGTTATAAGACTGGGCTCTACACTACTATGAAGCACCTTAGAATAAAGTCATAGAGATGTACAGCATGGAAACAGACCCTTCAGTCCAATCCATCCATGCCGACCAGATATCCCAACCCAATCTAGTCCCACCTACCACCACCTGGCCCCTATCCCGCCAAACCCTTCCTATTCATATACCCATCCAAACGCCTCTTAAATGTTGAATGTCTCACAGCCAAGTAAATACTTTTAAAATGTACTCATTGTTGCAATGTAGGAAGCATTTTAGTCAATTCTTACATTGCAAGCTCCCACAAGAGTAATGCAGTAATGTTCAGAGCATGTATTTAACTGGTAACGGCTGAGGCTTGTATATAATGCAAAATAGTGGAACAAGATCCTATACTCGTCTCACAAATAGTGGCATGAATTTTTTTCAGAATTACACGTAAAATTTCATTTGTAATGCTTTGACAGAGCAGCAACTACTCATTACTGACTCTCTGATGGTGCAACACTCCCCCGCCACTGTCACTTCGATTCTGCAGCATGCATTCAGCGCTGGCCCTCTGGCAATGCAGCACTTCCTCAGTACGGACCCTCTGACAGTGTTGCACTCTCTCAGTACTGACTCTCCAACAGAGTGGCACTCCCTCAGTACTGACCCTCTGACAGTGAAGCATTCCCTCAGTCCTGACCCTCTAACAGTGCAGCACTCCCCTCATTACTGACCCTATGACAGTGTGGAACTCACTCAGTACTGACCCTCTGATAGTACAGGACTCCTTCAGTACTGACCCTCTGACAGTGCAGCACTCCCCTCAGGGGATACCCTCTGACAGTTTGGCACTCCTTCAGTACCGACCCTCTGATACTGCAACACTCCCCACATTACTGACCCTCCAACAGTGCAGCACTCCTCAGTAATGACCCTCTGACAGTGCAGCACACAGTAAGGCACAGAATTTATAGCAAAAATTTACAATGTGATGTAACTGAAATTATACATTGAAAAATACCTTGATTGTCTGAAAAAACAATCTGAAACAGGCTGAAAAATTGCGCCATGTTCTTCATGACCTGCAACTCATTATCAATGAGGATGAGCACCTCACCAATACCTTCCCCACACCTCCACTACTTGCCTTTAAACAACCACCAAACCTCAAACAGATCATTGTTCGTAGCAAACTACCTGGCTCTCAGGACAACTCCATACAACCGTGTCACTGTAGACGCTGCAAGACGCGTCAGAGTGTGGACATGGATGCCAACATTATGCGTGGGGACACCTCCCACTTTGTATGTGGCAGATACTCATGTGACTCAGCCAACGTTGTCTATCTTATACGTTGCAGGCAAGGATGCCCTGAGGCATGGTACATTGGGGAAACCGAGCAAAGGCTATGGCAACGGATGAATGGGCACCGCAAAACAATCAACAGACAGGAGTGTTCCCTTCCAGTTGGGGAACACTTCAGCGGTCCAGGATATTCGACCTCGGACCTTCGGGTGACCATCCTCTAAAGCAGACTTCGGGACAGGCAGCAGCGAAAAGTGGCCAAGCAGAGGCTGATAGCTCAGTTCATACCCATAGGGAGGGCCTCAACCAGGACCTTGGGTTCATGTCACACTACAGGTGACTCCATTGCACTATATACACACACACAGACACTCCTACACACACACACACACACACACACACACACACACACACACACACGTTCTCCTATACACACGGACACATATTCACAGACACACACACAGACACTCACACACATCCTTACAGATGTACACACTCCCACACTCACACATGCATCCTCTCAGAGACTTAGACCACTCTACACTCACGCACACACATAAACACTCTCTCTCACAGATACTCACAACCCCCCACCCAGACACACACATACACACTCCCACACTCACACATGCACCCCCTCACAGATGTAAGACACTCTACACTCACATACACATACACTCTCGCTCACACTCACAACTTCCCAACCCAGACAGACGGATAGACACACACACACACATGCTCACATATACATATATTTTTGGGAGTGAATTTGTACTTGCAGAGTTACATTGTACTTTGCTCAAAAACTGCATGAATTCATGTTAAACTCTGTTATCTCACTTTTTAGATTATAATCAATCCAAACATCATGGCATTGACAGAGAACACAGGGGGGCAACACCTTCAACATATTGTCTAGCTAACACCAATTGTTACAGTTAACCTGAGAATGCAACTTATTTTAAAAAGTTTTGTGATTTACACATGAAAGAAGTGAAACTATCATGGTATTCGAACAGATGAAAGACTCAATAGATAATCAAGGTATTTTTCAATGTATAATTTCAGTTACATCACACTGTAAATTTTTGCTATAAATTCTGTGCCTTACAATTTTGTCCTCAGTAACCACCTGATGGAGGAATGCCGCTCTGAAAGCTAGTGCTTCCAATTAAACCCTGTTGGACTATAACCTGGTGTTGTGTGATTCTTAACGTTATATACCCCAGTCCAACACCGGCATCTCCAAAACATTTGGTTCAGGTCACTTTGAACCAAAAGAGATGGTTATCCTGGCAAATCACACAATTTACACAATGTGACAGTCCAGAGAAACATTTACAAAGGTCTCAAAACTGATTGCCTTCTCTGTCAAGGAATGAATGAGTGTTGATTGAATGAGTGAGAGTGTGTCAGTTTGAGAGAGATTGTGTGAACAACTTTTGCCAATGTGGATCCAAGCAAGTAAGAAAGAGAAAATCACGTCACCTTCCTTTGTTGATCGAGTTATAGAGTCATAGAGTCATAGAGATGTACAGCATGGAAACAGACCCTTCGGTCCAACCCGTCCATGCTGACCAAATATCCCAACCCAATCTAGTCCCACTTGCCCGCACCCAACCCATATCCCTCCAAACCCTTCCCATTCATATACCCATCCAAATGCCTCTTAAATCCATGCCTTTTTCCAAGTATGGAGTCAGATATTACGAGGGGGCATAGCTTTAAATTAAGGGGTGGTAGGTATAGGACTGATGTTAGGGGTAGATTCTTTACTCAGCGAGTCATGAGTACATGGAATGCCCTGCCAGTAACAGTGGTGGACTCTCCCTCTTTACGGGCATTTAAACGGGCATTGGATAGACATATGGAGGAAAGTGGGCTAGTGTAGGCTAGGTGGGCTTGGTTCGGCGCAACATCGAGGGCCGAAGGGCCTGTACTGCGCTGTATTTTTCTATGTTCTATGTTCTAAATGTTGCAATTGTACCAGCCTCCACCATTTCCTTTGGCAGCTCATTCCACCCTCTGTGTGAAAAAGTTGCCCCATAGGTCTCTTTTATATTTTTCCCCTCTCACCCTAAAGCTATACCCTCTATTTCTGGTCACCCCGACCCCAGGGAAAAGACTTTGCCTATTTACACTATCCATGCCCTTCCTAATTTTGAAAACCTCGATAAGGTCACCCCTCAGCCTCCAATGCTCCAGGGAAAACAGCCCCAGCCTGTTCAGCCTCTCCCTATAGCTCAAATCCTCCAACCCTGGCAACATCATTGTAAATCTTTTCTGAACTCTTTCAAATTTCACAACATCTTTCCGATAGGAAGGAGACCAGAATTGCACGCAATATTCCAACAATGGCCTAACCAATGTAGAGCCACAACATGACCTCCCAACTCCTGTACTCAATACTCTGACCAATAAAGAAAAGCATACCAAATGCCGCCTTTACTATCCTATCTACCTGCTATGAACTTGCACTCCAAGGTCTCTTTGTTCAGCAACACTCCCTAGGGCCTTACCATTAAGTGTATAAGTCCTGCTAAGATTTGCTTTCCCAAAATGCAGTACCTCGCATTTATCTGAATTAAACTCCATCTGCCATTTCTCAGCCCATTGGCCCATCTGGTCCAGATCCTGTTGTAATCTGAGGTAACCTCCTTTGCTGTCCACTACGTTTCCAATTTTGGTGTCATCTGCAAACTTACTTACTGTACCTCTTATGCTCACACCCAAATCATTTATATATGTGACAAAAAGTAGAGGACCCAGCACTGATCCTTGTGGCATTCCACTGGTCACAGGTCTCCAGTCTGAAAACAACCCTACACCACCACCCTCTGTCTTCTACCTTTGAGCCAGTTCTGTATCCAAATGGCTAGTTCTCCCTGTATTCCATAAGATCTAACCTTGCTAATCAGTCTCCCATGGGGAATCTTGTCGAATGCCTTACTGAAGTCCATATAGATCACATCTACTGCTCTGTCCTCATCAACCCTCTTTGTTACTTCTTCAATAAACTCAATCAAGTTTGTGAGACATGATTTCCCACACACAAAGTCATGTTGACTATCCCTAATCAGTCCTTGCCTTTCCAAATACATGTACATCCTGTCCCTCAGGATTCCCTCCAACAATTTGCCCACCACCGCCGTCAGGCTCACTTTATTGACCACTCAGTCTTACAGCTCCTTCCACACATCAGTGCTATAGGTGCTCTGTACATCTGTCCTCAAAAGTTGCAACCTGTTTTTTACCTTCAGCTCAAATAAAGATATTAAAAATGTAAGAACGTGATTAAAAAACATCAATTTAAACTTTGAGTAACAATCTCTCCAAATCTAATGAAAGAAATGAAATGCGTTTTTCTTCTTCTGTGTCACATATCATAATACAACCAATAATTAACAAGTTATCTGTTCCCATTCTTTTAAAAACAAACATTTTTTCAACATGTAGATAGTATTTAGAAGGAATTTAAGAAAGATTTGTTATGCATATGTTTACAACACAATGTTCTTAACATAACACATTATACCCCACTTTGAGGACACCTCATAACTTTTTAAGGCATTATAAAACAAACATTTGTATTTATAAAGTAGTCTAATGTGACAATTCTGTCACATTAAAAGTATATTTTATCCTTTTTTTAAGAGAGGTTGTAAGGCAGAAGTGATATTCTGGATTGTTAATATCACATGTAAATACCTTGGGTTATGTTTAACAGCCTGAATTGGTATGACCAGCTCTCACAGAGTAGGATATCTGGCTTTTGGTTTTTCAGTAACATCAGAAGCTATTGGGGTCTCAACAGAGTTGGAAGCTTCAGTGAATGTCTCCTGGCTGTTATTCTCTCTAAATTTTCTCTTGATGGTTTTTTTTTCTCCTCCTGGATTGGAGAACTGCATGAGAGAATCTGTATCTGAATTCTCCTCTGTTGCCAAGTGATGTGTTTATGGGATGTTACTATATTGGAACAGTTAATTAGTAATAATTACTGTATTTATTATTCTGTCAAGTTTTCCAATAATGTTAAGTTATTCGAAATTCCTCTTTTTTTGGTTGTATTTGAACTACAATGTTTAAATAAATTGTGTTTTGCTTATTTGCTAGTCGTATCACTGTTTTGCCTTTAAAATAAGAAAGAGTTAGAGTCTCAGTTGTCTTCTTAAAATATTTTGAGAGGATCTGGCCTGGTCCATAATACTGACAACCGGTGACTTAACATCAACCAATTTTGTTTCAGAGATTTCTTTTATTTCCAACATTTCCTGTACAATGTCAATTCTCAACCTTTCCTTTGCTGAATAAAGATTGTCCTGAAGCAAGCTAACACCACAGAACAATCCATGGACAATTTTACCTCAGATTGCTCTTTGTACAAAATATCCTTCAGGGTACTGAACACTGAATTCCTTCAAGCCCTCCAACTCTCTGTTTGGCAATCTTTAACAAATGCAACTTTGTAATTTGTTTGTAGCCACCAAAAGTTCTCAGTCATAAGAAATTCTATGTCCTGTCGTGCTTCCAGCTTGTTCCATGATGCTTATTGTAGTCAGACTATAACTCAATTTAGCAAAAGTGAGGACTACAGATACTAGAGATCAGAGTCAAGATTAGAGTGGTGCTGGAAAAGCACAGCAGGTCAGGCAGCATCCGAGGAGCGGGAAAATCGACGTTTCAGGCAAAAGCACGTCATCAGGAATATAACTCAACTTACCCTCCAATCTTGTTCTGGACTACAACTGCAAGATCTCTCCCTCATGAGACCAACATTTCTTTCATAAATCATACCATGAAATCATAAGAAATAGGGACAAAAGTAGACCATTCGGCCCCTCGGGTTTGCTCTGCCATTCAGTGGAATCATGGCTGATCCAACACCTTCATATTCACTTTCCTGCCCTTTCCCAATAATCCTTAATCCCCTAACTGATCAAGAATCCATCTACCTCAGCCTTGAGTATAGGTAAGGTCTCTGTCCCACTGCTCTCTGTGGGAAGGAATCCTAAAATCTCAACCCCCTAAGAAAAGAAATTCCTCCCTGTCTCAGTCTTATATCAACACCTCTTTATTCCGGCACTCTGCCCTCTGGTCCTAGACTCTCCAATGAGGGGAAACATCCTCACATTGACCCCTTTAAGAATCTTACATGAATCCTATGATTTGCAATCTTTTCCTAGGGCCATATTCAGTTTCCAAACTTGGACTATGTTTTCTGGCCTGCCATATCTTTAACTTCACTGTGCCAATCCATGGGCTCTATTTCTCATCATACACATTTAGCAAATCTTTGTATTTTATGTTGGTTTTCTCTGCTCTCTCAATATTGCCAACATCCCTCCATTTATGACCCCTATCCTGTGTGTACAGGTATGTTACTTTGTTGCCAAATCCTGGTTTTTGCACTCTGGGGGCAAATAGCCTTCTCAGTTGTCTCTATAATCACCCTAGTCCACATTCCCTCAGCTCTGCATATGTCACAAGCTGAGCCTGAGAAACTGGCCAATACACATGGATGTGAAATACATGCTGCGTCATCAAAATGAGATTCTCAAATCATCGAATCCCTACAGTGTGCAAGCAGCCCACCAAATCCACACTGAATCCCTGAAGAGTGTCCCAGCCTGACCTTTCCCCCACCCTAACCTTTAACCCTGCATTTCCAATGGCTAATCCACCTAACCTGCACATCTTTAGACTGTGGGACAAAACCAGAGCACCCAGAGGAAACCTACGCAGACACAGGAAGAACGTGCAACTCCACACGGACAGTCATCCAAGGGTCGAATTGAACCCAGGTCCCTGGCGCTGTGAGGCAGCAGTGCATTTGATTTGATTTATTTATTCCCTTTGATTTATTTATTCCCTTGTGTATTTTGTTACAAAATACAATGAAAAGTGTTGTATAGAGTCACCATTCTCCAGTGCCATGTTAAAACTGGGAAAACAGTCTGAATCCCATGCTGTAAGATTACTGTCCCTCCATCACTACCTATTACCTGCCCAATCCTTTGCACAATTTCTGCCTTCTCTTTTGACTATGTTCCCGGAATTAAAATCTATTTCTGATTACCTTACACAATGCTGTAATGCTCACTGAATTTCATCTGAAACCGCAGCCATAACGAATGCCTATCTCACTGCAGGTAGGGCATTAGAGCTCAAAACAAGTGATGCTAATTGTAATCCCTTCCCAGACTGGAGGATGGTCACTCATTACTTCAGAAATCTTTGGTTCTCTCCTCAAAGCCAATTGATATGGACTGCTCATGTCAGTACAGATACGAGAACATAGAACAGTACAGCATAGTACAGGCCCTTCGGCCCTTAATGTTGTGCCTACCTTTTATCCTACTTTAAGATAAAACTACATGCCCTTCATTTTACTATCTTCTATGTGCCTATCCAAGAGTCACTTAAATGTCCCTAATGTACCTGACTCTACTACCAATGCTGGCAGTGCATTCCACACACCCACCATTCTCTGTGTAAAGAACCTACCTCTGACATTTCCCCTAAACCTTCCTCCAATCTCCTTAAAAATATGCCCCCAGGTGATACCATGGAAAAAAGTCTTTGACTATTCACTCTATCTATGCCTCTCATCATCCTGTATATCTCTATCAAGTTGCTTCTCACACTTCTTCGCTCCAGTGAGAAAAGCCTTACCTCCCTCAACCTTTCTTCATAAGACATGCCATCCAGACCAGTCCTGGTAAATCTCCTCTGCACCTTTTTAAAGCTTCCAAATCCTTTCTATAATGAGGCAACCAGAACTGAACACAATAGTCCAAGTGTGGTCGAACCAGGGTTTTTTAGAGCTGCAGCATCACCTCACAGCTCTTAAACTCAATCCCGCTGCTAATGAAAGCCAACAAACCAGACATCTTCTTAACAACCCTATCAACTTGACATCTTTGAGGGACCTATGGACATGTACCCCAAGATCCCTCTGTTTCTCCACACTGTCAAGAATCCTGCCTTTAACCCTGTCATCTGCAATCAAATTCAATCTTCCAAACTGAATCACTTCATACTTTTCCAGGTTGAACTCCACCTGCCACTTCTCAGCCCAGCTCTGCATCCTGTCAATGTCCCACTGCAACCTACAACAGCCCTCCACACTTTCCACCACTCCACCAACCTTCGTGTGATCGGCAAACTTCCCAACTCATCCTTTCACTTCCTCATCCAAGTCATTTATAAAAATCACATAGAGCAGAAATCCCAGAACAAATCTCTGTGGAATACCACTGGTCACTGAGCTCCAGGCTGAATAATTTCCATCTACTACCACCCTCTGTCTTCTATTGGCCAGCCAATTCTGTATCCAGACAGATGTTAATGCACAATTTTGTTTCTCCACTAGAATTTTATGAACCATCTCATCAATACCATGTGGTTTCTTTCATAAACACAGTCACTAAAGGGAACTTTCCACTGCTTTTGTTCATGACCACAATGCGCATAGTTTTACCCATGTTTCCAAATCATCATTGCTAATTGCTCACGGCAATTGCCCCAGAATGTTCCTTATCCATTCCACCACTACTTTGTCCACTATTACTCTCTGGGATGTTTTTCACTACGGGTGTAACAGGTTGAGGGGGTGACCTTATTGAGGTTTGTAAAATCATGAGGGCACAGATGGGTGACCCTAGGGTGGGGGAGTTCAAAACTCGGGGGCATATTTTTAAGATGAGAGGAGAGGATTCAAAAAGGACATGAGGGACAATGTTTTTACACTCAGGGTGGTTTGTCTGCCACTGCCAGAGGAAGTGGTGGATGCAGAGACAATTACAACATTTAAAAGTCATTTGGATAAGTTCACGAATTGGAAGGGTTTGGAGGGATATGGGCCGAATGCGGGCAGGTGAGCCTAGTTTAGTTTGAGAACTTGGTTGGCATCACCTGAGTGGACCGAAGGGTCTGGTTCCGTGCTGTATGACTCTATGCTGAAAAATGTAGTTGTCATGTCTACAAAGTGCAAGATGAAACAGTTTTTCCCCCTTATCCCATACTTATAAACCCATTGCTACAATTTGGTTAAAATCTCTCACTAATGCAGGGCAGCATGGTGGCTCAGTGGTTAGCACTGCTGCCTCACAGTACCAGGAACCTGGGTTCGATTCCAGCCTCAGGCAACTGTCTGTGTGGGGGTTGCGTATTCTCGCTATGTGGATGTGCTCTGGTTTCCTCCCACAGTCCAAAGATGTGCAGGTTAGGTCAATTGGCCATGCTAAATTGCCCTGTAGTGTTCAGGGGAGTGGGTCTGGGTGAGATACACTTTGAAGAGTTGGTGTGGACTTGTTGGGTCAAAGGGCCTGTTTCCACACTCTAATGGTGACCTCGTGTGTGTGTGTATATATATATTTCTTGTTTCTGTCACTTTTATCACTAATTTATTGTGCCCATCATCCCTTATTCCTGTATCCTTTAGTAGGATTTTAAATCTGTAAGAGGATGAATGCAGGTGCAATTTTAAGATAAATAGCCTATTTTTCTCTTTAAACTCCCATCTCCAGAGGCCAATAAAAACTATTTAAAATTTCACTTTTAGACAAGTTAGGTGCTGTCAAGGGGATATAATTATGTCCAGGTTGTGTAATCTGGATATCCACTGGCTTTTCAAATACATTTGCCTCGCATTTGATTTTGAGCTTTTGTTCACAATCAGTTTTCTCAACAGGAAAGGTATTTCACTTGTCAGTGTCAGAGCTGATAACAAAGTATACTCCAGTTATATTACAGGGAATCATCACTAATTCGACCAGCATGCTGTCATCCCCAAAGCTGAATTAGGTAGAACTCTTAAATTCCTTGACCTTACTTTGGAGGTCCTTATCTGAAGAATTTAAATAACATTTTAACCAATCAATGTCTAAAACAGCACAATTTAATGAGTCTGTCACTGAAGCATGCAGTACCTAGCTGAAGCTTCCCGTAATTATTACAATTCCTTCTGACTGTTCAATATCATCATCCACCCTTCTGTGTTGGTGTGATATTGACAACCATGTTATTCCATTTCAGACAATTTATTGCACAAGGGTATATCATATCACATCTAAAACATCTAATTATCATACCCCAGTCATTCCTGGGGTTCATTGCTCAGTTATAGTTTCCCACTTTCTGCCCAACATTATAATTGTCAAAGGTATCGCTATTCTCGATCCTTCTAGTTTGGCTTTCCTTTCATATTGATACTTCCATCTTCTGTACTGGAGGGTCTCATATTACCTCTATTGATGAATTCTCCATTCTTTGTATTACTGCTAATGACTCGCTTGAGTCACAAATGATGCTGAGAATGAATCTGTACTCAGGAATTTGTTGAAGGCTCTAAAATCTTTATTTCTGAAAATCCAACTCCAGTTTGACATCTTTGGACAATCCAACAATTTAAAGACAATCCATGTGTTAGGGATCCCCAAGCAGAGCGTTTGGGATCCTGCATGTAGTTTGTTCAGTTCCATTATCACAGAATGACAGAAGTGTTATGGTCCATTACGAGCCCATTGAACCCATCATGTCTGCACTGGTTTGTTAAATGAGCTACCAATCTCCTGCTCTATCTCCATTATTTTTTTCCAGATAAACATCCAATGCCCTCCCTTTTTGATTTTCACAAAAACCTTCTCTGCTTTTGATTGCACTTCAGTCTCATTCTCCTGATGTTTGGGCACCCGGTATGGAGGGGGAAGGGCAGGCCAGGAGATCTCCTCGTGGGTCTGCTCCTGGGTTTGGCCAATCAGACCAGGTCCAGACAGCGGGCGGTGGAGAGGGTCGTTATGGTTGATTGCCTGCCCCTCTTCCACAGTTAGGTTAGAGCCCAGGTGTTTCTGGACAGGGAGCAGATGGTGTCTATCAACTCCCTCGAGCTGTTCAGGGAGAGGCGGGCACCACAGGGAGTGGAGTGTCTTATTTCCCCCGTAACTCTATTTTGATTTAATCCCTGCCCTCCCCTTCACCTTTTGATTACACAACATTGCCCTTTGATGAGAAGGATTTTGCTTGTCACTGGCCACTTGGGTGTTTCCTGTCTTCCTGATGGTGGGAAATGAACAAAGATTTGTACACCTTGTGTCTTTCACTATGTCTCACACCTGCACACACACAACATGGATGCTGGGGAAGATATAAGCACTACCGCAGTTAGGCGCTAGTGTGGGGGTAAAGTTATTTTGGTGATTTAGAAAAAAACGAATATTAACAGGAGATTTAGAATCTCCTCAGTTCATGGACTGACAGCAAGCTGGCTGACCACAGCCTGTGTACTGTGCATAAGTAAATAAAAATAAACATTCAATGCACTCTTCAATATCTCAGTTGAATCTACCTCCATCACACTTGTATGGAGGCACCTCCATCATCACCTCCAGGCCCTCATTATTCACTGAGTGAAAAAGATTTCCCTTACTTAATCCTTGCATTTTTTTTGCAAATCCCTTTAACATTATATATTCTTTTACAGAATATCCATCCCGCTTTCTGATTTCATTAAAATCTGACCACGCCTCCCGCAAATCTAATAGGTCATCTCTCCTGTATCTTTTTTCCATAAATTTTAATAACTTAACTAAACCTTTCTCAGTGTTTAAACCTCAAATTTCTAGCTCTGAGAGTATTTGACACCTGATCCTGCTTCAGGTAAGGAGGCCAGATCTTGCCAGTTTTTACCTTTTGGTAAGGATACCATCCATATCTGTACATCCACTTCTTGTTTTCATTGCTCATAAGGTTCCGTTTCACAGAATATCAGTAGGAAGTCAGATCCCAATGCTGCACTTAGTATCAGCCATTCAGCTCAAACTGAGCTCCAATTACAACTTTTTGAGCTCTATATTTCCAATCTTCATCTTTTAACAACCATCCTCTGATATCAGGTTCAATCTAGATCCGAGCCAAGCACTGAGACAGAAGCCAAAATGTATTCTCTTATGGATCAAGTTTATTAACTACTCAGTCTTACAGCTCCTTCAGTGTTTCAGCTTCTCTGCATGTAAATTATTTTAAATCAACCTGTTCAGAAATATTATGAGATTCAAACCGAGACCTTCTGGACCAGATGTAGAGACTCTATTACTACACCACAAAGCCTTTATCTTCATGCATATATGTGCTTAGGCAATTACTAGCTGCTACCCATTCCTGTGTAACCTTAAATAATGTCTTAACAATGTGATTAACTGGACAGTCACATGAGCATGAGAGAGAAAGATGTATGAGAGAGAGAGAGCGAGTGTGGTTATGGGAACAGCAGTACACTTATGTAGATTTTTACAGCACTGAAACAGGTGATTTAACCCGAGATCCAGCTCAGTATTTATGCTGCACACAACCTACTTCTTTCACTCTATCTGGATACTTAAATACTGACTTCAAGAGGATACAGGAGGTAGAGCTGAGTGTAGTGGCCATCACTGAGGACACATTCCTGGGGAAGCTGTAAGGTCTGAAGGTGGGTAAACTAGCTGGACCAGATGGACTACATGCCAGACCTCTGAAGGAGAGAGCTGAAGAGATTGTAGAGGCATTGGTGGTGATTTTTCAGGAATCAATAGAGTTAAGGAGGTTACCAGAAGATTGGAAATGGTTAATATAACACCCCTGTTTAAGAAGGGAGGGAGGAAGGAGACAGGGAAATTATAGGCCGGTTAGCCTTGAGGTTCACAAGGGGGAGGTGTTAGCAATTCTGGAAAGTATGAAAATAGCTAAGCCCCTGGGCTGGATGGGATTTATCCTGGGATTCTCTGGGAAGCCAGGGAGGAGATTACAGAGCCTTTGGCTTTGATCTTTATGTCGTCATTGTCTCCAGGAATAGTGCCAGAAAACTGAAGGATAGCAAATATCCTCTTGTTCAAGAAGGGGAATAGAGACGACGCTGACAATTATAGACCAGGAAGCCATACTTTGGTTGTGGGTAAAGTGTTGGAAAAAGTTATAAGAGATAGCATTTATAATCATCTAGAGAGGAATAAGTTGATTTGGGATAGTCAGCATGGTTTTGTGAAGAGTAGATCGTGCCTCACAAACCTTATTGAGTTGTTTGAGATGGTGACCAATCAGGTGGATGAGGGTAACGTGGTTGATGTGGTGTGTATGTATTTCAGTAAGGCATTTGATAAGGTTCCCCATGGTAGGCTATTGCATAAAATACAAAGGCATGGAATTGAGAGTGATTTAGCAGTTTGGATCAGACATTGATTCGCTGAAAGAAGGCAGAGGGTGGTTCTTGATGGGAAATGTTCATCCTGGAGTTCAGTTACTAGTGTTGTACTGCAAGGATCTGTTTTGGAACCACTGCTGTATCTTTATAAATGACCTAGATGAGGGTGTAGAAGGATGGGTCAATTTTGAGGATGACACTCAGGTCGGTGGAGTTGTGGTTAGTGCTGAAGGATGTTGTAGGTTACAGAGGGACAGCTGCGCTGAGAGGTGGCAAATGGGCTTTAATGCGGAAAAGTGGGAGGTGATTCACTTTCGAAGGAGTAAAGGATTGCAGAGTACTGGGCTAATGGTAAGATTCTTGGTAGTGTAGATGAGCAGAGAGATCTCTGTGTCCATGTACATAGATCCCTGAAAGTTATCACCCAGATTGATAGTGTTGTTAAGAAGGCATGTGGTGTGTTAGCTTTTATTGGTGGAGGGACTGAGTTTCAGAGCCACGAGTTTCAGGTCATGCTGCAGCTGTACAAAACTCTGGTGCGGCCACACTTGGAGTATTGTGTACAGTTCTGGTCACCGCATTATAGAAAGAATGTGTTAGCTTTGGAAAGGGTTCAGAGAAAATTTACTAGGATGTTGCATGGTATGGAGGGAAGGTCTTATGAGGAAAGGCTGAGGGACTTGAGGCTGTTTTTGTTAGACAGAAGAAGGTTGAGAGGTGACTTGAGACATGTAAGGTACTCAGAGAGTTAGACAGGGTGAACAGTGAAAGTCTTTTTCCTCGGATGGTGATGGCTAGCATGAGGGGACATAGCTTTAAATTGAGGGGTGATAGATATAGGATAGATGTCTGAGGTAGTTTCTTTACTCAGAGAGTAGTAGGGGCATGGAATGCATTGCCTGCAACAATAGTGGACTCATAAATTTTAAGGGCATTTAAATGTTCATTGGATAAAGATATTGATGAAAATGGAATAGTGCAGGATAGATAGGCTTCAGATTGGTTCCACAGGTTGGCGCAATATCGAGGGCCAAAGATCCTATACAGTGCTATAATGTTCTATGTTCCATTAGTCTGACCTTGGTCATTGGTAATACTTTAGAGATAAGGATAAGATTACAGAGTAGTTGGAAGTGGATGGTAAAATAGGGCTAAGTCAGCATAACTTCATCAAGAGAAGGTCATGCCTAACAAATCTGTTATGAATTCTTTGAGGAGGTAAAGAGGAGGTTAGATAAAAGAGAGCCAGTGGATGTGATCGATTTGGATTTCCAAAAGGTCTTTGACATGGTGCCACACAGGAGGCTGCTCAGTAAGATAAGAGACCATGGTGTTAGGGGCAAGGTACTGGTGTGGATAGAGGATTGGCTGACTGACAGAAGGCAGATTTTAAAATGGTATTTTTTTCAGGATGGTAGCCGGTGACTAGTGGAGTTGGGCAGACAACTATTCACATGATACATAAACGATCTGGACAAAGGAACTGAGGGCATTGTTGCTATGTTTTCAGTTGACATGAAGATAGGTTGAGGGACAAGTAGTGTTGAGGAAGCAAGGAGGCTGCAGAAGGTCTTGGACAGGTTGGAAGAGTGGGCAAAGAAGTAGCAGATGGAACACAATGTGGGAGTATGTGCAGATCTGTATTTTGGTTGGAAGAATAGAGGCATAGATTATTTTCTAAATGTGGAATTATTGCTGCAGAATGCTGTGGAGGCCAAGTCATTGAGTTTATTTAAAACAGAGACAGATAGGTTTGTAATTGGTCAGGGGATCAAGGTTTACAGGGAGGAGGCAGGAGAATGGGGTGAAGAAACATATCAGCCATGATCGAATGGTGGAGAAGGCTTGATGGACCAAATGGCCTAATTTTGCTCCTATGTCTTCTGGTCTTACTGCCTTATATTCTTCAATTAACATTTTCCCACCAGTGATTTATTTCTTAGTTACAAAAGCTATAATTAATGATGTTGAGTTTTTGTCTCTCCCCAGTCCAAAAAATACCCTCCACACACCACCCCCCCCATCCCCCATAAAATCCTTTCGTAATTAAAGGCCCATCTTAGAGAACCCCTCAGCCTTGCCTTTTCCAGATTATGGATTAGTGGCGCTGGAAAAGCACGGCAGTTCAGGCGGCATCCGAGGAGCAGTAAAATCGACGTTTCGGGCAAAAGCCCTTCTTCAGGAATGATGGGAGTTAAAAGATGAAGAGGAGTAGTTTGTCTTTCTTTCAACTTGGGAAGACACTGATGAAATAATAATGTCATTGAACTAATAATCTGAAGGAGGATGTTGGTCCAAATCCCAGCAGGACTACTGGTGGAACTAATATGCAATCAACAAAATCTGGCACTGAACGCTACAGTCAGTAACTGCAAAATAAACATTAATTACATTAAAACTCCATCTGGTTCACCAATTACCATTAGGGAAGGAAATCTGCCATCCTTACCCAGTCTGGCCTACATGTGACTCATGACCCTCAGTAATAGAGTTGTCTCTGAAGCTGTCAAGGACAAAGATAGGAGCTATGAGCAGGAATAGGTCATTCAGGCCTCATTTACCATTCAGTAAGGTCTTAGCCGGTCTGGGTTGTGGTCCTCAGCTTCACATTTCTGGATCCTATCTCCGTCTCCAACCTCACCGCCCATAACCCTTGCCAGGTAAAGGTCTCAGCCTCAAAAAAATTCATGATGTGGAGGAGCTGGTGTTGGACTGGGGTGGACAAAGTTAAACACCACACAATGCCAGATTATAGCCCAACAGGTTTATTTGGAAGTACAAGCTTTCAGAGCACTGTCTCACAGCTACCTGCTGAAGGAGCAGTGATCCGCAGGCTAGTGCTTCAGGGATATAACCTGGTGTTGTATGACTTTTAACTCAAAGAAGGTCAACAGGGCATCTTCCACCAATGCTCACAGTGCTCGGGGGAGATAGTCAAATCAGTCTCCAATAGCTGCCATACTTCCAGGAAAATTCCAACACAGAGAAAACCAATTAGGGAATAGTCACCCCCTTAACTCGGATCACTGAGGGGCTTCTGCTCCAATCAGAAGTGGGTTCTCCCTCATGTTTAATGTTGATAGATTCGCTATGGACCAATCATCAGCAAACATGGGAGAGAGACGGCTTGGAGCAGCAGGAAGAGGGGGCATGGCAACAGGCAGTAAGACTGGAGGAAATGCCTGAGGGAGGGCAGGGGGATGGGAAATGGGGCAGCTGGGATGGCTTAGTGCTCCAAAGGGTGGGGGGTTAGAATGGGAAGCAAGGCTGGCATGTCTGGGAGCCAGGAATAGCAACCCCTGGGGACCGGGGTGGGGGACACAGAATGTGAGGAGAGTGACTGCAAAGCTGCAGAGCTACACTGTCAATGGGGCGAGGGACTGCAGAATTGAGATGGGGGCTGGAAGGGGAGAGTGTGGCTGCAGGTGGGACAAAGGGTTGGAGAGGGAGTCAGGGATGCAAAGGGGAGAGAGCTGTTTTAATCCTTTCGTTAAATAAACAGTCAGCTAACTGAGAATCAGGGAGTCTGAGGGAATGATTACTTTGCGCATGACTTGCCAGCTTAAGGTTACAGGAGTTATGGGGCTACTATACCAGGGAAAATGCAATAGATGCTGTTGTGATGAACACTATATCAACTGGATAATTTTGCATATTCTGCTTCATAATGATTTATATTTAAACATTATTACATCCTAAAGGTGTGAATTATGAGAGGTGCAATGACTGTGTGAGAGACAAATGTGAAGCCGTTCAGTTGTGAATTCATCAATTTACAGCAAATTCAGGATGGTTTCTTTGGCGTATAGCAATCTATTTTTTTTTAAAAAAGCATTAACTTCAAATTCACACCTCTTGCCTTGGCAATTAGACATAGGCAACAAAAGCTGGTCCAGCCAATGGCCCCCATATCCCATGAAAGAACAAAGAAATAAACGCAGAGCTCTTGAGCTGATAATATGAGATAGTATTGGATACACTGTGGGAGTGTAGTGTGTGTGGGGAGGAAGGTAATTGACATTCTTGTCAGTAGGGACTAGCGTAGGGGAAGAGGCTTTTGTGGCAACTCTGTGATAGTGTCAACTCTGAGAAAGTGAGGACTGCAGATGCTGGAGGTCAAAGTTGAGAGTGTGATGCTGGAAAAGCACAGATGGTCGGGCAGCATCCGAGGAGCAGGAGAGTGAATGTTTCGGGCAAAAGCCCTTCATCAGGAAATTGCCTGAAACGTTGCTTCTCCTGCTCCTCGGATGCTGCCTGACCTGCTGTGCTTTTCCAGCACCATCCTAATCTTGACGCTGGAAAGGCACAGCCAGTCAGGCGGCATCCGAGGAGCAGGAGAGCGGACGTTTCGAATGTCATTCCTGACGAAGGCTGATGCTCAAAACGTCCGCTCTCCTACTCCTTGGATGCTGCCTGACCTGCTGTGCTTTTCCAGCACCAGAATTTTTGACGGTGGGTAATGTCCCTTCCTCTGGGCCAGGAGATCTAGGTTCAAGACCCATTTACCCAGAGCTGTGTCATAACTGTCTAATCGGTTTGGAATAATGTCTACGAATGATCTGCACCCTGTTGTCAGCTATAAAAACCTCAATCCCAAGTCTATAAATTGCAGAGAGTGGTTGGAGGAAAGGGGAAACTCACTCTCGAAATGGAAATCCAGTCTCCACTTGTACACCCTAGCCACCGGAATGTGTTCATGGGATTAAACTGGAAATACCAGCTGCTTAAACAATATATTCTTTATTCACCACAAATAACCTCCAGGTTACATTAAAATGGTATAACAATGCAAAAACATCAGAAAAATATAGAATAGTCCTTGCTGCCTCTTTAATATACCAATAAGACAATGTACAAGTAACAATACATGAAATACAGGAGATGAAAACACACTATTGTTACATTAAAATAACCACATTCCCCACTCCTTCCTTCCAAACACAGACCATCTCACTCACATCTGCAAATATTGATTTCCCTTACAAGAGTTCAGGATGTTTGTCACTTCTCACTATTTTTCACGTATCTCTCAATAATCTTCATTAATAATCCCGTACCCTAGGGGAGGAAAGATAATACAAACATGTCACATACAGTTTACAATCTCCATCTGGAGCTAAGTATATAAAGCTCAGACAGAACACTGTGTTATTTGTCACGGATAATCCTCTCCTTGTTACAAAACCGATCGATATCCTTGTACAAATTCATCAGGTTTAGCAACTTTCAGATGCGATTTCCTCCAGGTCTTTCATAAAGTGTGAATGATGCTAAGTGCTTTGAATAGACCAATGCCCTGACTGGCAATTACTTTGTTGAACATCTTACAGTCAGCTCTGTGGCCAATTACTAATCTCATGTACTTTGGTGACAGTATCCAGATAAGGTGGGTACAGATTATCCAGAATGCAATGATTTCTTCATACTTAGGGGAGACATCAGTCAAGACTAATTAGACTGGGTCAGCCACTGAGATATCTGAAGGGGCTGAATGGACTGGGATGGCCTGAAGGGACTGAATGGTCATTGGGATAGTCTGAAGGGGCTGAATAGCATGGGTTAGTCACTGGTATAGCTTGAAGGGGCTGAATGGCTGGGTTAGTCACAGTGATAGCCTGAAGGGGATGAATGGCCTGGGTCAGTCACTGGGATAGTGTGAGCGAGCTGAATAGGCTGGGTTAATCATTGGGATAGTCTGAAGGGGCTGAATAGCCTGAGTCAGCTACTGGGGTAGTCTGAATGGGCTGAATGGCCTGGGTCAGTTACTGGGATAGTCTGAAAATGCTGAATGGCCTGGGCAAGTCTCTGGGATAGTCTGAGCAGGCTGAATGGCCTGGGTCAGACCCTGGGATAGTCTGAAGGGGCTGGATCTGGCAGGTGTGGAGATAGGAGCCAAGACACTGACTCGGGGTTGATGGTGTGGGTGTGAATTTATTAGGCAGGCTGCCTTGACCAATGACCCAGAGAAACTGGAAGCTGTCGGTTTTGGAAATAAAAAGCAGACACAGGAACTGGAGAAGAGGTGCTCCAGGCTCTGGGTACCAGCTCTCTCAGTTTCTCTGGGTTTAAATAACCCCCCTCCCCCACACCGCCTGTTTCCTACCTCAGTGACAGTGTTGGGGATGAGCTGGCTTCCTCCTTGTTCTTGGGGCAGGCCGCTGTCCAGCATCTTCAAGATGAGCAGATTCTGCAAATCCCTGGCAACATCAGAGGGCTCCAGGGAGAGTCTCGCCGGAGAGGCATTGTATCCCTCTGGGTAGTCAAAAAGGCTTTTCTTGCCCATAAAGTGTCCTAAAAACGTAGCAAGAAATAAATGTAACGTGTACAGCTGTGGTGGCCACTGTAGACAAGATGTAACCTCGCCCCTCATCACTCCACACCACCAGACTGAACCTGCCTTCAGAGAACAGGTCGCCAGTATTTCCCCCCGCCATTTCTCCTACCCTCCTGCAATTTTTTCCACATCTTTATCAGATCCCTCTGTCTTTGGCCGTGCAAGCCTAGCTGCTTTTATTTGGTGGGGGGTGGGGAGGAGGAGGACAGGTGAAGCTATCAGAATACAACACCCTCTCCCATTCACTGTGAGAATGGAGACTCCTTGCACTAAATAGGTAATAATGAAAACCCCAGACCCAGAGAAAAGTCACCGGCTGAATTAAAATCCAAAACTTGTTTTCCAACTAATTTGAGTTTTAGAAACAAAGACAGAAGTTGCTGGGAAAGCACAGCAGGTCTGGCAGCATCTGTGGAGAGAAATCAGAGGTGATGTTTCGGGTTTGGTGACCTTACCTCAGAACTGCTGGCAGTCAGGAAAATGTTGGATTTTATGCAGAAGATAACGTGTCTGTTCAACTGTTCTACTCTCTCTTTGGGCTCTATCACCACCCATCGTTTACCCCTTACCTCCCCTCCCCCCTATCTCCAGAAATCCTGCCAGAGCTACTGAGCTTTTCCAGCAATTTCTGTTTTTGTTTCTGACTTACAGCATCCACAGTTCTTTCAGTTTTTATTCTTTTAGTTTGAGTTTCAATTGAAATGAACGTTTCTACATTTACAAAATCCCTGAGGACCACCCTGACCTCAGATTTGGTCCCATTCCAGTTACATACACTCCTTTCCCCCAATTTCAAGCCTCACTCCCAGTTCTAGGCAGGATTTGTCCTTTGGGTCTCCTGTCAGTATCCCCGTTCTCTGAAGCCTGTCTCAAATGGGCACAGCTGAGGAAGGAGCCCTTCTGAAGTCGTCACTAGGTCAGTGTGGTGGAATTCCCTCCCTAACAGTGCACGGAACTCAAGAAGGCAGTTCATCACCATCACCTTCTCCAGGGCAACTAGGGATGGACAATAAATGCTGACCCAGTCGGCGATGCCCACATCTCAGGAATTAATAAAAAGGTCTGAGACCAGGACACAGTGAGAGCACATACAGACAGACAGACAGACAGACACACACACACACACACACACAGAGAAAAAACACTCATACAAACAGACACACAAACACAGAAACCCATGCACAGAAACACCGAGATACTCAGGCAGACAGCAATGCAGTCACAAAGACAAAGCACAGATAGACATAGACAGAAAGCATGGGCACGAACACAAACAGACTCACTGACAGGAACCACAGGTACTAACACAGACACATACACACAGGAACCATGGGCACTAAGAGATGAACTTACACACAGACAGGAACCACAGACACACACAAACATAAATACACAGATACATACAGAGAGAAACCACACAGACAGACACATATATACACACACCCACAGGAAAACCAGACAGATACATAGATATATACACTTAGATAAACCACAGACACACAGAAACCACGGAGAGACACAGATATATACACACACACACACACACACAGATATGACACACTTAGACATATACACAAAGATAAACACACAGGTACACACAGAGAGAAACCACATAGTCAGACACATACATAGACACAGAGAGTAACATAGACCCACTCAGAACATACAGACACAGAACATAAAGGTCTGCCAGCTTCCTACCTGTCGCCCACAGAGAGAAACCACATAGTCAGACACATACATAGACACAGAGAGTAACATAGACCCACTCAGAACATACAGACACAGAACATAAAAGTCTGCCAGCTTCCTACCTGTCGCCCACAGAGAGAAACCACAGTCAGACACATACATAGACACAGAGAGTAACATAGACCCACTCAGAACATACAGACACAGAACATAAAGGTCTGCCAGCTTCTTACCTGTCGCCCACAGATTCCCCCTGGGGTTGACTTTGATTTTGGAAACTTTGTTCCTGAGTTCGGTGAGGTCCAGGCTGACTGAGGCGGTGACAGACAACCAAGAGAACACGACCAGGTACAGCAGCAGACTGAGGTGCCCCATACTGTGGACAGAGGGTGTAGCCATGGGGAGGGAGAGCGCCGGTCCTGTTCCTCTGCCTCTGTGTGTCTGTGTGTGTGGGGTGGTGTGTGTGGGGTGGTATGTGGGTGCCTTGTCTGTGTCTCTCCCGGGTACTCCAGCCTCTGACTGGTCGCTTCATGGCCCGGGAGCTGGGTTTTATACCCTGGGGCAGCTGACGGCGGCGGTGGGCGGTGCTGAGGGGGGCAGGGGCGGGGGAAATGAGTTGAACGGGGGGGAAGGGGAGGGGGAAGAGGGGAACACATTGACAGAAAGCCACAGACAGAGAGAGAGAATCAGAGAGAGAGAGAGAGAGTGAAAGGAGCAAAGTGAGGATCGAGGAGAGAGGGTAACTGGGGGATTGAAATACCCCGGAGTAGCTCAGCCCTCTCCCCCCAAAACAGAGTGAACTCCAGCTCCTAGAACCTGCCTGGGTTAGAGCCCGTTCCTAAACACTGGTGTAACCTGGTCGTGAATGGGCCAAATGTGCCGCTATGTCGCTGCAATGGACTTCCCCCTGGGCTGGGGGGGATGAGATAAAGGCTGGGATTCAAGGTGTAATGTGGGGAGCGAGCCGGGGAGTTCTTCCTCCGGGCTAGCAGGGAGACGCGGGCCGAATAGCTCCATTCTGTGCTTGGAGCTGCCTGGAGCAAAGAAAAATAACAGATTGATTCAAACCATTTCAGTGAGGCGCCTGTCTCTCCTAAAGGAAGAACCCCCATTAATGGGCATTTCTATTTTTTCCCTGAACAGTATGTAAATAGATAGTGACATATTAGCAGACAACTCTCTCTCTCTCTCTCGAGTGAATTACATCCAGAACAAAGACTCTGTAAAACAAGAAACTCAACAGAATCCCCAAGCCTTTCCTTTTCTCAGCCAGCTACTATTCCCATGAAGTCCTTGCTGGTTAATTCTTACCGTTCAATTTCGAGATCTCTTACTAAACTCAGCTCCCCCCAAAACTCTGCTTCCACATTCTCATCATCCCTGTACACAGCCCACTCAGCTCCCGCTCCAACACATTTTGCAAATTAAATTGGTATTATTTTCTGGTGCTAGGGATCTGAGATCTGGGGATTTATTATCGAAATATAATAATAGTTAAAATTATGTGGAAAGGAATAGCTAAAAGTATTTTAAAAGTCTTACAGTGTTGTTATTCATATCGGTTAGAATTGGACTCAACTGTTCTGGAGAATAATCCAAAACATTAACCCTATTGCTCTCTCCACAGATGCTGCTAGACCTGATTTCCGATTTCCAGCATCCTCTGTATTTTGTTTTTAAAAAGCCAAGTAACGGATTCTGTCCTTTGGCCGTTTAATGCTCTCATTTCATCCTCTCCCTTTTCAGTAATCCTAAACATTTTCTAACTGTTCCTTTGAAATGTAAAGACAAATTTGTATTCAGACCCCAAAACACGAGTAATTAGCTACTTTAGTATTGCTGAGAAACAACAAATTTTGTTGAAGCTTTTCATCAGTACAAGAAATACCAAGTTAAGGGGAAACATTTATTTTTTTTATATAATTAACCCCCACACTACCGCCTAACTGCGGTAGTGCTTATTTTTCCCCAGCACCCATGGTGTGTGTGTGTTTGCAGGTGTGAGACACAGTGAGAGACACAGGAAACATTTATTTATTTTTTCTTTTTTTCTTCTTAATGATGCACTCCACTCCCTGCGGTGCCCACCTCTCCCTGAACAACTCCAGGGTGTTGGTGGACACCGCGTGCTCCTTCTCCAAGGACACTCAGGCCTAACGTAACCGCGGAAAGAGACACCATGTTATTTATTTTTTCTTTTTTTATTTTTTTCTTTTTTATTCTACTTTTTCTTTTTTTTTCTTATTAACCCCCACACTACCGCCTAACTGCGGTAGTGCTTATTTTTCCCCAGCACCCATGGTGTGTGTGTGTTTGCAGGTGTGAGACACAGTGAGAGACACGGGAAACATTTATACTGCATCAGAGTAGAGCACTGATTGGTTACAATTGCACTGATTGCTGAAGGCATCGTCATTGAGAATGCACCAACTCATGATAATTGACAGTTAACTGCCAGTATTTGTTTAAACTTTTTCTCTGTGGTAAGTCACTTCAATCATCCCAAGGCTGACTCAGTTGGCTTTGGAATTAGTTTGGAATTTGGGTTCAAATGCTGTTCTAAGGGGCTCGAGCACAAAAATGGAGGCTGTCTCTCCACTTGACTATAGAGAGAGTGCCACACTGTCTCCTGGGTGAGACTTTAATTGGAATTTGTCTAACTGAACCTGGCTGGACTAGCTTCAGAGAATGAGCTGCTGTAACTATATCAAAGACACTACTCTGAAGAAAAGCCAGTAAATTCTCCTTGGGGACTTGGCTGATACTTATCCCTCAATCAGAAGGAAACAGATTACCTGGTCATTATTGCATTTCTTGCATTACAAACAGTAACAACACTTCAAAAGTTTCTCTTTGACTGTAAAGTGTTTTGATATCTAGTAATTTTGACGGGGCTGTATAATTGCAAGTCTTTTATTCATACGGTGGCACTGACTAGGCCTAGCATTTATTATCCATTCCTAGTTGCCTTTGAGAAGGTAGTGGTGAGCTGCCTTCTTGAACTGTTGCAGTCCTTGGAATGAAGAAACACCCTCAGTGTTGACTTCCAGGGTTTTGACCCAGTGATAGCGAAAGAACTGTGATATATTTCCAAATCAGGATGGTAAGTGGCTCAGAGGTGATCTTGTAGGTAGTGCTGTTCCCATGTATCAGCTACCTGGTCATAATACCAGAGGTTTGGAGGGTGCTGTCTGAGGATCTTTGGGGAATTTCTGCAGTGCATGTTGTAGATTGTACACACTGCTGCTGCTGCTGAGCATGGTGGTGGAGGGAGTGGATGCAGTGCCAATCAAGTGGGCTGCTTTGTCCTGGGTGGTGTTGATCTTACACCCATTCAGGCAAGTAAGGAGTATTCCATCACATTCCTGACTTATGCCTTGTAGATGGTGAAAAGGCTTTGGGGGAAATCAGGAGATGAGTTACTTACAGCAGTATTCCTAGCCTCTGATTGCTCTTGTAGATACAGTTTTGGTATGGCTGCAGTTAGTATGCAGAGAATAATCGCCTATTTAGCAGGGAACACAAATCCTAGCATCTAACCGGTCTGTATGCAAAACGATTTACATCAGGAAGTTTGACAGGTCAAAGCAGGTCAGCGCTATTGGTCTGAGTACTGGTCTTTCATTGTGACTTACGAAATATTCCTGGCCCACATTTATAATAGCTGAAAATGTGTTGCTGGTTAAAGCACAGCAGGTTAGGCAGCATCCAAGGAACAGGAAATTCGACGTTTCGGGCCAGAGCCCTTCAGCCAAAGGCTTGCTTGGTGGTCTGGTTTGTGCTTACGTTAACGGCAGCTGTGATTTGAGAATCAAAGGCTTTGAGGTTTAATTCTGAATCAGTGACAACTTATTAAACTGATCTCCTTAGTTCAGGACCCACCCAGTATAGGGCTTTTGTAATGCAGTGGTAGTGTTCCTACCTCAGAGTCAAAAGACCAGAGTTCAAGTCTCAGAGATGTGCAATAACATCTCTGATCAGGTTATTTAGGTAAATATCAACAACATTTGACTGGATATCAGATCCTTCTAAAAAGTGCCAACCAAAGCCCATCTGTCCTAGCCGGGATTTTAATGGGATTGTGTGTGTGTGTCTGGTGATGAATGCTAACACTCCACCACTGGGTTCCTATGAGAGAGTCGTTGCAGATTTAATCCACTTGCCTAGAGCTGAGAGATTGCAGATCATAACAGAAATGAAATACTCATAGTTCCAGCCAGTAACGTGCCACTTAGTACCAGCTTTGATCACAGGGTTATAGGGAGAGATGATGTGTTTTTAAAACAAAACAAAAAGATGCCCAGAAAGTGGGCAGATAGCCATTGAAAGACGAACAGGAAGGAGACGATCAAGGCAACAGTTAAAGTAAGGACAGCATCACTTTTCTCGTCTGGTATTTGTTGAGGAGTTCGATGCTGCTTGGCTGACTGGAAGCTGTTAACAGCGTTTATGGTGTGAAGAGAATAGCACAGACTGAGGAACCTCTCATCACACCCTGGGATATCAGTGAAAGACCCACATTAAGTTCTCAGCTTGATAGTGCCCCTTCCTCAGGGACAGGAGGTCCCATGGAGTCCTCACAGATTGATTTAAAAGGATCCCGTAGTTTGCCAACAGGATTGAAGCTTGTCAAGGCCTCACAGACAGCTCTCTGCTCTTCCTGAGCAATCTTTAAGGACATCTTTCTGTCTTAAATATTTCCTTGTGGGAAATTAACATTGCATTTAACATTCACACTGAGCCTTCAGTGTCAGCTTTGAAGGTGGGAGTGATTTCTTTAAGGGATAATCCCATGGGCAGAGAAACAGTGACTATGTGGGGAAAGACAGGGGAAACACGAGTCTGGGATGATGGTTGACACTAGTATTCTCCAGGAGCTGTTATCAGGAACACTGCTCTCTCTCACTACATTTATGATCTTGTCTTGCATGTATTTCTCTCCATCAGCTCTCTACCCAGAGGTAGACTTGACAACAGCACCACAGGGTAAAAGTGCCACATTCTTACCAGACCACAGGGCTGCTCACTCATTACAGAGAGAGAGATGATTGGTGGTGTTTTAACCTGAGGATCACCATACCTCAGGTGAGGAGAGAGGTTGAGGAGTTGACCTTCCTGGTTACCTCAGCTAGTGCAACAATTGAACCCATGCCATTGATATCACAAACCAGCCATCAAGCCAACTGCATGTAGGCAGGTCCAGAATTCACCTTAGCCGAAACAAGGAATCAAACCCTGTGCTGTTGGTACTAACCTGATCCAGCCGATCAAGCCTACAATTCCCCCAGGTTGCTGTGGCAGTAATGTTTCAGCCTGGTGCCGTGGACAGTCATGGTAGAGGCTTCAGTTTCTTTTCATCCTGTGATTACCTGATCAAAATCCTCTCTCACTTTTACCACCTGCATTGGTGCATGGTGGGATGATTTAACAAGTCAATCCTCAACTTCTCTGGCCAAGGAAGATGTGTTCGTACCATGGCCACCAGGGAGTCAACCTCAGAGCTTCTGTCTCAAAGGAAGGAAACCTGCACACTGCGCCAGGTTCCAAATCAGTCCTTATGAAAACAAGTTGAAGGCTCCACCATCACTACACATAGCTCAAATCTTTCAGCATATTGTCATAGCAATTCAAACTTGGAGTGACACAGCACCACTGCCACAATTGACAGATATTTTATGCATTTAGTTCTTTTCACATCCTTGGAAATGCACAGACCATTTTATAGCCAAATTCATTCTCTTGAAGTGTGGTTGGTTTTGTTCTTAGTGTTACCAATTTGTGCATAGAAGGCTCCAATAAATATTGTTATGTTGATTGAGGAATGATTCTGTTTTTCTTAGAGATAATCCCATGGGATGGTTTACAACCACATTTGTGGAGCAGGACTTACTGCAACACATTGAAACCCTCCACTTACCTTTGATACCACAGTCAGTACTACTCTCAATTCATTTGGTCTTTTCCTTTGTCTTTAATTTTTGGCCTAATAGATTTCTCATTCTTAAAGTTTATAGCACAGAGAAGGACTACGGAATAGCATAATGTCCAAATGATCCTCTATTCTGATCTCTGCTCAGCCACTTCCTCTACCTCAACTAGGGCTTTTGCTTTTTCAAATGCAGGCTGTCCTCTTGCTTCTTTCCCATGAGAGAATACTGACACAGTGAGTGTTATTTTCTTCATTTCGAGTGTGTGGTGCTGGAAAAACACAGCCGGTCAGGCAGCATCAGAGGAGCAGGAGAATCGTTCTTTCGGGCAGATTCCTGATGAAGGGCTTCTGCCCAAAACGTCGACTCTCCTGCTCCTCGGATGCTGCCTGACATGCTGTGCTTTTCCAGCACCACACCCTCGACTCTGATCTCCAGCATCTGCTGTCCCCACCTTCTTCTATTTATTTCCCTTGTGCCTCTTCACAAAATTGCAACAAAGTGCAAAGGTCCCAAATTCCACAGATGCTTTCAAAGCTGACCACAATTGAGAGCAAGGAGTGTGGAGTAGTGTTCAACCTACTGCAGAGCAAAATGGGTAATAGGAAATGGAAACTAGTGGCTGCATGGTTTTTATTTTATCAAAGTGCTGCAAGTACGCAGAAGATCAAGCAGAGAGAAATAATTATTGTTTCAGAACAATAACCTTTCTTAGATGCCACCTATTTGAGTTTTACTTTAATTTCCAGCATTGACAGAATTTAGGTTTTGTATTACTGTGCAAATTTGCACAGTTAATTGAACAAAACATTAGGTTAACAAAGATCAGTACTGTACCAAAGTGAGAGCCGCATATGTGACACCTGCTCACAAATCCAAGCAATTGCCAAATACATACTAGCTCATAAGAGGCTTCTGAGGTTAAAATCTTCCACTTTCAAGTATCCACAATTGCTATTTTATGACAAGTATAATAAATATCTTGTTTCCAAGTCGTGGCCCAATCCCTCAGATCCCTATATTTCTGAACTAGTTTGGTTTCTAAAATCTTGTAAAGATTGCTTTTAAGTGCAATCTGTACATTTTAACTGCTCACATTTTACAGAAAAAAGTATTAAGTTATCTGTCGGATGCTTATCAAATAGAGTGCTCATCACTACATGGCTACAAATAGGTACAAGCCCTGAATTTATTGCCAGTCTCTGATAGGATCGGTTATTTCATTGCATTTTACATGACTCACCAACTCCCTTGAAATAAATCATTACCTTTTCTTCAATTCACCTTGTACATTTCAAGGCAGCGTATATTCCTCATGGAGCCATCTCCTTCCTCAACCATCAGATCAAACAGCCAAAAGAGACAAGCACATTGTCAAAAGGTTACATTTACCACGCCTTAAAAAGATCAAATTACTTTGACTTTTGTTTTCAATAGGTTTCAGTTCCATGTCAAAAGCAAGACAGCGCTCACCTCCAGCTGAAAATTGTTCACTCCCTCCCTACAGATGGCTAACCTAATACTAAAAGTGCTTCAAATATCAGAATCAGAATTGACATTTCAGGGAGTCAGCCTGATCCTACTTTAGCTTGGTGAGATAAAGGCAGTTTCAAAGGGTTTCAATTACATACAAGTCCATTTCAATTTAAAATGATGGGACCTGATCAGTTGTACCTTACAACTCTGTGGGAAGTTAGGGAAGTGATGGCTGGGCCTCTTGCTGAGACATTTGCATCATCGATAACCACAGGGGAGGTGCCGGAAGACTGGAAGTTGACTAACGTGGTGCCACTATCTCAAAGGTGGTAAGAAAAAGCCAGGGAACTACAGACTGGTGAGCATGACATCAGTGTTGGGCACATTGTTGGAGGGGATCCTGAGGGACAGGATTTACATGGATTTGGAAAGGCAAAGGCTGATTAGGGATGGTCAACATGGCTTTGTGCATGGTAAATAGTGTCTCACTAAACTTGGTTGAGTTTTTTGAAGTAATGAAGAGGATTGATGAAGTGGTGGACGTGATCGAGATGGACTTCATTAAAGCATTCGACAAGGTTCCACATGGTTAGAAAGGTTTGATCATATGGAATATAGGGAGAATTAACCATTTGGAATCAGAACTGGCTTGAAGGTAGGATACAGAAAGTGATGGTGAAGGGCAGGATTTATACACTTAATGGCCTGGGACATAGAGGCCTGGGACCAGCGGTGTGCCAGAAGGATCAGTGCTAGATCCACTGCTTTTCATCATTAACATAAATGATTTGGATGTGAACCTCAGAGGTTCTGGATGAAGGGACTGGGGGCATTCTAGCGAAGTTTGCCGATGATACGAAGTTAGGTGGACAGGCAGGTAGTACTGAGGGAGTGGGGAGGCTGCAGAAGGATCTAGACAGTTTGGGAGAGTGGTCCAGGAAATGGCTGATGGAATTCAATGTGAGCAAATGCGAGGTCTTGCACTTTGGAAAAAAGAATAAAAGCATAGACAACTTTCTAAACGGTGAGAAAATTCATAAAGCCAAAGTTCAAAGGGATCTGGGAGTGCTAGTCGAGGATTCTCTAAAGGTAAACATGCAGGTTGAGTCCGTGATTAAGAAAGCGAATGCAATGTTGTCACTTATCTCAAGAGGGTTGGAATATAAAAGCACCGTTGTGCTACTGAGACTTTATAAAGCTCTGGTTAGGCCCCATTTGGAGTTTTGGTCCCCACACCTCAGGAAGGACATACTGGCACTTGAACGTGTCCAGCGGAGATTCACACGGATGATCCCTGGAATGGTTGGTCTACCATACGAGGAACGGCTAAGGATGCTGGGATTGTATTCATTGGAGTTTAGAAGATTAAGGGGAGACTTAATAGAAACTTACAAGATAATACATGGCTTGGAAAGGGTGGACGCTAGGAAAGTTTTTCCGTTAGGCGAGGAGACTAGGACCCGTGGACACAGCCTTAAAATTAGAGGGGGTCAATTCAGAACAGAAATGCGGAGACATTTCTTCAGCCAGAGTGTGGTGGACCTGTGGAATTCATTGCCGCAGAATGCAGTGGAGGCCGGGACGCTAAATGTCTTCAAGGCAGAGATTGATAGATTCTTGATGTCTCAAGGAATTAAGGGCTACAGGGAGAATGCGGGTAAGTGGAGTTGAAATGCCCATCAGCCATGATTGAATGGCGGAGTGGACTCGATGGGCCGAATGGCTTTACTTCCACTCCTATGTCTTATGGTATGATTAGTACATTTGCAGATGACACCAATTTAGATAAATGAGGTGCTGCCTTTTGGTCAGACAAATCAGGGCAGGACTTATACACTTAATGGTAAGGTTCTGGAGAGTATTGCTGAACAAAGAGTTTATAGTTCCTTGAAAGTGGAGTTGCAGGCAGACAGCAGAGTGAAGGCGGTATTTGGTGTGCTTGCTTTTATTGGTCAGTGCATTGAGTATAGGAGTTGGAAGATCATGTTGCGGCTGTACAGGATATCGATTAGATCACTTTTGGAATACTGCAATTAATTCTGGTCTCTCTACTATAGAAAGGATGCTGTGGAACTTGAAAGGTTTCAGAAAAGATTTACAAGGATGTTGCCAGGATTAGAGAGCTTGAGCTATACGGAGAGGCTGAATAGGCTGGGGCTATTTTCCTTTGAGTTGTGACTTTACAAAATAATGAGGGGCATGGATAGGGTGAATGGACAAGGTCCTTTCCCAGGATAGGGGAATTCATAACAGGAGGGTATAGGTTTAAGGTCAAAGGGGAAAGATTTAAAAAGGACCTAAGGGACGTTTTCATGCAGAGGGTAGTGTGTGAATGGAATGAGCTGCCCGAAGAAGTGGTGGAGGCTGCTACAATTACAATGTTTAAAAGGAATCTGGGTGGGTATATGAATAGCAAGGATACAGGCCAAGTACTGGGACTAGATTAATTTAGGATATCTAGTTGGCATCGACAAGTTGGACTAAAGGGTCAATTTCCGTGCTGTACATCTCTATGACTATGGCTCTATAAACACGCAAAAGAGACAGTTTCTTTAGTAGATTTGCTGTATTTTAAAAAATGCACACCAAATGAAGCAAAACATAAATAAACCCAGTTTTTAGACTTACTGAATGCTTTAATCCTGTATAAGACCTAGGAGCAGAATTAGGCCATTCAGTCCATTAAGTCTGTTCCAGCATTCAATCGTGGCTGATGTTTTCTAATCCTGTTCTCCTACCTTCACCCCTTACTAATCAAGAACTATCTCCATTTTACATCAGCAATGAATTCCACAGATTAACCACCCCCCAACTGAAGAAATTTCTCCTCATCTCAGTCCTAAAAGGGTCATCCATTCATTTGGAGGCTGTGCCCTCAGGGCCTAGTCTCTGCTACTAGTGGAAACATCTCCATGTTTACTCTATTCAGACTTCTCAGTAATCTGTAAGGGATCAGTCAAAGAAAACCCTCTCGAGCCCCCCTTCAAAGCCAGCACACCCTTCCCTAAAAATGGGGTCCAAAGCTGTTCATAATATCCCAAATGTGGACTGACCAGAGCCTTATACAGCCCAGGCAGTACATACCTGTTCTTGTATTCTAGCTCTCTTGAAATGAATATTGGCATTGTATCTGCCTTCCTAACTGCCAAATTGAACCTGCGTGTTAACTCTCACAGAAACCCGAACAGGAATCCCAAGTCCCTTTGTGCTTCAGATTTCTGAAACCTTTCCCCCTTTTCAAAAAGTCTATGCCTCTATTCTTCCTACAAAGTGCTCAAGCTCACAATTTCCAACACTATACCCCATCTGGAACTTTTGTCTACTCAACTAACCTGCCCACATCTTTCCCATGGAGAAAGTGAGGACTGCAGATGCTGGAGATCAGAGCTGAAAATGTGTTGCTGGAAAAGCGCAGCAGGTCAGGCAGCATCCAAGGAGCAGGAGAATCGACGTTTGGGCATGAGCCCTTCTTCAGGAATGAGGAAAGTGTGTCCAACAGGCTAAGATAAAAGATAGGGAGGAGGGACTTGGGGGAGGAGTGTTTGAAATGCGATAGGTGGAAGGAGGTCAAGGTGATAGGCCAGAGTGGGGGTGGGGGTGGAGAGGTCAGGAAAAAATTGCAGGTTAGGAAGGTGGTACTGAGTTCGAGGGATTTGACTGAGACAAGGTGGGGAGAGGGGAAAATGAGGAAACTGGAGAAATCTGAGTTCATTTCTTGTGGTTGGAGGGTTCCTAGGCGGATGATGAGGCGCTCTTCCTCCAGCCGTCATGTTGCTCTGGTCTGGCGATGGAGGAATCCAAGGACCTGCATGTCCTTGGTGGAGTGGGAGTGGGAGTTGAATTGTTGGGCCACGGGGTGGTTGGGTTGGTTGATCCAAGTGTCCCAAAGGTGTTTTCTGAAATGTTCCGCAAGTAGGCGGCCTGTCTCCCCAATATAGAGGAGGCCACATTGGGTGCAGCGGATGCAATAGATGATGTGTGTGGAGGTACAGGTGAATTTATGGTGCATATGGAAGGATCCCTAGGGGCCTTGGAGGAAGGTGAGGGGGGAGGTGTGGGCACAAGTTTTGCGTTTCTTGCGGTTGCAGGGGAAGGTGCCGGGAGTGGAGGTTGGGTTGGTGGGGGGTGTGGACCTGACGAGGGAGTCAAGGAGAGAGTGTCTTTTCGGAATGCTGATAGGGGAGGGGAGGGAAATATATCTTTGGTGGTGGGGTCCGTTTGGAGGTAGCGGAAATGACAACGGATGATACGATGTATATAGACGTTGGTGGGGTGGTAGGTGAGGACCAGTGGGGTTCTGTCCTGGTGGCGGTTGGAGGGGCAGGGCTCAATGCCAGAGGAGTGGGAAGTGGAGGAGATGCGGTGGAGGGCATCGTTGATCACGTGTGGGGGGATATTGCGGTCTTTGAAGAAAGAGGCCATCCCATATTCCCAATTCCTTCATCGCCGCTGCATCTGCTCCCAGGAGAACCAGTTCCAAGACTGTACAACCCAGATGGCCACCTTCTTTAAAGACTGCAATTTCCCCCAGACGTGATCGACGATGCCCTCCACTGCACCTCCTCCACTTCCTGCTCCTCCGCCCTTGAGCCCCGCCCCTCCAATCGTCACCAGGACAGAACCCCACTGCTCCTCACCTACCACCCCACCAACCTCCATATACATCGTATCATCCGTCGTCATTTCTGCCACCTCCAAACAGACCCCACCACCAGGGATATATTTCCCTCCCCTCCCCTATCAGCGTTCCGAAAAGACCACTCCCTCCGTGACTCCCTCGTCAGGTCCACACCCCACCCCCCACCAACCCAACCTCCACTCCCGGCACCTTCCCCTGCAACAGCAAGAAACGCAAAACTTGCGCCCACAACTGCCCCCTTACTTCCCTCCAAGGCCACAAGGGATCCTTCCCTATCCACTACAAATTCACCTGTACCTCCACACACATCAGTTACTGCATCCACTGCACCCAATGTGGCCTCCTCTATGTTGCGTAACATTTCACAGAACACCTCTGGGACACCTGGACCAACCAAATCATAGCTCAACACTTCAACTCCCCCTCCCACTCCACCAATGCATGTCCTTGGACTCGTCCATCACCAGACCATAGCAACACGACGGCTGGAGGAAGAGCGCCTCATCTTCCGCCTAGGAACCCTCCAACCACAAGGGATGAACTCAGATTTCTCCAGTTTCCTCATTTCCCCTCCCCCCACCTTGTCTCAGTCAAATCCCTCGAACTCAGCACCGCCTTCCTAACCTGCAATCTTCTTCCTGACCTCTCCGCGCCCACCCCCAGTCCGGCCTATCACCCTCACCTTGACCTCCTTCCACCTATCGCATTTCAAACACCCCTCCCCCAAGTCCCTCCTCCCTACCTTTCATCTTAGCCTATTGGACACATTTTCATCATTCCTGAAGGGCTCATGCCCGAAACGTCAATTCTCCTGCTCTTTGGATGCTGCCTGACCTGCTGCGCTTTTCCAGCAACACATTTTCAACACATCTTTCCCATATCAACACTACCAGTCCTCCTACCTTTGCGCAATGTGCAAACTTAACAACAATGCCACATTTCTTCATCCAGATTGTTAATGTGAATAGCTATGGCATAAAACTGATGCATGTGGAGCTCCAGTCACAGGCTGCCATCCTGAGAAAAGATCCACCTAATCCCACTCTCTACCTTCTGCCAGCCAATCCTCTATCTCCACCAGTACACTGCTGCTAAAATCAAGGAAACTTACCTTAATTAGCAACCTTCTGTGCAGCAATTTTTTGAAAGCCTTATGGAAATCCAAATAGACCACATCCACTGGCTCTCCTTTGTCTGACATGCTCATTACCTCCTCAGAGTTCCAACAGATTTGTCAGGTATGATTTGCCTTGACAATAGTGCTGACTCAGCCCTATTTAACCATGCAGTTCTAAGTACTCTCTAATTCCATTTTAGGTCAGGCTAACTGGCCTATAATTTCCCATATCTGCCTCCCTCCATTCTTAAATACAGGGGTGCTATATTTACCAATTGTCTAGGACTCTCCCAGAACGCCAGCAATTCCTGAGGAATGCCTGCACAATCTCCTCAGCTATCCCCTTCAGAACTCTGGGTGCAGTCCATCTGGTCCAGGCAATTGATCCACCTTCAGATCTTTCAGCTTCCTCAGCACCTTCTCCTTAGTGGTAGCTACTATGCTCATCTCTGCCTGAATATCTTGAATAGTGGTCAAATTTCCCATTCTGCAAGCTAATTCATGTTAGCAATATTATATTCCTATAAAAGGATGAACTTATTGGGGAGGCGATGGCTTAACATATTATTGCTGGACTATTAATCATGAGACCCTGAAAACATTCTGGGGATGTGGTCAGAATCCTGCCACAGCAGATGGTGGGATCTGAATTCAATTTTAAAAATCTGGAATTAGGAGTCTAATGTTAACCACACAAAAAAAGTCAATTGTCAGAAAAATCCATCTCGTACACTAATGTGCTTTAGGAAAGGAAACTGCCTAGAGGGTAGTCAAGAGTAAACCACATTGCTGTGGGTCTGACCTACATGAGACTCCAGACCCACAGAATGTGGTTGACTTTTGACTACCCTCTGGGCAATTAGGGATGGGCAATAAATGCTGGTCGAGCCAGTGATATTCACATCCCAGCGCCACATTTTTAAGTTTAAAAAAAAAGGTTTTGCAGCACTGTGGTACTGTCCCTACCTCAAGGTTCAAGCCCCAGAGGTGTGTCACATGTCAAAACAGATCAATATCTTGTCCTCGCAGCTGTTCAGCTTATTGGAGGATATGGCCATGTAAATTAGTTTATCATTCTCCTAAAACAGTAATCTATCAGGCTAACATTGGGGCATCTCGACTCAAGACATTAGCTTATTCTCTTTCCATGGATGCTGTCTGACCCGCTGTGATCTCCAGCATTTGTTGTTTTGTAGATTCCAGCATCTGCAGTAATTTGCTCCTACAGTGATCTATCAGGGGTGCTTTATGTGTACACAAGTTCCCTTCCTTTTTCTGGTGGAAACTGGGTCAGAACAACATGATCACATGACCCTACATGACATTTGCTATTCTCCACCAAGTGAGCAGCAAAATCTGTCTGCTAATGCATTCGCCACTCAGCCTGACCAAAATCCTGGTTGATGGATTTTAGGAATTTTTAAAAAGGCACAATATTTCAATCAAGTTATTTTGAAAAGAAGTACACATCAACTGATGATGGAAACAAAGTTCCTATTTCTCAGAATGTAATGGCTACAGCGTGCCTAAGTACATACAACATATAGAGCTTAGTGAACGTTTAATGGCACTACATTTAAAAGAAAACTGTGCACAGCAGGCAATTCAGCCCCTCAAGCAAGATCTCCTATTCAATCAGACTAATTCCTCTTAACTGCTCCATGGATCTTATTCTGTAGAAGCACAGAAATGGAAAGCAAACTGAAAACAGGACAACGAGCACAAAGATCCAGGTTGGTATCAAGCGTTTTGCAACTGAACTGACAGAAACAGGGTGAAACTTTGTTAGTTTTGGACACTATTTGGATGAAAAACAAAAAATATAATACATTCACAGTTAAAATTGAGACCACTCAAAATAACAGCATGAGATTTATGACGGAGGGACCACATAAGTGGTAAAGGGAAAAAGACAAGGGCTTGTGAACTTGCTTGCTGAGTGGGTAAGTTTGTTCACAGACGATTCATCACCATGCTAGGGTAAATCATCAGTGTACCTCTGGTGAAGCACTGGCTCACTTGTTGTGTGTCTGGCTCTGCTGAGATTGGTGGTGTAATTTCCAGTTTTGTTGTTTTTCTTAGTGGTTAGTATATGGGATCCAAATCTACATATTTGTTAATGGATTTCTGGGTTGAATGCCAGGCTTCCAGGAATTCCCGCACGTCTCTGCTTGCCCCAGGATGGATATGCTGTCCCAGTCAAATTGGTGTCCCTCATTGTCTGTGTGGTGACTAGCGATAGCTGGTTATGTCTTTAGATTAGATTACTTACAGTGTGGAAACAGGCCCTTCAGCTCAACAAGTCCACACCAGCCCTCCGAAGAGTAACCCACTCAGACCCATTCCCCTACATTTACCCCTTCACCTAACACTACGGGCAATTTAACATGGCCAATTCACCTGACCTGCACATCTTTGGACTGTGGGAGGAAACCGGAGCACCCAGAGAAAACCCACGCAG
The DNA here is from genome assembly GCF_020745735.1 of Hemiscyllium ocellatum. Lineage (NCBI taxonomy): Eukaryota > Metazoa > Chordata > Chondrichthyes > Orectolobiformes > Hemiscylliidae > Hemiscyllium > Hemiscyllium ocellatum. The sequence continues at coordinate 15,319,648 of NC_083442.1, forward strand.
ACACGGGGAGAATGTGCAAACTCCACACAGAGTTGGCTGAGGCGGGAATTGAACCCAGGTCTCTGGCGCTGAGGCAGCAGTGCTAACCACTGTGGCGGCTAGTTGGTGTTCGTAACCTTGTGGCTAATTTTCTTCCTGTTTGCTCTATGTAGTATTTTTGGCAGTTTTTACACAGTATTTTGTTATAACACTGGTCCTGTTGGATGTAGGTTTGGGATCCTTTATACTTGTTAGTAGTTGTAATAGTGTGGTAGTTGGTTCGTGGACTACCATGATACCAATGCACCAAAGTATCCTGGTGGCAATTTCTGGTATGTTCTTAATGCCCAGATACACTGCCATACATTTTGCATTTTCCTGGTGTGGTCTGTTGTGTAGGCATTGTCAGACCAAGCATTTTGGGTATCCGTTGCTTCTAAAGATGTTGCGTATGTGTTGTTGCTCTCTTTGCAGTGGGTTGTGGCTTGCTTGAATAATGTTCTGCTGTAGCTTTGTTTGTGGGTGTTGGGCTGTTTGTTGTTTTGTACTTGGTCTGTGTGGGTGGCCTTGAATTGAAGTCAGTTGCTTTCTCCCTTGGCGAACTTGATGCTGGTACGGTTGTTGTTTAGGAGTTGATGGGTTTCCTCTAGCTGTGGGCATTTGGTAATTACAAAGGTGCCATATACAGGTTAGCACAGTGACTCAGTGGTTAGCACTGCTGCCTCTCAGCACTAAGGACCTGGGTTCGATTCCAACCTTGGGCAACTGTGTAGAGTTTGCACATTCTCCCAGTGTCTGTGTGGGTTTCCTCCAGGTGCTCAGGTTTCCTCCTACAGTTCAAAGATGTGCAGGTTAGGTGAATTGGTCGTGCTAAATTGTCCATAGTGTTCAAGGATGTATACGTTAGGTAAATTAGTCAGGGGGAAATGTGGAGTATTTGGGTAGGGGTATGGGTGGGATAATCTTCAGAGGATTGGTGTGGACTTATTGGACCAAATAGCCAGTTTGCCACATTGTTGATTCAGAGTTTTGGCTGAGTAGTGGACAGTACTGTCCATTCTAGTCTTTGCACAACCACTTCTACTGTTAGTCCTGATATCAGTGATCCCATGGGTGCACTGTATACCTGACCGTTGAAGATGAAGTGGATCGTGAGGCACAGATCTAGTAGCTGGAGGGTGCTGTCCCTGCTGACAGCGTTACAGGCTGTCTGCATTCCTGGTTCCTCGAGTAGCGAGGCTATTGTTTCCTTGGTTAGGGAGTTGTCCATAGAGGTGAACTGCACTGTCACATCGAAAGGAGACCATAATCTCATCCTCGTCTAGAGCTGTGCAAAGCAGAACATCTACATAACATCTTCAGAAGCAACGGGTACCCATAAAGTGCAGTCTGCCGATACATAAATGACAGACCACAACACACCAAGATACACTGGTCACACTGTCATTCATTAAAGACATGTCAGAAATGACCACCAGATGGCTATTACTACCACAAAATAACGTGTAAAGACTGTCAAAAACTCTACATTGGGGAAACAGGAAGGACGTTGGCCTCCAGGGTCCATAAACACCAACTAGCCACCAAGAGACACTTGTATCACATCACACAGACAATGAAGGACACCAATTTGACTGGGATGATATGTCCATTCTCGGATAGGGCAATCAGAGACAGCGTGGGAATTCCTGCAAGCCTGGCACTCCATTAACAAATGTAGATTTGGACCCCATGTACCAATCACTAAGAAACAGAAACAAAAGCAGAATAACACCACCAACCCCAGCAGAACCAGACACAGACACAGACACAGCATACAGGACAGAACACCAATGCTTCACTTGAGGCACACTGATGACGTTACCTAGCATGGTGATGACTCACCTGTGAATGAGTTTACCAGCTCAGCAAGTTAACAACCTCACCTACAACCTGGGCTACAAATCTTCTCGAACACAGAGGGAAAAGACTAGCTCAAGCCAGCTTTAACCTGATCACATTAAAAGTGTTCTCCCAGTGCAGCAACTAGAAACGAATGAATGGGAAACATTTCAATGGATTCCAAATTTCAGAAAGGGAAAATCAGTGCTGGACATTAAAAGCAAAACACTGAAAAGCACTTTGTAGCCTGCAATGTTTCACATTATTCCCACCACATTCACGCAATCTTTAAAACTTCAATATTAAACACGGTGAAAGCCAAAGAGTTAAAGCACAGCTAGTTTATCAACACCAAATGCCATCCTAAAGCCACTAACTTCCATCATATCATACAAAATGAACAAATACACATGACCGCAGTAAATTTTAGAAATTTTATTCAAATGCAGAATTCCCACGACTCCCAGATCATGAGGAAAAGGATTCTGTGGGGGTACTGGGCCAAGTACTTCACAATGTAACCACACATGGCAGATTGGATCTAACCCACCATGAAAACAAAGGAGGCAAAAGGCAAATACTGTGGGCGCAGGAAATCTGAAATTAACACAATGCTGGAGAAAAATCATCAGGCCTGGCGGCATTGGCGGAGAGAGAGTGAGGAAGAGCATCAACATTTCAAGACTGGTACAAATCTTTCAGAACTGGAGTCCTTCTCAACAGTCATACCAGACTTGAAATGTTAACTCTCTTTCTCTCTCCACTGGTGCTGCCAGAGTTTCACTAACCTTGTGATGGTTTCATGAAAACAAAGGGATTCTCCTCCCTGAACGGTGTGCTGGAAATACCTGATGGCACTTCAAAAGTAGAACTTGAGTTTTATTTCGACAGTAAATGAACAAAAAGTGTGGAAGTTTGTGTTTACTGGGGATATGTTATGGGATAAAATTATCAAAAAGTCTTAGAACTGACTAATTTTAAAATTCGAATTACTTAAAATTATTCCACATCCACTTCAAGAAAAAAAGATGGACAATTTTCACAATCGGTGCTTTAAAACAACAGAAGTTAACAGTGGAAGGGTGGGGAATGAGGGTGCTGTATCAAATGAAGAAAAGATGAGCAGGCACTTTGTACAACATCAAACGCACAAAGAAAACTACTAAACATACCTGAACAAGCTGGGTCTGTCCACAATGTTTAACACGAGAAAAGTACTGATGGGATTGTTCATTACTAAACACCACCAAGAAAAGCAGCCACAAAGGGCAGTATGAGGATTTCTCAGTAAGACTTTATTGGAAAGTAGAGTCTTTCAGAGATGGAGAGGAGGGTTCCTGCAATTTACTTGGTTACAACGTACCAATGTCACCTTCACCTCTTAACTACACTGATTCATCCAGTCCAGGTGCCAGCATTTCAATACAAATGCACTTTGCATACAGTGCTCACATTTTATAAAGTTAAAAAATCACAACACCAGGTTACGATCCAACAGGTGTATTTGGAAGCACTAGCTTTCAGAGTGCTGCTCCGTCATCAGGTGGTTGATTAGTATATGCCACAAACACCTGAAGGAGCGGCACTCCAAAAGCTTGTGCTTCCAAATAAACCTGTTGGACTATAACCTGGTGTTGAGAGATTTTTAACTTTGTCTACCCCAGTCCAACACCGGCATCTCCAAATCATGACTCACATTTTACATTTGTGAATAATTTGCAAGTTGTGATGGACACAATGGTTACTGATAATCAGGACCATCTCTGGATGAAGGCTCTCACTAATCTCACCAAATCTTTTCACAACCAAGTACTGGACATTGTTCTGATGTCAAATGGTTGGATGTGGTTTGAAGAGTACAACATTTCCACCAATCTGTCACAACATACAGAGGGTTACACGTATTCTACGATCATCTTATTTAAAGTAAGGTGATCGAATAAATAAAGATAGCAGGTGAACTGGAAAAGAAGTGACTCCCAACTGTACAATATGTCATGGTTTAAGTATCTGCGTAACTGTCCAATATTTGGTATTTCACATTTTCAATCTGCAATAAAGGTTGAGAATCTAGGAAAGCTTCAACTTCCCTTCCAAATGGGTTCCATGTAGGATTCTATACTTGGCTCCATTTTTAAAGACAGACACAGTTCACTGGCCCATTCATCGATGTTTGTGGTCTTTGGGTTTCAACTGCTGCTGCCAGCTATTTACTGTATCATGTATGCTTTGGTCAGAGGTACTTGAGGTTTCCAAACAAGTCAGGGGACACCATGTTTCTTGGATATGCTGATAAAGTGTACTGGGAGGTGGCCTGCTTCCTGACCAATACCAGCAAACCCACAATGCACTCCCAATTTGTATTCAGACTGAAACAGTGGCAGCACACCAAAATAAGCGCCAAGCTATAAAAGGTGCAAACTGGCATCGACCCACCTGGCTTCAAACCCCCCTACCCCACCCTCCATCCCAACCAAATGCCTGACCAACTCCAGGCTGCAGTAAAAATTTAGATTCACAAAACAAAAAATAATGGGGAACGTGTGTGTGTGTGTGTAAGGTGACATCTTTCAGTCCATCACTTGTGAACATTCCTACAGTACTGATCTTCATTAAAAACACAATCACCATGTGGCAGAAAGCAGAAATCCATGGAAATAGCTGCAAAATCGCACGCCTGCCAGTAATTTTCTTCATTTTAAACATTTGGTTTGACTAATATCCTTGGACAAACTCCACCCAATCTTCACTCTCGATGCACAAGGACAAAGAGCCCCAGCAGAACAAGTACCGCATACTGAAAAAGAAATTAATAAAAGCATTAATAAAACAAAACATTCACAAAAGATTATTGGTGGAAACAAGATTCAATCAAGCTTACCTTAAATTTTGGATAGTCATTCATCAAAATGGTCACTATACCTATGTAAGGTACAAACCTGGAAAAGTAAGATTTTTGAAATCTGTTAGACAATAATCAAACAAATAACAGGAATACCTAGCATCATGATACTGTTATCAAAATAACCTACGGTTTAAGATGTAGCCTCAGGAATAAGGGGACTGGTACCAAAGTGAGACTGACTGCAATTAACAGTTGGGTCACCCTGAGGAAGAGACAGCTGAATAGACAGTGACAAACAGACTGGTTGGCAGAGTCCATAAATACTGTGGGGATTAATGGGAGATCATACTACTGTCAAATATGTTCGCTTACTAGAAAAAAGTAGTTTTACTCTAGATCCCACTGAAGGCATTCTGGGATTTTAGCAACTTGGATCTTAAACTAGCCAGTGATTAATTCTCATCTGGTTACAACAGTCAACAGTGTGCATTTGTCGAGCTTATGTAATAAAACATGGAAGGTTTTTCACTCTACTTTGAAAACTATAATTCCTATAAAGATAATTAGAAAAAAAAACAGAATACTTGCAATCCAAAAATCTGTGTGGACAGAACTGAATATGCACAATTTCAAGTCAATTAATTATCAAGGTGGGATAGCAGTCATTTGGTATAAGTTTCATACCGATGAGATTGTTGATGTAATCAAATGCTCATCACTTCACTACAAATGATATGTGATGTAAAACAAGTACAAAAATGGGCTGGAAAATTATGTTCAGGAGCAGGCACTGCATCACTATTTAAGCTTTCAAGATTTTAGGGTACAAAACATTCACCAAAATGGACCAGAAAATTTAGATTCTCTCTCATCCTTCTGTACAAGTACTCTGCAAACTGTACAAGCCAACTTTAAAACGATCTGCCTCAGTTGTTTGCCACTTTGCTAAATTTAAACCCTCACGAATCTGCAAACTATCATTTTAGAATTATCGTGCAAAGGATATCACTCAACTAGATTTGACATGTTTCAGGTGGTTATTTTGTAATCGGTAGCTGGCAGCTTAATACTTTATGATACTTCCCTGTATTTTCTAAAACCAAGTTTCACATTAACATATACAAAGGAATTTTAAAAATCACAAATACCCATCTATATTTATATTAATCCCTCATACTTCAATTTAGTGATATCACCTATGCATTTCTCTAGAATATTTTACCACTCAAAATTGTTAACAGCCCACATATTTTTATTTAAGCGAAGAATGAAACTAAACCTTTTGGAGATCAGGTATACACCAGTATTGAGAATAAGCACAATAAGGCATACACTTAACATGGAGATTTCTTAAACCGAACGTCATTTGTTGGTGCAGCACAAGTAAACAGATCTGAATGGTTTAGAAAATGGAGTTCCAGGTACGAGGCAACAATTTTATTTTCCAGGCACGGAATCCAACATTTGTCACATCAAAATTATATTTAAAAAGGAGGAATATTGTGTGCATTTTGCCTTTCAGTACTCTGGGAGCAACGACACTGCTCACGTAGTTTCACTGTGAACCCTTCCCATCTACGTACCGAGTCCAAACTTGCAAAACAACAAACAACCACCGCCCTGGTGACCAGTTCAGATAGCACTCATTCAGCCAAGGCCTGAGATGTGGTAGCAGCCAATAGCACTGCTTACTTCTGCAATTTTCTTAGCGGTAGGTAAAATTCCGTTCAACTGGTAGTAACAAATCATTTGTATTACACACTGACAGCAACTCCAGGGTGCGTTGTAAAACCCATGCAACACTCAAGTACCTTTCAGTATTGTGTTATGCGAGTTACAGGGCAGTTAATATAACACATAACAAAGACTCTCCCCACACCACTGGAATTGTACTGCTAAAGAGTATATTCATAATCATTGCCGAGTATAATTGATCAAGGTTTCTGTGACTGTTACAGTCAATGATAATGTAATGCAGCTCAGTTTTTGATGCATCATCCATGTATAAAAAAACTACAGCTTTGGTGTATTGGTAAGTGCATGAAGCAAGTTATTATTGTTCTCAGCTTCTGTTCAATCAATTCAAGTTTATAGGAACAAGAGTTGTAATAAAGGGCTGATTACAAGTTTGTTTGCTGTTGTACTGGCACACATGCAATACACATTACCTCTGGTGTTTCCATTCCATTCCATTCCAAACAGAAACCTAATAGTACGTTCACAATTCAACAGTTCCACACTCCGTGATTCAGATGGCAACATAAGGAAGTAGTTTCACTGCATTTTTTATCTCTTTAATTTTGATCAAAGTGGGTTATTAAATATAGAAAACATGGGGAGGTGGTGGTATGGAGTAACAAAGGAAAAGAGAAACGGCAAAATGCGTTTCCTACTCCTACTTCCCGTGCATTGCTGAACTGCTGCTTTTAAAATCGAAGTTCAGTGTTATACAGTTAGGAGCAGAGTAATTTACTCCCCTGACACTCAGTGTATTCTGTGATAATAACTCCCCATTTAGCAAGACAGTCATGTTATTGCTACAAGAGGCAGAAATGAAATTTTACAAGTGAGCCTCCAGTTAACAGCTCAGGTTTCCACTAAGTTTTTCTCCCTGACTCAATATGGCACTTCCACCTAGTTATTTCTTCTTTTCATATAAAAAAGGTGTAATTACAGAGGAGGAAAGCACTTTTAACTAAAGTGCTTGTCTAAAAAAAAGTGCAGAAACTTCATGCGTGCCATGCATGATAAAGTCACGGCTTCTCTCTCCACATTTGGGTTAAAAAAAAAGGGGACAAATCAGACATTTGTCAGATAGATCTTATCCAGTAGGTTTCCTTGCCTATCAGATGCTGTAATGCTAGGCAGCTATGGACCACCCACCCCAGACCTGGATGCCAATCACTGGGATCCAATTCAATTAAAGGCCAAAGAGGTCAGGAATCAAGTGAAGTTGTCATTCCAACAGTCACCATGTTAACTGAAGACAAAGACAGTTAAGGTAAAACAGAACAGTATGTTATTCTACAAGTTAATCTATCACCTCAAACATGCCGCACTGTGAATATCAAAAATAACTTTGTTGAAAACACACCACCACCATTTTCGGCACAGTGGTTCAGCATTTACCACTGGTGCCTCACAGCACCAGGGACCCGGATTCAGTTCCAGCTTTGGCAACTGTGTGGGTTTCCTCTAGGTGCTCCAATTTCCTCCCACAGTCATAAGATGTGCAGGTCAGGTGAATTGGCCATGCTAAGTTGCCCATCGTGTTCGGGGATGTGTAGGTTAGGTGCATTACATAGGACATAGAACACAGAACATAGAAAATACAGCGCAGTACAGGCCCTTCGGCCCTCGATGTTGCGCCGATCGAAGCCTACCTAACCTACACTAGCCCAATAACCTCCATATGCTTATCCAATGCCTGCTTAAATGACCATAAAGAGGGAGAGTCCACCACTGCTACTGGCAGGGCATTCCATGAACTCTCAACCCGCTGAGTAAAGAATCTACCCCTAACATCTGTCCTATACCTACCATCCCTTAATTTAAAGCTGTGTCCCCTAGTAACAGCTGACTCCATTAGCAGAAAAAGGTTCTCACTGTCAACCCTATCTAAACCCCTAATCATCTTGTACACCTCTATCAAATCTCCCCTAAACCTCCTTTTCTCCAATGAGAACAGCCCCAAGTGCCTCAGCCTTTCCTCATACGATCTTCCTACCATGCCAGGCAACATTAGTTAAGGATAAATCTAGGGTAGTAAGGGAATAGGTCTGGGTGGGTTACCTTTCAGAGGGTTGGTGTGGACATGTAGGGCTGAATGGCCCATTTCCATACTGTAGGCATTCTATCAAATGATCAGTGCTACAAACAAAAACCCCTTGGACCAATCTGAGTTATCAATTTGCCTCTGTTCTAGAACAATGCTCTGATTATAGTATACTCATGATTTTGCTGCAAAGGTGGCTCTGAATAAAGTTCAAACTATTGAATAATTCCAATTAAGTAGCATAAATAACAGTCTTATTTTAGATATAAAGTTTGTTTCCAATGTTAGCTGTGACAACAGACAGCTAATGGACAGTTAAAGATTAGCTGGCACCTTGTTCAGAGTCAGATATTCCTGATGATTATGACCATTGTAACCGCACAAGAGTAATTTAAGTCACATCTAAACATTACAACAATAATTAGGTCGTGAATATACAGATTGACCTTGTGTGAAAACTTGTGGTCCTTCCTACCTACTGGCACACATGACAGACTCTGGAAGGTTACATGGCCTTTGACATTTGCTCAAACCAGTCCTTGTTTGGGAACCATTTAGCCACCAGCTAGTGACAAAGGGGCCTATTAATAAGCATCTTCAACCATGACAGGTAACACTGTCTCTTTTAATCCACCATTGATTGCCATGTTTGTGTTGCAACTTACTCTTCAGCTGTCAGAATTTTAACAAATCGCATGCAACCGAATTTACGAAACTAAGGGAGTTTTAACAAACTGAACTACTAACAGTCCTGTTCATTTAATTTTGAAAAAAAACACCTTAAAAATATAAGATGTTGTAAGAGTGCCTTTAGATGGAATGCAAGCAGTCCAAAGACTTCATAGAAGCATAAAAAAAATGACTACAGTTAGCCACATCTTAACATAGGGCAGATGGTCAAAGGCTTGGCCAAAAAGGTTATTTTTTAAATAGCAAAGGAGGAAAGTGAGACGTGACAGGGAGGTTTAGGGAAGATAATTTAAGAGTTAGGGGCTAAAGTAGCTGAAAGCACAGCCATCAACAGTGGAACAATTAAAATTAGGGACACTGGAGGCTGAACTACAGGACTACATTTCGAGAACTGTTGGCATGCAAGAGATTCCAGACATTGGCCAGGATACTGGGACACCCGTTGGAATACTGTCATGGGATATGTTATGTTCACCTAAAAAGGGTTGAACTTTAGCATCTCATTCGAAAGACGACAGCTTAAACAACACAACACTCCTGTAATACTATAGGGAGGTGTCGGTCTTGACTTTTGCGTACATATCTTGGAGTGAGGCCAACAGCAGAAAATGCTCGAATTATTTGGCAGGGAAGGCTGTGGAAATATAAACACTGATCATTGACCCAAACATCACCTGGGGCTGCTCTGAGCCTATGCCCAAGTCTTCAAATAACAGGAAATTAAAGGGCAATTCGTTTTTACACTGAATAACCCACACTAAGGATTTGGTAAGCAGTGAAACATTAGCAATATATTGGAACACCTTCATTACAACTGACTCCTGGATGCAAAATAATTAACTCAAAGCCTCAGATGGGTCTTGTGAGACCATGAGGTTAACCTATCCATCCTCCATGTTTGCAGCCTTTGACAACTGATTGCACAAGCTTAAAGCTAGTTACACAGTTCCACCACAATCCTCCTGTTGACTGGGGTCAACATTCATCTGACTACTTTGACCATCTGACTGCAGCCAGGGAACTGCATTAATTGCTTCACGTCCCATTTATGCATTTACCTTTGATGTCTCCCAAGGATTTATCTTTGGATGTCCACAGCTCATCCACAGCTGGCTCTTGGAAATGTCAAAACACAATTTCCCCATCACAAGCTGACAACACTCAGTTCTGCTTCACCAGCACCTCTTTTGACTTGCCTGCTGTCTACAAGGTGTCAGACTGTTTATTTGACATTCAGCTATGGACGAGCAGAAATTTCCTACGATTAAATATCAACCTTTAATCCACGTCACAAACCTCAGCATTAACTCCATCCCTCTCGCTGCCATGCAACTCAAGCTCAATTGAAGTATTCACAATCTGTGGTGTTCTCGACTTTGGTGGAAACACCGTGCCACATAGCAATACGATCACCGAAACTGCAATTCCTCACCTCTAGTGGCACCCATTCCTGTCCATCTCAGCCCATCTGCCACTGAACCCCTCATCCATGCTTTGCTCAAAATAAAACCCTCCCTTATTCTACCCTCTGTAAACCTGAGGTAATTCAAAACTCCTGTGTTCACTGACCTACACTGGCTCAGAATTAAATAATGTCTTGATTCCAAAATTCTAATCCTTATTTTCAAGCAGCTCTCCAGATTCTCCTATCCAATCAGCAAAGGAAATGTTGCCTAGAATTCACCAATGGCTATTTGAGAAAGTCTGGCAAATGAAGGTTATTGTACTGGATATAATTTAAAATAGCTAGAGATAAAAAAACACTCTTCTTTTTCACTGAGGTTCAAGGAGGGCAGGAGTCTGATTGCCTACAGGAAGTGGGCAAGGCAACAACAGGTATATGGAAATTCATGGAGGTTTTTTCTAAGATAATTTGTTTCAATGTAAAGTTGAGTTGTACATCTCCAAGGTATTAGTCCTGTCACAACTATCAGTAACATGTACAATAGTGTTGATATATTATAAACACCCGCTCAGGTATTTGCCTTTAGAAGCTACCTGGTAGAACTCTACTACACTCTGGGATTTTTCCATTTGGCTAAATTTGAATTGTGATCATGAAGCAGCTAAATGCTCTCACCTCATTGTTTTCAGATGAGACTTTAAACGAGCACACACACTGCCTGCTTGGGTAGATGTAACAGATTCCAAGAGGAATGGAGGAGTTATCCCTGATCTTTTGGTCAGTGGGCAGCATCAGGAGATCTGATGTTCACACTACAAAGAAAGAGGCACTATTCCGAAGTTGTGAAGTAAGTAGCTTTTTGTTTTAAATTAAAAGGCTACATGCCATTTCATCACCATGAGATATGTAGAGGGGTCACATGGACCCAGTTCTTTGCCTTGTTAGCAGATATCTGTTTTATAACATAATTCCAATCTTTGTCTTGCCTTGGGGTGCACCCACTATTTGCTTGTTTTATAAAAGCCTAAGCTGCTACACAATTTCTCCATCTGAACTATCAGCCAGTCTTTCTTTCTACCAAACAGACTTGACTTATGCCACATAATATTAGAAATATTTGCCCATGTTCTGCCGGAGGACATCATCTTACATCTTCAGAAAAAGCACAAAGGATTGCTGAGAAAATGCCATTTTGGGGAACTTTTCATCTAACACAAATCTTGGAAGGAATAGAGAAGCTTGAAGAAGAGAGGTGCAGGTCTAAATGTAGACATTCGTAGATGGAAGCAGCATGCAAACACATTGTGTCAGTTTCAACTAAACAAACCAGGTAACATACATTCTCTGGTTCATTCCTTAGGACAATGCCTCAAATAATCAGTCAACCTCCCAGAGTTAAATTTAAACAGAAAATGGCAATTAACCGTCAGTCATCCTCCAACTGCATCTTTGATGACAACACACTTACAAGAGTTCACATGCCAATCAACATACTGTTCTCATAGCACATTTCCTCTTAACACTGACATTCTGGAGAATTGTCCTGATGAGTGCAACAAACCTTTTTTCACCAATACTCAGCTCTGTACTTTCAAACGATTTGTAAGCACAAAAAGGTTTTTTTAAAATTTTATTCTGAGGTCTGTAAAATAAATGGTGGTATACCGATTCACATTCCCTCTTCCATTGGATGAAGTCTCAGTGCTACAGGACACCTACAGGACAAGCAGACCACAAAACAAATCTGAAACTCACCCACGTGCACGTCCCACTACATCTTTCTTCTCTAGCCAGTGTTGTCCTTGTTTGTACAAGCCTCGGTCATCAACAGAATTGTTGTCACCTTTCGTCAGAAATTTGATGTCTCCATTTTCCCTAATACAATAGTACATACAAGTTTTACCACATGGTTTTCACAAACTGCAAATTACAAAAAAACTAGGAGATGTGTGATGTATGAAACAGAACTTTTTAAATCAGTAGGTTGGGCTAAAGAGCTTACATTTTTAATGGGATGATTAATGCTCCAACGCACTTTACAAGGGCGTTATCAAACAAACTCTGCTACCAAACCACAGAAGAGATTTTGGTTCAGTGTCAGTTTTACCGATGTCTTAAAGGAGCATGGAGAAATAGAAAGGCAGTGAGACTCAGGAAAAGAATTCCAGAGTTAGGGCCACAGCAGCTGAAGTAAGGTGATGGAAATCAGTGACATACAAGAGTTGGAGGCCCGAAGTAATCAAAGCTGTATAGGACTTTATAGAGGTCATAAAAATAGAAAAGGTATTTAAAAAAAGACACAAGTGATGTTTTATGAAAAACTTAAAATTTTTGTTTCAAATTAGCACATCAAGTAACAAAGAAACATATAAACTAAAATCGCAAAAAAGCTAGTCTAAGGACTTTAGCCAAAGAGACTCCAATAGAAAATTGGAACAGTACAGATAAAAAGATATTGCCACAATACATACAAACTCTCAAACACAGAATGTTTGAGAAACAACAACTATGGACAGAGAAAAAGTTAAACTTTGAGTCCATAATGACTCTTCCTCAGAACTGAAAGGTGTTGGGAATTTTTTTTTAATACTTTTGACAGAGGCAAAGGTGGAGCAAGGGGACAGATGGTGTCAAGGCCCACTGCAAAAAGATAAAGGTTTTGTTAATTATGGTGAAAAAGATAAATAGCCATATATTAAGATGGGAAGGGACAGAATAGGTTCTCTTCACTAACAGCAAAGTAAAGATGATACAAACAAGGCAATGGAGGGGATAGGAAGTAAAATGGAGAATAGACATCTGCAATCAGTTGCTGAAGTTATAGAATTAAACAGTTACCTCAAGGCTGGAAAGTGCAAGTGGTGACTGAGGCGTTATTCCTGGAGCTTGCATTGTGCTTTGTTGGAAGACTGCAGCAAACCCAGGACAGAAATGTTAGCATGCGAGTAAGGTGGTTTACAGAAATGGGAAGCAACTGGGAAGTCTGGGTCATTTTTCCTACAGATGTAGCAGAGATAGACTCTAAAGTGTCAAATAGTCTGCCTTTGGTCTTGAAAGAAACAAAACATGGCTTCACTTGGAAGATGTGTACGTGGCCTTGGACAGTGAGGAGACAAGTTGTACACCTTCTGAAACTGCATGGTCATGTATCATGGGGGAGTGGATCATGGGGAACTGCCCCTGTAGTATGCTGACAGTCCAGGGGACAGGATGATGTTTGGTGGGGACATGCTCCTGGAGGTGGTGGAAATGATGGAGGATGATCTTTTTAATGCAGAGACTAGTAGATGGAATGGAAGGAGAATGGAAATCCTATTGTTGTCTGGGAATGGCAGGGAAAGAGTAGGGGCCCTGTCAACTACAATGGGTGGGGAATACTTAGCTGAGGAGAAAGGCAATGTTACAGGCAACCTGGTGAAAAGTGGCATAAGAACAGAGGAACCTAGGGGTACAGGTACATCATTCTTCAAAGTTTGCATCAAATATAGACAGGGTGGTTAAAATGCTATTTGGCACACTTGTCTTCATTACTCAGGAAGAGTATAGGAGTTGGGAAGTCATGTTGAGGTTGTACAGGACATTGGTGAGGCATCTTCTGGGATACTGTGTTCAATTCTGGGTAGCCCCGTTATAGGAAGGATATTAAGCTGGAGAGGGTTTAGAAGAGATTGACCAGGCTGTTGCTTTTATAGCAGGTTTGAGTTATAAAGAAAGGCTGGGACTTTTTTTCACTGGAGTGTAGGGGTTTGAGAGATGACCTGATAGAAGTTTATAAACAAATGACAGGAATAGATAGAGTTAACGATAGTTGTCTTTTCCCTAGGATGGGGGATTTCAAGAAGGGGGGCATATTTTTAAGTTGAGAAGAGAGAGATTAAAATAAAAACACACGAGGTGCATTTTTTTTTAAAACAGAGTGTGGTTTGTGTGTGAAATGAAATTTGAGGAAGTGGAGGATGTGGGTACAATTACAACGTTTAAGACATTTGGATAAGTACGCAAATAGGAAAAGGTTTGGAGGGATATGGGGCAGGAGCAGGCAGACGGGACTAGTTTAGTTTGGGATTATGTTCGGCATGGATTGGTTGGACTGAAGGGTCTAGTTCCGTGCTGTATGACTGTGTGTGACAGTGACCAAGAACCTGGGAGAATGAAATGGAAACCTTGCAGGAAGCAGGATGTGAGGTGGTGTAGCTGAGGTACCTGTGAGGGATGTGGACTTGGGTGGCTATTAGTTGGCAGCCTACTCTCAGAAATGGAAACAATGAAGTCAAGAAAGGGAAGAGTCAGAGGTGGACCAGGTGAAGAGGAGAGAAGAATGGAAATTGGAAGCAAAACTGATGAAATCTTTCTAATTCTGGACATGAACAGGTAGCAGCATTAAAGACAACGTATTGGAGAAAGTAGGAAGAGAAAGGGGTAAAGGTCTCCAATCAGTTATCATGCCCATGAACATTACACAGGAAAAGTCCTTTGGATGGGCAGGAAGGATAACTAACTTACCCACAGTTATTCTATCCTGCTCTGCAATGCACTAAGCAATCTAGAGGTGGTAGCTCAAGTAAAGCAATACTTTAAACAACGACATCCAGTTTACAAGCCATCCTGCTATAGAAACACGTACTTCTCGTGAATTTTCAGCACTCTGTGTACTATTGGAATTTCTCGTCCTTCAATTCTGAAAACCACAATCTCGCCAACTCGGATGGGATCTTCTATGCGGTTGGTCAGGAACAGAAGGTCACCTCTGTGGAAGGCAGGTTCCATACTCCCACTGAAATGAGAGAGATAATATCAGATTATCAGTTAGTGCTTTTCAGTTGAGAAAGGCAAGGGACATTTCACAGAATACGGAGATGAAATCAAAGTTTCAAAGATTGCTTTCAACCCACATGACAAGGGAACACCCATCACATCAGTATTAGCTGCGCTTTGCTGCCTTGTCAGATTAGTATGTTAATTCCTCGAATGGATCATCACTAACTCTCACATTTAATAAATGTCAGTGGATTACAATGAGCAAATCCACTGGCCCAGAATCCATTTGCCAGTCTGTTGTCAAATAATACTGTGGAATCATAATGAGTTAATTAGGATTGGTGGTTTATTCAAAGATGACGGTTTCTACAATGCTGACCACTTAGCATGAATTATACATTAGTCACTCAAACAGCTTGCACATTGAGTCAAACATATTTAACAACTGAAAATGCTGGAGAAACAGCAGGTTAGAAAACAGTTGTCAAGTCAGCATTTCACATTGATGATCTTTACTCATTGACCTGAAACATTAACACTGGCTCCATCTTTCCACAGAGGCTGCCTATTATACTGAATACTGCCTGCATTTTGCTTTACTATTTATTCTGTGCTTATTTGGGTTCATTATACCCCTCTATAAGCTGAGATCAGATACACGCACCTGGCTTATTAACACCAGCAAATGAATCAGAGACTTCAGTCCCTATGCTTTAGGACAACACTGAACATTACTCTGCTGTTTTCATCCTGACAAGGATCTACACACTCAACAACTTCCCTTGCCACTGCAAGAGGTGCAAAACCTGCACCCACACCTCCCTCTCACCTCCATCCAAGGACCCAAAGGATCCTTTCACATCCGGCAAAGATTAGATTAGATTACTTACAGTGTGGAAACAGGCCCTTCAGCCCAACAAGTCCACACCGACCCGCCGAAGCGCAACCCACCCATACCCCTACATATGCCCCTTACCTAATTCACCTGACCCACACATCTTTGGACTGTGGGAGGAAACCGGAGCACCCGGAGGAAACCCACGCAGACATGGGGAGAACGTGCAAACTCCACACAGTCAGTTGCCTGAGGCGGGAATTGAACCCAGGTCCCTGGCGCTGTGAGGCAGCAGTGCTAACCACTGTGCCACCGTGCCGCCCTAATGTTCTGCACATCATCTAAACACCTCATCTACTGTGTCTGTTGCTCTTAATGTTGTCTCCTCTACACTGGGGAGACAGGGAACATCTCTGGGATACACACACCAAACAACCCTCCTGCCGTGGCGGACTAGTTCAACTCCCTCTCCCACTCCACCAAGGACACACAAGTCCTAGGCTGCCTCCATCACCAAATTCTAGCCACCCAATACCTGGAGGAAGAACATCTCACCTTCTGCCTTAGGACCACATGGCATCAATGTCGATTTCACCAGTTTCCTCATTTCCACCACACCTCCCCTCACCTCAACCCAGATCCAACTCTGCACTGCTGCTTTGAACTGTCCCACCTGTCCATCTTCCTTCCCATGTATCCACTCCACCCTCTGCTCTGACTGACGTTTCACCATCACCCCCCCACAGCTACATCTACCTATCGCCTTCCCATCTACCTTTCCCCCCCAGCCCCAGCCATTTATTTATCTCTCACCACCCCCCGCCCACCCCCCCACATTCCTGATGAAAGGCTTATGCCCAAAACGTCAACTTCCCTGCTCCTCTGATGATGCCTGACCTGCTATGCTTTTCCAGTGCCACCCTTTTCGACTCTGATCTCCAGCATCAGCAGTCCTCACATTCTCCTACATTAAAATATGTAGGTTTACACTCTGTAAGTGAAACAGTACTTAACTGCAACCTGAAATTATTCACAAAAAACTGGAAGAACTCCAAGAACACACTCTATAACTACTAACCTGGGAAGAAAAAGACACTGGTTTCAAAATTGTAGTTCCACACTGAATAACGGCGCAATACAGTTAAATTTTCAAGAAAGAGATAATTTACTATTAATTTCCTGGCTAATTATCAAGGGAAATGATATATATCTACTGTGTTAAGACATCACTGTAGGAAATAAATGTGACAGTTCATTATTTCCAGGTTTATTACAGCCATTGTCAATTTATAGATTCTGTTTAGTAGATACATTAAGTAGTCTGATTTGGAGGTGCTGGTGTTGGACTGGGTTGGACAAAGTTAAAAATCACAACACCAGGTTATACTCCAGCAAGTTTATTTGGAAGCACTAGCTTTCGGAGCGCTGCTCCTCCTCCACAACCACTTAATGAAGGAGCAGCGCTCCGAAGGATAGTGTTTCCAAATAAATCTGCTGGACTATAACCTGGTGTTGTGCGATTTTTAACTAAGTCGTCTGAGACATTCAGTACTGACAATCATTGTACTGCAACAGTTACTGCTGCATATATACAGAATTTAAAATAAAGTAGCAGAAAATGTGGACTGCAGATGCCGGAGATCAGTCACAAAGCGTGGTGCTGGAAAAGTACAGCCAGTCAGGCAGCATCTGAGGAGCAGGACAGTCAATGTTTCGAGCATAAGCTCTTCATCAGGAATGTCTTCATTCCTGATGAAGAGCTTATGCTTGAAACGTCAGCTCTCCTGCTCCTCGGATGCTGCCTGACCGGCTGTGCTTTTCCAGGGACGCTGTTTGACTTTAAAATAAAGTAGTAGAGCCTCAGCCGAGAAGGGAAAGGAACTCGTATTTATACAGGACCATATCACCTCTGGGCTTTGCAACTAACATTTTGAATTACAGGCGGTAACTTAATAGCAGAATTCCACGAATTATGCAACATCTCAAGCAGAAGATGCCAGAACATTGATGAAAGCATCGAAAATGTCGAAACGATCTGCCCACAGTGAGGTTTACAACCACAACGTTCTGACCCAAGGGCACTATCGATCAAGCCAAGATGGAACAGGATTTGAAGCACATCGGGATATGAACGGACTGTCTGCAAACGTGGACTTTTTTTTAAAAAGAAAGGAACACTTCACTCTTGGTTGTTAAAACACAGCAATGTCTCAGCCTATAGATCAATGAGATATCACAGTATCTTCCTGCTTAGTGGGCAGCCAATCAATTGGCAGTGACGACCTTTTGGAAGCTGTTCAACTGAACCCCCCTCCATCTGAAAAACAATAGTACTAGAATTCTATTCATAATTGATGTCTGAATTTTTATATCTGTCCTCCTGTAACCTAGCAGAATCTGTTGATCATCAAGAATGCGGAAGTCAGGCTGGATTCTGTAGGCATGTTACAGCGGTGACTGCATGTTGAGAAGGATGTTCAGACTATCTCTTTTGACAGATTTGGAGATCCGAAGAATCATTTACAATTCAAACATGAAAGGAAGAACAACCGATGTTCACTTACCTGAGCACAACTACGATTGGACTTTCACTCCCAGTCAGAACCATCAATCCTTTCCAGATCATCAGTGCGGAAGACACAATCATACCAAAATTCAAGACCTGATAGTATAACTGGAACAAGAATCACTTAATTAGGCAACCCAATATTTCTGTAATGGTCATTCACATTTCACGATAGTTATAATAATGCAAACAGGGAGAGCAAAATCTCAGCTGCAATGGGAACATCAAACTCACCGAATTTTCACACTTAACATAGCTGGAAAAGCTGCTTTTGTCACTAACCCTATCCTTCCAAGAGAACAGACGACTATGACAGTGGAAACTTGAAAGGATACAGCACCAATAGTTAGTGCACGACTAATTTTGAAGAGCAGAGATAAAAATAATGAGAACTAAAAAAACCCAAATTAATTATGGTCAAATTAGATTTACATAATAACCAGAAAAAACTTAAAACCCATGATAATTGTTTGTTAAAAGTTAGACATGTAATTGAATGTTAAATTTCAAAGCACAGTCTCCAAGACTTTGTCCAAAGGCACATTAACTGTCGGCAGAGCTGGTCTTGGACTCCAAAGTCAAACTCCATTGCGCAGCAAGGTAGTACAGGACAGCAACGCAGTAATGACACATTTCTTAGTTTCTCCCATTGAGGATACTGAATTTTCCAAAGTAAATGATCAATAACGTACTGAAATAGCATCACATCACATGGTAAATTAACTGGTGTTCACACATATCACTGCTTCCAAATCATCTTTAATTTAAAACAATTTACTACATGTGTCACCTGGACAGTGTTAAATCATATGATTGATACAATACTTTGTTTGGGGGGGGGAAGAACACAAGCTTAGTACGCTGGTTCAAGTGCTATTAAAGTGGAAATGCTCAGGAAGACTTCCCTATCAAAAACGTCACTCAGTAGATGCAGGTCAGGATTCCCTTCTTATGGAAAACTTTTAATAGCTCTGCCTTAGTTTGAAGCAGCAGAGACAAGCAAGGAAATTATGGATCACAGGGAGACACTACCTCCTGAGCTAGAAACAGAGCTAATTAATACAATGGAACCATGTCTCACTGAGCCAGCAAGCGGAGATGAAATTTGAAGAAATCCAGTCAAAAAACAGTCGAAAAATAAACTATGGCTAGATTTTCTGTGATCAAACAAACAGCAACCCAGTGGTTCGAGAATGGCTGCAGAATTCTATGGTTATTTGCTCAGTTACAGATGAATGACACACCACCCTATAGGACACTGGGACCTGTGTGAACAGCGCAAGCAAGTGTACATTCCTTTAACCAGACTAAAGAAATATTAAGGAGCAGTGCAGAGCCTGCACCAGAGACTGCAGGAAAGAATCAGAATTCAACCTCAAATCAGATGGAGGCTGTCCCTTTTCTCTTGATTCAACAAAAACATTTTATTAAAGACATTTTCATTGATAATTAAAAGTTGAAATCAGATTTCACACTGGTTAATGTTAATTCTCAGTCCCAGAGAGGTTGTCAGAGTAATTAAGACTGATAGTGCTGTTAAAAAGATTTTGGACCGAATGCTCTGATGTACAGTTTGTTCTGATATAACACGATAGTTCTGTTCCTGTGTAATCACGCGTTATAAGAAGATCAGGTGATAGCACCACCGTTTAAACTAATGGGAACCAAAATTATGTTATAGCCAAGACAGGTGAGGAAAGTTGACATACTACAAATAACAGTCTAAATTCTTCAATTCTGTTATAGCCAATTCATGCAGAAGAAACGCACAGTCTTACAGAACTGACTGTAACTGATGCGGTGAGTTAAGTCCAACCATGATGCCAGGACAGGGATTTCACACCATCTCATATTTGAACAGTCAGGGGGAAGATGTGATTTTTGTGCAGTGAATGGGAACAAAAATCTTGGGACTAGATTTTTACATTCAACTGCACACGTACATTCAATAGTAATTGCAGTCCAGTTTTGCATAAATAATAAGATGGCTATTAGCCTTACTAATGTACATCAAAAACTGGCCTTGATATATAAAAGTCTAATTTAAGCTAGTAGGTGGGCTATCAGAAGGAAAATACTGATAAAGCAGCTGGATTGTCGTAAAGATTAATCTGGTTCACTAATAACCTTCAGGAAAGGGAACCTGGCACTCTTAAGCAGCCTGGTTTGCACCTGACATCGATCAACATAACGTGGTTGGATCAGAGCCCTGAACTGTGCACTAAATGAACTGTGCAACTCGAAGCAACTACAGGCATAAACACTCAGTAACTTGGGACAGGCAAAACATGTGACCATTTCACCCTTACCAAAAAAAAATTTTAAAATCAGCTGTCACTTGTACAAATACATTTTGTTAAGCATTTGAATGATTCCTAGCTTCTTTTCAAAGCCTGCACTCATACAGCTGCTAACAGAAATTTCCCTTGATAATTCAGCCAGGCGGCACTCAAAATATAAATACTTCTAATTTTCACTCAAACAAGGAATTCAATACACAGATTTATTTTAGCAGCAGATATCTTTCTCTATACTTTAGACTACCCATGTATAACTATGCAATAGAACAATAAAATTTGTGCAGGGAGACATTTGTCTGTGTCTAGGGCCAGAAACAGTGGTCAGCAGGCAGGGGGAAATGAGAAGATCTTGCTGTGTTTCTGTGCACAGAAAGAATGCAATAGCCAACACTGCTATAGATTAAAACCTATTTGTCCACTTAGGTGATGGAGTCTGCACTGGTTGAAAACAATGGGCCAGAGATCTGTGCTGCAGATCTCTATAACTCTTATGAGTATGACCTTTGTATTTAATATGCAGCAGAGTGGTGAGGTGACCAGTAATCCAGAGGTCCAGGGTAATGCTTTGGGGACTTAATTCAAAACCCCCACACCAGTTAGTAGAATGTGAATTTAGCTAATAAATCTGGAATTGAAAACTGAGCTCAATAATGGCAAATGAGAATTACTCTACTGTTGTAAAGACATCTGGTTCACAGATGCTCTCGAGAGAAGGAAATCTGACATCTCTACGTAATCTAGTCTACATGCAATTCCAGAGCAACATCATCATTGACTCATAACTGCCTTGTGAAATGACCAAGCAAGTCACCCAATTTGAGGGATACTGGAGCTAGGCAACAAACACTGAACTTGCCAGGAATGAAGTGTGGTGCTGGAAAAGCATAGTCAGTCAGGCAGCATCTGAGGAGCAGGAGAATTGATGTTTTGGGCATAAGCAGTTTTTTGATGAAGGGCTTATACCCAAAATGTCGATTCTCCTGCTCTTTGGATGCTTTTAACCGGCTGTGCTTTCCCCGCACCACACTCTTCGACTCTGAACTCCAGTATCTGCAGTCCTCACTTTCTCCTTGCCAGAGGGGCCTTCAATCAATGCAAAGAAAATTCTTCAAAACTCAGTTGATTTATGGTCAGATGAGAGCATCAGAACAAGTTCACTCAGCATTGCATTTTGACAACCGAGAACCAAATGAGGAAGCCATCCAGCCAGTCAAGTCCACACTAGCGAAACTATGCTCAGAACTTGTAACAATTGACCTGCTAACATCACCTCCCTTGGGAGGAATACAAAGCTTATTCCAACTCTCGAAGGACCAGATCAATCAAAACTCCAAAATATAAATCAAACATCCACCTCCCCATTGTTACGGCCACTCGAGGGTGAGATTTGTTAGGAGCAATTGCAATACAATATGTAGGACACTAAAAGGGTTGCATAGAGAGTTGGACCAAGGAGTTTGGTGATTGGCAGCAAAGGCACTAAATACATGGTATTGAATCAGGGGCCGGTGGGAGTGTCCCAGAAGGTAAAGTCACTATATAAATGCAGAGGTAACCCCAGAAGCCTATGGACGTGTGGAGGACAGTAAAGTTGCTATACAAATGCAGATATCATCCAGTGAGTGTATGCAGGTCCGCAAAGCTGCCATGCAAATGCAGAGGTCGTCCAGTGAGTGTATGCAGGTCCGCAAAGCTGCTATACAAATGCAGAGGTCGCCCCGAGAGCCTGTGGGAGTGTGCAGATCCGTAAAGTCGCTATACAAATGCAGATGTCTGCCCAGAAGCCAGTGGGAGCGTGGAGTACACTGAAATCTCTGTGTAAATGCAGTGGTCGCCCTGCCCTGGGAGCTGATGGGAGTGTGGGTCCGGGTCGAGCAGGGGCCTGGTTTAAGCGGAGCGGAGCCGCGCGGGGCCGGGGCCGGGGCCGGGGCCGGGGCCGAGGCGGGCCCCGGGGAGACGCACCTGCCGCTTGTTCATCCGCCGGACATCGTTGAGAAAATCTAGCGACATCATCCTGAGCACCGGGTCCGCTCTCGATCATGGGCGAGCGGCGGGAAAGGGGGGGGAGGGAGAAACACCAAGCCTCCAACCGCCGACACTCGAGCTACCGGAAGCTCAGGCTCCACCGGAAGTCTAGGCCTCACCAGGAAGGCGGCGCGCTGCCCTCTGGGAGATTTAAAGGGACACTCCCCTCCAGCAGCCAGCTCCTTGTCCAATGAGTGACTGCCAGGTTTTCTGGTCCAGAGCTGCCAAGTAGCCTTAGGTCACTCATTCATTAAAATGGGCTCAGAGTCATAGAGATGTATAGCATAGAAACAGACCCTTCGGTCAACCTTCTCCATGCCGACAGGATATCCTAAATTTAATCTAGTCCCACTTGCCAGCACTTGGCCCATATCCCTCTCAACCCTTCCTATTCATATACCCATCCAGATGCCTTTTAAATGCTCAAATTGTACCAGCCTCCATCACTTCCTCTGGCAGCTCGTTTCATACACGTACCACCCTTTGCGTTAAGATGTTGCCCTTAGGTCCCTTTTAAATCTTTCCCCTCTCACCCTAAACCTATGTCCTCCAGTTCTGGACTCCCCCACTCTGGGGAAAAGCTCACCCCTCAGCCTCCGACACTCCAAGGAAAACAGCCACAGCCTATTCAGCCTCTCTCTGCAGCTGAAACCCCCCATCCCTGGCAACATTCTTGTAAATAGCTTCTGAACCTTTTCAAGTTTCACAATATCCTTCCTATAGGAGGGAGACCACAATAATGCACACAGTATTTCAAAAGTGGCCCAACCAATGTCCTGTACAGCTGCAACATGACCTGCCAACTCCTATATGCAACGTTCTGACCAATAAAGGAAAGCATACCAAACGCCTTCTTCACTATCCTATCTACGTGTAACTCCACTTCCAAGGAACTATGAACCTGCACTCCAAGGTCTCTTTGTTCAGCAACACTCTTCAGAACCCTACCATTAAGTGTATAAGTTCTGCCCTGCTTCGCCTTTCCAAAATGCAGCACCTCACATTTATCTAAATTAAACTTCATTTGCCACTCGTTCGCCCTTTGGCCCATCTGATCAAGATCCTATTGTTACTCTGAGATAACCTTCTCCACTGTCCACTACATCTCCAATTTTGGTGTCATCTGCAAACTTACTAATTATACCTCCTATGCTCATGTCCAAATCATTTATATAAATGATGAAAAGCAGTAGACCCAGCATTGATCCTTGTGGCACACCACTGGTCCCAGGCCTCCAGTCTGAAAAACAACCCTCCACCACCCTCTGTCTTCTACCTTTGAGCCAGTTCTGTATCCAATGGCTAGTAGTTCTGCTAAAACGCGGTTGTTCTGTTCTCATGCAATCCCATGTTAGAAGAAAATCATGTAACAGCAGCACCAATTAAACTAGTGGGGCCGGAATCACGTTATAACCAATACATGTTTAAAACTTTGTGCTTTAGAAAACAGTGTCCCCAATTCATCAATTGTGTCATGGTGAATTTGTGTTAACAGAACACGCAAGATAGCAGAATGACCTGTACTCCATGTGAATAACCTTGCTAATAGATCTACCATGGCGAACCTTTTCGAATGCCTTACTGAAGTCCATATCGATCATGTCCACCACTCTGTCCTTATCAATCCTCCGCATTACTTCTTCAAAAAAACTCAATCAAGTTAGTAAGACATAATGTCCTACACACAAATGAGATTATTTTGTTTAGAAGTTACAAGTTGCCACTTAAAATCCCCCTTTTTTATTTGAAAAAGAAATACTTTTCATTTTCCTCAGCTTGCATTTTGATATAAAGTTCAAAACATCTCTCACCGGATTAGTAATAAAAACCTGGAGTAATAAAGAGTTTTTCATGAACAGCCCCTTTGCATCTTGTAGGAACAAATTACTGCAGATGCTGGAATCTGTACTAAAAACTACAAATGCTGGAGAGCACAGTGAGTCAGGCAACATCCGTGCAATCTTTTACCCCTAATCTCAAGTAACTCTTTGATGTTTAGTCACTATCCTAAGGCAGGAGAACCACCAGTCACTATTGAGCAAGCTCCCTCCAGCAACAATGTGCTGACTCTTTATTTGTGATGCTGACTGAGTATAATACTGGACTGGACACTATGGGTAACACCAGGCAGACTGTATAAACACAGTCAAGAACAAAAACTGCTGGAGAATCTCAGCAGATCTGGCAGCATCTATGGAGAGAGATCAGAGTTAATGTTTCGGATCCAGTAACCCTTCCTCAAGAGAGAGTACAGAATGTTCTGTTTTTTTGAAGGACATCAAATTGTTAGTGACTTTCACAACCCCCTTTGCTGATCCATTTGTTTAATTCAATTTTGCGCCTTGCATATGGATTTCAGTTGAGATGACCTGCAGTTTCCTGCTGTAACCAATCGGCATCTCAGTATTTTATCAAAAAGAAACACATACAATCTGAAATGAAAGTAGAAAATGCTGGATAGACCATGCAGGTCCAGACCACATCTGAGCAGAGAGGGAACAAGTTGTAGAGTTTGCCTGTTGCTGCTGTACTGAGGGATCTGGGTGCACGTGAATCACAAAACATTAGTATGTGCATACAGCAAGTAATCAGGAAGGCTAAGGGAGTCTTTATTGCAAGCGGGGGCGGGGGGGGGGGGTGTAGTATTAAAGTCAGGAATTCTGGCTCTGGTAAGATCACTGCTAGATTAATAGAATCCCTACAGTTTGGCCCAACAAGTTCACACCAACCCTCCGGAGAGTAACCCACCCAGCCCCGTTCCCCTACCCTATTATCATATCTTTACTCCTGACTAATGCACCTAACCTACACATCCTTGAACAGTATGGGCAATTTAGCATGGCCAATTCACCTGACCTTGGATTGTGGGAGGAAACCAGTGCACCAGGATGAAACCCACGCAGACACGGGGAGAATGTGCAAACTCCGCACGGTCGCCCGAGGCTGGAATCGAACCCGGGTCCCCTGGCACTGTGAGGCAGCAGTGCTAACTGCTGAGCCACCGTGCCCCCACACCCCCCCCCCGTTGTGTCCTGTTCTGGTCTCCTTACTTAAGGAGACAGATACATCCATAGAAAGCAGCTCAGAGAAGTTTCAAGAGATGGTTTCAGATTGGGCTCGTATTTACTGGTTTAGAAGAATGAGAGGTGATCTGTTTGGAAATATGTAAGATTCTGAGGACAATTAACAGATTGGAAGCTGAGGGGATGGTTGCTTCTTGTCTGGGAGTCTGGAATTGTTCAAAAATAAAGGACTCTATGACTCTCATTTAAGACAGAGCTGAGGCCAGTTTTTCCTTCAGTCTGTGGAGGTCCCTCTCCCCGAGGACAAGAGAGGCCATCACTGAACTTATTCGAAGCTGAGTTTGATGGTCTTTAATTGACAAGAGAATCAATGGTTAAGAAGGCAGGAAAGTGGGACTGACAGCACAACCAGGTCAGCCATGACCTTATTGACAAAGGGCCAAAAGGTCCATTGCTGCTTCTAATTCCTAACATCATCTACTTTTAGGATTCATCAGCCATGGTCGGGCGAGGGGTGGAGTTGGGGTGGTGTTGACCGGTGATATCAACTCCACTTTCCTGCCTTTTCCCCATAACCTCTGATCCCCGTACTGATTAAATACTCGAATATACTGAATGGCCCGGCCTCGACAGGCCTCTGGATTAAAGAATTCCACAGATTCACCATCATCTGAGAGAAGAAATTCCTTCCCATTGCTGTAATAAGTGGGTGACTACCTATTCTGAGATGGTGCCATCTGGTCCTAGACACTTGCCCAAGGACAAAGGGCCTTTCCACATCAACCTAAGAATCTCGTATGTTTTAATAAGGTCACCTGTCATTCTTCTAAACTCCATTGAGTACAGACCCAAGTTACTTAACCTCTTCTCATAAGATAGTCCCTGCTTACTCGGGATCAATTGGGTGAACTTTCTCCTGACCGTTTCTAATGCCGGTACATCGTTCATTCAGTAAGGGGACAAAACTGCTCATAGTACATGGCCTGACCAGTGTCTTGTCTAGATTTAGCAAAACCTCCCTTCTGTATCACAGATCAGATTGTCTAACAGCTCTTGGAGGTGAAATAGAGGCTCGAGTGAGAGGTAAGACCCCTGTCTCCAGCCAACGAACCCTTCCTCAGAGAACTGAGTGGGTGTGGGGCAGCTGGAGGGAGCAGGAATGCATTCCCTCCTGATTCCTCAGGGACTGAAGACCCCACCCTCTGAGAGACCCTCACCCAGGAGGTGCTAGGATTTCTTTCCTTGGGTTTGGAGCTCACAATCCATTTTCTGTCAAGACTCCGACTTCTCACTTCATTGGAATGTGATCAATAATGCGCCTCTTAGCAAAATGTCGTCGTGTTTGGTGAAGACTCTTCATTACCTGAGTGATGATTTATAAATGAACAACTGATGATTTATTATCACTTGTACTCTACAATGAGCAACATAGTAAGATACAGTGAAGAGCTTCAACCATCATCATAATCTGGCACCATTTGACTATTTCAAGAAAAAAAAGATAAAGCTGAAAGAAAGTCCATCTTTGTTCTGCATCTCCACCATGAGTCCTGAGCGGGCTGACCAATGACACCTGCATCACCATCCCTTTATCTCAAGGTTTGGATTTAAAGTGATTAGCAAACGAAGCAAGATTGATGTGAGGGCAAACCTTTTCACTCAGTGAGGAGTTAGGCTAATAAATACACTGCCTGGAAATGTGGTGGCGGCGGCAAATTCAAGAGAGGCATTGGACAATTCGAGACTAGGCTGGTGTAGTAACTTGGGATTTCTTTTTGGTGGTGTCTGCATTGGTGAGGTCTAGTGAGGGCTCAGAGTGGCAAGGGTATTGGTGGAGGTGAGATGGTGCTGAAGAGCGGGCGACTTTCTTCCAGCAGCAAAGGGGACTTATGCCTGGCCATGGGCCCATGACCGAGCACTGAACAAGAGGGACTAGCCATTTGGATACAGAACTGGCTCAAAGGTAGAAGACAGAGGGTTGTGGTGGAGGGTTGTTTTTCTGACTGGGGACCTGTGACCAGTGGAGTGCCACAAGGATCGGTGCTGGGTCCTCTACTTTTCGTCATTTATATAAATGCTTTGGATGCGAACATGAGAGGTACAGTTAGTAAGTTTGCAGATGACACCAAAATTGGAGGTGTAGTGGACAGCGAAGAGGGTTACCTCAGATTACAACAGGATCTTGACCAGATGGGCCAATGGGCTGAGAAGTGGCAGATGGAGTTGAGAGGACATAGAACATAGAACAGTACAGCACAAAACAGGCCCTTCAGCCTGCAATGTTATGCCAACCATTGATCCTCATGTAAGGTAAACCTAATGTACGATCTCTCAAATTTCTGTGACCATATGCATGTCCAGCAGTCTCTTAAATGTCCCCAATGACCTCGCTTCCACAACTGCTGCTGGCAACACATTCCATGCTCTCACAGCTCTCTGTGTAAAGAACCCGCCTCTGACATCCCCTCTATACTTTCCGCCAAACAGCTTAAAACTATGACCTCTCGTGTTCCCTTCTGCCCTGGGAAAAAGTCTCTGGCTATCAACTTATCTATGCCTCTTATTATCTTAAAAATCACAAAACACCAGGTTATAGTCCAACAGGTTTAATTGGAAGCACACTACCTTTCGGAGCGTCGCTCCTTCATCAGGTGATTGTGGAGGGTTCGATCATAACACAGAATTTATAGCAAAAATTTACAGTGTGATGTAACTGAAATTATTTCATTGAAAAATTGATTGTCTGTTAAGCCTTTCATCTGTTAGAATGCAGAGGTAGTTTCACTTCTTTCATGTGTAAATCACAAAACTTTTTTTAAAGTTGCATTCTCGGGTTAGCTGTTAACAATGGTGATAACTAGACAATATGTTGAAGGTGTTGGCCCCCTGTGTTCTCTGTCTATGCCATGATGTTTAGATTGATTCTAATCTAAAAAGTGAGATAACAGAGTTTCACATAAATTCATGCAGTTTTTGAGCTCAGAGTTCTACATGAATGCATGCAGTTTTTGAGCAAAGTACAATGTAACTCTGCAAGTACAAATTCACCCCACAAAATATATGTGTGCATGTGGGTCTTTGTCTGTGTGTGTGTATGTCTGTCTGGGGTGGGGGTTGTGAATGTGAGAAAGTGTATGTGTAGTGAGTGCAGAGTGTCTTAAGTCTGTGAGGGGGTGGGAGTGTGTGTGTCAAAAAGGATGTGTGTGGTGTCTGTGTGTACCTGTGTCTGTGTGTATGTGAGAGTGTGTATGTGTGTAGGAATATCTGTGTGTGTGTAGTGCAAAGGTGATCACCTGTAATGTGACATGAACCCAAGCTCCCGGTTGAGGCCCTCCCTATGGGTACCGAACTTAGCTATCAGCCTCTGCTCGGCCACGTTCCTCTGCTGCCTGTCCCGAAGTCCACCTTGGAGGATGGTCACCCGAAGGTCCGAGGCTGAATGTCCTGGACCACTGAAGTGTTCCCCAACTGGGAGGGAACCCTCCTGTCTATTGATTGTTGTGCATTCGTTATCGTAGCCGTTGCTCGGTTTCCCCAATGTACCATGCCTCCGGGCATCCTTGTCTGCAACGTATAAGATAGACAATGTTCACTGAGTCACATGAGTACCTCCATGTACAAGGTGGGAGGTGTTCCCACACATAATCGTGGTATCTATGTCCACAATCTGACACGTCTTGCAGCGTCCACCGTGGCAGGGTTGTATGGAGTTGTCCTGAGAGCCGGGCAGTTTGCTACGAACAATGATCTGTTTGAGGTTTGGCGGCTGTTTAAAGGCAAGTAGTGGAGGTGTGGGGAAGGTCTTGGTGAGGTGCTCATCCTCATTGATAATGTGTTGCAGGTCACGAAGAACATGGCGTAATTTTTCAGCCCCTGGGAAGTACTAAACAACGAAGGGTACCCTGTCAGTTGCAGCACCTTACTATCTTATTATCTTGTATACCTCAATTAGATCCTCTCTCTTCCTTCTTTTTTCCAATGAAAAAAGTCCGAGCTCAGTCAACCTCTCTTCTCCATTCCAGGCGGCATCCTGGTAAACCTCCTCTGAATCCTCTCCAAAGCATCTACATCTTTCCTATAATAGGGCGACCAGAACCAGACACAGTATTCCAAAAGTGCAGTCTAACCAAAGTTTTATAGCGCTGTAACAAGATCTCACGGCTCTGAAACTCAATCCCCCTGTTAATGAAAGCCAAAACACCATATGCTTTCTTAACAACCCTGTCCCCTTGGGTGGCCATTTTAAGGGATCTATGTACCTGCACCCCAAGATCCCTCTGTTCCTCCAGACTGCCAAGAATCCTATCCTTAATCCTGTACTCAGCTTTGCATTTATCCAGGTTGAACTCCATCTACCACCTCTCAGCTCATCTCTGCATCCTGTCAATGTCATGCTGCAGCCTACAACAGCCCTCTATACTGTCAATGACACCTCCAATCTTTGTGTCGTCTGCAAACTTGCTAACCCATCCCTCAATCTCCTCATCCAAGTCATTAATAAAACTTACAAACAGTAGAGGCCAAGAACAGAGCCCTGTGGAACACCACTCACCGCTGACTTCCAGGCAGAATACTTTCCTTCCACTGCTACTCGCTGTCTTCTGTCAACCAGCCAATTCTGTATCCAGACAGCTAACTGTCACTGTATCCCATTCCTTCTGACCTTCTGAACGAGCCTACCATGGGGAACCTTATCAAATGACTTGCTGAAGTCCATATACACAACATCCACTGCTCGACCCTCATCAACTTGTCTAGTAACATCTTCAAAGAACTCAATAAGATTTGTGAGGCATGACCTGCCCCTCACAAAGCTGTGCT
Source organism: Hemiscyllium ocellatum (assembly GCF_020745735.1). NCBI lineage: Eukaryota > Metazoa > Chordata > Chondrichthyes > Orectolobiformes > Hemiscylliidae > Hemiscyllium > Hemiscyllium ocellatum. The sequence goes on from NC_083442.1 coordinate 15,350,551, forward strand.
GACTGCATTTAATCATGCCATGCTCTTCCAGATGGTCATAAATCCTATCCCTCAGAATCCTTCCTAACATCTTGCAGACGACAGACGTGAGACTGACTGGTCTATAATTGCTGGGGATTTCCCTATTTCCTTTCTTGAAGAGAGGAATTACATTTGCCTCTCTCCAGTCCTCAGGTACGACTCCAGTGGAGAGCGAGGATGCAAAGATCTTCGCAAGCAGCGAAGCAATCCCATTTCTCGCTTCCCAAAGCAGCCGAGGACAAATCTGGTCTGGCCCTGGCGACTTGTCAATCTTAATGTTTGACAAAACTTTCAGCACATCAGCTTCCTCAGTCTCTATCTGTTCCAGCGTGCTTACCTGCTCCGCAATGGTTTCATTCACTACAAGGTCTGTTTCTTTAGTAAAGACAGAAGCAAAAAACTCATTTTGAGCTTCCCCTACCTCCTCAGACTCTATACACAAGTTCCCTATGCTATCCCTGATCGGTCCTACTCTTTCTTTGATCATTCTCTTATTCCTCACATACGTATAAAATGTATCATACATTTAATTCAGATAAATGTGAGGTGCTGCATTTTGGGAAAGCAAATCTTAGCAGGACTTATACACTTAATGGTAAGGTCCTGGGGAGTGTTGCTGAACAAAGAGACCTTGGGGTGCAGGTTCATAGCTCCTTGAAAGTGGAGTCGCAGGTAGATAGGATAGTGAAGGTGGCATTTGGTCTGCTTTCCTTTATTGGTCAGAATATTGAGTACAGGAGTTGGGAGGTCATGTTGTGGCTGTACAGGACATTGATTAGGCGACTGTTGCAATATTGTGTGCAATTCTGGTCTCCTTCCTATCGGAATGATGTTGCGAAACTTGAAAGGGTTCAGAAAGATTTACAAGGATGTTGCCAGGGTTGGAGGATTTGAGCTACAGGGAGAGGCTGAACAGGCTGGGGTTGCTTTCCCTGGAGCATCTGAGGCTGAGGTTTGCAAAATTATGAGGGGCCTGGATAGGGTAAATAGGCAAAGTTTTTTCCCTGGGGTCCAGAACTAGAGGGCATAGTTTAGGGTGAGAGGGGAAAGATATAAAAGAGATCTCAGGAGCAATATTTTCACACAGAAGGTGGTACGGGTATGGAATGAGCTGCCAGAGGAAGTGATGGAGGCTGGCGCAATTGCAACATTTAAGAGGCATTTGGATGGGTATATGAATAGAAAGTGTTTGGAGGGATATGAGCTGAGTGCTGGCAGGTGGGACTAGATTGGGTTGGGATAACTGGTCGGCATGTACGGGTTGGACCGAAGGGTCTGTTTCCATGCTGTAAATCTCTATGACTCTAAGTGCACGACGGCTCAGTGGTTAGCACTGCTGCCTCACAGCACCAGGGACCCGGGTTCGATTCCAGCTTTGGGTAACTGTCGGTGTGGAGTTTGCACATTCTCCCCGTGATTGCATGGGTTTGCTCTGGTTTCCTCCCACTATCCAAAGATGTGCAGGTGAATTGGCCATCCTAAATTTCCCACTGTTCAGGGATGTGTGAGTTAGGTGCATTAATCGGGGGTAATGTAGGGGAATAGGTCTGGGTGGGATACTCTTTGGTGTGGACTTAACATAGAACATTACAGCGCAGTACAGGCCCTTCAGCCCTCAATGTTGCGCTGCCCTGTCATACTAATCTGAAGCCCATCCCACCTACACTATTCCATGTATGTCCATATGCCTGTCCAATGACGACTGAAATGCAATTAAACTTGGCGAATCTACTACCATTGCAGGCAAAGCATTCCATACCCTTACTACTCTCTGAGTAAAGAAACTACCTCTGACATCTGTCTTATACCTATCTCCCCTCACTTAAAAGTTGTGTCCCCTTGTGTTTGCTGTCCCCATACTTGGAAAAAGGCTCTCTCTGTCCACCCTATCTAACCCTTGTATGTCTCTATTAAGTCACCTCTCAACCTTCTTCTCTCCAACGAGAACAGTCTCAAGGCCCTCAGCCTTTCCTCATAAGACATTCCTTCCATACCAGGCAACATCCTAGTAAATGTCCTCTGCACCCTTTCCAAAGCCTCCACATCCTTCTTATAATGCGGTGACCAGAACTGTACACAATACTCCAAGTGTGGCCGTACCAGAGCTTTGTATAGCTGCAGCATAACCTCCTGGTTCCGGAACTCAATCCCTCTATTAATAAAGGCCAAAACACTGTATGCCTTCTTAACAATCTTGGTGGCAACTTTCAGGGATCTGTGTACATGGACACCGAGATCTCTCTGCTCATCTGCACTCCCAAGAATCTTACCATTAGCCCGGTACTTTGCATTCCGGTTACTCCGACCAAAGTGTATCACCTCACACTTGTCCATATTAAACTCCATTTGCCACCACTCAGCCCAACTCTGCATCCTACTGACTTGTTGGGCTGAATGACCTGTTTCCACACTGTAGAGATTCTGTGGAATATCAAGCAACCTGTGCTAAGAAACTCAGATCATAACACCTAATGTTAAATCTCATTCTGCAACTGGACAGGGATGTATATGTTAGGTGTATTAGTCAGGGGGAAACGTAGAGTAATAGGGTAGGGAATAGATCTGGGTGGGATACTCTTTGGCGGGTCAGAGTGGACTTATTGGGCCAAATGGCCTGTTTCCACTCTATAGGGATTCTAAAAAAAATGATTAATTGGTTAAAACTACCATGTAAGGGGAAGGGCAACAGAAGGGGATTATCACCAGGTAGTGATGCCTATTAAGTGAACAGCTTCCTGCTGCACCATTACACCTCTGTGATTCTGTGGATTTACAAGTTGAGACTGAACTTGTTTGGCCGCTAAATGAATGCACCAGCTTTGGATGTCACAGTCTCAAGTGAGAGCTTGAGGCTGGGAGGCAGGGATGGTATCGACTGGGCAATGAGTCTCTCCTCTTCCGCATATCATCCTCTGTTCACACAGAAAACAAGCGCTGGATTTAGAAACGACACATGGGAGGTGACAAATGGGGATATATTTCTGAACAAGGATCGGGAGTCGTTATCTCCCTGCAGGAATTATGTACTTGAGCATTTTCTGATAACGTTGGAACCCAATGTCATTCCGATTTATGAAACAAAGAATAACTCCAGCTGGAAGGGGTTGGGTCAGTTTCCGCCACTTAAGGGTTAAATTTCCAGTCATTTTGTAAAAGCAAACGGGAACCGATGAATCTAAAACCTAATCTAAATCTAAACAAAATGTGCCGTGGCAGATTCAGGGTGCAGGGTTATCAGTGAGGGTGCACTGAATCGGGGCAAATTGGAGCAAAAGTAAACCACTCAGACAATGGCTGTGAAAACTGTGGGAGACCAGCAGAGAATGTAACACACCTGGGACATTGTTATCCCATTGTTCGAGGGCATTGTTATCTGTGTGTTGTAATTTTTTTTGGAAGTGTCTGTAACCCACCAGAATCGCTTTTACACTTCAGTGATCTGACTGGCTCTCCTTGCATATACTTGGAAATAAATTATTGATGATTGATTCTTCTTTCTTATCAAGTTTTTACAGAACCTTGCAGTACTGTGTGGAGCCCTGGTCAGCATGCTATAGGAAGGATGTGATTGCATTGGAAGGGGTGCAGAGGAGGTTCACCAGGATGTTGTCTGGTATGTTGCACTCTAGCTCAGGAGAGAGGTTGGATAAACTCAGGCTGTTTTCTTTGGAGCAGAGAGGCTTTAGGGGATAACGTAATAGAGGTGGACAAGAATATGAGGGGAATGGATAGGGTGAACAGAAAGCAGCCCCCCTTAGTTGAAGGATCGATAACAAGGTGGGGGGGGGGGCAGAATTTTATGGTGAAAGTCAGGAGGTTGAGAGAGGATTTGAGGAAATATACTGTCACCCAGAGGGTGGTGATACTGCCTGGGAGGTAAACGAGTGGGAAACCTCACAACCTTTAAAAACTACTTGGAAGAACAGTTGAAATGTCATAACATGCTCAGTGTTTAGCACCGCTGCCTCACAGCGGCAGGGACCTAGGTTCAATTCCAGCCTCGGGGGACTGTCTGTGTGGAGTTTGCACATCCTCCCCGTGTCTGTGTGGGTTTCCTCCGGGTGCTCCGGGTTCCTCCCACAGTCCAAAGATGTGCAGGTTAAGTGAATTAGTCATGCTAAATTTCCTGTAGAGTTAGGTGCATTAGTTAGGGGGAATGGATCTAGGTGGGTTACTCTTCGGAGGGTTGGTGTGGACTAGTTGGGCCGAATGGCCTGCTTCCACACTGTAGGGAATCATTCCAGGCTTTGGGTCAAATATGGGTTAATGAGATTGTGTAGATTTAGTGTAGCTTTGGCAGTACAGACTCAAAGGGCTGAAGGGCCTCTTTTGGACTCTAAGACTTAAATTTGAGACTAAAATATTTGTAAGATCTTAATTTATTTTTAACCTGTGGAATAACTCCTTCTGGAGGTCTCAGCGGTGCAGCCGACATTTATTCCCAATTTGAGTTCCTGAGGGTGGGACTTGAGCCTGATCCTTGAATCGTTAAAACAGCAGAATCCAAGCAAACAGCTGGCTTGGGGCAGGAGTCACATAGAGGCTCAGAAGGGGTCAGGATTGTGGGTCTTTTTCCTCAAAAGATATCAGTTAACGCATTGGGGTTATTTTTAAAAGATTTCATTGCTTTCTTTGGTCACTTTCCATTTTGAGGTGTCAGTTTCTCTGGAAATTGAGTCTTTTCGTCAATTTCTGAAATGGGAAAGATTATAACGAACCTATCTGATAACCCCAAGCCCCTAACGTTCTCTGGGTCAATATCTACTCTTGGCAGCTATGTTTTACCTATGAACAAGGAGACACAAATGTTCAGGCCCTGAATGAAATATTTTTTGCGGCTATGCAGAGAAGGGAGATAGAAAGGGCTGAATCTCTGATCAGTTTTCCAATCTTCTGTGGGTACATACAGGAAGGATGCTGGCAGTGGGTGAGAGTCTAGAACCAGGATAGATAGTCTCTGAATAAGGGATGGGTCATTTAGCACTGAGTTGAGGAGGAATTTCTTCACTGAGAGGATGAATCTTTGAAATTCTCTGTCGCAGTGACTGTGGATGCTCAGTCTTTGAGTATGTTCAAGACTGGGATCTATAGCTTTCTACTGATTAGAAATACCAAGGGACATGGGAATACTGCAGAGAAATCTGCAAGGAACTCACTCCCTCAGGGCATTGTGGTTCTAGCTACAGCACATGGACTGCAGCGATTCAAGAAGGCAGCTCACCACCTCCTTCTCAAGGGCAAATAGGGATGGGCAATAGATGCTGGTTCAGCCAGTGACACCAACATCCCATGATGAGAGAACTTTAACCAGGATAACCTATGTCAAGTTGGACCACAACTCTGGAGTAAAATGACATAGGGAACCAATAGGACATAGAGACAAACTGCTAAGGAGAGCTTTTGGTGCAATGGGTAGTGTCCCTGCAACTCTAGGTCCAAGTCCCAAGTCTTAGCCAAAGATGGTGTGAACTCTTGATGTTAATTTCCCCCCCAAGCCATTCGCCATCCTGACTTGGCAATATATTGCTGTTGCTTCACTGTTACTCGTGTGTCACTGGAGTCACAGGATTCTGGAACACCAAGACTCCGAAATGGGAGAAATCACAACAGCAATGTTGTCCAACAGCCTAGCAGTGAAAGTTTATGAGGGAAGCTTTGGATAATGGAGAGCATCTCAGTGTCTGTGTCAGCTGGGTGAGCGACTCTGAACAGTGCTCTATAAATTGATGTAAATGTTCAGGAGACAGTGCACAGAAGAGTAATGAGAATATTAAGCGTTAGAGGCATTTGAGACAAGTCTTTAATCTTTACAGACAAGGAGGTTAAAAAGGTACATTATGTATTAAGAAGCACTGATGAGGTGAATACAGATCCAGAGTTTTAAGGTGGGCCAGTCAAATGGATCAAAACATAAAAGTGAGTAAAGAATTGAGAGTGCAGTATCTGGTAGGAGACAAGCCAGGCTGAGAATCTGGAAGAAACAGAGTGGCAAGGCACAGAAGGTAACCCCAGGACAGTCCTAATGCTCATCAACAAGTGGGGCATGTTAGCAGCACCACTGACTGAGCTGGTCAGGTTCAGGAGGACATTGCTGCGAGATTGGATCTGCAGCAGGGGGTGGGGGAACTGACAAAAGGGGGCAACCAATTTCATCTTGTCCTGACTGATCTACTGCTGCACATGCATCTGGCCATGACAGTGTTAGTAGGAGTGACTACTATGCAGTCCTTGTGGAGATGTCATCCCATCTTCATACTGACCATACTTTCCAGTGTGTTGCATTGCACGACTGGGTGACACAGTGACTCAGTGGTTAGCACTGCTGACTTATAGCGCCAGGGACACGGGTTCAATTCCGGCCTCAGCTGACTGGTTATGTGGAGTTTGCACGTTCTCCCTGGGTTTCCTCACATAGTACAAAGATGGATTAACCTTGGGAAATGCAGGGTTATGGGGATGGGTTGGGTGGGATGCTGACTGGAGGGTCAGTGTACACTTGATGGGCTGAATGGCCTCTATCTGCACTGTAGGGATTCTATAACTACCACAATGCAAAGTAAGATAGAGTCAGAACAAATCTAGCAATTCAAGGTTGGGCCTCCGTGAGGTGCTGTAGGCCATCAGCAACAGCAGAATTGTACCCCAGCACAAACTGCAACACCGCACGGTCCAGCACATCCCCGACTCAACCATTACCATCAAGCCAGGAGTGGCTCAAAAAGTGCAGTCAGCCCCTGGTGATGATCCAACATAGAACTGCCACATTCAGTCAGGAAAGATGGAGTATATTTGTATTAAATTATAAAGGTGCTTGGCAGAAGTGAGGACTGCAGATGCCGGAAACCAGAGTCTAGATTAGTGTGGTGCTGGAAAAGCACAGTGGGTCAGGCAGCATCCGAGGAGCAGGAAAATCGTCGTTTCGGGCAAAAGCCCTTCATCAGGAATGGAGGCAGGGAACCTCCAGGGTGGAGGGATAAGTGGGGGTAGGGGTGGGGCTGGGGAGAAGGTAGCAAACAGTACAATAGGTGGATGGGGTGGGGATGGAGGTGATAGGTCAGAGGGGAGGGTGAAGCGGATAGGTGGGAAGGGAGATTGATACGCAGGACAGGTCATGAGGACGGTGCTGAGCTAGAAGGTTGGAACTGGGGTAAGGTGGGGGGAGGGGAGATGAGGACACTGGCGAAGTCCACATTGATGCCCTGGGGTTGAAGTGTTCCGAGGTGGAAGATGGGAGCATAACCTTAAAGTTAAAGGCAGGTGGTTTAGAGGAGACTTGAGGCAAAGCTTTTTCACCCAAAGGGTGGTGGGAAGCTAGAAGATAGTTGAGGCAGGAAACCACACAGCCTTCAAAGATTAACTAGATCAGCACTTGAAATGTCATAACATTGTAAGGAAAAGTGGAAGTAGTGTAAATTTACAGCTTTTGTGGTCACTGTAGACTTAAAGGGTAGAATGGCCTCTTCTGTACTGACATGTCTCCAGCCCCAATAACGGGACAGCCCAGATCATCAGTGTAAAAGATAAAGCTGAAGCATTTACAACAATCTTCAGTCAGAAGGGCCAATTGATCAGCCACCTCCAGTGATCCCAATTATCACACATACCTGACTTCAGCCAATTCAATTTACTCCAAGTGAAATCAAGAAATGGCTGATTGCATTGAATATGGTTAACACTGTGGACAATATGATCAGCAATCGTATTGAGGAATCGCGCTCCAGAACTAGCTGTGTCCTCTCCTGCCTAGCTGTTCCAGTCAACCTCCAATACTCACATCTACCTGGGGGATGTGGAAAACTCTCAAGGTATGTGATGTCTGCAAAATGCAAAAGAAATACAACCAGGCCAAACATGACTCCATCAATCTACTCCCTGTCATCAGCAGATTTCTGAAACAACGCTCTCAAGAAGCACTTCCAAAACCTGCTCACTGACATTTTGTTTAGATTTTCCTGTCCCTTTAGTCCTCATTACAGACTTCAGACTAGATAGACAAAAGAGCTGAATTCCAGAAGTGAAGTGAGGGTCACTGCCCCGATATCAAGGCTACATCCAACTGGGCGCATTATCAAGGAGCCTGAGCAAAACTGGAATCAATGGGTATCGGAGGAAAACAGTCCAATGATTGGAGATAAAGGAAGGTTATTGGCATCGATGGAGGTCAATCATCTCAGCTCCAAGACACCTCTGTTGGAGTTCCTCAGGATAGTGTCCTAGGCCTGACCATCTTCAACTGCTTCATCAACGACCTTCCCTCCATCGTAAGAGCAGAAGTTCGCCGATGATTGGACAATGTTGAGCACCATTCAGGACTCCTCAGATACTGAAGCAATCCGTGTCCAAATGTAGCAAGGCTGGACAGTGTCCAGGCTTGAGCTGACAGATTGCAAGTAAAATTCACGCTACACAAGTGCCAGACAATGACCATCTCCAATAAAAGGAAACTTAACCGTTGCCTGGACATTCAGTGACATAAATAGAATTGAAGCCCACACCATCAACATCCTGTGGGCTGCCATTGATCAGAAACTGAATTGGAACAGCCATATAAATACTGTGATTATAAGAACAAGCCAGCAGCTAGGAAGTCCACAATGAGTAACTCACTTCTGGATTCCTCAAAGCCATTGCTACAAGAACCAAATTCCTTTTAAAATTTAGTTGCCAAATTTGACTAGTTTCTTTAATGTATGGTCCACTTTTTTTTTTGCAGGGCTACTCAGGCATGTTATTGATCATGAATAAGGAATTTATTGTATCATGAATACTTTCTAAGATGCTGGGATCCTAAACTGTGTTGAATTTGAACTGGAACTGCTTTGTCCAATTTGTATTCCAATAATAACACAAGTCAGTGCAGGGGTCTGCCTATGTAATCAATAAAGGTGGTAAACATCTGTTTCTCTCTGAGCTTGTCCAACTTTGAATAAGTTAAATGTTGGCAAATCTAGAACTAACCTGCCCAGAAAAGTTGAGCCTTAATTCAGATCTCTGTGCTCCACTTCTGACCTCTATCTCATCGCTCTACCATTAGAGAAAGGAATGTCAGTGAACTCAGTTTTCTAAATGGCTAGTGTATGGAATGATGCCAACAATATGGGTCCATTCCCAGTACCAGCTGTGATAGTTCATGGGGAGCTATGTCCTTGCCTTGTTCCTTGATGTGGAGTAATGTCCTTCAAGTTACATGTAATCAGTTGTCTCCAATGAAGTAATGTGCATATGGACTATGAATAATTAACTCTCTAATGCCAGCGACAATGCCTCCAACCATCTAGACCTTCAGCTCTGAATCTTGCTTCTTCAACCTCTTTATACCCCTCTCTGTCCATCCTTTAAGACACCTATTATAGAAAGAATATTGTTAAGCTAGAGAGGGTTCAGAAGAGATTTATCAGGATGTTGCCAGTTATGGAAGGTTGAGCTATAAAGAAAGGATGTACCTAACTAATGTACCTAACACTACGGGCAATTTACCATGGCCAATTCACCTGACCTGCACATCTTTGGACTGTGGGAGGAAACTGGTACATCCGGAGAAACCCACGCAGACACGGGGAGAATGTGCAAATTCCACACAGACAGTCACCTGAGGCAGGAATTGAACCTGGGACCCTGGTCCTGTGAGGCAGCAGTGCTAACCACCGAGCCACCGTTAGACTGGAACTTCTTTCACTGGAGTGTAGGAGGGTGACAGGTGACTTTACAGTGGTTTATAAAATCATCAATAGTATAGATAGGGTTAGAGGTAGGTGTATTTTCCCGAGGAAGGGGAATTTCAAGACTGGGGGGCATATTTTTAAGATGAGAGAGATCTTAAAAAAGGCATGAAGGACAAATTGTTTTTTAATATAGAAGGTGGTTAGTGTGTGGAATGAACTTTCTGAGGAAGTGGTGGATGTGGGCACAGTTACAACATTTAAAAGACACTTAGATAAGTGCATGAATAGGAAAGGTTTGGAGGGATATGGGCCAGGAGCAGGCAGATGGGACTACTTTAGTTTGGGATTATGCTCGGCATGGACTGGTTGGACTGAGGGGTCTGTTTCCGAGCTGTATGAGTCTCAGATCTTTTAGACCAAGTTTTGGTCAACTGTCCTATCACATGGTGCAATTACAACATTTAAAAGGCATCTGGATGAGTACATGAATAGGAAGGGTTTAAAGGGATATGGGCCAAATGCTGGCAAGTGGACTAGATTAATTTAGGATATACGGCATGGACGAGTTGGACTGAAGGGTCTGCTTCCACACTGTACAGCCCTATAAGGGTGTTAAATATTGACTGATAGCACTTAAAACATAGTAAAACACCACAAGGCCATACTAATAATCAGGATTATTCTCAGATCTACGTTTCTATAAACCCACATTCAAACTTAACCAATTTGCAAATCATAATGTGTTTGAAGCATACATGCAGCAACCCAATAAGTGTAGAAAACGTTTAATTGAAGGAAGAGTTTGTCTTCGAAACTTTGCTGCTACCCAAGGTAAAATTGGACAGAAGATTCATCATCTTTAATTGACATTAAGTATTAAGAATCTAATGAATGAGGAACATTTTATTCTTTAATCAGAATTTTGCATGGATTATAGAACATGATAGAGCTCCACACTTGGAGGAGGTTAATGATCACTTATTTTGCACTGTGTGAAAGGAGGACTCAACAGCCTGTCCTGGAAAAAATAAATGGGACATATTTCAATGATTGAGATGGAATGACTTCAATGAGTTGGCAGAGAGATGTAGTTTTAGAGTCATAGAGATGTACAGCACTGATGCCCTCACCTTATAACAGCACAGTCTTTGCCACAATGCCAACAGTGAAATACAGATAGAGTCATAGAGATGTACAGCACGGAAACAGACCCTTCGGTCCAACCCGTCCACGCCGACCAGACATCCCAACCCAATCTAGTCACATATGTCAGCACCGGGCCCATATCCCTCCTATTCATACACCCATCCAGATGCCTTTTAAATGTTGCAATTGTATCAGCCTTCACCACTTCCTCTGGCAGCTCATTCCATACACGTACCACCCTCTGCGTGAAAATGTTGCCCCTTAGGTCTCTTTTTATATTTTTCCCTTCTCACCCTAAACCTATGCCCTCTAGTTCTGAACTCCCCGACCCCAGGGAAAAGACTTGACCTGTACAGATGCAACATGACCTCCCAACTCCTGTTCTCAATACTCTGCCAATAAAGGAAAGCATACCAAATGCCTTCCTCACTATCCTATCTACCTGCGACTCCACTTTCAAGGATCTATGAACCTGCACTCCAAGGTCCCCTTGTTCAGCAACACTCCCTCGGACCCTACCATTAAGCATATAAGTCCTAATAAGATTTGCTTTCCCAAAATGCAGCACCTCGCATTTATCTGAATTAAACTCCATCTGCCACTTCTCAGCCCCTTGGCCCATCTGGTCAAGATCCTGTTGTAATCTGAGGTAACCCTCTTCGCTGTCCACTACACCTCCAACTTACTAACTGTACCTCTTATGCTCGCATCCAAATCATTTGTGTAAATGTCAAAAAGTAGAGGACCCAGCACCCATTCTTGTGGCACTCCACTGGTCACAGGCCTCCAGTCTGAAAAACAACCCTCCACCACCACTCTCTGTCTTCTACCTTGAGCCAGTTCTGTATCCAGCCGCAACATGACCTCCCAAATCCTGTACTCAATACTCTGACCAATAAAGGAAAGCATACTAAAATCCTTCTTCTCTATCCTATCTACTTGCGAATCTACTTTCAAGGAGCTATGAACTTGCATTCCAAGCTCTGTTTGTTCAGCAACACTCCCCAGGACCTTACCACTAAGTGTATACGTCCTGCTAAGATTTGCTTTCCCAAATTGCAGCACCTCACATTTATCTAAATTAAACTCCACCTGCCACTTCAGTCCATTAGTCCATCTGATCAAGATCCGTTGTAATATACGGTAACCTTCTTCACTGTCCACTATACCTTCAAATTTGGTGTCATCTGCAAACTTACAAATTATACCTCTTATGCTCACATCCAAATTATTTATTTAAATGAAGAAAAGTAGTGGACCCAGCACCGATCCTTGTGGTACTCCACTGGTCACAGGCCTCCAGTCTGAAAAACAACCCTCCATCACCACCCTTTGTCTTCTACCTTTGAGCCAGTTCGGTATCCAAATGGCTAGTTCTCCCTGCATTCCATGAGATCTAACCTTGCTAACCATTCTCCCATGGGGAACCTTGTCGAACGCCTTACTGAAGTCCATATAGATCACATCCACCGTTCTGCCCTCAACAATCCTCTTTGTTACTGCTTCAAAAAATTCAATCAAGTTTGTGAGACATGATTTCCCATGCACAAAGCCATGTTGACTATCCCTAATCAGTCCTTGCCTTTCCAAATATATGTACATCCTGTCCCTCAGGATTCCCTCCAACAACTTACCCACCACCGACGTCAGGCTCACTGGTCTATAGTTCCCTGGCTTGTCTTTACCCCCCTTCTTATACAGTGGCACCACATTAGCCAACCCCCAGTCTTCTGGCACTCACCTGTGACTAACGATGATACAAATATCTTAGTAAGAGGCCCAGCAATCACTTCTCTAGCTTCCCACAGAGTTACAGGGTACACCTGATCAGGTCCTGGGGATTTATCCACTTTTATGCATCTCAAGACATCCAGCACTTCTTCCTCTGTAATCTGGACATTTTTCAAGATGTCACCATCTATTTCCCTACATTCTGTATCTTCCATGTCCTTTTCCACAGTAAATACTAATGCAAAATACTCATTTAGTATCTCCCCCATCTCCTGCGGCTCCCATTGGATAGCATGGACTGGAGTTCAACCCAATGGTCTAGGAATGAGAATGGGATGAATTACCAGAGCTGTATTTAAGTAGGCAGGAGCCAGAAATGGTGTCATTGCATTTGTGGTCAATCACATGTTAATATTCAAATTGGTTCCTTTATTTTGACATGATTGGTTTCATTGTTGCAGTGCTCCATTTGATGCCCTGTCATCAGATGGAGAGACATTTGGTGAATACAGAGAACCTCACCACCAGAGCTTGCTACAAAACTAACCTGCCAAGTACGTCAACCACCATGACACAAAGATGGTTAGTATGTTGAGATGACATTAAAGGTCTGCAAAGGGATGGGTTAAGTGAGCAGATAAAAAAAAATCACCCAACCTTGTAGCTAAAATCTCTCATCCCTGGAAGTATCCTGGTAAAACTTTTATTTTGCACCCACTCAGAGACCATGCCTCCATTTATGAAGATCAGAATCACATTTGCTAAGCTAACCACTCTCTCAATATGTTCTATTGCTTTGGGTTTTGGAGTTGGAATATCGTGATGCACTTGTATAGGTCATTGGTGAGGCTACTTTTGGAGTGGTGTGTACAGTTCTGGCTGCCCTGCTATAGGAAGGCTATTATTAAATCAGAGAGAGTGCAGAAAAGATTTCCGAAGATGCTGCTGGGATTGGAGGCTGTCCCCCATGAACTACCAAGTTCTTTGAGGATGTGACTAGAAACGTTGATGAGGGTCGAGCTGTGGATGTGATGTATATGAACTTCAGCAAGGCATTTGATAAGGTTCCCCATGGTAGGCTCATTCAAAAGGTCAGGAGGAATGGGATTCAGGGGAACATAGCTGTCTGGATACAGAATTGGCTGGCCAACAGAAGACAGCGAGTGGTAGTAGAAGGAAAATATTCTGCCTGGAAGTCAGTAGTGAGTGGTGTTCCACAGGGCTCTGTCATTGGGCCTCTATTGTTTGTCATTTTTATTAATGATTTGGATGAGGGGATTGAAGGATGGGTCAGCAAGTTTGCAGATGACAAAAAGGTTGGAGGTGTCGTTGACAGTATAGAGAGCTGTTGTAGGCTGCAGTGGGACATTGACAGGATGCAGAGATGGGCTGAGAGGTGGCAGATGGAGTTCAACCTGGATAACTGCGAGGTGATGCATTTTGGAAGCTGAGTACAGGTTTAAGGATAGGATTCTTGGCAGTGTGGAGGAACAGAGATCTTGGTGTTCAGGTACGTAGATCCCTTAAAATGGCCACCCAAGTGGACAGGGTTGTTAAGAAAGCATATGGTGTTTTGGCTTTCATTAACAGGGGGATTGAGTTTAAGAGTCGTGAGATCTTGTTGCAGCTCTATAAAACTTTGGTTAGACTGCACTTGGAATACTGCGTCCAGTTCTGGTCGCCCTATTATAAGAAAGATGTGAATGCTTTGGAGAGGGTTCAGAGGAGGTTTACCAGGATACTGCCTGGACTAGAGGGCTTATCTTATGAGGAGAAGTTGACTGAGCTAGGACTTTTTTCATTGGAGAAAAGGAGAAGAGGGGACCTAATTGAGGTGTACAAGATAATGAGAGGCATAGATAGAGTCGATACCCAGAGACTATTTCCCAGGGCAGAAATGACCAACATGAGGGGTCATAGTTTTAAGCTGGTTGAGGGAAAGTATAGAGGGGATGTCAGAGGCGGGTTCTTTACACAGAGTTGTGAGAGCATGGAATGCGTTGCCAGCAGCAATTGTGGACGAAGGGTCATTGGGGACATTTAAGAGACTCCTGGACATGCATATGGTCACAGACATTTGAAGGTGCATACATGAGGATCAGTGGTCGGCACAACATCGTGGGCTGAAGGGTCTGTTCTGTGCTGTACTGTTCTATGTTCTATAAGGAGAGGCTGAATAGGCTGGGCCTTTCTTCACTGGAGCGTAGGAGATTGAGGGATAACCTTATGGAGGTCCACAAATTCATGAGGGGCATTATCAAGGGAAATAGCCAAGGTCTTTTCGCTGGGGTTGGGGATTTCAAAACTAGATGGCCCTAAAGGTGAGAGGAGTTGGCTCTAAAAGATACCTGAGGGGCAACGTTTTCACATGGAGGGTGATTCGTATGTGGAATGATTTGCCAAGGGAAATGGTAGATGCAGGTACAGTTACAACATTTAAGAGCCATTTGGACAGATACGTGAATACTCCAGCTCCTATATCTTGTGAATCTACAACATATGGATCGATTGTAGGTGGAGTCATCTCAGTGACACTGGAAATTTTGCTCTAAGAGAAACAAAGGTTGGAATGACTGGGAATGTTCCAGCACTGGGAAAAAATCCCAAAGGCACTCTATGGAATGATAGCTGTGGTTAGAAAGAAAGGAAGCATCAGATTACCTTCTTGCATAACTAAAGCATTTCAAAATGTTGAAATGCTCAACATTGACGCATTTAACTTTTACTGTAGAAAAATACAATCAAGAGACTTCACAAGGAGGTCATAGCATGGAAACAGACCCTTCAGTCCAACTTGTTCATGCCAACCAAATATCCCAAATTAATCTAGTCCCATTTGCCAGCATTTGGCTCCTTCCCTTCTCAACCCTTCCTACTAGTTTTGGATTCCCCTATTCTGGGAAAAAGACCTTGGCTATTGACTCTATCCATGCCTCTTGTGATTTTATAAACCTTTAAGGTCACTCCTCAGCCTGTGAGGCTCCAGGCAAAATAATCAGGTAATCAGACAAAAATTAAGACCAAGCCAAAAGAATTGGCATCTGGACAAACTGAGGAGAGAGGTGGAGAGGTTTAGGGAATCTATTCCTGAGCTCAGAGGTTTAGAGATTAATGACAGAGTTGCCAACACTAAGTGAAGGAAGCTGGAGAAGCATGAGATGCCAGAGCTGGAAGAACACAGAGTTCAACCTTGTAACATTCTGTGATTAAGTTGTTTGAAACTTATCCAGTACAAAAGGATGTTTTTTTCTTTTGCTATGGATATAAACAGGTAACAAATAACAGCTACTGTTATCAGACAACATTGTCAGCAAAAACAATATTTTTTAAAGGTAAATTTAAGTTAGTTATTGAGACAAAGCCATTGTGTGTGAGCAGAGCGCGCAGGGGAAGATAGAGGAAAAGATTTTTCAGGCTCAAACTGTTTTATCCAGAGAAGATTGGTCTGAAAAGCCTTTAAAACTCAAAGCAATCAGAATTTTGACGCCCAACCTCCACTGAAAATACAGACAGCTAACTTATCATGGCTACTCACAGAATCAAAACAGGCCATTTGTCCCATCTCTCAATCCTTGAAGGCAGAGTGTCCAGGTACTTACCACGAACTGTGTGAAACATTTCTTCTTCTCATTCACCCTAACTCTGTTGCCCAAAACTTTAAATGTGTTGCCTGAACTTGTAGCTAATTAAGCATCCTCTCTTTGTCTATTCTATCTAATCATGTGCAACTCTATCGAATCTATCCTCAATCGCTCTGCTGCAAGAATAATCCTCATTTTCCTAACCAACATTGTTACTAAAATCCTTGACCCTGGAAGTATTTTGGTAAATTTCTTTTGCACTAGAGACCCTCACTTCCTGCCTAGAACTGGACAGAATACATCAGTTATGGCCAAACAGGAGCTTTAAAAAGATTCAGTATAATTTCCCTGCTTTTGAACTCCACGAAGCCCAGAATCACATTTGCTATGCTAACCGCTCTATTCATATATCCTATCACTTAGCATAAGAGGTCTGGGTAGGGTAGAATTTGTAAGAAGCGTCCAGGAGAGTTTTCTAGAGCAGTATGTCAATTGTCCGACGAGGGAAGGGGCCATATTAGACTTGGTACAAGGGAATGAGCCAGGACAGAGGGTAGAAGTTGCAGTGGGGGATTTCTTTGGGAACAGTGACCAAAATTCTGTAAGTTTTAGAATACTCGTTAAAGATGAGAGTGGTCCTAAGGGAAGCGTCCCGCAACAGTCTGTGTGGAGTTTGCACATTCTCCCCGTGTCTGCGTGGGTTTCCCCCAGGTACTCCGGTTTCCTCCCACAGACCAAAGGTGTGCAGGTCAAGTGAATTGGCCATGCTAAATTGCCCGTAGTGTTAGGTGCATTAGTCAGAGGTAAGTGTAGAGGAAGGGGTCTGAGTGGGTTGCTCTTTGGAGGGTCAGTGTGGACTTGTTGGGCTGAAGGGCCTGTTTCCACACTGTAGGGAATCTAATCTAATAAAAGACTGGGCCAAGGCCAATTATATGAAAATTAGACAGGAGCTCAGAAATGTGGATTGGATACAGGTATTTGAAGGGAAGTTCACATTTCATATGTGGGAGGCTTTCCAAGGTAGTGCAGGATATCGTTGAAGGCAAAGGATAGGAAGGGCAAGATTCCGTGAACCGTGGATGACAGGAGAAATTGTACAAATAGCCAAGAGGAAAATGGAAGCGTACATAAGGTCTAGGCAGTTTAGGACAGAACGGGCCCTTGAGGAATAGCGGAAGAGTAGGACAAGTCTTAAACGAGGAATCAAGCGGGCAAAAATGGGTCATGAAATAGCTTTAGCGAGTAGAATTAAGGAGAATCCCAAAACATTTTATTCTTATATAAGAAGCAAACGGGTAACTAGGGAAAGGATTACTTTGCATCAGTGTTCACTGAGGAGAGCAATATCATGAATCTTGAGATTAAAGATAGAAGTTTGATTAGTCTGGACCACGTTGACATAAGTAGGGAAGATGTGTTGGGTAGGCTAGAGATTAATAAAGTGGACAAATCCCTAGGACCGGATAGGATCTATCCCAGGTTGCTGAGGGAGGCGAGAGAGGAAATAGCTAGGGCCCTGACAGATATCTTTGTGGCATCCTTAAACACAGGTGAGGTGCTGGAGGACTGGAGGGTTGCCCAAGTTGTCCCCCTGTACAAGAAGGGTAGTAGGGACATTCCGGTTAACTACAGACTAGTGAGCCTGACGTCAGTGGTGGGAAAGTTGCTGAAGAGGGTACTGAGGGATAGGATCTATTTATATTTAGATAAGAATAGGCCTTTCAGTGATAGACAACATGGTTTTGTGCCTTACCAACTTAATAGAGTTCTTTGAGGAAGTGACCAAGTTGATAGATGAAGGAAGGGCTGTTGATGTCATATACATGGACTTTAGTAAGGCGTTTGATAAGGTTCCCCATGGTAGAGAAAGTGAAGTCACATGGTGTGCAGGGTGTTCTAGCTTGGTGGATAAAGAACTGGTTGAGCAACAGGAGACAGAGAGTAGTAGTTGAAGGGAGTTTCTCGAAATGGAGAAAGGTGACCAGTGGTGTTCCACAGGGGTCAGTGTTGGGGCCACTGTTGTTTGTGACATACATAAATGATCTGGAAGAGGGCACTGTTGGTCTGGTCAGTAAGTTTGCAGATGACACGAAGATTGATTAGATTACTTACAGTGTGGAAACAGGCCCTTCGGCCCAACAAGTCCACACCGACCCGCCGAAGCGCAACCCACCCATACCCCTACATATATCCCTTACCTAACACTACGGGCAATTTAGCATGGCCAATTCACCTGACCCGCACATCTTTGGACTGTGGGAGGAAACCGGAGCACCCGGATGAAACCCACGCAGACACGGGGAGAACGTGCAAACTCCACACAGTCAGTCGCCTGAGGCGGGAATCGAACCCAGGTCCCTGGCGCTGTGAGGCAGCAGTGCTAACCACTGTGCCACCGTGCCACCCTTAAATTGGTGGAGTAGCAGAAAGCATAAGGGACTGTCAAAGAATACAAGAGGATATAGATAGACTGGAGAGTTGGGCGGAAAAGTGGCAGATGGATTTCAATCCAGACAAATGTGAGGTGATGCATTTAGGCAGGACCAATTCTACAGCGAATTATACAATGAATGGAAGAGCCTCAGGAAACGTTGATGAGCAGAGAGATCTGGGAGTGCAGGTTCATTGTACCCTGAAGGTTGCTGCACAGATGGATAGAGTGGTCAAGAAGGCATATAGTATGCTTGCCTTCATTGGACGGGGTATTGAGTATAAAAGCTGGCAAGTCATGTTAAAATTATATAAGACATTGGTTTGGCCGCATTTAGAAAACTGTGTACAGTTCTGGTCGCCACATTGCCAAAAGGATGTGGATGCATTGGAGAGGGTGCAGAGAAGGTTTACGAGGACGTTGCCTGGTATGGAAGGTGCTAGCTATGAAGAAGTGTCGAGTAGGTTAGGTTTGTTTTCATTAGAAAAAAAGAGATTGAGGGGAGACCTGATTGAGGTTTACAAAATCATGAAGGGTATAGACAGGGTGGATAAAGACAGGCTTTTTCTCAGGATGAAGGATTCAATAACAAGAGGTCATGGTTTCGAGGTGTAAAGTTTAAGGGGGATACACGTGGCTAGTACTTCACACAGAGGGTGGTGGACGTCTGGAACGCGTTGCTAGCAGAGGTGGGAGAGACAGGCATAGTAGATTCATTTAAGATGCATCTGGACAGATGCATGAGTAGGTGGGGAGCAGAATGGTACAGATGCTTAGGAATTGGGCAACAGGTTTAGATAGTAGATTTGGATCGGCACAGGCTTGAAGGGCCTGTTCCTGGCTGTAGTTTTTCTTTGTTCTTATTCTAGGATTGTCACAACTTTGAAAGTTCTTTTACACAATAGTCCTAAACATTTATAGGCGAGATAACAGCACAGGACAGTACAGGCCATTTGATCCTCAATGTTGTGCTGACTTTTTAATCCTACTCTAAGATCAAACTAACTTACATGCCCTTCATTTTACTATCTTCCATTTGGTTAGCCAAGAGTTATTTAAATGCCCCAAATGTATGACTCTACTAACACTATTGGCAGTGCATTCCATGCACCACCACTCTCTGTGTAAAGAACCTACCTCTGACATCTCCCCTAAAGCTTCCTCAAATCACCTTAAAGTAATGCCCCCTCGTGATAGCCATTTTGCCTTGGAAAAACGTCTCTGGCTATTCAGTCGATCCACGCTCCTCATCATCTTGTACACCTCTATCAAGTCACCTCTCATCCTTCTTCACTCCAATGAGAAAAACCCTAGCTCCCTCAACCTTTCTTCATAAGACATGCCCTCCAGTCCAGGCAGCATCCTGGTAAATCTCTGCACCCTCTCTAAAGTTTTCACATTCTTCCTGTAAATGAGGTGACCAGAACTGAACACAATATTCCAAGTGTGGTCTAACCAGGGCTCTGTACAGCTGCAGCATAACCTCGTGGCTCTTAAACTCAATCCCCCTACTCACGAAAGCCAACACCCCATAAGCCTTAACAACCCCATCAACTTGGGTAGCAATTTTGAAGGATCTATGGACGCAGACCCCAAGTTCCCCTCGTTTGAGAGTAACACAAAAAACAGGAGCCATAATGTCTGCAGTCTCTGTATAAATTCATTACTCTTCAGGTGTTAAACTCTGCAGCACTAAAGCAAATGCCTTTAACTAGAACATCATATTTCACATGTTTGGTTCTTACCACGACCACTGCCACTAGATAGCTGCTAAATATTTAGCCAGTGGATTACATGCATATAAAGACAACAAACTGATCAAGAAGCTGTTAAAAATTAACTTTCTGTTGCTTTTATTTGAAATATTTTAAGTAAACATAATAAGAAGGCACAGAGGCCAATGCAGATTAAATAGAGAGGTGATGGCTTGGGGTGGGAAAAATCCCTGATAATATGTAGACCTACCCTTAACAAACTACACAGGTTACTTTGCAAAATGTTTTTCTACACGCTACTGTACACATTTATCAAAAAGTACAAATGTCTATACGTTGTATCAAAAACAGTGAAATAAGGAAGTGAACAGAGCTGAATTCCGTAAGATAAATATTTTAAATTATTTTATCTGTAAATAATAAAGCTGAATTCTGGCTCAAAAATATTAAAGGTAGACTCCAGACTCTGAATTGATGCACAATGATTAAAACCCTTTCTATATCCAGCTCCTTGCATTATCCAGATTTACTAATTTCTTCTACGTAGTAAATATAAGTAAACCACCTCTTGGGAACAAGTAAGTTACTGTCCATATCAAGAGGATGCAACTTAGCAAGAACTGCACTATGTAAATGAAATCAATTAAAATGAATACTTCTTTAGAGGAGAGTGAGTTCTTGACAAAATTGTGCTCAGAGTCTGGGGTACACCCTTTAAGTGTAATAATATAAGGTCACGTGAACACAACAGCGTAAGGTAGTACAGCACTTAAATAGGAAGTCCACGTGAAAATTTTAGTCAATATGACTACAATTAAATATAAATCTCCAAAGTAATTTATAAAATTGAGTAATATGGGAGATACATTTTTCTTTAAAGAAACTAATTTTATAAAATTTAAGTAAGGTACAGTACAGTGGTCATTTAAGCAGGGAATTACATTAGTTCTGTTTCTTTTAATTTTTAAAATACTTTATTTGATCCTCCTGTAAATTACTTTAGTGCCATTCGCATGGATAGCAGTGAGAATGGCAG
Source organism: Hemiscyllium ocellatum (assembly GCF_020745735.1). NCBI lineage: Eukaryota > Metazoa > Chordata > Chondrichthyes > Orectolobiformes > Hemiscylliidae > Hemiscyllium > Hemiscyllium ocellatum. Next base: position 15,371,874 of record NC_083442.1, read on the forward strand.
TGCATAAGCCAGTTAATAAGCATCCTTCCTCGTGGCACAGCCCATTTATGAAGGAAATCTTGGCACAGACTCTGACTCAATCTCATACATTCTACAGTGTCTGCTTAAAAGGCGTGAGCAGACACAGAGGAACATGTTACTTGTCCCGGGGTAGGTGGTGGGGAGGGAGGGGGCTCGGGGAAGTGAGGGATGCTGTCATTAAATGGCTTCAGCGATACTCTGAAATGATTTACAGCAAGGTGAATGGGATCACTGGGCATTCCTTTCAATGGGCATGGAGAGACTGAAAAAAAGCAAACAAGTCAGTGTGCAGCCTTGTGCAACAAGAAAAGCACCTTTCAAACCAACAAGATCCCCATTCTTACTTCCTGTAACTTGGGAGAAGGAAAATGGATAGACAATGGAAAGTCCAGTCAGTTTGCTGCATCGTACGGGCTTAGCCAGTTTACATCCACCTCAGCCTGCTTGTCATTTCCATAATCTCCATTCAACATGAAGAACAATGTGAGATTAAATAATTAAACCACGTGAAGAAATCTGCACAATTCAGAGGTCTTCTCTGTACCTTGAACATCAGGTTTCAACCTAACACAAGTGCTAGATAATTGGTAATTTATTTGAAATTCATTTAATTGAAAGGAATGGTTTCAGTGGCTCGTGCAACTCTCTGGTCGCCAGCACCAGAGTCCGATCTTTGCTTTGCAGATGCAAAATAAACTTCTGTAACACACAGAATGCAAACAGTGGGCCCAATGTCTGACCAATGACTGGGAAGTAGTGGGACTTCTTTAACTAGACTCATAGAATCCCTACAGTGTGGAAGCAGGCCACTTGGCCCATCAAGTCCTCGCCAATCCTCCGAAGAGCAACCTACCCCTCACCCTATCCCTGTAACCTCATATTTCCCATAGCTAATCCACTTAACCTGTACATCTTTGGGTGTGGGAGGAAACCCACGCAGACAAAGGAAGAATGCACAAACTCCTCACAGACAGTTGCCTAAGGCTGGAATCAAACCCAGGTCTCTGACACTGTGAGGCAGCAGTGCTAACCACTGAGCCACCATGTTGCCATGTACAAATTCAAAATAACTAACCCAGTGTCAAAAATTAATTTCTGTTCTAATACATTTTTTCTATGAAACCTATTGCATGCTCGAGTAACTTCCCTGATGACTTAGTTTAACAGACAGAATAATGGGTAATAGTTGATGGTATAGTTATCACTAATCACATAGTTTTAACTAAAAGTAGATCTCACATTTGGAGACAGTGCTACTAACTGCTGCCCTTGCAAAGCCAACATCTTGCACCTTACATCTCAATGGAACAGTAAATGGTGCAAAACACCTGACTGAAAGAGTCTAAATGTGAACAGAACTGGAATTTTGGCTGAATGGCATTGAACTGATGTCTGTGTGGAATCCAACCCTTGTAAAAATCCAGTCAAATTCTGGACATGGATTCTGTAAGGTACCTGCACCTTTGCCAGTGTTTGATGCACAGAGTACCACTATAGGCTCAACAAATCAGCAATGTCAGGCAGGTAACTCCTCCTAGGGCCAAATGCAAGTGTTGCACACTCTCAGAAGATAATAATTAAATTATGGTCCTGGAGTAATTCAGTCATTTTAATTACACATTCACATGACACAATGTAAATCGCAAATCTCACTTAAAATTCTAGTGGCTCGAGTTTGTGGGAAATCTTTCAACATGATGAAGGGGTGTTGCAAATTAATAGGAAATGGGATGTTTCCAGATTTCAGAAATATACATTATTGAAATTATGCTTAACCAGCTTGCCCTCAGTAAACGAAGACCAAAGTCCAACATTAGTCCAATCTTTCCAATGTTGATTCCAATATGCTGTGTTTTTTTCTTTGTAAAAGCTGTGAATGTTACACTAGCTTTTCCTCTCACTTCGTAGCTGTGTCCCCACTTTTGGGCAAATTCGAACCATTCTGAAGAGGTCACCTGGCCTTTATGAGCAGCTTTGGGGTCTCAGGCTACACATAACACACCGAGCCACTCCCCTAACAGTGCTCCATTGCCTTCTCCATCCACAAAGCATAGCACTCCCTCAGGAATGGGAGTAAAACCAATGGGTCTGCAGTTATGTTTAAACTTCTACTAGGTTAGGTTAGATGGCTCATGCAGGTAAAGGTGCCAGTACTGACTTAATGGGCCAAAGGGTCTGTTTCTATGCTGTAAGTCTAAAGTAGCTTTGCCTCCAGTTTAACATCAAAGTGTGATTTTATAGGATTTGTTACACCTACATTGATATAATCTTGAACCATCCTCAAATGTCTGTTAAAATACTGCACGACTCATTTTTGAGTAATGCTTTTCACATTGTTTTATAGGGGTGCAACGTATGAGAGCTCTGGACCTCAAGATGGAAACAAAGTCAGTGAAGTGATTTTTAAGTAGGAGTTTAGTGAGTAACTGTCAGACGTAATTCACCATGCCTGTGTTGTTCACTACAACAAGAGCACTCAAGAGTATGTGCTGCAGATATGGTCTGAGTGGAATGATGCTGTGCTTTGTCACTAGAGCAACGGGCACACAGACTGGAGGAAACAAACCTGAAAAGTTACAAAGGAGGAAAAACATTAACCCCAGAGGTTGCCAGCCCAACAAAACACACAAAAAGGAAAAGGGTGACAAAAAAGGACATCACCACTGATTGCAGAGTTACACTCAGTATACTTACTTCTAAACAAGGGTTGGGTAGACAAGACATTTAAGATAAGCTACTTCAATGTTGTGACTCCATTTTGCATGCATAACAAATGTCAATATGTTTTCTTTTAAAAAAGGGAGCATCCATTCATTTGGAGTCACTTCATTTGCTTCAAAGATAAAAGCACTGAACCTTTGATTCCCAATTCTGACAGTCCAACACAAAAGCAGTCGGACATGATTCTGCTCACTTTAATTATAGCTTCTGAGCTACCCAAGACCATGGCGGAGTTTAAGTGGAAGCTGGCCTGAGACACGCAAGTGCAAAACCACATAACAAGTAAAAACGTGTCACAAATGTTTGAGGGCGTTAAGGGCTGGAGGGTGCAAGAAAGCATCTTTGGCTTGCTTTCTCTGTGAGGTTCTGCTTGTGCATCGGGTAATAGAAAATATAAAATCTACTGTTCAATACCAGCAAGAAAAAGGAAAAAAAGATAGCGTTTTCAGGATGGTGGTTCCTGAAGCAACACTTATTTCATTTCCATAGAACTTTACAAGGACAGGGAGAAGCTTGTCTGATAACATTGAATAAGTACCACTTTCCTTCACTTGTCTACAGCTTGCTGTGTAATGTATCAATGAATGCAAGTTTATCTCAGGAGGTCACCGCATGACTCATTCAGGATGGAGAAGGATTATTAAGTCTCCCCTTAGTGTCGGTGCAGTCACTGTTCCGATCCTCCATTCTGCTTGGATAGTATAAACCTCATCCCATGAGTCCGTACATGAGCGCTCAATGCCATTTCACTGTCAAAAACATCTTTGCAGACCTGGCACTGAAGATCAATGTCCTCCTCTGATGTAGTGTTTGACTCCCTGTTGTGTTCATCTTGTCCATTTTCACGAACCACGTCGGCTGCATGAACCTTCTCAGGTTCCTTGAGTTTGTGGACAATGTAGAGGTGCCTATTCAGAGAGAGTGGAGATGTATAACAGAGCCCACACTGGGAACACTGAAAGGTGGAACCATCAGACTTATGCTGAGGTATGTGCTGCTGAAAGTCAGCTTCGCTCTTGGTCATGTAGCCACATATGGAACATCTGTATTGCTTGAACACTGTGACCTTCAGCTTCTTAGGAAGTGATGCCAAGATGTCAGAATTGGCTAGCTCACCCACTTCTGAGTCACTAGCCATTCGCTTGCCAGGCAAGTCCTCCTCAAACAGAAAATAACAATTAGCTTTAAGAACAACATCTCTACATACTTTATATATTATAAAATGCAATTTCTTTTTGTAAATTATTCATTTTTGAGACTTGGACGTCACTAGCCTGTGATTATGAAGGTACTCTGACACACATCCAACTGGGTGCCGAGAGACTTCGAAGGGAAATTGAGAGGTGGTTGTGCACACACAGCCTTTATTCTTCAGCTTTGGGAGGTGCTGTCATAGGGGTCAGGGGCATGTGTCAATGTAGCACAGTCTATAGCTGGTGCACACTGTGGATAGATCACTATATTTCAAAGGCCCATTCACGATGGCAATGTATAAAAGATAGCTCTTTTTAAAAATGACAAATAAACAAATCCCTCTATTGTTTTGCAAACCTTTCTGTGCTCTTTGATTTTACTTTTTGCTAAAGAACAATTTTTGCACGGTGTTGCATCTGTGAAGATGCATCACCTTATGCCATGTGCACAGGAGGTGGTCTAATAAAACAATGTGCTTCAGCAGGGCGGAGAGGAATCCTAAATTCAGTATCCAAGTGTTCAGACTGATAAAAGATCAGTGCTCATCAAGCACTGATAAATTGACATGTCCTGTTGATGCCTTCTGCATTACTTATACATTCAACTGCAACCTATGTCCTTTGAATAAAACAAAATCTTGTCAGAGCAATTCAATAGCTGCTTTCAAAGAGGAATGGAAAATCAACCAGAAATGCTGAAATTTATGGGGCATTGGGAAAGTCGTAGTGTCAGTGGCACTAGATGGCTGGCTCTTTGAAAGAGCCATTATAGACACAATGTGCTGATGGCTTCCAGTGCTGTATAGCTTTAGAAAATAGTGCTGGTTGAGTGGGATCAATGAATCCTTCATTTCTGAGGCCTCTTCTATATTTTCCTCCCACTGAGGTGTCTAATTGAGAAGTTTGCTATTGCTCTTTAGGAAAGGAAATCTGCTTTCCTTACCCAGTCTGGCCAATAGGTGTCTTCAGACCCACAGCAATAAGGTTGGTTCTGAACTGCTGTCTGATATGGCCCAGTAAGCCACTTGGTTTCTATGGGAATTAGGGTTGGGGAACAATGCAGTAGCACTCAGGCCTTGCCAGGCACTTTAAAAAAAAACCCTGCATCGCATGCACCAGGAACAACCCGCAAATCCTGGAAACTAGCCCTCGAAAATGAGATAACCGCACCCTATGCTTTATTTCCTGGACCATTCTCACTGCCAATCCTCAAAGTGCATGTGTTAACAACAGCCTGGTGCTGATTTCCACACCTCCTGTTGAGAGGCATCTCTTCTTGCCTACATCCCCTCACCTTCCCACTGACGAGTCTGCTATAAGATGACATCTAGAAATAGGGAGGAGCTCACCACTGTTGTGTCTGTGCACATGTGCACAGCTTTTGGCATCTGGTTGAAGTCTGGATTCTTAATACCATGCATTAGGTTGATGTGTTTCTCCAGCATGAAGCGCTTAGCAAAAAAGTGCTTTTCATCTGTGCAGTACCTGGAGAATATGAACAGGAATTCTGAATACATGACTAGCACTGGGCACTTACCAACCACCATCAATAACATGAAGGAGGCAAACCCAATAAAATAGTTCCATTTAAAATCAAAATACCACAGAAGCTGGAAATCTGAAATAAAAACACACTGCTGTAGAAACTCAGCATCTGTGGAGAAAGCTGGAAAATGGCACATGGAGAGATAGACACAATGGACCAAATGAACCTCTTTTGTGTGACCACAATTGAGAGTTTCCCCTATTCAATTCTTCATGAGGAGGAGTAGACATGAGCACATCTGGTAATCTGAGCATGGTAATTTAGCCATGTACATGAGTCTCTGTTAAAGCTAGGGGAATAATGACACTTGTCATATATTACTGCAACAAACACAAACTGAACCAAATAAAAAAGATAAATACTGGTGATATATAGAAGATACAACAGAATATATGGCACAGTGGCTGAGTGGTTAGCACTGCTGCCTCACAGCACCAGGGACTCGGGTTTGATTCCAGTCTTGGACGACTGTCCGTGTGGAGTTTGCACATTCTCCCCGTGTCTGCGTGGGTTTTCTCCAGGTGCTCTGGTTTCTTCCCACAGTCCAAAGATGTATAAGTCAGGTGAATTGGCTGTGCTAAATTGCCCGTGTATTAGAGTGGTGCTGGAAAAGCACAGCAGGTCAGGCAGCATCTGAGAAGCAGGAGAATCGACTTTTTGGGCAAAAGCCCGAAACACCAGGTTAAATGGCACAATACAGAAATCATAATAAAAACACAAGCTCTGAGTCACAGAAAGCATAGATTCCTAACCCCTGGCGACTATGCAAAACTCTTTATATGGTGGATTTGTAGGTGTGATGATCTTAATATCTGGGTTGGGGCACATCATTGTATTATTAATGCAGAAGTGCAAATTTATTATGCAAATGTACCCAATTGTAAATATAGCCTCTAACTAATGAAATTTAAATACAAAAGAAAATGCTGGAAAGACTCAGCAGGCTTGGCAGCTCTTGTTGGAAACTTATTTTTAGGATAAGGCGAGAGAGAGAGAGAGAGAGAGAGAGAGAGAGAAAGAAAAAGAGAGTAGTCTCTGCGGTGTTTGTGCTGTGAAAGTTGTAATAGTATGAGACTTGGAGGGGAGCATGCTGGTAGTGCTGTTTACATAGTTTGATTTTTGTGAGGTTGTGTGCGTTTGCGACAGTCCCTCCAAATGAGAGTGATGCTTGCTAACAGCAACAATGTCCCTATAGAGTCTTTTAATGTGGACTCTGTGCAGATACCATATGGTTCTGGCTAACCAGGAGAGTCTCCCTCTCTTACTGCCTGCCGTAGGCTTTTTGGAAGAATTTAAGGATTAACAATAGACTTGTTTGGCCATGCTAAGACATATCTTCTGCATTCTTCAGTTCTGAGGTAGGAACATTAGGCCCAGAGGCAGTGATGCAACACACCATTTATTATAAATGTGGATGAAACAATGTAGAATGGAAATATTGAAAAAAATGATGACATGCTATACTTTATGGTAATAGTTACAATGGGAATTTTATGTGAATAATCCAGATGGTGCAATTTGCAGGGTATGACCACTTGATGGCGCAGAATAGCTACATCCTGGAGCCCTGACTCCTCTGACACACCCAGACTGACACATGAAGTTGTATCAGGTCAGGAAAGCATTCAGCTTGGTTCCACCCGCACAAACATTCTGCTGACATGTACTGTTCTGCCTTGTACATGAGGAACACCCAACTTGGGCAAGGTGCTGCAGGGTTGCTGTTGTCTGTGGAGTTGTAAACTCCAGACATTGGCCTCTGCCGTAAAGAAAGGTGGTGAGAAAGGGAAATAGAAAAACAAGCAAAATCAAGCACTCAAAGTAGCCATACAAAATTCTAGGTGATGATTCAGACACTGTACATCCCTTTCAAATACTTTGAGATTGCTGCAGATTCACAATTACTTCCTGGAATAGAACTGTCATAAGATTTGATACCAGAAGTACCATTATATAATATGCAAGTTGCAGATCTTTATCAGCCATCAGTCTCTGACTCTGAAAGCTGTGCTCAATCTCTTCAGGCTTTATAGCAGCCCGGTAAAAGCCAAGTTCTGGGTTTTACAGTTTATATATTGCAGATGTCTGACTGTGTACGTGGCTGCCCATTTGCTTATGCTGTTGACATTCTCTTTACTGTTCTGCTGGGGGATGTGGGGGGGGGGGGGGGAGAGAGAGAGAGAGAGAGAGAGAGAGAGAGAGAGAAGGAAGGAGAGAGGCGGTTGGAGCACTGAGGTGGGGGGGGGGGAAAGAGGATATGCTAGTTATTTGCTCAATGTCATCCATCATCCACCACGCAAACATTTGGCTGTCTCTGGAATCCTCTGCTGGCTTGAGTATCTAAATTGGGTGCATTTAAGAGCAAGGAGAAAGTGAGGACTGCAGATGCTGGAGATCAGAGCTGAAAATGTGTTGCTGGAAAAGCGCAGCAGGTCAGGCAGCATCCAAAGAGCAGGAGAATCGACGTTTCGGGCATGAGCCCTTCTTCAAGACTCCTGAAGGGCGCATGCCCGAAACGTCGATTCTCCTGCTCCTTGGATGCTGCCTGACCTGCTGCGTTTTCTAGCAACACATTTTCAGCTCTGCATTTAAGAGCAAGTACAGTTTATAAGAATAGGACAAATGGAATGGAGATGCATGGCTTAATTGAAAGAGCTCAAGGGGTTAAACTGCCTAGTCCCGTTCCAGTTTGAGCACATACACTAGATATACCCTTGGTGCAAATATCAATTTAAGATTTTCACAGTTAACTAAATATGAAAACAGAAATCTCACCAATATTGACCAACCTTAATCAGTATCATGACAGTTTACCATTGCTTCAGTATGTTTGGGCAGCTTGCCCATTGTTTAGTGATGACTTTTTCAAAATTCTGAGCTTGTATAAATTACTGCGATTTTACTGTATTTAAGTTAATTTTTTTCAGACCATTTAGTTTTAGTTCAAACGTCATCTGGTGAACTTTTATTTCAGGTAATATTTTTCAAGAGATGGATTTGTGAACATGCAAGTCAAACTCAAAAAAGGGCTGCAGTATTGTAGAGTAGAGCAACAACACAAAGGAATTTATAATAATTAACCAAAATGATCACTTTAACAAGTTGAAGAAATAACAACAAAGTTAAATGTGGAAAAGTTTAAGCATGTAACTGCTGGTAATTATTCATTTACAATCACAGCAAATCATTAACAGCTCTAAGATTTTGCTTTGATCTTGAAATGTTTTGGACTTTATTCTTTGAGTAACTAGAATTGCCGTTGACATAATGTGTATGTTTACTTACTTTATTTAGGTCAAAAATTACTTTTATAGGAGAGCATCTTTTACATGATGTTGACTTTTGCAATAGTATAGACAGCTTATAGGTACAGTTTTGTCTACCTCAAAACCCAGTGTCTGTAAATCGGACATCATTTTAATTATCCATACGTCAATTTGAATGGGAGTGAAATGGAAACTACAAGTCACCTGGACAATTTGGTCAAGCTCTGCATTGTTGTGGTCTGGCTTCAGGTTTTTGTGCCGTACTCTGTCCCTCCCACTGCAAAAGTGACCCTTGATGCTATCCAACCTGCCCCAATTTGACTGGAATAGCCCTTGGCACAACCACCCATACCCAAATCTGGAAATATCTGAAACTGAGCAAGTCTTCAATTATGAGGGTGCCAGATTTGAGATACTCAACCTATATACAGTTTTTAAACTTTCTTTTCTTTAAAATAAACTTTGAGATGGACATTTTTAAACAAATCCCTTAAGTAAATGTCAGCCACCAAATCTATGACTCCTTTCTTTACTTAAGCTGGGATTTATTATTCTGCTCTTTATAGACGCTGTCTGACCAGCCATACGTCTCCAGCATTTTCAGATTTACAGCAATTGCAATCTCAGTTTGCATTATTGCTTTGTTCCACACAGTACCACCTCATGGTTTTAACACAACCTTTCACTCCAATGTAAAACTGCACTGAGGCAGTTTCCCTCAGAACTTCTCTGGGTGTGGTTTGTTGCGAAATGTTCTGAGTACACTGGGTCACACCTTTCGGTCTTATAGTGAGAGTGGCTGAATAATTTGTAGATATATATGACAGAAGAAAAAGTGAGGTGCAGACAAAGGGGCATTCAGGACAGTTAGATTTTGTCATTTTTGTGCCATGTCTAAGGACAAAATGAGCCTAAACATTATGCAGTGTTTACATGCAATCAATATATTCCTCAGGATCTACAACTACAGTACACACTTATGCTTTTACACTGTATACCTTTTTGGGGATTATTCAATATTTCAAATCAAGTTGAGGCTTTGCCTTTCAGATGCAATGTTAAACTAAGGCCCATTCAGGTGTGTGTAAAGGACTCTATGACAATATTCAAAGATGAACAGAAGGTGCTCTGGCCAGTATTTATCTTGCAATAAGTAGCAGGGAGGGGTCTGAATACAGTTTAAATACCTCTGGCATCTTGTTAAAGGGCAAACTTGTTGCCAATTACTATATCCCAGAGATAATTAATTAGCTAGTATATGCTCTAGGGTTACTGAGGGATGTGAAAAGTCCTATGCAAATGCTGGTTCTTCCTTTGCGTTAACAACTGAACTAGATTATTACACAGTGTGACTTCATGCAATTAGTATTCTTTGGTGAGCTAACGTGACATGAGAATTAATTTCATACAGGGGAGGCAAGTTGGATCCATTCACTTGACAAGTCAGGTCTGGTGCATTACTTACCAACAAGTGTAGGTTCTCTTGACACCATCATGGTTAACTCGGATATGTCTCCGTAGGCTGAGAGAGGAGTTAAAGGAGCGGTCGCACTGTCGGCATGGATACCTCTTCATAGACTGTTAAAATTGAGTGATAGAGAAACAGAAGGAGAGCGGAATAATTATTTTGTCCACATGGGAGTGCAGATGTGATGATGCAAACATTATTTTGGTGGACAGGTCAAACACTCTGGCTGTATGAAAGGGCCACATTTCCATTTTCCTGTCTCTGGGGACCTCTGTGAGCAGCCAGAGAGCGGAAAGCACAAGAGCTGATTACCACTTTTTCCAAGAGGAGCTGTTGGCGCAGTGCTGCAGAACATCAGTTGAGGTGTGATATGCTGTTGCCCTGATACACCAATATCACTGAATGCACAGCTTCCAAGCTTGCTTTATTTCATTATGTAGCATTATATCAAATTTACAGCCCTGAAACATGCCACTTAACAAGAAAATACCAGCAGTGAAGCTCCATGAGTGTCCATTCAGCAGTCTACATCTTACTCTAGTGTTAGGGCCTATTACTACATTTCTCTCCGGCCCAACAAATCCACACCGACTCTCCGAAGAATAACTCATCCAGACCCATACCCTATTTACCCCTTACTAAGGCTCCCACCCTACACATCCCAAACACTACTGACAATTTAGTGTTGCCGATTCACCTAACCTGCACATCTTTGGATTGTAGGGGGAAATCAGAGCACCCAGAGGAAACCCATACAGACACGGGGAGAATGTGCAAACTCCACAAAGACAGTTGCCCGAAGCTGGAATCAAACCCGGGTTCCTGGCGCTGTGAGGCAGAGTGCTAACCACCAAACCACCGTGTCACCCCATTCTTATGACTCCTAGTTTCTAATCTCCTTTTCCAAAGGACAGCTCTGGACATCAACACAAAAGCCAGCCAATGCCTGAAAACTTGTGATAATCTCCTTTCGATGTTTGGAAAGGATAGAGAGAAGATTTACCACAATAGTATCAAGGATTCCTGTCCTGATCACCAGCCAAACCATGAATCTTTGAGAAATTGAGAAACATTCGTTACACAGTGGACATTTGGAACAACATTGGCTATGTTAGAGAAGACTATCTTCACATCTTCTTGTAAAAAGGAGATTAAAATCTGACAGAGAAATAAACAGGGCAGTTGAATTGTCTATGGAGCTTGCTTTAATGAATAGATAGCAAAAACATGATCGGAGAATGAACTTGCTTCATTGTTATAAACCTATGAACCAGTCGGCCCCTCAAACCTGCTTGCCATATAATGGCTGATCGGTTGTATTCTGAATTCCACATTCCCCTCTACTCTGATAACCTTTAATTCAATTGCCAAACAAAAAGCTATTTACCCTACTTCTGCCTTAAAAATATTCAATGATCCTACCATTGAGCTACCCACTGCTATAGGGAATGACTACAGGCTGGCATTATCAATAGAAACTCCTAGACAGGCTACTTGGAGCCTCAGTATCGCATAAATTTATCCCAGTGTAAATCACTACTTTTATTCCCATTTCTGAATGTAAAGAGATAACATTGAGAAATACAGTAAGGTAAGAAATCAATACCAAAGGACAAAACGATCTTACTAACATTGTGTAAACGTTAGCTTATTTAATTTCTAGACTTTATTTATGAAACAAATGAAACAATAATTATGCATGACACAGAAGGTTTTCAATATGGAGATGGAAACAAAGGCAATTCATTTCCAGGGATACTGTTGGAACAGTACCTTTTGAGCTGCATTGCTACAATTAAATAGAACTGAATGCATGACAAAAGAATATTCACAATTAATCTGTCAAGAATAAACACATTAAAATTGAACAGCAAGACAAGTGATCATTCAAATTGATAATTCATAATTTGCATATTGTATCTCTCACTTTGCAAAGGCAAAGCAGCCTGCTGATGGATTTGCATGGCAATAAGGCGCTTGTGAAAGTCAAGAGTAAGCCAAGCTTCTATCTCCTGAGGGAATGACTGAGGGACTATTGAGAGAGTATGCACAGAAGCTGCTAATTTTAATTATCTTCATCAGTGAAAGTAAGCTCATCCTGCAAATTAACTGTTTCGCAGGGCAACAAATCTACTGAGTCCTTCAAGGCAACAGAAATATGTATACAGACTTACAGGATCAAAACATTGAAAAAATAAGCAATATTATGGCAAAACCTCTCCTTGAAAGTATCATATTAAACAAGACTGGATGAGTTTCTGATGGAGAATATTGATGACACAAAATACCCCACTACAATTACAAAGCCTGCTGATGAACAAAATTGAAAGAGCAGCGTCAAATGTATGGAACCACTGGGATTTAATAGAAGAGCAGCCAGGTGAAGTTCCGCGTTCATCCAAAGAGTCTGAGAAATAGCCTTTAAGCTAAGCCACTGGTGTGGAAGATCAACAACATGTCTTAAAATGTGAAAACAACTTAAATATTCAATTAAAGAGAAACAACTTAAGGTTTCTTTAAAAACAAATCTATGCTCAATCGGTACTTCCCAAGTGTAAATCCATGATGTTTTGTAGAGTTCATAAATATCTATTCACTGTGCCATATTCTGGAAGCAAGAGAGACCTACAAACTAAGCCCTTCAATTTACCTGTGAACCCAGTCAAGGTGACAGCTTTTTGTTAATCTGTCAGAGCATAAATACAGTCTGCTGTCTTCTGAGCCTCCTCGAAGGCAATGTCATTGGAAATTAAAAAAAAGAAATAATTCATTATTAAGAGAGGACTAAAATGCTGAAGTTAGCAAAATCTGATTCCTGTCAGAGGGACACAGATTGTGAGAGTTTCTTTCACTCATTTTTTAATCCCGCGACCACGTGTTCAATATTTTTTGCTTGCATTGGAGAGACATTGCTGGTTACATAACAGTGCTGCATTGACTGAAAGGCTCATTCTGGTCTGGCATATTGCAGAAAAGCTCTGAACAAAACCAGAAAGAGCTGCTGCACTGTGCCAGTGGTGGGCTATTTCTGCAGACAATAATTCTCCATTTTATCTTAATAGAGGATGCGTTCCAACCCAAAGAAGGCAAGCAAGCACAGCAGAGGTAGGATGTGCTTCTTGATAACTAGAAGTGGAGTGCTACTGAGGTGGAGATGACCTCCAATTTTGAAAGAATGTAGAGGTAATTTATTCTCCCCAGGGCAAGGGCTTTGAGTTAGTCATATTCCTTGCATGTTTTTCAGAGGATGGGTGTAGAGAGGTCTATTTCATTCTCAGTCATAAAACTTGGGCAGAAAAATGACTTTAATTCCGGATGGGACACGTAACATGCAGACTGACAGATTTCAGAGGGAAAAGGACAGTACAATGTCATCTAGTCTCCTCAAATCAACACCTGAAGGAGATGGAGAATGTAAGACGACCACCATAAATTGGCTATAGTTCATATACTTCCAAACAAGCACTTCAACACAGTGACCAACTCTCACCGTGATTTTTCCATTGTGGTCATGTTAAAAAGAAAATTGCACTTGTATAAAAGAACTCAAGAAGGTTCATAAGGTTACAATGGGAAGTTGGGAGCGGAGCATAAAAAGTTGATGGTGGTGAGAACAGTTCCTGAGATTAGCAGACACAAACTTGGGGCTGAAACCATCACAAATTAAAAATGTGCAGGAGCAAATTGGGACACTGCTGCTTCAGTTTTACAATTCAATTCAAGCAACATTTCACTGTTATGTGCTGGACGTAGATGATTGCACGTGGAACATCGGAACATTAATAAGCAATTTAGCACCTCAGGCTGGTCCTGTCAGTTACACATCGCTGATGCGTATCTCAATCTTTTTACTTGATTTCCATTTTTTCATACCCCAGCTGAAGTAAATCTATCGATTTCAATTTTGAACTTGTAAATTAATTTAGCCTCAATAATCTTCTGTGGGGCAAAGCTACAGATTTCCAGTCTCATTTGTGTAAGGAATTGATCCCTGACATCATGCCTACTAGGTCTGTGTCTTGTTTTAAGGTTGTGACCCCTTGTTCTGTGCTCCATTTCCTCCTTACCTACCCTGCAAAAAAGGAGCTAATTTCAGTCTCCCCACCTATTAAATCTTTTAATTATTTTAAGCACATCAAATAAACTATCCATTACATACTATATTAAAGGGAATACAAAGGTTCGTTTATGTAAATTGTTCTTATTACTTAACACTTTTGGATCCAATATCACTGAAAATGTCATTATCACTCCACAATAATGACTGTTCACTTGATGTTGAACATCTGACTTGTTAGAGACAGACAGTGGAGGAATATAAAAGTAAACATGGAAAAGATTCAAAATATTTAAATTTAAAGAGATCAATAGATGGAGGACGGGAAAAAATTCTGGCTATAACAGCTGCTCCTTTTTTTTTTGAGGTATTTTAGGTGACAGCAGTTTTAAAAGGGAGAAGAGCAAATAAAGGAAGCACATGGTGAGGACAGTGCAGGAGAGAGAGAGGGGAGAGAGAGAGGGGAGAGAGAGAGAGCACGGCACGGGGAGAGAGAGGGGAGAGAGAGAGAGGATAGTGAGAGAGAGAGAGAGGAGGGAGAGAGGAGGGAGAGAGGAGGGAGAGAGGAGGAGAGAGAGAGAGGAGGGAGAGAGGAGGAGAGAGGAGGGAGGAGAGAGGAGGGAGAGGGAGGGAGAGGGGAGGAGAGGGGAGGGAGAGAGGAGGAGAGAGAGGAGGAGAGAGGAGGGAGAGAGAGAGAGGGGAGAGAGAGAGGGGAGAGAGAGAGGGGAGAGAAGAGAGAGAACCTGCACAGTTACTGCCTTTGCTGCTTTAGAATTCATCTGTCGCTGGAAATTAGAGTGCATCTGGGAAAATTAACAAACAGTGAATTTCACAACTAATCTTCGAGGAACTGGTTTAGGTGAAGTTCACAACACAGAATCAGAAAGGTTAATAGTTGTTTTAAGTCTGTCCAAGAGAAAGGCTGTATTAGTGAGTACAGTGGGTTCTTTCTTAATTATATGTTTTTGGAGATAAGTCTCTTGATTAAACATAGAATATAAGCCATAGCTATTAATTTAACGTGGTGCAGTGTTTTGTAGAGGAATAAGATGGTGTTATTTTCTGAGTCTGTAGATTGTGAAGGAGCAAAAATGGCCTTTGCAGTGATATGTCCAGAAAGGATAAGAGAGGTTGGCACCTAGGGCAGGAGTCTTTTGTGGATATACCCATTTCAAACAGGTCTGTTGTTTTGGAAAATGTAGAGGGTGATGGATTCTCAGGGGTATGTAGCACGAATAGCCAAGTTTTGGGTATTGAGACAGGCAGCTTTTTGAAAGCTGATTGGAGGCTGATGTTCACAGGTAAAGGGATGGTTGGAAAATGGGAAACCTTCACAAATGAGATAACAAGAATCCAGAGAAAGTATATTCCTGTCAGGGTGAAAGGGAAGGCTGGTAGGTATAGGGAATGTTGGATGACTAAACAAATTGAGGGTTTGGTTAAGAAAAAAAAGGAAGCATATGTCAGGTATAGACAGGACAGATCGAGTGAATCCTTAGAAGAGTATAAAGGAAGTAGGAGTATACTTAAGAGGGAATTCAGAAGGGCAAAAAGGGGACACGAGATAGCTTTGGCAAATAGAATTGAGGAGAATCCAAAGGGTTTTTACAAATATATTAAGGACAAAAGGGTAACTGTGGAGAGAATAGGGCCCCTCAAAGATCAGCAAGGTGGCCTTTATGTGGAGCCACAGAAAATGGGGAGATATTAAATGAATATTTTGTATCAATATTTACTGTGGAAAAAAGGATATGGAAGATATGAACTGTAGGGAAATGGATGGTGACATCTTACAAAATGTCCAGATTACGGAGGAGGAAGTGCTGGATGTCTTGAAACGGTTAAAGGTGGATAAATCCTCAGGATCTGATCAGGTGCACACGAGAACTCTGTGGGATGCTAGAGAAGTGATTGCTGGGCCTCTTGCTGAGATATTTATATCATTGATAGTCACAGGTGAGGTGCTGGAAGACTGGAGGTTGGCGAACGTGGTGCCACTGTTTAAGAAGGGCGGTAAAGACAAGCCAGGGAACTATAGACCGGTGAGCCTGACCTCGGTGGTGGGCAGGTTGTTGGAGGGAATCCTGAGGGACAGGACGTACATGTATTTGGAAAGGCAAGGACTGATTAGGAATAGTTAACATGGCTTTGTGCATGGGAAATCATGTCTCACAAACTTGATTGAGTTTTTTGAAGTAACAAAGAAGATTGATGAGGGCAGAGCAGTAGATGTGATCTATATGGACTTTCGTAAGGCGTTCGACAAGGTTCCCCATGGGAGAATGGTTAGCAAGGTTAGATCTCACGGAATAAAGGGAGAACTAGCCATTTGGATACAGAACTGGCTCAAAGGTAGAAGACAGAGGGTGGTGGTGGAGGGTTGTTTTTCAGACTGGAGGCCTGTGACCAGTGGAGTGCCACAAGGATCAGTGCTGGGTCCTCTACTTTTTGTTGCATACATAAATGATTTGGATGCGAGCTTAAGAGGTACAGTAAGTAAGTTTGCAGATGACACCAAAATTGGAGGTGTAGTGGACAGCGAAGAGGGTTACCTCAGATTACAACAGGATCTGCACCAGATGGGCCAATGGGCTGAGAAGTGGCAGATGGAGTTTAATTCAGATAAATGCAAGGTGCTGCATTTTGGGAAAGCAAATCTTAGCAGGACTTATACACTTAATGGTAAGGTCCTAAGGAGTGTTGCTGAACAAAGAGACCTTGGAGTGCAGGTTCATAGCTCCTTGAAAGTGGAGTCGCAGGTAGATAGGATAGTGAGAAAGGCGTTTGGTATGCTTTCCTTTATTGGTCAGAGTATTGAGTACAGGAGTTGGGAGGTCATGTTGCGGCTATACAGGACATTGGTTAGCCCACTGTTAGAATATTGAGCACAATTCTGGTGTCTTTCCTATCGGAAGGATGTTGTGAAACTTGAAAGGGTTCAGAAAAGATTTACAATGATGTTGCCAGGGTTGGAGGATTTGAGCTACAGGGAGAGGTTGAACAGGCTGCGGCTGTTTTCTCTGGAGCATCGGAGGCTGAGGGGTGACCTTATAGAGGTTTACAAAATTATGAGGGGCATAGACAGGGTAAATAGACAAAGTCTTTTCCCTGGGATCGGGGAGTCCAGAACGAGAGGGCATAGGTTTAGGGTAAGAGGTGAAAGAAAAAAAGAGACCTAAGGGGCAACTTTTTCAAGCAGAGGGTGGTACGTGTATGGAATGAGCTGCCAGAGGAAGTGATGGAGGCTGGTACAATTGCAACATTTAAGAGGCATTTGGATGGGTGTATGAATAGGAAGAGTTTGGAGGGATATGGGCCGGGTACTGGCAGGTGGGACTAGATTGGGTTGGGATATCTGGTCAGCGTGGACAGGTTGGACCGAAGGGTCTGTTTCCATGCTGTATATCCCTAGGACTCGATGACGAAACAGATTTTGCTGGTCTCGTAACTAAATTGGGGTTCAGTGAAATTTGCAAATGCCTGAACAAAGCAAGTGGGAAAACAGAGGGGAACAGTACAGTTGAATCCAGCAGAAGGGAAGGATTCGCAGTTTCCTAACCCCCTATCTAAATTATCATGGCTGGTGATGTTATGGCAATGTTAGAATGACACCAGACTAGTTCCAAATTGAAACTGGTGTGCTGCCAGGGCTTCTGTTTCTTCGTTAGCAAGCGATCAACTTCTATCAAAGGTTGGGTTAAGTAACAAGAGAGTGGGTGTTTTATAAACAAGTTATTTTAGATGATTTTCCACGAGTGAAGGAGATGTAGCCCAATGTGAGTTATATCAAAAATTGCGGTATGAGTGTCTTAATGTCAGGGACGTGTTACTGTTCAGATGTTTAATGTGGTTTCAGTGTTCGGAACAAGTCATAAACATATACAAAAGTGTTATGCAAAAATCATTTTAATAATCTATTATTGTTCTGTATTTTGCCATTTGCCATAATGAACTTGAGCTCACCAAATCAATACAGCCAATATTCAGAAAACAATCTGCGGTCTGCAAAAGTTTGTATTCTGCAAATGCCGCAGAGGAAATTATGCCAACACATAAAGGGTGACAGATTGTCGAACTATAGCAAAGCTTAATAATTACTCATGGAAAAACTAGTGCATTATGTTAAAACACTGAACATTTTATAGCTGTATTCTCTCTATTCCTCTTACTGTCATCTCACCCCACAAGGTCTTTCTGTTCTGTTTTCCCTTGCATGATGCTCTGGCCACAATGATGCGCAGGTGATCTGCTCTCAGCCTTTTTAAGGTAGTGCTCTAGAACCTGTATTTAGAAATTGTACAGGAGTTGAAGACTGGAATGGGAGAAGGAATGAGGCAGGATGCTTGGCTCCATGGAAACAGACCTGGCCTCCTTTTTCGTATGCCCTAATGAGTCCAGATAGCATCTTGAATACTAGGCACTTGCATAAACTAATGGTCCAGGGATTTATGGTCACAGATGCTCAAATACATCAAAGTAAACAAGCTTCAACATTAGTTCAAAATGCATTCTTATTTCTATTTTCAACATTTATTTGATTCAGGTCTTTTCTTTCACAACCAAAAGGAGGAAAGTGTACTCCAAGGTTTCTTCCCGCTGGATGAACCACACACAACCTAGATAGGCTCTCATGGAGCTTCCAGTTCCTTCTTTTCAAACTTCTCAATTTAAATTCTAATGCATGAATCACTGGAGGTTATTATGTAAATGCAGCAAGTAAACAGGAAAGTTAATAGAATGCTATGTTTTAATGTGAAGAGAATTGGATACAAGAATAGGGAAGTTATACAGGGCATTATACAGTTATACAGGGCATTGGTGAGACTGGCTCAAGAATATTGTATATAGTCCTAGTTACCACTTATGGAAGGATTAATGCATTGGAAGTAGTTCAGAGAAGGAGTACATTGCCTTATGAGGCAAGGCTACACAGGCTTGGCCTGTATCCTCTAGAATTTAGAAGAGTCAGAAGTGACTTAATTGAAACATCACCAGCTTACAGTCCAACAGGTTTATTTGAAATCACAAGCTTTCGGAGCATATCCCCTTCATCAGGTAAAGGAGCTACGCTCTGAAAGCTTGTGATTTCAAATAAAGGTGGTGTCATGTGACCTATGACTTTGTCCACCCAGTCCAACACTGCCACCTCCACACCATAATTGAAACATGTAAGATCCAGAGGAGACTTAACAGGGTAGATATTGAAAGCCTCCTGCTTCCTTTTTTGGCAGAATCTAAAACTAAGTGTCAAAGTTTAAAAATAAGGGGGTTGCCCATTCAGAAAAGGAGGTTCCAGTGTCTTTGGAAATTCCTTCTTTGAAAGGTAGTGGATTCAGAACTTTTAAATATTTTAATGCAGCGCGAGACAGACAGTTGATTATCAAAGAGGGTTGAAGATTATTGGTGCGATGTGCAGGAATATCAAGTTGAATCAGATCAGCCATGAATGATGGAGCAGAGCTGGGTGGTTGACCTTTGTTAGTATGTAGATCTTGTAATTTTAATTTGTAAAACTTATTTAAAAAAATTGTGCTTTTAGTTTAATGTCACAAAGTTTTGTGACCTAAAAATGAAGATAATAATATGTGATGAAAGATTGAGTGCTGCATTTTTCATTCAATGACTGTCAGTCTGCACTTTCATGCACTCTTGTAATCACAGAGTCACTTGTGAAACTAATAATTGTGGACTCAAAAGTACCTGTACTGAATGTGTTGAACTTGTTTTGGCAGAGCAAACAGACATGAATCTAAAACCAAGCAGCCTATATCCAGAGGAACTAATCTCTGTAATCATCTACTGGGCTGATGTTCTGACACTTATAAAGAAAACAGGAAAATCTGAACGCAAGTGCTAAGGGAATATTACATTTTATGCTAATTTTTTTCTAGCTGCAAACATGAAATAGTAATCGGCCTGTCTCTGTGTCAATCCAACAATTTGAAAATGTAGTTTAAGGAAGATTGATCTTTTCTAGATAAATTGCAAGTAACATTAGAGAGACAAGCAGTGCACCTTCTCTCTTGGTCCTGCCAGGGCGAGAGGAATTGGAAAGTTAAATGGCTCCTCAACCATCCAGCCAGATAGTTTAAAACACACGATTATCTAAAGTTTTTGAACTGCTCACTGCCGTACAATTCAAGAGAACCTTTTTATTTATAAAGCAAGAGTAGTAGCTATTAGGAGATCATCACTGGTGTTAACAGTGAGGCATTTAACTACCGATGTCTCTAATTTTGACGATTTGGAAGACTAACCTTAGTGGCACAATCTACTTTGTATTGATTGGGGAAGGAGTTGCAATATTTCCTGGCAAGAATCAAAGCTGTACGTTTCATCCGGTTTCAAAAAAAGCACTTACTTTGGTAGTT
This sequence comes from Hemiscyllium ocellatum, assembly GCF_020745735.1. Classification (NCBI taxonomy): domain Eukaryota; kingdom Metazoa; phylum Chordata; class Chondrichthyes; order Orectolobiformes; family Hemiscylliidae; genus Hemiscyllium; species Hemiscyllium ocellatum. The sequence continues at coordinate 15,392,517 of NC_083442.1, forward strand.
TAAGGACTAGAAATTATTGCTTAGGGTCTGACTGAAAATCTTTTGAAAGCCATTGCCAGTGTTTAATCTTGTGAAAATTAGCTCCAAGGTAGAGGATGTGCAGTACAAGAATAGGAGGAGCTTCAGCCTGTCCATTGCAACCTTGTCTAAAGCATTTAGATTAGTGTCAAGTATTATTTGCTAACAACCTGACTGAACAATCCCTTTTGCAAAAAGGCCACATTTTACATCACTAAATGTATCTTTTCACATGAGGTTAAAAATCTCAGTTTAGATATAGATCATATTTCATGATCTAGAATAGTGAAAGTAGCCTGTGGCACAGCCAGTAGCAATGTTACCATAATTTAATACTGCCCCATTTTTAGGAAATGACGGTGTTTTGGTCAGTTACGTAGACACATCATTAATCTATTGCCATATTAGATTCATAAAGCCAAACAACAGAGAAATTCACACAATGGACTCTGTGCCTGCATACAAAGCCCTCATGTAGAAACACATTTTGTCTACCTAATTTCCATCAGACTGATAAATGCCTTGGTTTAGGAAACCTCAAATAGTGGAATTTCATTGCTAGTATCAGAAAGCTTGCTGGTAGTCAGAAAATGTGTGAAGCAAGGAGGGAAAGAATCCTGTTACTTGTGACCAGGTTCCTTATTTCAGCTTTGACATTATCTACAACTAAATGGGAAGAACTGCAGTCCCATTTGCAGGTCAACCAGTTCCATCAATGATTCAACAAAGAGAACCAAGCTAGATATCAGTAAAAATGGGATCAGAAAAGATGTTGCCATGCTTGAAGGGTTGAGCTATAGGGAGAGGCTGAAAAGGCTGGGGCAATTTTCTCTGGAGCGTCAGAGGCTGAGGAGTGACCTTGTAGAGATTTATAAAATGAGGGGCACAGATAGGGTGAATAGACAAGATCTTTCCCCAGGGTTAGAGAATCCAAAACTAGAGGGCATAGATTTAAGGTGATAAGGCAAAGATTTAAAAGGGACCTAAGGGGCAACTTTTTCACGCAGAGAGTGGTATGTTTATGGAATAAACAGCCAGAGGAAGTGGTGGAGGCTGGGACAATTCCAAGTGGTGGAGGCATTTGGATAGATATATGGAAAGGAAAAGGTTAGAGGGATATGGGCTAAATGCTTGAAAATGGGACTAGATTAATTTTGGATATCTGGTTGGCATGGAAGAGTTGGACTGAAAGATCTACTTCTACGCTGTACATCTCTAAGACTCTTAGTACAATGCTTCTCTCTACCACTGCCCAGGGCAAGCCAATGATTCAGAGTGGTGTATCATTCATTAAAAATGTCCTCAGGAACCCGAGGATATTCCTGGCTCAGATATCAGATTAACAGTTCCGAGCCAGAGAACCAACCATAAGATGTGGGAGTTCAGGTAATCATTAAAAGGACTTAGTATTGACAGCGCTTTATCGCCACACTCACTTTCACTGTTGGATAATGGCCAAGATCTTCTAATCAGGGTCGAAAACTGTATTTCCAACAGTGACTGGAGAACACACACAGATATCTTTGAAGGAGTCCTCGGTGTTAGCATCCAGGCCAGAGCCTGAAGCAGTTGAGGTTACCATTTGATGATGCATGAGAAGATACTATGGCAGATAATCTAAAGCCAGGTCATAGAGATTTAAGAATCATCTTAAAAAACTAAGCTAGTTGGAGAGGTTTAGGCAGAAAATTCTAGAGGTTAGATCCAGACAGCTGTCAGCACAGCAAGCAAAGATGGAGTGATAAAACTAGGTACATGTGAAGGCTTTTGCACAACATGATAATACATGATTTTTGTGTTGACAACGTTGGAATGTGGGATCATTTTACTGATCACGTAATTATAGTAGATATTTTAAAAAGGTTTTCAATACGTATAAGTGTCCAATTGATCTTCTTTCCCTCTACAATATTATCCAGGGGCACTTTGACATCACCACTCCTAGATTTTAGCCAAATCTACTTTACTAGTTAATTTTAGTTTGCTAATTAGTTTTCTTCAATTACAGTTGGAAGCATTTCTCAAATAAACATTCAGCTCAATTGAGGCTATCTAGGAAAGTTTCAAATTAATTTTTAATAAATTGATTTTAAAACAGTGATTAAAAACTAGAGATCCTCAAACTAAAATGTAAAATTGTATGGATTTTGGCATTGTTACTGAATCTGTGAAATCTCATGCAAGCCCTTGTTGCACATTTATTGTGCTTCAGGAACTTCAGCACAGAGTTTACTCTGCTGTGAGAGACTGCAGAAATGTTGGAAGTGCCATCTTTTGAATTATATTTTAAATTGAGGACCTGCCTGTACCTTCTGGAAGACACAAAAATATCTCATGACACATTTTGAAGAGTAATTTATTTATTGGCTTGAACAAAATATATTCCTTTAAGCAAAGCTACTCATCTCACTGAGAAGAAAGTGAGGACTGCAGATACTGGAGAACAGAGTCGAGACTGTGGCGCTAGGAAAGCACAGCTGGTCAGGCAGCATCTGAGGAGCAGGAGAGTTGACATTTTGGGCATAAACCCTTCATCAGGAATGAGTCTTGTGGGTCAGGGCTGAGAGATAAATGGGAGAGGGGGTGGAGTTGGGGGAAGGTTGCTGGGAAAACAATAAGTGGAGAAGGTGACGGAGAAGGTTAGAGGTCAGAGGGGGCAGTGATGGACAGGTCTTAGGGCGGTGCCGAGTTGGAGGCTTGGGACTGGGATAATGTGGGAGGAGAGGAAATGAGGAAGGTCTTGAAATCCATATTTTTCCTGTGTGGTTGCAGGGTCCCAAGGCAGAATAAGAGGCGTTCCTCCTCTAGGCATCAGGTGGTAATAGTTTCGCAATGGAGGCGGCCCAGGACCTGCATGTCCTTGAGTGGGAGGGAAGTTGAAGTGTTCAGTCACAGGGCAGTGGGGTTGGTGGGTGCGGTTGTCCCAGAGATGTTCTCTGAAACGATCTGCTAGAAGGCATCTTGTATCGCTGATGTACAGGAGACCACACTGGGTGCAATGGATGCAGTAGATGACATTGGGAGAGGTACAGGCGAATTTCTGTTGGATGTGGAAGGATCTCACTGACATTAGTGATATCTTTCTTTGGATAAATTAAGTTTCTCATTACTCTAACAGAAAGTGAATATGTTTCAAAAGAAATTTTTGCCTATGAAGCACTTTGGATGGGTCTACATGCGAAGTATCAGTCCCTAATAAACCATACAGTTATTTCAGAAGAACATTTTTAAGCTTCAGAGTGGTTAGAATGTGCCATTTGCCACTACACACCATCCCTATTTGCAACTAAAACACCATTTCTTCAAGGCTTCTCCTCTTCACCCCCGGCCCACCTGTGGATCTAACTATAACAGGTAGATCTATCTACACCAGGTAGATGTATCTACAACAGGTGGCTGTATCTACAACAGGTAGACTGCAGTTGTTCAAGAAGTAGTCTCACTCCTACCTCAAGGACAATTAGGGATGTACACACAAATGCTGACCTTGTTAACAATGCCCAAATCCTATGAAAGGATAAACTAAAGGGTTGAGGCAAGTAGTACAGATGTTTTAAGAGAAAGCTAGAAGCAGACATGAAGGAGAAAGGAATAGTAAGTTAAGCTGTTAAAGTTTGATGAAACAGAGTGAGACATGTGCTTAGAACATAAACACCACTGACCTGTTGGCTTGTTTCTAATACAAGACACTTAGGAGTCTATATATTTATCAGCAAGATCCAAATAATTCCATAAAAATAGAAGGAATAAAGTATTCACATTTATTAATCCCAATAATACTAAATTATAAAGATAAACTATTTACCTTTCCGTGACTTCTCTTCATATGGGATACATAGAGCTCTCTCTCTGGAAACCACTGTAGACATTCGGCACACGTCCAACCAGGCCTCCTAACTTTTGGTCGCGTTTCAGACTTCTCCACAGTAGCTTCGTCTTTTTTGTCGTTGTTCAAACTGTTGGAGATGACACCATTAGCAGCTGCTTGCACTGTAGATGCTTTTTGGTCACTGGATGTGTCCTTGGAGGGAGACAGGGGGCTTGGAGGCTTGTCTGTGGTTTGTGCATTGTTGTGAACATCCTAATTTAAAAAGAAAATTGATCATTAACATACTAGAACTTGCACACATATGGCAAGCAGGTAATGCCTGGCACCATATAAGTTTCTATCTTTCCTCACACAAACTGACACAGCAGAACCTAGTTCCACACAAGTTACTCAACTCAAACTTTGAAAAATCATAATTTAGTTTTCATGAAACCATTGTTCATTCACTACTCTCTAAACCATTTAACACACAAACTGCAGAAAATGGTTTGATTGCTGATTCATAATTAATGACTTTAGTCAGCAGATATAAAGCAAAGAAATAAACTGGAACAATATGGGGCGGATAAAAAAAAAGTGGCACCAGGTATAAAACTTTAGAAAAATGATAATGAATAATTTACCTTGTAAGAAAGACTTCTGTCTCAATAACTTCTAAATATTCTGCACTGTCATTGGTTAGTGATCACTGACTTTTCTCATTATGAGACAGGAAAACAAAATGCTAGCAAAGTTCAGGAAGTACAGGTAGTTCTGAGATAATGCACATTTCAGCAGCATGATTTGGCTATAATGTCACTGAAGAATTAGGGAATAGTATTTATGAGAACGTGTACATCAGTTGGCAATAGCACGATTCTAGCAGGGATCAGCCCTTCATTCAGCGCATGCGCTGGTGTCTATGCTGAAGACTTTGCGCATGTGCCAATGTCAGCTGCCGATAGAGCAGCTTCCTATCAGAGGTACTGTACAGACAGCAGCTTTCTTACATTTTTTAAATGTACTGTTACAATTACTTTTGCTTCGTTAATAAATACGATTTCAACTTTCGTTCAGGCTGTGCTATACTCAGTGTTAAGTTTTTGGGTGATCTTTGAGTGATTGTGAGTGATTTTTTTGCTGGTCTATTGCTAATTCCACTTTTCTCTTAGGCCCCATTATTTCTATGAAGCGATTTGCTATTAAATGGAATGCAAATACAGTTTTATAGGAGAAACTACGTGTATCCTGAACTACCACAGCAATTTGAAGGATTATGGATAGCTGGCAGGAAAGTGGAGTGAGGCTGAAATAAGATCATATTAAATGGTGCATCAGGCTTGAGTCTACTCATGCTCTGTGTTCTCACATTCTAATTTAATAACCTCTAAACACTAAGCAAATTTGTAAGATTTTGTTAAATTGGTAAATTATTTCCAATTCTCAGCGCATTGTTCGCTTTGCTACAATCCACGAATTGGCAGGTGGGATAGATTGGGTTGGGATATTTGGTTGGCATGAATGGGTTGGACCGAAGGGTCTGTTTCCGTGCTGTACATCTCTGTGACTCTACCAGTATTTCACTGTTGGCACTGTGTCAAAGACTGTGCTGTTATAAGGTGAGGGCATATGGGGAGCTATAGATTTCCACTGATGTTTACCATAGAGCTCGAAGGGAATACAAATAATTCTGCTTTCTTCTGGAAAGTAAATACCTTTTTCAGAGTTCTGCAACTAATATTTTACATTGCTGGGGACTCTCAGGTGATACTTAAATTTTTCGTTTTTCTTCATTCTTGCTTGGAAGCTCCACACATTCTTGACTCCAGTATTCTTTTGCTGTTTGCTGTACGCTTTCCTGTACACTATCAGTGACTAGCTTTTTAAAAAATCAGGCACTACAACAATATTTCAGTAGGACTGTTGCTCAATACATTGTTGGATATGGACTGCATGACAAAACGCATTTTTCCGGACTTCAAGTACAGGCACATTTCCCTTTAAAGCTACAAAACCTAAACGTTGCAAGTAAACACAAACAGACGTCAGAGTTTAATTAATGTTCAGAGGGAACTCTGCATATCGCCATGTCTTTGTCTGTTCAAAGCTAAGAAGCACCCATGTTTGTATTGAAAACAAAGAGTATACTCTGATACCATCTTTGACAAGTAAACATTTGTTAATCAGTGGTCAACTAGGGATAGAACAATGGATAATTGAGTGAATGAGAGTGAGGGGGGGAAAGATATAAAAGCGACCTAAGGGGCAACCTTTTTCATGTAGAGGGTGGTACATGTATGGAATGAGCTGCCAGAGGAAGTGATGGAGGCTGGTACAATTGCAACATTTAAAAGGCATTTGGATGGGTATATGAATAGGAAGGGTTTGGAGAGATATGGGCCAGGTGCTGGCAGGTGGGACTGAATTGGGTTGGGATATCTGGTCGGCATGGATGGGTTGGACTGAAGGGACTGTTTCCGTGTTGTACATCACTATGACTCTATGAAGTAAAGAAATTCACATTTCCTATAAAGAACTTGGAAAGAGCTTTGTATCAAATCTCAAAAGGCAGTTGAGTAATTGTTTTGTGAATAAGTAAACAAACAAATGCACATAAGTTACAGGCTACAGCTGCATAAAATAACTATGAGACAATTGTCTTTTTGAATTCTTTGTACAAACAAAGTAGGGAAGCACTATAGCTGTTTAGAATACAATATATAAATTGTGCACGTACACACCAGCATGTGTGAATACCCCCTGTGCATCACCAGTATGAACATCATTTTAAACTTCCTTCTCATAAGGTAGAAAAACAGACTGGCTAGCTGCATCAAAATGATGCTATGAGACCAAACCTGGGAACCTGTCTGATCTCTGGCAGCAGGAATTCACTAGGAAAGAGATGACTCTATGTTGTGTTACAGCAGCAGCAGTCATATTCAGGACATAATTGAAAGGTCATCTAGTAATAGGATACTGACTTTCTCTTTGTGCTCATCTTGCCTCTTTATTTAGAGTTAATTCTGTGCAAGTATGGACCATGGAGAAATAATTACTGCTAAATCAAGATAACATTCTTGAGAAAAAAAATGTTGACCCAAGGATTTGATTCCTTGTTGGCAGCAAATACATGCCTGAATTTTATGTGCTGCACCCACCTCAGACTTTTTAAAAAACTTTTTCACTTGGAGACTTCCTCTTAGTCATGGAGATCCTGGTCTGAATGTGAACTGAGTCAAGAAGCGGGAAAATAGATATCAGGGGCGTGTGGTGTTGGGCAGTTGGCCCAAACTCCTCCAAATGTAAGATTCCCAAATACGTATCCCCCTTTCTCTGCTTTGCCCTATTCCACCCACGCACATACACTGTCTGTCTATCTATCCAACTTGTTTTTCTTTCTCGCCAGCAGACTCTCTCTTCCTTGCTTTCGGCAGTATCTCTAACTATTGAGAGAGAAAACAGGCTCTTAAAAACGGGCGTCAAAAAAAAAATTAAGAGTTCAAGCCTTAACTTGTTTGAAAATCATTTGAAAACAAACTCAATTACTACCGCCTGAAGAAACACATTGCACACAATTATTTCGATTAGTACTGCTACCATTTTGGGAGACTGCTCCATATTAAACACATTCAGGCCGTATCATACTGGGAATTATTTGGAATTATGTCTGGGGGGAAGGTGGCAGTGCCAGTGGATAAGAGATGCAGATTAAGCTTTTGGGGATATAGATTCAAATCTCACCACAGCAGGTGGTGGAATTTAAATTCAGTTAATAAATCTGAAATTTAAAGTTAGTCTTGTGAAGGTGACCATGAACTACCAATGAATGTGGTAAAAGCTTAAGTTATTCACTCATACTCTTTAGGAAAGGAAATCTGTCATTTTTACCTTGTTGGCCTACATGTGAGTCAGACCCACAGCAATGTGGTTGACAGTTGCCCACAGCAAAGGCCTAGCAGGCAACTCAGTTCAAAGGTCATTAGAAATGGGCAACAGATGCTGGCCTTTCCAGCAAAATGCAAATCACATCAAAGAAAAAGTAAAAGCGTAGTGTTTTTTTTAACAAGTGAGATGGTCTGTAAAATGTCAATTCCACTTGCAAACTCTCATACTGATTTAACATAAGGAAAACAGCTTTTCCCAATAAATCTGAAAATGGATTCCAATGTCTACATGATATTTTTCTTGAAAATAGTGACTGTGGTGTGAGAGGAATAAGAGGTTACAACAATGGTTGGGATAACTTTTGCAACACATTAGAACAGACCAAAGATAGATTAATATTCTGGTTACTCACTGCAGCAACTGAGTCTTGCTGTTACCCAGCTTATAAAGTTATAGAGTCATAGAGATGTACATCATGGAAACAGACCCTTTGGTTCAACCCATCCATATAGACCAGATATCCCAACCCAATCTAGTCCCACCTGTCAGCACCTGGCCCATGTCCCTCCAAACCCTTCCCATTCATATATCCATCCAAATGCCTCTTAAATGTTGCAATTGTACCAGCCTCCACCACTTCCTCTGGCAGCTCATTCCATACATGCACCACCCTCTGTGTGAAAAAGTTGCCCCTGAGGTCTCTTTTATATCTTTCCCCTCTCACCCTAAACCTATGCCCTCTACTTCTGGATTCCCCCACCCCAGGGAAAAAACTTTGTCTATTTACCCTATCCATGCCCTTCATAATTTTGTAAACCTCTATAAGGTCACCCCTCAGCCTCTGAGGCTCCAGCGAAAATATCTTCTTGGAAACATTTCCATTGCTGTTCCTTTCTAATAATCCATTCAGCTTTGATGGCGACTTTTGTCAGGTTATTTAACAAGGGTTACCAATACTGAGCCTGATTATTGACCTCAACCAAAATACAACCAAATAGTGCAGTCCTGACAAGTGAAAATTAGAACACAGAACAGTACAGCACAGTACAAGCCCTTCGGCACTACTCTAAGATCAAACTAACCTACATTACCTTCATTTTACTATCATCCATGTGCCTATTCAAGAATTGCTTAAATATCAGTAATGTATCTGATTCTACTACCCCTGCTGACAGTGGTGGGTGCCTTAAATACACTATGTAAAGAACCGACCTCTGACATCTCCCCTAAACCTTCAAATCAGCTTAAAATTATGCCCTCTCGGAGTATACATTTCTACACTGGGAAAAAGTCTCTGTTTATCCACTCTATCTCTGCCTCTCATCATCTTGTACACCTCTATCAAGTCACTCCAAATGAGAAAAACCCTCAAACTTTCTTCATAAGACATGACCTCCAATCCAGGAAGTTTCCTGGTAAATCTCCTCTGTATCCTCTTGAAAGCTTCCACATCGTTCCTACAATGAAGCAATCAGAACTGAACACAATATTCCAAGTGTGGTCTAATCAGGGCTTTACAGAGCTGCAGCGTAACCTTGTGGCTCTTAAATTCAAGCCCCCTGCTAATGAAAGGCCAACACACCATACGCCTTAACAACACTATCAACTTGGGTGGCAACTTTTGAGGGATCTATGGACATAGACCCCAAGATCCCTCTGTTCCTCCACACTGCCAAGAATCCTGTCTTTAGCCCTGTAATCTGCATTCACATTCAATCATCCAAAATAAATCACTTCACTCTTTTCCAGGTTGAACACCATCTGCCACTTCTCAGCCCAGCTCTGCATCCTGTCAATGTCCCGTTGCAACATGCAACAGCCCTCCACACTATCCACAACTCCACCAACCTTCATGTCATCAGAAAACTTACTAAACCACCTTCCATTAATAAAAATCACAAACTGCAGAGGTCCCAGAACAGATCCCTGTGGAACACCAATGATCACCGAGGTCCAGGCTGAATACTTTCAATCTACTACCACCCTCTGTGTTCTAGGGGCCAGCTAATTCTGTACCCAAACAGCCAATTTCCCTGTATCCCATGCCTCCTTACTGTCTACCATCTTGCTAAAATCCACGTACACCACATCCACTGCTCTGCTTTCAGCAATATGTTTGTCACATCCACAAAGAATTCAATAAGGCTTGTGAGGCATAACCTGCACCCTCACAAAGCTGTGCTGACTACCTCTAATCAAGCTATGCTTTTCCAAATAATCATAAATCCTGTCTTGCAGAATCCTCTCCAATAATTTGCTCACCACAGATGCAAGGCTGACTGGTCTGCAATTCCCCAGGGTTATCACTATTCCCTTTTTTGAACAAAGGAATAACATGTGCTACCCTTCAATCATCTGGTACTGCTCCAGTGGACAGTGAGGCTGCAAAGATCATCACCAAAGGCGCAGCAATCTTCCCTCGCTTCTTGTAGTAATCTTGGGTATATACTGTCTGGTAAAAAATGAGGTCTGCAGATGCTGGAGATCACAGTTGAAAATGTGTTGCTGGTTAAAGCACAGCAGGTCAGGCAGCATCCAAGGAATAGGAAATTCGACGTTTCGGGCATAAGCCCTTCATCAGGAATGATTCCTGATGAAGGGCTTATGCCCGAAACGTCGAATTTCCTATTCCTTGGATGCTGCCTGACCTGCTGTGCTTTAACCAGCAACACATTTTCAACTATATACTGTCTGGCCCAGGGGACGTATCTATCCTCATGTTTTTCAAAATTTCCAGCACATCTTCTTTTTCAATATCAATCTGTTTGAGCGTATCAGTCCGTTTCACGCTGTCTTCATAAATGACAAGGTCCCTCTCAGTAGTGAAAACTGATGCAAAGTATTCATTAAGGACCTTCCCCCCTTCTCCAACTGCAGCCACAAGTTCCCTCCACTATCCCTGATTGGCCCTACCCTCACTCTGACCATTCTTGCTTTGGGGTTTTCCTTACTCCTACCCACCCAGGCTTATTCATGCCCCCTTATAGCTCTCCTAAGTCCATTCTTCAGTTCCTTCCTGGCTACCTTGTAACCCTCCAGAGCCCTGTCTGATCCTTGCTTCCTCAACCTTACGCAAGCTTCCTTTTCGCAAGGTTTGTGAAGGTTTGTAGCTCAGGTTGAGGTTTAGGGTGTAAGTTTGCTTGCTGAGCTGTAGGTTTAATATCCAGACGTTTCATTACCTGGCTAGGTAACATCATCAGTGGCGACCTCCAAGTGAAGTGAAACTGTTGTCTCCTGCTTTCTATTTATAATAGAAATAGAATAGGATAATAAATAGAAAGCAGGAGACAACAGCTTCGCTTCACTTGGAGGTCACCACTGATGATGTTACCTAGCCAGGTAATGAAACGTCTGGATATCAAACCTACAGCTCAGCGAGCAAACCTACACCCAAGCTTCCTTCTTTCTCTTGACTAGATGTGCCACATTCCTTGTCACCCAAGGTTCCTTCACCCTACCATCCCTTCCTTGCCTCAGTGGAACAAACCTATCCAGCACTCGCAGCAAGTGCTCCGTAACAACCTCCACATTTCTGTCATGCATTTGCCTCAGAACATCTGTTCCCAGTTTATGCTCCACAGTTCCTGCCTAATAGATTGTAATTCCCCCTCCCTAAATAAATGCTTTTCCATTCTATCTGCTCCTATTCCTCTCCATGAGTATAGTAAAGCTCAGGGATGTTGTGATTACTATCGCCAAAATGCTCTCCTTCCGAGAGATCTGACACCTGACCTGGTTCATTGCGAAGCATCAAATCCAATATGGTGTCTCCTCTGATCGGCCTACCTACATATTGAGTCAGGAATCGTTCCTGAACACGCCTGACAAAATCTGTTCCATCCAAACTATTTGCACTAAGGAGGTTCCAATCAATATTAGGGAAGTTGAAGTCACCCACGACAACAACCCTGTTACTTGTGCGCCTTTCCAAAATCTGTCTCCCAATCTGCTCCTCCGTGTCTCTGTTGTTATTAAGGGGTCTATCGAAAACTCCCAATAAAGTGACTGCTCCTTTCCTGTTTCTGACTTTTATCTACTGACTCTGTGGACAAACCCTCCTCGCCGTCTTCCCTTTCGAGCTATGATACTATCCCTGATTAGCAATGTCGCTCCCCCACCTCTTTTACATCCCTCCCTATTCCTTTTGAAACACCAAACCCCACAACATCCAACAACCATTCCTGTCCCTGTGATATCCAAGTCTTTGTAATGGCCACAACATCATAGCTCCAAGTATTGATCCATGCTCTAAGTTCATCACCTTTATTCCTGACACTTCTTGTGTTAAAATAGACAGTTCAACCCATCACACTTACTGCACCTTTGCCCTATCAACTGACTATTCCTCCTCACAGCCTCTCTGCACGCTGTATCTGCCTGTTCACCAAATACCCCATCCTCTGACGCATAGCTCCAGTTCCCACCCCCCTGCCAAACTAGTTTAAACCCTCCCGAAGTGCGCTAACAAACCTCCTGCCCAGGATATTGGTGCCCCTCCAGTTCAGGTGCAACCTGTCATCCTTGTGCAGGTCCCACCTTCCCCAGAAAGTATCCCAATGATTCACCTATCTGAATCCCTCCCTCCTACACCAGCTTTGCAGCCACGTATTCAGCTGCACTCGCTCACTGTTGCTAGCCTCACTAGCCTATGGCACTGGTAGCAATCCTGAGATTACTACTCTGTTCGTCCTGCATTTTAGCTTCCAACCCAACTCCCTATAGCCACTTTTCAGGTCCTCATCTCTTTCCCTCGCTATGCTGTTGATACTGATTGTATACCACAAATTCTGGCTGCTCACCCTCCCCCATAAGAATCCTGCAGATTTAAGAAATCCCTGACCCTGGCACTCGGGATACAACATACCATCCAGGAGTATCATTCACGACCACAGAATTTCCTGTCTGTTCCTCTAACCAGTAATCTCCTATCAGTATCGCTCTCTTATTCTCCCCTCTTCTGAGCCACAAAGCCAGGCTCAGTGCTAGAGACCTGGCCACTTATTACTGAGGGGAATGGTCACAGGGGGTCCCTGCACTGTCTGCCTATTCCCTTTCCCTCTCCTGACGGTCACCCAGCTACCTTTATCCTGTATGACTACCTGCCTATAACTCCTCTCTATCACCCCCTCAGCCTTCTGAATGATCCGAAGTTCACCCAGTTCCAGCTGGAACCTCCAGTTCCCTCATGTGGTCTGCGAGGAGCTGGAGTTGAGTGCACTTCTCGTAGGCGAAGTCAGCAGGGACACCAGTGGTGACCCTTACCTCCACATGCTGGAAGAGGAGCGTGCAACTGCCCTAGCTTCCAGCCCCTTTGCTCTAAATTGTATTTGCACATGCTGGGACTTGTTCCAGAATGTGCACACTCCGACTGCAGCACGTTGGGAATGGTAAACATGGTTACTTGCTGAAAACTACAGCTGTTCAATCACCTCAGATGCCAGCTTGTGGAGAAAACAATGATTCAAACCCTTGCCTTTTCAGAAAGACTGAGGTCTCTTAGCAAAATTGTCAATGAAAATACTGATTCTCACAAATGTTAATTTTACAATTAACTTTAAAGACCCTATTGGGAAATACATATTATTCCCCCCACCCATCCCCAGTATTCAAAGTTCATTTGGTGTTTCAGTTATTGTAAAAGCAAGTAAGGTGAAGGAATACATTTTCAAAATAATTTAGGAAAACAAAGGAATGTGTATACAAGACAATCACAGTTGCAAATATGTTTAAAAAGTGTCTAGTGTACAAATACATAACACCGTGAATAGTGCTGAAATGTGACGTAGAAAGTGTATGTAGCTTTCCTACTTTCACTTTATTTGTCATGATATATAGATAAATAGATTGGTATACAAGTATTAAAAAATAGCTGTGTTCAAAAATACTTTAAAAATCACAGCAGTAGATTCCCAAAGAATATAATGTTGGCGAACAAAATGTTGCAATCATGAGACCAAGAATGATGAGATATGTGATAATATCTGGGGATTGCTTAGCTCTGTTAGTTGGATGCTGGTTCTAATGTAGAGTGATACCAACAGTGTGGGTTTAATTCCCTTTCCAAATCACCAAAACAGTTCTAGATCTCACCCTTTGGCGGAAACCTGGTAACCCTCAGGTTATACTCACCTTCAGCTGTCTCTCTTTAAATGAGAGAAAACAGTCTACAGTCCTCTGGGACTGTGGCAACTTTTCGTTTTCAATATAACGCAGTTAACAGCAAGAGAAAATACATTTAAGTAACCAAGTTTACTGTTTCCAACGTATTGCAGTCTGACTGTGCATGCTGTGACCCAGTTTATACAAGTACAATTTTAGCAATGGTTTTCTCACTTACCAAAAGTGTACTATAAAGGAATTTGGTTGAGGTCAATAATCTGGCCTCAGCAATCTGATCCCTTGTAATTAAATAGTGCAGAAGTCACCATCAAAACAGAAATGTAGAACAAAATTCACAGACCTGACAATATAATTTCTTAACTGGTTATTTTCTCATTAAAGATGTGGAACAAATACTAGAATATAACTTGCCCAACCATGACACATCATGATGATCATGGCAATGATTTATAAATACTATGTTCATACCTCACAGATACATAAATTTTCTTTTTCATTTGTTTCATGTTGTTGATTCCTAACTTACTTACACAGGACAATCAGTCTCAACAGGCCTTCCAATTTTTTTTTTCCAAATGTGGTTCCTTTTTAAGGCTTAAAAATTTCAGGATCTAACTGTAAGCACCATGGATCTAGGGCTGAGAGATGCTGAGGTCCAGGAGTGTACAGTGTGGAGGCCAAGGATTCAATCTTTAGACATTTTTAAACATTTGCCTTTTCATTGGCTTTTTAAAGAGCAGGAATCAGACCTTAAAGCTCAGTCAGGTAGATTATAAGCATCATAAATAAAACGTAAGGACTTAACTGGGGCCTTGCGGATGTTAACACTCAATCAGCCATTGCTGGCTTAGAGCTTGCAATTCCAGATTTTTAACTCATGAGCCCACTGGGGAATACAGTTTGGGAAATCCTGCCTTAGATTAACTAATGGAACACAGGCCAAGTTTCAAACCTAGGATTTTCCTGGTGCAGTTAATTATCAGATAAACTCAGTGAGCCATCCAAACACACACTAATAAACAATGCAATTATCACCAGACTTTTGCTGGCTGAAAAAGAACAAATTCAGTTATTTTGACCTGCAGAATTTCTTCTGACACCTTGGAGATGTGCTCTATGATTAATTACTTCTGTGAAAAGCAAACACATTGTTTGTTACACAATGTGGTTTCACAGGACATATTTCTCACCTCTAATGAGGCTAGTTTAATACTAGCCTTTCCTGGAAAAATATTTCAGAACATATTGCCATATGCCTTCTTCCCTTCAATCTAAATAAAATCTACCACATTTCAGAAAACTGTTGAGCTTAGTTCAATATTCCCAAAGCACCGCTTTTTAAAAAAATGCGATTCAATAGAGCTTCTGGAATGGAGTGAGTGCACTTCAACTTTTGAAAAAAACAAGCCATCTGTTATCGTCTTTTTCTTAAAAGGAATGGTTTCACCACTGTTTTCAAATTAAATTTATGTGGGAATACTTAAAACAGCAACACCTTTGCCATTACGCTTTTCTTTCCCTGATGAACTAGCATACATATACCACAGACCACAACAAACGTCAGCCTGCAAATTAACTCTACTTGACTGAGAAGCGCTAGTTACCTTGAGTCACTACACCTACCTTGAAGTGCTCCATCATCAGTTGTTTGTGCATGTAGAGCAGTTTACACACAGGACACTTGTACACACACACTCTCAACTTGTTTTTGTGCTGTTCCAAGTGTTTATGTAACAAAGCTCGCTGGTTGAATACAGTTTCGCACATTGAACACTTTAAGATGACTCTGTAAGTTGAGAAATATTTTACATCAGCAACCAACCCACTGACATCATAAGCACCAAACAGAAGTCTTACCATTTTGAAATCATATTAAAAAAAAGTTAAAGAAGTTATTAAGGCCGCACTCCTCTAAGCTCTCCACTTTCTTATAAATTGCATCGTGATAATTAATAGCACCGAAGGCCAAAATGTGAGGCTAAGTGACAGAAGATCGCAATTTCATTGCCTCAGTTCAGTAGAACGGAGGTGGTTGTTTTGACCAGGAGTCTTATTCAGCTTTTTATAAAATAAAAGGATAAGTGTCCTATAGTGGTGGAGGCTTTTCTTTTAATGTAAGGATAAAGTCTTTGCCATGTTTATGCTGGACCTTTCCTGAACATGATCAATGCATCGCATTGAAACCTGCAGAATACTGAGAGGCCTGGATAGATTGAATGTGAAGATAATGTTTCCACAAGTAGGAGAGATTGGGATCTGAGAGGGCTCAACGTCAGAGTGAACAAGTAACACCTTAGAACTTAGACGAGGAGGAATTTTTACAGCCAGAGGGAGGTGAATCTGTGGAACTTATTGCTACAGAAGGCTATGGAGGCTAAGTCATTGTCTTTAAGACAGAGATAGATAGCACTCTTGATTAGACAGGAGATCAAGGTGAAGGCAGGAAAATGGAGTTTAAAAACATATCAGCCATAATCGTGTGATGGAGCAGATTTGATGGGCCAATGGCCTAATTCTGATCCTATCTTTTGGCATCAATCTTGAAATTTACTAATAAGATCACTTAAAAATGAAATTTATTGTCAACTTGCTGTGCATTTTTTTCATGGAGTAACATGAATAGAAATCACAGTGGCAGCACGTCACTGAAATGGCTACTGAGAAGTGCATAAGACCCGACAAGACCTGTGCCTGACTGATTACTTTCAATTTTCCCTGAACAAAAGGTAACTGTGTCCAAAATTAAGTTGCCGAATTGACTTATTTTGCACTGGAACTTACGTGCATGTTAATAAACACAAGACCACAAGTATGTTATCAATAATTCTCAGTACTTTTAAACATATTTGCTCTAGAGAAGTGAGCATGGCTGGCAAGGCCAACATTTATTACTCAGTCATAGAGTCATACAGCATGGAAACAGATCTTTCAGTCCGCACCAACCAGACATCCCAATTTGACCTAGTCCCATTTGCCAGGATTTGACCTATATTCCTCTAAACTTTTCCTATTCATTTACCCATCCAGATGCCTTTAAAATGCTATAATTGTACCAGCCTCCACCACTTCCTCTGGTAACTCATTCCGTACCTATACCATGCTCTGCACGAAAAACTTACCCCTCAGGTCCTTTCTAAATTTATCCCTCTCACCTTAAACCTATGCCCTCTAGGTTTGGACTCCCCCACCCTAGGAAATAGACCTTGGTTATTCACTCTATCCATGCCTCTCATGATTTTATAAACCTCGATAAGATCACCCCTCAGCCTCTGAAGATTCAAGGAACAAAACCAGTTTATTCAGCCTTTCCCTATAACTCAAACTCTCCGGTCCCGGCAACACCTTTGTAAATCTTTTCTGCACACTTTCAAGTTTAACAACATCCTTCCCATAGAAGGCTGACCAGAAGAGTATGCAGTATTCTTAAAGTGGCCTCACCAATATCCTGGACAGTCACGTGATATCTCAACTCCTATACTCAATGTCCTACCAATGAAGGCAAGTGTGCTAAATTCCTTCTTCACCACCTTATCTACCTATGCACCCGCACCTCTAAGTCTCACAGAGATCCCCCTGGGGAGTTTGCACATTTCCCTCATGTGTTCTCCAGGGGTTCTGGTTTCCTCCTACAGTCCAAAGATGTGCAGGTGGATTGGCCATGCTGAATTGCCTACAGCATCCAGGGACACACAAGTTAGGTGGATAAGCCATAGGAAATGCAGGGTTACTGGTACAGGGTAAGCATAAGGGGATGGATCTGGGTGGGTTGCTCTTAGGGGGTTGATGTGGATTTGATGGGCTGAATTGCCTGCTTTCACCCTGTAGGGATTCTATCGATTAGTGTATGTCCTGCCCTGATTTGCCTTAGCAAAATGCAACATCTCTTAATTATCTAAATTAAATTCCGTCTGCCACTCCTCAGCCCCCATTGGCCCATTTGATCAAGGTCCTGTTGCACTCGGAGATAATGTTTTTCGTTGTCCACTACACTACCTATTTTGGTGTCATCTGTAAACTTACTAACGGTACCTCCAATATTCACATACATGTTGAAAAGCAGTGGACCCAGCACTGATCCTTGTGGCACACACTGGTCACAGGCCTCAGTCTGAAAAGCAACTCTCTACTACCATCCTCCATCTCCTACATTTATAGCAATTTTGTATCCAATTGGCTAGCTCCCACAGATCCCATGTGATCTAACCTTACCAACCAGTCTACCATGCAGACACTTGTTGGACATTTTGTTAAGTCCGTAAAGCCAACTTCTAATTGCCCATAAGAAGGTGAGCTGCTTGTCTGAACTGTTTTAACAGGTGTGGTGTAGGGACACAAGCAGTACAATTAGGAAAGAAGTTCCAGGATTTTGACCGAGCAACAGTGAAGGGACATTGATATAGTTCCAAGTCGGGTGGTGTGATTTGGAGGTAACTTGCAGATGGTGGTGTCTCCATGGACCTGCTGCACTGGCCCTTTTAGGCGGTAGAGGTCAAAGGATCCTCTGCTCAATGAACACAATAACTACAGAGAAGCCAACTGCCTTCAACAACAGCCACAGTGACCTTTAATAAATTTTGGTACATAGTGTCTTCACAGGGGGTGGCAAATTAAGTCATAAGAATTAAAGAAAAATCTTAGAGTTTGAAAATATGTAGACAATTAGAAAATGCATCAAGTGCACAAATACATTAGCATTTATATAAAAAAAAGCTCAACATGATTAAGACCTATGATGTATTTGTACTTTCTCTTTACACCTGCTGACAAATTTGTTGCACATTCCAGTAACAACATTTTCTGCTTTAGTGGCAAAAAGGAGAAGCAATGTACTGTAAACACAAATGAGCTTGGCACGTCAAATATGTGGTAACACTAACAGCAGTAATGGGCATGCTTCAAAACATAGCGATATGGAGTTGAGATAATCTAAATTTGTAGATGAAAAGTGAAAAGAAACATTTAGGAGAAAATAATCACCTTAGCCATGATAACTAGTATTGTGAGGCTGAGTTACATTTGGATTTCTATGCACAATTTTCCCACAAAAATTATTTAATATCTGTTTCACAAAGAAGACTGCAGCTTTAATTTTCTGACTGGTAGAATATTTTCCAATGTAGGTGGTTCTTTATTCCTTTACAACCTTAAGCTTGACTGACACCAGATAACTGGGCTGATGGACTAGCAACATATAACTATGCCTAGAAATCTTCTGTGTATTCACTCGTAGAAATAAAATCATAAGTTACTTGGAATACAAGCTTGAATAGATAAGCTTCAATAAAACTGAGTTTCTTATCTGTAAAAAACTGTTTCTTATCTACATTATTAATCACTCTCTTCACTAGATAGATAGTGAACTTCAATTTTCATGTCTAATTATTGGATTGAGATTGCAAAGCCTTTCAAAATAGGCCACTACATTTTGATCATGTGGAATGACTGCAATGTGACTCCTCCAAAAGGGAACTTGGGAGTCGAGATTCAATGAAATCTGATGGCATATGTCACACATGGACAAGGAAATATCCTGCTTATTACCACTTCTCTCAGCTGACAAATCAACATTTCACCATGTCAAAAACCATGTATAAGAAGCACAAAAGGGATCAAGGGTACAGAATCTACTCTAGGTAGAGAACTTAAATTTCCATTACCAAGCACGGTTCAGAGGCAACATATCTGACTGAGCCGGCAGAACCTTGAAAGAACTATCTGCCACATTAGGCCTGCAGCAGCTAACAACAAAACCAACATGAAGGGAAAAACCAACTTGACTTCACTCTGACCAGTCTACCTTGCGCAGATGTATTTGTCCATGACTGTGTTGTAGGAGTAACAAGCACATAGTTCAAAACTAGGCATCCATGCCATACTGTGGCATCAACAGCCAAACTGCATTCCACCACTACCTGTAACTCAAGTGTCATATTCCTCACTCCACCATTACCGTCAAGCTAGGGGACCAACCCTGGTTCAGTAAAACAGTTGCACTGGGTGTACCTAAAGATGTGGTGTGAACACAGGAATGATAATTAGGACATCTCTAAATTTCAGTTATCAGAAGCAGTATGCAATAGGCAATAGACAGACAGCAATCTCACAATCAGAAGATCAGAACAAAGATCTCCAATCCTGCTACAACTAGTTGTGAATTAACACATGGACAATTAACAGTCATCAGGAGCAAAAGGCTCCACACACATGCCTGCCCTCAATGATGACAGAACTCACCAAGAGTGCAAAAGGCAAGAGTGAAGTCTTCTAAATCATCCTCAGTCCTAAGAGATTGACCTATCGCAGTCTCCCCAAGTCCCCAACCTCAAAGAAGTGAGGCTTCAGTTAATTTGGTTCACTTGGTATATCAAGAAATGGCTCAGCCAATTCATTGGAAACAGAAAACTCTATGGTCCGAAACCACATTCTAACTGAATACTTGTGCTCCATAACTGGTCCTGCCTTTAGCCAAGCTAAAGTACCCCTACGATATTGGTGCTATGTCACAAAGTTGGAAAAGTACCCAGATATGCCCAGTCCATTGAATCAAAAGACACAGGAGCAGAAATTAGGCCATTCAGCCCATCGAGTCTGCTCTGCCATTCAATCATGGCAGGTAAGTTTCTCAACCTCATTCTCCACTTTCTCCCTGTAACCCTTGATCCTCAAGAACATATCTCAGTCTTAAATATACTCAATGATCTGGCCTCCACAGCCTTCTGTAACAATGAATTCCACAGATGCACCACACTCTGGCTGAAGAAGTTTCTCCTGATCTCCGTTCTAAAAGATCTTCCCTTTACTCTCAGGGTGTGCACTCGGGTCCTAGTCTCTCCGACCAATGGAAACATCTTCCCAACATCCACTGCGTCCAGGCCGTTCAGTATTCTGTATGTTTCAATTGGATCTCCCTTCATCCTTCTAAACTCTGAATATAGACCAAAAGCACTCATATTTTCCTCATACGTTAAGTTTTCATTCATGGGACCATTCTTATGAACCTCCTATGAACATGCTCCAGGGCCAATACATCCTTCCAGAGGTATGGGGCTCAAAACTGAATACGATATTCCAAATGTGGTCTGACCAGAGCCTTATAGAGCCTCAGAAGTACATCCCTGCTTTTATATTCAAGTACTCTCAAAATAAATGCCATCATTGCAGTTGCTTTCCTAACTACTGACTCAACCTGCAAGTTCACCTTAAGACAATCCTAGACTAGAATTCAAGTCTCTTTACACTTCAGACTTCTGAATTTTCTCCCCATTTAGAAAATAGTCCACGCTTCTATTCTTCCTACAAAAGTGCATGACCTCGCACCTTCTCACATTGTACTCCATCTGCTACTTCTTTGCTCACTCTCCTAACCCGTCCAAATCCTTCTGCAGCTTCCTCGCCTCCTCAATGCTACCTGCCCCTCCACCTATCTTTGTATCATCTGCAAACTTAGCCAAAATGGTTCTTCACATAGATCGTTAACATATAAAATGATAAGTTGTGATTCCAACACAGCCTTGCGGAACACCACATCGGCTTCCATCCTGAGAAGGACCCTTTTATCCCCACTCTCTGCTTTCTGCCAGACAGCCAAGCTTCTCTCCATGCTAGCACCTTGTATCTAACACCATGGGCCCTTGTCTTACTCAGTAGCCTCCTCCATGGCACCTTGTCAAAGGCCTTCTTGAAATCCAGGCAATTAGCATCCATTGGCTCTCCCTGGTCTAACCTACTCATTATGTCTTCAAAGAAATCTAGCAGATTTGTAAGGCGTGACCTCCCCTTGATGAAACCATGCTGACTTTGTCCAATTTTACCATACACTTCCAAGCATTCAGAAATCTCTCCTTCATAACGGATTCCAGGATCTTACCCATGACCTAGGTTAGGCTAATCAGTCTGTAACATTCCATCTTTTGCCTTACTCCCTTTTTGAACAGGGGTGCCTCATTAGCAATTTTCCAGTATTCTGAGACTCTCCCTGATTCTAGCTATTTCTGAAAGATCACCATTAACGCTTCCACTATCTCTTAAGCTATCTCCCTTATGACTCTGGTCCAGGTGATACATCCACCTTTAGGACATTCAATTTTTTCAGCACCTTCTCCTTGGTGATGGCCACCACACTCATCTGTGCCCCCTCATTCTCCTGAAGTTTTGGAGATATTATTCGTGTCTTCAACTGTGAAGACTGATGTGAAGTAATTATTCAGTTCCTCAGCCATTTCCTTGTTCCCCACTACTATCTATCCAGTGTTATTTTCCAGCAGCCACTTTTGCCTCTCTTTTGCCCTTCATATATCTGAAGAAACTCTTACAATCTTCCTTTATATTACTGGCTAGCTTATCCTCATATTTAATCTTCTCCCTCCTTATTTCTTTTTTTTCTGTTGCCCTCTGTTACATAGAACATTACAGCGCAGTACAGGCCCTTTGGCCCTCGATGTTGCGCCGCCCTGTCATACTATTCCATGTACGCCCATATACCTGTCCAATGACGACTTAAATGCACTTAAACGTGGCGAATCTGTTGGTCTTTGTAAACTTCCCAATCCTCGAAACGTCGAATTCCCTATTCCTGAGATGCTGCCTAACCTGCTGTGCTTTAACCAGCAACACATTTTCAGCTGTGATCTCCAGCATCTGCAGACCTCATTTTTTACTTGAAGATTTTAACCTACTGCGAATCCTCTTGCAAGGATGCCTTCCTTGAAGAAGCTCTCTTCCTCCCTCTACAAGGATTTCAGTGAGTCTCTCTCTCACTGCACCCCCCAGGTCATCTCCTCTGCACAGAAACTCTTCAGACTGACCTCTCCGCCCCCACCCCACTCCGGCCTATCACCCTCACCTTGACCTCCTTCCACCTATCCCACCTCCATCGCCCCTCCCCCCTACCTTTTATCTTAGCCTGCTTGGCTACTCTCTCTCATTCCTGATGAAGGGCTTATGCTCGAAACGTCGAATTCCCTATTCCTGAGATGCTGCCTAACCTGCTGTGCTTTAACCAGCAACACATTTGCAGCTGTGATCTCCAGCATCTGCAGACCTCATTTTTTTACTCGAAGATTTTAACCTACTGCGAATCCTCTTGCAAGGATGCCTTTCTTGAAGAAGCTCTCTTCCTCCCTCTACAAGGATTTCAGTGAGTCTCTCTCTCACTGCACCCCCCAGGTCATCTCCTCTGCACAGAAACTCTTCAGACTGACCTCTCCGCTCCGCTCCCACCCCACTCCGGCCTATCACCCTCACCTTGACCTCCTTCCACCTATCCCACCTCCATCGCCCCTCCCCCAAGTCCCTCCTCCCTACCTTTTATCTTAGCCTGCTTGGCTACTCTCTCTCATTCCTGATGAAGGGCTTATGCTCGAAACGTCGAATTCCCTATTCCTGAGATGCTGCCTAACCTGCTGTGCTTTAACCAGCAACACATTTTCAGCTGTGATCTCCAGCATCTGCAGACCTCATTTTTTACTCTTCCCAATCCTCTGGCCTCCCATTGCCCTTTGCCACATTATATGCATTCTCTAATGCTTTTATGCTATCTCTGAATTCCCTAGTCAGCCATGGTTATCTCATCCTCCCTGTACCATGCTTCTTTTTCCTCGGGATGAATCTCTGCTATGTTTCCTGAATTACTTCCAGAAACTCCCGCCTTTGCTGTTCCACTGTCTTTCCTGCTTGGCTCCTCCCCCAGTCAATTCTACCCAGCTCCTCCTTCATGCCTCTGTAGTTGCTTTTATTCAGCTGCAATATTGTTACTCTGATTCTATCTTCTCCCTCTCAAATTGCAGAACAAATTCAATCATGTTATGATCATTGCCTCTTAAGGGTTCCTTCACCTTACGCTCTCTTATTAAGACTGCCTCATTGCACAACACTAAATTCAGTACTGTCTTTTCCCAAGTGGGTTCTACCACAAGCTGCCCCAAAAGCCATCTCATAGACATTCCACAAATTCCTTTTCTTGCATTCCACTACCAATCTGATTTTCGCAGTCCACCTGCATATTGAAATCCCTCATGATCACTGTAACTGCCTTTCGTGCACATCTCTTCTACCTCTTAGTGCACCTTACGGCCCAATCTGTGTAATTACTGCTCCTTCACTTTACTCAATCACCAGCAAGGAGATCAAGTATGTCATTTATAGCACCACCACACAGCACTTACTCACCAACAATCCACTCAGTTTGGATTCTACAAGGATCGCTTCTCTCAGGTTAACACCATCCTGATTTGGGAATATATTGCTGCTGGGTTAACGTCCACAACTCCTTACTTCATGGCAGCGGTGCAAAAACATCCACCATAAAAATTACAATGGGTCGAGAAGCTGATTCACCGCTGCTTTCTCAAGGACAGTGAATGCTGATCTTGCAAGTGATGCCTACATCCCATGAATGTATTAAAAAATCTTCAGCTTCATGTTTGTGAAGTTAAGGAAGAAAGTGAATATTAAAGGGCTATACTAGGTGTAAAAAGGCAGTCCATTTAAGCTGAATGAATTTGGTTGCCTCCTACAATCATTACAATTCTCTTTCCATGACAATGTAATGGAAAACACTGGAACCCTTTAATGTCCACAGTGAATTCACACAGGATAATATACTAGTGCAAACACTCAGGAATATGGTTCTCTTTGTCACTGCCATGCACCTTCAGGTAGGGGGGGTGCTTACTTACATCTCAGAACAGAGAAAAATCTATTTGCCTGTATATTAAGACAAATGTGTGACAAGTTCTCATCAGAGACCTGCTCTGTACTGAAGTTACACAATTATTCCATACCAAGGAACACCTTCATTGGCAAGTGACAGATTATCTTATGCCAATGAGTCTGACTTGACCATAAGACAAATATCATGGTCCACTGTCAGAAGGATGAAGCCCATATAGCTAAAGATCTTCTGGATAGTGAACCAGCCACTGCAATAACCTGCTGGACATCATAGCATCACTAGAATGCACTTCTAAGATAGATATGAAGTTGGTTGATAGCGACATGGACAATTGAACAACAGTTGTCAAAAGGCGATGGCCACTGAGTCAGGATACTGGATGAAATGAGGAAAGAAGGAAAACTCAGCTGGCCAACAGGGCTCAGTAAAAAGAAAGGCAGTGAATCCTCGCATCTTTATCTGCAGCAATTTTGGCAGGAGCTGTCAAGCCAGAGTGGGGTTCCTGAATAACACCAGGCAATGTTTGACAGAGGTGACCATCAAGATGAAAACTACTGCCTCCTGAAAGAGAAGAATGTCCAGGATAGACAAGAAGATACAAATGGCTGGATTAGTATACCTAATCGCTTGTGAATATAATGACAAATCAATTATAAAAAGACTATAAAACGAGATAAAGTGGAACTGGTTTGAGGCAGAGGCAGAAAGAAAAAGTAACCAAAAAGAAGTTATAATTTTATATCTGAAGTTTTAAAAATCCTCAAAATTAATAGGGTTTCACTGGGCTAGACAAGTTGACAGCCAATCAGCAAGGACCATGCTGCTGTTCAAAGGCTACTTATACTATTAGCTTATAGACTTAAGCTTTAGATATTTAGAATCAGCCTGTTAAAATTTATTACAAATCTCTAAAGGGACTTGAATGCAGGCCCCCGGTCCGGAGGTAGGGAAACAACCACTGCAGCACAGAGGCCCTAGACTAAGCTCGTTATGTTGAATTTAGTGGTAAATGCAGCAATCTTTATGACGGATATGGAGAGATCAATTATGAGATGGTGTCATTGTTAACTAAATCACACAACAAGGTGTATTTTCTGGCAACTTACAGTACTTCCCAACATAAGGGGTATCTCTTCTTTGATCACAAATAATGGCTGAACTGTGCTGTTGTACCATTTACGTAATAAGGATACCATCTCATTCTTGTTCGCCCCATGTTAAATGTTGTACGTTAAATATTTATGCCCATCATTGCAGCTTGTTATCCTATCAATGATTTTTTCATCACTCATGGGATGTCAGTGTCACTGGCTCAATCAGTATGTATTTGTCCATTCCTAGTTGCCCTTGAGAAGGTGATGATGAGCTACTGCCTTGAACAGCTGCAGTCCAAGTTGCATAGCTAGACACAAAATGCCATTAGGGAGGGAATTCCAGGATTCGGCCCCAGCAACATTGAAGGAACAGCAATATATTTCCAAATCAGGTACTCTTTACTGCTACTGCCATCAGTGGTGGAGGGACTGGCTGTCTGCGGACACATGCCAATCAAGTGAATGTTTTGTCCTGAATGGTCTCAAGCTTCTTGAGTGTTGTTGCTGTATAGATTCAGGCAAGTGGAGAATACTCCATCATAATTCAGAATTTTGTCTTGTAGATGGTGGACAGGCTTTAGGGAGATGTAAGCTAGAGTCATAGAGATGTACAGCATGAAAACAGATGCTCTGGTCCAACTCGTCCATGCCGACCAGATATCCCAACCCAATCTAGTCCCACCTGCCAGCACCTGACCCATATCCCTCCAAACCCTTCCTATTCATATTCCCATCCAGATGCCTTTTAAATGTTGCAATTGTAGCAGCCTCCACCACTTCCTCTGGCAGCTCATTCCACACTGGTACCACCCTCTGAGTGAAAACGTTGTCCCTTAGGTCTTTTTTATATCTTTCCCCTCTCAACCTAAACCTATGCCCTCTAGTTCTGGAATCCCCCACCACAGGGAAAAGACTTTCTCTATTTATGTTATCCATGCCCCTCATGATTTTATAAACCACTATAAAGTCATCCCTCAGCCTCCGACGCTCCACGGAAAACAGCCCTAGCCTAGTCGACCTCTCCCTATAGCTCAAATTCTCCAACCCTGGCAACATCCTTGTAAATTTTCAAGTTTCACAACATCCTTCCAATAGGAAGGAGACTAGAACTGCACACAATATTCCAACAGTGGCTTAACCAATATACTGCACAGCCGCAACATGACCTCCCAACTCCTGTACTCAATAATCTGACCAACAAAGGAAAGCATACCAAACACCTTCTTCACTATCCTATCTACCGGTGACTCCACTTTCAAGGAGCTATGAACTTGCACTCCAAGGCCTCTTTGTTCAGCAACACTTCCTAGGACCTTACCATTAAGTGTATATGTCCTGTTAAAATTTGCTTTCCCAAAATGCAGCACCTCACATTTATCTAAATTAAACTCCATCTGCCACTTCTCAGCCCATTGGCCCATCTGATCAAGATCCTGTTGTAATCTGAGGTAACATTCTTCGCTGAACACTACAGCTCCAATTTTGGTGTCATCAGCAAACTTACTAACTATACCTCTCATGCTTAAATCATTTATATAAGTGACAAGAAGTAGAGGACCCAGCTCCAATCCTTGTGGCACTCCACTGGTCACAGGCCTCAAGTCTGAAAAACGACCCTCCACCACCACCCTCTGTCTTCTACCTTTGAGCCAGTTCTGTATCCAAATGGCGAGTTCTCTCTGTATTCCATGAGATCTAACTGATCTAGGATTCCAAGCCTTGACCTGTCTTGTTTACAGGGATTGTCCAGTTCAATTTCAAACCAATGGTAACTCCCTGAAGTTGATACTGAGGGATTCAGAACTGGAAATGTCATTGAATGCCAAGAGTGAATGGTTGGATTCTCTCTTGCTGAGATGATCGTTGCCTGGCACTGTGTCATTCAAATATACTTGCCACTTGTTAGTCCAAAACTAGATATTATCCAGATCTTGCAGAATTTGGGCATGGACTGAGTCAGTATTTGAGGAGTTGTGAATGGTGCTGAATATTATGAAATCATTGGCAAACATCCCTACAACTGACCTTATTATGGAGAGGAAGTCATTAATAAAGCAACTGAATTTGGGTGAGGCAAGGATACTATGATTAGATTAGACTTACAGTGTGGAAACAGGCCCTTCGGCCCAACAAGTCCACACCGACCCGCCGAAGCGCAACCCACCCATACCCCAACATTTACCCCTTACCTAACACTACGGGCAATTTAGCTTGGCCAATTCACCTGACCCGCACATCTTTGGACTGTGGGAGGAAACCGGAGCACCCAGAGGAAACCCACGCAGACATGGGGAGAACGTGCAAACTCCACACAGTCAGTCGCCTGAGTCGGGAATTGAACCCGGGTCTACAGGCGCTGTGAGGCAGCAGTGCTAACCACTGTGCCACCGTGCCGCCCACAATGCTGAAAATCTCGTGCAGAAATGTCCTGAGTGTCGAGAAGACAGTCCTCCCCCACCTGTCTTTCTATAGGGATGCATGATTTTAACCAGTGGACAATTTTACTTGATTCCCACTGACTCCAGCTTCATTGATGCCACACTTGGCCAAATGCAATCTTGATGTCAGGGCAGTCACTCTCACCTCACTTCTTAAATTCAAATCTTTTGTTCGTGTTTGAACTATTTTCTAATGAGATCAGGGGCTGAGTGGCCCTGGCTGGAGGAACCCAAACTGAGTGCCAATGGGCAGTCTACTGCTATGCCAGTGTAGTCTGGAAGCACTGTTAATGAAGGCAGGTTTATTGACTAGTAACCAACTAATGCCTTCTGCTTGTCAACAACTATCCAATTGGTTCTCAGGAAGCTGAAAAGCTGAGGAGGCTGGACAAGATACAGAAACTATTCAGACCTCCATCAACTAGAAGCTTCCTTTGTTCTCTGTAGCGAAAGTCACAATAATTCTGAATAAATCAGTTTTCTTATTTCTCCGGCAGTTGCTGTAATTCGTGACTTATAGATTAATAAATCAAAGAATCAACAATCCTATATCTCTTGCATATCAGAAGAAGCATCCAGAAAGGAAGACTGAGAGGCACTATTCTGTTCAGGAGAAGAACTATCACAAAAGATGCTGTGACTAGAGACCATTGAACTGCTTTCCCAATTTCCCCATCAACCATAACACCCATGTATTTTTTTCAACTTTATGTGCATGTGTAAGGGGAGGTTATAAGGGGATTACCCACAGCTGGAGTCTAACTATTTGCAAAAAATAGTAATTTTTGATAAATTCAGAAACATGATCTGTGCTTTCTATCAATCTGGGTTTAAAAGACAGGCAAATTGGGGAAATTTTGCATACGGTTTAAAATTCTTTAACTTTTGTGACAACTCTGGGAATGGAGGGCTCAATTTCCAGCATGCTATCCCAGTGAAGTGCAAGACCACCTATGTCATTGGTACCAATGTGAATCATAATCTCTGTTCATCTTTCCCCTTCAGGATTCTATGCAGCCACTCAATGATGTCTTTGCCCCTGACTGAGGCAATGAATCATCCAGGACTCTCACTTACAATGGAGAAACCCCATCCATACTCCTCACTATTTCATCTCCTAACACTATAACTCCTCCTCTCTTTCTGCTGGCAGAAATTCCCACGAATTTGAGTATTGTTGATTTAAAAAAAAGACACAACATCAAAGCTTTTTACTCTGTGCTCATCAGGACAGATGCAAGAATATCAAGTTTCAAAGGGAGCAAAAATTAAACACAAGCTTAGGGGACAACGGTTCCCTCTTATATTCCCCAAGATAATGTCATAAACAATCAGAATTAACTTACTTTTTATGACTTTAACAATATCCTTGCAGATAACTATTCTCTGGTGCCTTCTTTCTGGCAGTCTCAATCAGTGTTACTTTGTCAACAAATCAGCCACCTTGGGTGGCACGGTGGCACAGTGGTTAGCACTGCTGCCTCACAGCGCCAAAGACCCAGGTTCAATTCCCACCTCAGGCGACTGACTGTGTGGAGTTTGCACGTTCTCCCCGTGTCTGCGTGGGTTTCCTCCGGGTGCTCCGGTTTCTTCCCACAGTCCAAAGATGTGCGGGCCAGATGAATTGGCCATGCTACATTGCCCGTAGTGTTAGGTAAGGGGTAAATGTAGGGGTATGGGTGGGTTGCGCTTCGGCGGGTCAGTGTGGACTTGTTGGGCCAAAGGGCCGTTTCCACACTGTTAGTAATCTAATTTTTCCCAGGCTGTATAACGTATTACTTACTATGAAATCAGGCATTCTTGCAACTGGCCGAATGAGTGCAAGACAAAAAGCTTCATCAGAACATCTTTTCTTTTACCAGAAATGCTCTGATTCTGTACTACCTAGCAACTTTTATAACATACTTTGCAACACAATCTGTATTTTCGGTAATTTAATATTTGCATAAACACAAACATGCAATCAGTTTGAAGAACTTACCTATTTCTAAATTACATGCTCAAACGAGAATTTTCTTTTGTCCATGTAACCAATCAGCTCTCAATCTACCCCTTTCACCTTTTACTTGACTTTATTAAAATGCATGTGAATCAAGTTTGACTTGTCTTTCAGAACTGTAACTGAACGTTTAGATTTTTGTTGCTTCACAACTAATTTATTGACATACACTGTATTTTGCTTGTTATATATGCTTGTTATAATGAGATGATTTTTTTTTAAAAGTGAATTAATTTATGCCCAGAAACATTTCAGCTCCAGCTTATGGAAGGTTACAATCATTCAAAAATAGAAGATAATCACTTTCCTTATCCCCTATAAATACATGAACCACAATTCTCCACTCCCTCATACGTAAACTACTGTGGAGCAGCAACAACAATGATGCAATTGAATCTAGTGCCCAAGTGGGAATGATTGACAGAAGTGGCTAGAAATGACAGCTCTTCAAACGGATTGTATGACGAGACTTGTGAAATAATGGGACAGACTGGGGAGAGTTGAGTAAATCACCGCAATGGGTATATTCACACCACTGAGTGTAGGGACAATAATGCTATTACATAATGAAAGCAGAGGTGAACAAAATACGTTAAGATTCCATGGAGGAGGCAATCACGTTGGAATCATTTCAGACCTTGGCATTTACTCTTCACAGGTTTAACTATTTCATCTGCATTGTTATTAAATCTGCAGTGCAAATGCACACTGACTTTCTGATTTGATAAAACTCAGCTGACACAAGCAACGCCTCATTAGTTCTTTGAGAGGTTGACCAAACAGGTAGATGAGGGTAAAGCAGTTGATGTGGTGTATATGGATTTCAGTAAGGCATTTGATAAGGTTCCCCATGGTAGACTATTGCAGAAAATACAGAGGCATAGGATTGAGGGTGATTTGGATCAGAAATTGGCTAGCTGAAAGAAGACAGAGGATGGTGCTTGATGGAAGATGTTTATCCTGGAGTTCAGTTACTGTGGTGTACTGCAAAGATCTATTTTGTGACCACTGCTGCTTGGCATTTTCATAAATGACCTGGATGAGGGTGTAGAAGGATTGGTTAGTAAATTTGCAGATGACACTAAGGGGGGGTGGAGTTGTGGATAGTGTCAAAGGATGATGTAGGTTACAGAGGGACATAGATAAGCTGCAGAACTGGGCTGACAGGTGGCAAATGGAATTTAATGTGGAAAAGTGTGAGGTGACTCACTCTGGAAGGAGCAACAGGAATATACAGTACTGGGTTAATGGTAAGATTCTTGGTAGTGTAGATGAGCAGAGAGATCTCAGTGTCCATGTACATTATTCCTTGAAAGTTGTCACCCAGGTTGATAGGGTTGTTAAGAACGTATACAGTGTGTTAGCTTTTACTGTTAGACGGATTGAGTTTCAGAGCCAATGAGGTCATATCGCAGTTGTACAAAACTCTGGTGCTCTGGTCACTACATTATAGGAAGGATGTAGAAGCTTTGGAAAGGGTTCAAAGGAGATTTGCTAGGATGTTGCCTGGTGTGGAGAGAAGATCTTATGAGGAAAGGCTGAAGGACTTGAGGCTGTTTTCGTTCAAGAGGAGGTTGAGAGATGACTTAACTGAGACTTATAAGATGTTCAGAGGTTTAGATAGGGTGGACAGTGAGAGCCTTTTTCCTCGGATTGTGATGGCCAGCATGAGTGGACGTAGCTTTAAATTGAGGGATGATAGATATAGGACAGATGACAGAGGTAGTTTCTTTACTCAGAGTAGTAGGGGGGTAGAACACCCTGCCTGCAATAGAAGTAGACTTTCCAACTTTAAGGGCATTTAAATGGTCATTGGATAAACACATGGATGAAAATGGAATAGCATAGGATAGATGGACTTCAGATTGGTTTCACAGGTCGGCGCAACATCGAGGGTGAAGGGCCTGCACTGCGCTGTAATGTTCTATGAATTAAAGCTAGGGGCAATAGCAAATTTTATGGACTGATCTCAACTGAACCATCAGATGCATTGGGATCAACATTTTGTTACTTCAATCACAACACTGATAACTGGAGTATGCTTTTAAAGCAACTCTCAAAATGCTCAACCAACTTCCTTCTGCTGCAAAACTGGATAATTGATGTTGTTGGGTGAGATACCATGTTTCAGACTTATAATATAGGTACTGCAATTCAGCGTGTACCAAATGCTATAGATCCTGATTCATCTGCTCAGGCTTTCACTGGTTTACCTAACTTTGTCCGTTATTAATCCAGATGTATAGGATTCAGGATGCTCAACTTACTCAGATTGCCAGTGTTTAACTAATGGATGTTGAGAGCTGTAATGAGAGCTGGCACTTTGGGATGACTTGAAGGCCATGGGACAAATTGTGCACTTGTGGAAAAATTCGCAGTGGGTGCCTTGAAGGTGACTCTTGAGTGTATTCGAATCACTAAAGATGATTCCACAGTGCACGCACCTGCGCAAAAGGGCAACAGTAAAATACATTAGATACAGCAAGGAATTCTACAAATACTTTTGACTATTTTACAGTTATGAATCTGCATTTTGGACTCAACAGATGGTTTAAATGAGCTTTTAATATTGTTATCTTGTCTTAATGGGGTCATATTTTTATAATTTTCCATAAACAAGTTATTTATCTCAAAATAAAATAGTTAAATACAAAGACTCAAAAGCAACAGAGGAAGAAAAATCTAAAGAGGGCTATTTGTTTTCCTAGTCTCTTTACTTTTGTTTAGAATAACACACTTCTCAAAAAGAAAATTTTTCTTAAATCATCAGGAATTGAGGGTAGGACTGTCTTGCCACGAGGCGTTTTTGGCAACAGCAAAATGCTGAGAACATGCCAGGTTGACTTCACTGCAAGCTCTTAGGCTTCTTCAGTCAAGGCTCTTCTATAATGGATCTCTAGAAGACACACTGGTTACAATGTCTCTTCCGGTTTGCTCTTCCTTCCTGTGAGGAAGCAGCTGGAAATCCATAACCATGCACATGAGGATTGCAACTGCCTGCTGAGCAGAATTCCTGGATCCAGCTGTTCCTGCCTCTGGAATCCACATGCAAAAAATAACTTGAAGGAATATCATCAAGCAAGTTAAGTTTAGTATAAAATTGAAAGAAAAAATATACAGTGTGGCAATGATTAGTGGTAATCCAGGGGAGTGGAAAAGTTTTAAAAACTAACAGAAGATGATCAATAAAAAATAATACAGGGAGGAAGTAAACTTTGAAAATAAGCTCGCAAGCAATGTAAAAACAGATAGTAAAAGCCTATTTAAATATAAATAAAGGAAAAGGGAGGTCCAAGTGAACATAGGCCCTTGGAGAATGACATTGGGGAAACAGTAATGGGAAACCAAGAATAGGCAGAGGAGTTGTGCAAATATTTTCCAACAGTCTTCATGATGGAAAACACTCACAGCCTTTCAAAAATATTACATAATTAAGAAGTAAGAAGTGGGGAGGAATTAAATACAATAGCTATTACTAGTGAAAATGTACTAAAGAAACTAATGGGGCTAAAGGCTGACAGCTCTCCTGGGCTTGATAGTTACATCCTAGGGTTTTAAAGGAAGAAACTACAGAGGTAGTGGATGCAGTAATCATTCATGAATCCATAGATCCTGGACAAAATCCCAGAGGATTGGAAAACTGCCTATGTAACACCCTTATTCAAACAGGGAGGGACAAAAAAAGTCTATAGGTCAGTTAAGTTAAATCTGTTGATGGGAGAATGTTACAGTCTAGTATAAAAGATGTAATAGCAGGACATTTACAAAATACAATCATGATGTGGAGGTGCCGGTGTTGGACTGGGGTGGACAAAGTTAAAAATCATCAAAGCGCTACTCCTTCGTTAGCTAGTTATTGGAGTAGGATCAGAGGACACAGAAATTATAACAAAAGACCATAGTGTCATACATTGATGCGATATTGAACAAAATGCAATCAAGCAGAGGCAGCATGGCTTCATGGTGAGGATGCCACAAAGAATCAACGGTTATCCTGTTATTCTCACTTTATATTGGTATGTCTTGTAAACTTTCTTAATGAGTTTAAGATGAAAAGCTTTGACAAATGTGCCTTTTTCAGCAATATACCAGCAGTTCTTTACTATCAAATGACTACGTAATTATTTTTCTCTTTTGTCAAAGTGAGCTTTCCTTTTGTTGTTAACAAATTCCAGATATCCATTGCAATATTTAACAACTCTATGTTTTAGTGATAAATAACGAGAAAGTAATGAACGAATGAGGAAGTAATGATTCTGTTATCATTACATGGAACGCATACTAACTCCTTAGGAGAGTAATGCATTCATTGAAGGTTAGAGAGTTTAGATACAGTCAAAGCTAAGAAACCTCCAATGCTGTTTGTGGAAGGGATCAACTGCAGTTTAACCTGTTGAACTGGACAGATTAATGCTTGTGCAGCCTGATCCTTCTTCCTGTTAGGGCTCTAGAATTATCTGGAGTTCTGCTTTCAATGATATGTTTATCCTCAATGTTCCATAACTGGAAGGTCATTTCAGTGTTGCAGTTTGGTAAGTTCAGGTTTTAAATTTCCAAGTGCTTTTGGTTTCAATCTTTCAGCATTGAGCACATTGCATTAAACTTATCTCAGCCTCAAAGGGAGACTCACTCACTATAGTCTCTGATGGAGAAAGTCAAATGGATCTGAAAAAAACCCTACTTCCAGCCTCCCCTAGTTGATTACTACTCAGTGGAGAATATACTGGAGTAAGGCAGTCTGATTTGTTAACCATTATGACTTGTTTATGAATTCTTCGTTCCAATAGACAGAAGGGTATTCTGCTTGGAAATTATAGATTCTCACAGAACTCACTGCACGTTGTGAAAATAACACATTGAACTATGCAGTCTGACTACATGTTGATGCATCTGTTAATGCTGGAAAAGCAGTTTTCTTTGGTTGACAGGAGACCATGGTTCCCAAAATTCAACCAATCAAATTAGAATTCCACTGTCTTACGTGATCCATACGCCTGCATACTCGAGAGTGTGACACTGGAAAAGCACAGCAGGTCAGGCAGCATCCAAGGAGCAGGAGAACTGACGTTTCGGGCATAAGCCTGAAACCTCAAGCCTCATTCCTGATGAAGGGCTTATGCCTGAAACATTGATTTTCCTGCTTCTCAGATGCTGCCTGACCTGTTGTGCTTTTCCAGCACAACATTCTTGACTCTGATC
Organism: Hemiscyllium ocellatum; assembly: GCF_020745735.1. Lineage (NCBI taxonomy): Eukaryota > Metazoa > Chordata > Chondrichthyes > Orectolobiformes > Hemiscylliidae > Hemiscyllium > Hemiscyllium ocellatum. The sequence goes on from NC_083442.1 coordinate 15,427,753, forward strand.
TCCAGCATCTGCTGCCCTCACTTTCTTCCTACATGCTCAGCTTGATCAGCAATCATCTGCATGCAGAATGCATTAAAATTGGTAGGGACTGAAAAAGCCACATTTACTATTAGGAGATATGTTGGAGTTTTCTGTATGAAAAGAGTAATGAAATAGAACAGCAAATTGTTCTTTATTCCTAATTTCTAAATATATATAAAAATTATCAATTATTTTAGTGTGGAAATTCAGACCAGTTATTTTCAAAAAATAATGATTTTGAGTATGAATATCCTTTCATACTGACCTATACACTACTGTCCGTGCATAGTGTAGGCACCTTTCCTTGATGTGAGTTTGAAAATCAGCTGAACGACACACTGCACCACACTCTGGGCAACAATAAGGGGACTTGTGTGCATGGATGCGGAGGTGAGCAGCATAACTGCATTTGTTGGGCAGCATCATCTGGCAGACTCGGCAACTCTTTAAAAGGGAAATAAAAAGACGCAACTGTAAAATATTCCACAAATATATAACACTTTCACATACTACCTTGGCACTCCAAACAAACCGCATTAACGTGGAGTGAAACCAAACTATAATTCAATTATCAGCAACCAGTATCGATGATTAGAAAATAGTTATGCTGATTTAGAAATTAATCTTCCAATGGACATAAGCTCTCTCATTGATGACAAAGTTTATTATGGGTCACAACACTTAAATTAAGTATGATTAGAATATCTAGCATTCTCCTTTCAAACCTAATTACTAAGCATACCTATGTCCTAGAGGGTGTTTCTTATATGAAACATTTTGTTCTCCCTGTCACAAGTGTGACAGAGTAACTAACAAATGTGAACATGCATCAATAAGCAAATTTTAATATAAGATCTTTGCATCACCTAAGTTTAAATCTTTTTTTTAGATTAGATTCCTTACAGTGTGGAAACAGGCCCTTTGGCCCAACTAGTCCACACCGACCCTCCGAAGAGTAACCCACCCAGAACCATTTCCCTCCTAACACTAACATTAGTGGGCAATTTAGCATGGCCAATTCACCTGACTGCACGTCTTTGGATTGTGGGAGGAAATCGGAGCACCGGGAGGAAACCCATACAGACACAGGGAGAATGCGCAAACTCCACACACAGACAGTCGCCCGAGGCTGGAACCGAACCTGGGACCCTGGTACTGTGAGGCAGCAGAGCTAACTGCTGAGCCACCGTGCCACCTTAAAATCTTGTCTGTGTAAAACAATAGGAGCAAAGGTAACATTCCAATGATAAATTCTATAGTGGGGTTAACAAGATGACAAATAAACATTTCAGAAACAAATCCAAAAATCTCAACCATCACTGAGTGTTGGGTTCTTTTTCTTGAGATTCTTACACACTTGATGCAACTGCAATATGTATTAAATACAAAATGTATTAAATACAAGCTTTGGAGGATCACTTAACACTCCTTGCAATGATTAGATTAGATTAGATTAGATTACTTACAGTGTGGAAACAGGCCCTTCGGCCCAACAAGTCCACACCGACCCGCCGAAGCGCAACCCACCCATACCCCTACATTTACCCTTTACCTACTACGGGCAATTTAGCATGGCCAATTCACCTAACCTGCACATCTTTGGACTGTGAGAGGAAACCGGAGCACCCGGAGGAAACCCACGCAGACATGGGGGGGAACGTGCAAACTCCACACAGTCTGTTGCCTGAGTCGGGAATTGAACCCAGGTCTCAGGCGCTGTGAGGCAGCAGTGCTAACCACTGTGCCACCGTGCCGCCCATGCTTGTGAAGCATGTAAAGAGAAGCTCTCTGAACAAAGGAACAGTCCTTCCTTTACATCACCATCAGTAATGTCCATAAGACAACCCCCTATCACTCCCCCATAGTCACATGCCACTCAAGACTAAATGTAGTGATTTGATTATTTCCGAACAATGTAACGTAGATCATTCTTAATGGCAAGATCTGGAGTAAATCTTTTTTTAACTGCAGGATTTCTTGAAGGTCAGCAGAGCAAATAAACACATTATCATCTCATGAAGATAAAGTGCTTATTGAAAGGAATGAAAGAGTCTCTAATTAATGGCCAATAAACTAATGTCGATGAGTGTTTACTCAGTATGTCCCAGCAGGAGTGCAACAGCTACCTTGGATTCTGATGCCATAGTAGCGTACCTTTCTGTTGTCATTGACAGCTGTCAAAGAGCTGCAGCCACAAGTCACTGTCTCTTCATTGTTATTTCTACAATTATCCAATGCTTCAGGTGATAGCCAGTACATTAGTTTTAGTAAATTCTTAAACTAATAAAATATACCAACTTAACATTGCGGCTATTTGGTAGTAAAATGAAACTGCAGGTATTTTTCTTCAAGGTCTATTTTGGAGGTTCATAGCTTTGCTGTGCCCTGCTTGAAAGAAATACAATTACATCAGAACTGCTAAAAAACCACCCCCATCAGACATATGAAGTTGAAACTGTAATTTGTTTTACAGCATTCAATTAATCCTACCTACTTTGAAGTCAGGATTGTCTGTTTTTCATCAGAGGAATATCTCAATAACTTCCACAGCATAATTTATCTCACTTCTTGAAGGTAGTTACACGTCCTCCAATCCAGAAATCAAGGTAGCGGGTGTTCCTTTTCGTCCTACATCAGGAAAGAGCTTTTGCCTAAAATGTCGATTTTCCTGCTCCCTGGATGCTGCCTGACCTACTGTGCTTTTCCAGCACCACACTAAGCTTGACTCTGATCTCCAGCATCTGAACACATTCAACAACTGAACCTCCATAGCCCTCAGCTGTCTGGGTAGGGAATTCAAAAGGTTTGCCACCCTCAGCAAAGAATTTCCATATTTCAATCCAAAATGTTTATTTATTCCTTGGATTGTCAACACTCCCCAGTCAAGGGAATGTCCATCCTGCATCTACCCTATCAAGTCCTGTAAGACCTCTGTGTGCCTCAATAGGGTCAGCTCTCATTCTTCTAAATGCTGGAGAACACAGACCTAGTCTCCTCAATGGCTCTCCTTTGGAAATTCCTGACACCCTAAGAGTCTCACTCAAAGATGTTCCGTTGCTACAGAAAAACAATGACACACCTTGCTTCATACAGGCAAGTTGTTAAAGCCCCAGGAAGTACCATCATTCAACAGGAATTGGCTCTACTGGTCCTCTAACCTGAAAAGTTTGCACAGATACATCTCAAATACTGTGTGCAGTTTTGGTGTCCTAATGTAAGGAAGGATGTGAATGCACTGGAAGCAGTTCATAGAAGGTTGACTATATTGACACCTGAAATGAGTGGATGTCCTATGGGGTGAGGATGGACAGGCTGGGTTTATTCCATTTATGGTTAGAAGAACAAGAAGTGCCTTGATTCAGGTGAACAAGATCCTGAATGGTCTTGACAAGGTGGATGAGGAGAAGATGTTTCCTCCTGTGGGTCAATCCAGAGCTTTTGGGCACTTTTTAAAATTAGGGGTGGCCCTTAAATGAAAGAGAGAAAAAGGTTTTCTCCCCACTAAGAGGACTGAGACTTTGGAACACTGCCTCAGAAGGTGGTAGGGGTGGGTTCTTCGAATATATTTGAGATTTTGGTGGATAGATTCTTGTTATGCAGGGAGAAATCAAGGGTTATCGAGGGCATATTGGAATGCAAAATTCAAAACAAAGATCATCCAAGATCTTATTAAATGGTGGAGCAGGCTCGAGGTGTAAAATGGTCAACTTCTGCTATTTCCTATTTTTGTAGTAGTATTTGGAATATGTCTCATTCCAATAATGAGAATTAAACAGGTGGGTGCAGAATTAACTGTGTTCCTGATGAAGAGCTTATGCTTGAAACATGGACTTTCCTGCTCCTCAGATGCTGCCTGATCGGCTATGCTTTCCTAGCACCACACTTGTTGACTCGAGTTTATGAATTCTGAGCAACAGGTTTTGGCCAAGCCATTTGGAAGAAAGGCATACTTGAGTTTAGGATTTTTCTTTATTTACTTTGTGACATGTGTGCATATTCTTTCATTGGAGTATCTGGCAGGCTATTTGATCAGAGAATGCACGACCATGGAGAGCAACAAAAAAATGTTGGTGTTAATTTGATGACTGTGTTCTGAAATCTCAGCATCATCATTTCAGAAGTGAATGAAACCTTGGAATGAAGGGTTCCAAAAGATCTAGATGGTACTTCATGCCTGGCAAGGATCTTCCAAACCTACAACCACTAGCATCGAGAAGGATAAGGGCAGCAGGTACATTGAACACTGCTACTACAAGTTCCCCTCCAAGCCACTCACCATTCAGACTTGGAAACATATTGCTGAGCTTCATTGCTGTTCGGCTAAAATTCTGGAGTTCCCTCCTTAATGGCATTAGGGGGTCCACCTATACCAAATGTACAGCAGCGGTTCAACGCAGCAGCTAACCACATTTTCAAGGGCAATAAATACTGGCCTTGCCATTGAAATTTCCTATAGATCAATAAAAAAAATTAAAATCCAGACCACACTGGTGGGGTGAAAATCTCTGTTTATGGGCCATAAAGATTTTACGTGAAGTGAAGTTGGGAGTTTGGATCTAGCTCCTAGGAGCATGGCCTTACAATACAATACATTCTTGATGAAGGCCTTATGCCCGAAATGTCGATTCTCCTGCTTCGCGGATACTGCCTGACCTGCTGTGCTTTTCCAGCACTACACTCTCGACTTACAATACAAAAGCATACCTGCATGAGCACATAGAGTCATAGAGATGTACAGCACGGAAACAGAACCTTCGGTCCAATTCGTCCATGCCGATCAGATATACAAACCCAATCTAGTTCCACCTGCCAGCACCCGGCTCATATCCCTCCAAACCCTTCCTATTTATATATCTATCCAAATGCCTTTTAAATATTGCAATTGTACCAGCCTCCATCACGTCCTCTGGCAGCTCATTCCATAAACATACCATGCTCTGCATGAAAAGGTTGCCCCTTAGGTCTCTTTTATATCTTCCCCCTCTCACCCTAAACCTATGCCCTCTAGTTCTGGACTTCCCCATCCCAGGGAAAATATTTTGTCTATTTATCCTTTCCATGCCCCTCATTATTCTGTAAACCTCTATAAGGTCACCCCTCAGCCTCCGACAGGGAAAACAGCTCCAGCCTGTTTAGCCTCTCCCTATAGCTCAAATCCTCCAACCCTGGCAACATCCTTGTAATCTTTTCTGAACCCTTTCAAGTTTCACAACATCTTTCCAATAGGAAGGAGATCAGAATTGTATGCAATATTTCAACAGTGGTCTAACCCATACTTATGTAGTAAGGAGGGTTCATAAGACATTATTTGTGACTAGTTGTGCACTGATACTGATAGCTGAATTGAAAGATTTTTATACCCCAGAGATTTTTTTAACAGATTTTTTTTAATAGCACAGAAAAAAGTCCTTTCTCATCATATTCAAAGTCCTAAGCTACCTCACAATAATGAATGCAAAAAAGTCAAAACAAAATCTTGTAAGCAGTAGCTATACAGGATAAATATTCTTAAAGCTGTAACTAATTATGTTGCATGCAACACCCTCTTCTCTGATGAAATAAGAAGATTTTCTATATTGTCTTAATTCACCCACCGGTGCATCAGCATCATCTGTCACCTGCTGGTAATGCCCCGCAAGGTTGTTGTAATCCTGGAACTGCTGATAGCATTCAAGACATTTTAAGCCATGGCGTATTAATCGAAGTGAATCACAGCGCAGAGGCATGGCAGGATGAGTAAAAGGTGGGTTGTCAACCCCAATTACTGTTAAACTCCCAACAGTTTGGGCAGAAGTCGCAGCCTGGGCAGGAGGACCAGACGGAACCGAAGATGTCACTGGGGTAGTTGAAAACATTTGGTCTGAAGGGATGGGCTTCATCTGTAACTGAGTGCATTGCATAACTGCACCTTTGCCTTTGTGCTCCCGTGCATGCAAAAGCAAACTACACTTGTTGAAGAAGACCATCATTTTGGAACAATGGCTGCACATCACCTCAATGTGGACACTTCGCCTCTCATAATGCTGTGATAAGCTCTTTTCTAGAGCAAATGCATCTCCACATTCCAAACAACGATAGCCACGAGCTGGCATGGTTACATTACTATTTGCAGGTGGTTTAAGGTTTGGCGCATAGATTGGCACAGGATTTGTACTATTTAACAGTTTGTTAAAAGCTTCAACAACAATGTTCTGATTTGAAGTAGGAGATTCATTATGTTGTGGAACTGTATTCTTGACTTGTTGTACCAGTGGCACTGTTACCACCTGAGTGGCAATCTTTTGTTGGCTCTGCCGTAAAGTGCTGGACTTTGCAGTAGCAGTAGCTGCAACACTGTGCGGAACCAAGTTAAGGCTTGCCAGGTGAACAGCTTTTGGCAGAAGACTTGTGCTAGAGATATTAGATGAGTGCTTTGATGCAGCCTGTTTATGTTGGGCCGTGCCAGCAACCTTCATGGTGACACTGTGGGCATCTTCAGCTAGTACATTTGTTACAGCTATGGCTTTCGAGTTGCTGTTATCATCTATGTCGTCATGTCCTTTGACAGGAATACCAGCTAAAGAACTGACTGCATTAGCCATGTTTCTGGCTGACATTTGCTTCCTTCCATTTTCCACTGTTGTTGAAGTATGGGTCTGTGACGATGAAATGGTCACAGGGCTAGATCTTAAATTTAACTCCTCAGCAAAAGCCATTTCAGTCAGCGACTGTTCTGGTGAACTCCTTGACTCACTTTGTTCGGAATCTGGCATTATTCTGGTCACAGTCCTGGTAATTTCACCAGAGGAAGTTTTAATGGTTTTGATTCTTACTTTCGGGATGGCTGGCGGTGAACCTGTTGCAACGTAGGGGGAGCCTTTGCCACTGTAGTCACTGGACACACTCCTTGGGCTATCAGGCTGTTTGTTTATGATTTTCTTTACTCCCTCCATTGGACTTCTTGGACTCTTTGGTGACTTTGCCATTTTGGGGCTGCCCTTGATCCCATCTTTCAAAGCCAACAAGGATTCTTTAAAGTTTTCTTTTTGTTCTTCCTTTGGGAATTCTGATGTCTTTTTGGCATTAAGAGCTACTAATGCTGCTAAGCAAGACGACAGCTTTGAATGATCTGATTTTAAACGCTGCCGAGGTGGGACAGAAGAGCACAAGCTCATCTCGGGAACACTGCTGCTCTTTGGCTCTTCTATGTTATTATTATGGAGATCACTTGACGGCTGCAAGCTGTCAAACAAACTGCTGCTTTTATCAAAGTCCTTGTCGTTTTTCTCTGCACCTTCAGATAGATTTATTGAGTTTGTCCTCTGCCCCAAGCTGGCATCCTTCATGTTACAGTTTCTAATCTCATTTGCTTTCTCTCGTTTTTTAGAATATTCATCAAACATACTCAGCTCAGTCACAGCTTGTTCAGGTCGTTCCCTTGTCCTGTCCATCAAAGAATTTGCTGTAGAAACATACAGGTCAACAGAACCAAGGTAAGGTCTCTCATCTCTTTTAATGCTATCCACAACATGAGCATCCTGAATAGTCTCTTCCGGCTCTGGGCTAGAAATAGGACTAAACTGACTGAATGCTGGTAGAGCTTCTGACCTTGGGGTGTCAAATTTATCAGAGTAGCTTCTGGAACTATCTCCGTTAATGAAAGCAGTGACCATCTTGCTGTAACTATTTCCAATACTATGGGTATCAGAGGCAATATCAGAATTCCGAAACCCGTTTTGAAGCAAATTATGTCCAAGTTGGTGGCCATCCTTCTCAGTGATGGAATCGAAGGAGTCTTGTCGGCTGGTGTTCTTAACAATAACGCTCACCACTGGGACGTCAGGTATGGGGTGGTGCATAGACAACTCATCTATACCCATACCACCTTGCTTCAAATGACTTTCTGCTTCCTCACTGCTTGACTGGATAGCCTCCTTGGCATCGAGGTCTGGATCGGGAATGTCGAAAGCAGCTAGGAGGTCATCAAAATCTGGGGTCTTCATGTCACCCATGTTTGAATACTTAGAGAAACCTTAAAAAAAAGACAGAAAAGACGAGTTACAATTTCAATTCACTTGTAAATCAGAATGGGTTCATATATGAAACCAATAATCTGTAGACATCATGACACAAATCAACATCTGCAAAGACCTACTAAAAGGCAAATTAACAAAACTAAATACTGCTAACACAGATCTTACAATCACTGCACTAAACTATTAGGTGTACAAAAGCATAATTTTTTAAAAAACGTTTGTCATACATTTCCTCCAACAGTTCACTTAATTCAGTTTGAACTCCAAGCATCGCATTGTATTTAAGCGTGGAAACATTGGTCAAACATTACAGAAGTTATACTGTGCTATCCGAGTATTCTAAAAATGTCTCATGTGCGGCACTCTTGGATTCCCAAAATGAAATTCCAGGGGAAGGCCAAGAAATGCAACGTTAAGCAAAACTACATGCTCATTAATGACATAAAAAACAATTTGCATTTACACAGAATACATACAGACTGGTTTCAGGAATTGAGAGTTCCAGGAACCCATCTCTGTTGCATATCATTGTAATGCAAACAGCCTGATTGCATTGGAACCCTGGCACTGAGTGGAGCTGTTCCTTTTGCAGGAACCGGACAGAGTAAACAAAACCCTGCAGCTTCTCCCTTTCATGCTTTCTCAAACATTTCATACAGAGCAGACACTTATGAAATGTAAACATTCGCATACTTGAGGCATGCGATTCATGAAGCTGGTTAAGACTGAACAGCCTACAGTCAGTCAGTCACACTCGAACAGAAGGAAATCAGTGAAAACAACTTGTATTTATATGGTAAAAAGTGAGGTCTGCAGATGCTGGAGATCAGAGCTGAAAATGTGTTGCTGGTTAAAGCACAGCAGGTTAGGCAGCATCCAAGGAACAGGAAATTCGACGTCTCGGGCCAGAGCCCTTCATCAGGAATGAGGAGAGGGTGCCAGGCAGGCTAAGATAAAAGGTAGGGAGGAGGGACTTGGGGGAGGGGCGATGGAGATGTGATAGGTGGAAGGAGGTCAAGGTGAGGGTGATAGGCCGGAGAGGGGGTGGGGGTGGGGGGGGGAGAGGTCAGGAAGAGGATTGCAGGTTAGGAGGGCGGTGCTGAGTCCAAGGGAATCGACTGAGACAAGGTGGGGAGAGGGGAAATGAGGAAACTGGAGAAATCCGAGTTCATCCCTTGTGGCTGGAGGGTTCCCAGGCGGAAGATGAGGCGCTCTTCCTCCAACCGTCGTGTTGTTATGTTCTGGCGGTGCAGGAGTCTAAGGACCTTCATGTCTTCGGTGGAGTGGGAGGGAGAGTTAAAGTGTTGAGCCACGGGGTGGTTGGGTTGGTTGGTTCGGGCATCCCAGAGGTGTTCCCTGTTCACTTGCAGAAACGCCCGAACCAACCAACCCAACCACCCCGTGGCTCAACACTTTAACTCTCCCTCCCACTCCACCGAAGACATGCAGGTCCTTGGACTCCTCCACCGCCAGAACATAACAACACGACGGTTGGAGGAAGAGCGCCTCATCTTCCGCCTGGGAACCCTCCAGCCACAAGGGATGAACTCGGATTTCTCCAGTTTCCTCATTTCCCCTCCCCCCACCTTGTCTCAGTTGATTCCCTTGGACTCAGCACCGCCCTCCTAACCTGCAATCCTCTTCCTGACCTCTCCCCCCAACCCCCTCTCCGGCCTATCACCCTCACCTTGACCTCCTTCCACCTATCCCACCTCCATCGCCCCTCCCCCAAGTCCCTCCTCCCTACCTTTTATCTGAGCCTGCCTGGCACCCTCTCCTCATTCCTGATGAAGGGCTCTGGCCCGAAACGTCGAATTTCCTGTTCCTTGGATGCTGCCTAACCTGCTGTGCTTTAACCTGCAACACATTTTCAGCTCTGTATTTATATGGTGTCTGTAATGTGGTAAAATACTCCAAAACACTTTCAACAGAAACAGGCTTTAAGGTATGTTTAAGGGAAGAGGTGAAGAGAAAGGAGAAAAGGACAAGAGAAAAGGCAAACTCAGATCACATGGGAATGACAAAGTTCAAGTCTAGGCCTTTGTTATATCTGGAATGACCATTCCAACTCAATGGGAAGTGCTGGATGTCTTGAAATGCATAAAAGTGGATAAATCCCCAGACCCCTAGAATCCCCAGGTATACCCCAGAACTCTGTGGGAAGCTAGAGAAATGATTTCTGGGCCTTTTGCTAAGATATTGGTATCATCGATAGTCACAGGTGAGGGGCCAGAAGACTTGAGGTTGGCAAACGTATTGCCACTGTTTAAGAAAGGTGGTAAGGACAAGCCAGGGAACTATAGACCAGTGAGCCTGACCTCGGTGGAGGGGCAGGTTGTTGGGGGCAATCCTGAGGGACAGGATGTACATGTATTTGGAAAAAGTGAGGACTGCAGATGCTGGAGATCAGAGCTTAAAAATGTGTTGCTGGAAAAACGCAGCAGGTCAGGCAGCATCCAAGGAGCAGGAAAATCGACGTTTCGGGCAAAAGTCCTTCATCAGGAATACAGACAGGGAACTTGCAGGGTGGAGAGATAAATGAGAGGGGGGTGGGGGTGGGGGTGGAGATGAAAGGTCGGAAAGGAGGATAGAGGAAGGTAACAAAGTGTATAATGGGTGAATGGGGGTGGGTCTGAGTTGGGAGGTCATGTTGCGGCTGTACAGGACATTGGTTAGGCCACTGTTGGAATATTGAGCGCAATTCTGGTCTCCTTCCCATCGGAAAGATGTTGTAAAACTTGAAAGGATGTTGCCAGGGTTGGAGGATCTGAGCTATAGGGAGAGGCTGAACAGGCTGGGGCTGTTTTCCCTGGAGCGTCGGAGGCTGAGGGGTGACCTTATGGAGGTTTACAGAATTATGAGGGGCATGAATAGAATAAATAAAGAAAGTCTTTTCCCTTGGGTCTGGGAGTCCAGAACTAGAGAGCATAGGTTTAGGGGGAGAGGGGGAAGATATAAAAGAGACCTACGGGCAACATTTTCACGCAGAGGGTGGTACGTGTAATGAATGCGCTACCAGAGGAAGTGGTGGAGGCCGATACAATTGCAACATTTAAGAGGCAGTTGGATGGGTATATGAATAGGAAGGGTTTGGAGGGATATGGGCTGTATGTTGGCAGGTGGGAGTAGATTGGGTTGGGATATCCGGTCGGCATGGACGAGTTGGACCAAAGGGTCTGTTTCCATGCTGTACATTTCTATGACTCTATCTGATGAAGAGTCATCTAGACTTGAAATGTTAGCTTGTTTTCTCTCCATGAATGCTGCCTAACCTGCTGTAATCTCCAGCAATTTTTGTTTTCTCCAGAGTATTACCTCTGCTAACCTACAGGAGATCCAATAATCATCTCGTCTTAACTTAGGTCCCTTTCATCTATCAATCCGTGCTTGCTGACTTAACTTGGCTCCAATTTTAACATTGCCAAGGTTTAAAAATTCTCATTATAATTCTCCAATCGTTTCAAACACAACTGCCCTCAATTCCACCTCCTGGGTTTATAATGTTCTCCAATCCTTCAGGGTATTTGCGCCTCTCTAATTCTAAATTCTTGAGCAGCCCCGATTTTAATCACTCAATCATTATTGCCTCGTTTTAGGTTTCCAAGGTCCTAAACTCCGGGATAGAGAATTACGATGATGACTTAACTGTTGACTGCAACCTAACTGGCAGGATATTCTGGTTGGGCTGAATAGCACATTTCTGTACTGCACACATAGCTTAGTAAAGGGAGAATCAAATCAGAACTGTATTTTTACATCAAGAATCAGCTCAGACTGCAATGCAACATTAGAACAAGCCAGATTTGTTTCTTCCGAACCGTCATCTTTCTTATATTCCAAAGCTAATCTACTGTTTAATTATAGTTTTATTTATTTTAGGAATTTTATCATTAAGATTACACAGAAAACCATCTGAAAAGAGAACGTATTACATACTCATTAAAATTACATTGGCAGCACATCTGTTATTCACTCCTAGTTAAAGATACGCTGAACTAATTAAGGGAGAAAAGGCAATTCGAAACACATCTAAATAACTCATCATTAAAACAAATCGGCCTGGAGGAGAATGAACAAATAACCACGATTGTGTCAAACTCAGGATAAGGGATGCGGAACATCTAGTCAAGAGGAAGAAGGAAGCTTACTTAAGGTTGAGGAGGCAAAGATCAGACAGGGCTTTAGAAGGTTACAGGGTAGCCAGGAAGGGAACTGAAGAATGGACTCTGAAGAGCTAGAAGGGGGCATGATAAAGCTTTAGCAGGTAGGATTAAGGAAAATCCTAAGACATTCTACACTTCAAAGTTTGGGAGAAGATTTGTAGCTCGGGTGCTCGTTGTTGTGGTTCTGTTCGCCAAGCTGGGAGTTTTTGTTGCAAACATTTCGTCCCCTTTCTAGGTGACATCCTCAGTGCTTGGGAGCCTCCTGTGAAGCGCTTCTGTCATGGTTCCTTCGGCATTTATAGTGGCTTGTCTCTGCCGCTTCCGGTTGTCAGTTGCTGTCTGCTGCAGTGGCCGGTATATTGAGTCCAGGTCGATGTGTTTGTTGATAGAATCAGTGGATGGGTGTCATGCCTCTAGGAATTCCCTGGCTGTTCTCTGTTTGGCTTGCGCTATAATAGTTGCGTTGTCCCAGTCGAATTCATGTTGTTTGTCGTCTGTGTGTGTAGCTACTAAGGATAGCTGGTTGTGTCGTTTCGTGGCTAGTTGGTGTTCGTGGATGTGGGTTGTTAGCTGTCTTCTTGTTTGTCCTATGTAGTGTTTTGTGCAGTCCTTGCATGGGATTTTGTACACTACGTTGGTTTTGCTCATGCTGGGTATCGGGTCCTTTGTCCTGATGAGTTGTTGTCTGAGAGTGGCTGTTGGTTTGTGTGCTGTTATGAGTCCTAGTGGTCGCAGCAGTCTGGCTGTCAGTTCGGAAATGCTCCTGATGTATGGTAGTGTGGCTAGTCCTTTGGGTTGCGGCATGTCCTCGTTCCGTTGTCTTTCCCTTAGGCATCTGTTGATGAATTGCATGGGTATCCGTTTTTGGTGAATACCTTGTATAGGGACAACTATACAAGGTATTCACCAAAAACGGATACCCACGCAATCAGGAGTTTTGTTGACAGTGTAGCCATAGTTTGTGCCTCTCTATAAGAAGCCAGAACAGGTACATTAACTCTGGGATGCAGGTGAGGGGCATCTTCCAATTTTTAAAAAGTTAATTTTAATGACAGTACTTGAGAAAACATTGGAAAGTAACTTGCAGCGTTTGCATGTATTCTTTTGCACAGAAACGACAAGATGGACTCACAGAAATGGGTTTTGTAATTTGGGAATGAGAATTGTACGTTCTATAGTATTGGATACTGCTTTAGTGATACCAGCTACTCGGAACAAGAAGGGTGAAAGTACCATGCAACCTGCTATAACCATAAAAGTCTGAAACATTTCATGACTGCAAGGTTGTGGTTCCAGGTTAGCACTCCCAACTATAATAATCAATAAATGCTGCACTGTTAGAGGCTGTTTGTTAAATCAGAGCACCATTTGTCAGATAGTACTATTTCAAAAAAAAGAAGACAGTCCCTTTTAGCATCCTGGCAATACTTACTCTGACTTCACTGATTGGATCATTTGGTCATTATTTAATTGTTGTTTGTGGAAGCTTGTAGTGTGCCAACTGGTTGCCTGCTATCACATATCACACACCAACCAAACTTCAGGCATATTTAATCTCTAAATCAGATTTGGAGGTCTTATGATCATAAAGAGCAAACTCTATAATGGTGCCTTTACTGGCCTCTAAGATGAGTAATGTGAAGGCCATAAACTATGTTATAGTCCTTTCGCCCAGGTGATTATGTTCCATTTTACATGGTCTGGCCGACATGCAACTCCAGATTCTCAAAATCTATTTGACTCTGTACTACCCTCTGAAATGGCTGAGCAAGCTTCTCATTGCATATAGCCCTCAAGAAGGCCATGTGACATCAAGCCAGACATCGGACACAACAATGATGCACTGTCCTCAGTCAACCCCAAAGTCCTTCTCACTAATATCCAGGATTGAGACAGCTGTCTTACAGACAAGTCAAACAATACTGTGACACTGTCATTCTTACTGAATTATCCATTACAGTTAATGTTCCATCACGTCCCCTTGCTATGGCCTGGCCTGCCCTGCCCTACCCTACCAGCAGGGAAAACTCACTAATGATGGTGGCATACTTTCAGGAGGGAGTTGCCCTGGGAACCTGTGACACTAACTCCTCATACCATGAAGTCTTATCCTATCAGGTCAAATATGAACAAGGAAATCATCTGCTAATTACCACTTACCTGTCCTCTCTCAAAATATGAATCAGTACTCTTCCATTTTGAGCACAACTTGGAGGAAACACTGAGGTTAGCGAGAACAGAGAATATTGAATGAGAAATTCAATGCCCGTCATCAAGAGTGGTTCAATAGCACTGTTGCTGACTGCCATGATAGAGTCCTAAAAGACATAGCTATTAGATTTGATTTGTGACATGTGACGAGGCAATCAATAGGAAGGAAAAAACTACTTACCCCTTTCCTCTCTGGGCTATTTGTCACAGATACATCTGTTGATGAAATTACTGACCTCCTTATGAAGGCAAAATCTCTGCTTCATACTGTGTTCATCGTGTTATACAGCATCATCACATGGGATAGATTCAGAACAGATCCAGCAACTCAAAGCTGGGCACCCATGAGGCTTTTTGAGCCATAAGCAACAGCACAATTATATTCAGCCACAATCTATAACCATATAGACTGGCATATCCCTTACTCTAACATTACCATCAAGCTATTGGATCAATACTGGTTCAACAACAACTGGAGGGGAGCAAAACAGAAGCGGCACCAAGTTTACCTCAAGATACAATACTCAACTCTGTGAAGCTTTAAAACACAACCATTTCCATATCGAACGGTGGAAGCAACAAGCAGCCAGCTATTTTTCCTGAGGTCTATCCAGAGTTTCATTCATCCACTTAAGGGTTACTACAGAAGCATTTGAGGGAAAAGATGGTTATAATGATAGATTTAGAAGAAGAAAAGATGGGAAGAGGCTTGAATGGAACAAAACTCCAGTTTTGGCTGGTTGGGCTGAATTACCTTTTTCTGTACAGTATACTCGTTGTAAACCTATGTAGAAAATATATACTTTACTCACAGGCACTTTTAAATATATGTCAGAATAGAAAAATCAAACAGTATTAGATCATGTAACATAGTGACAAAGTAGGATAGAACAAGTATGTACAATCCTTTAGCCTCTACCCCTTAGACTGGTACTTTGTTATGTTCCAACATGGCATGACTTAGGCACTTCAAGGGTGAAAGAGAGATCTGCATTCAAAATTCAAACAAAATAATTAAGTTTTTTTTTAAATGAGCACTACAATCAGCTTACTCATATTCATCTGAGCTTATTCATATGATTATATCCAAAGTTTTGATGTTAAAATGAGGCACATGAAGGACAAAGACAAAACTGCATGAGAATTTGAGTTAAGTCAATATACCTAGACAACGTCATACTTAATTCTTAAAGGTAACTCTTCCTTGCATTCTTGGGAACCATTTGGGATGCCCTGAGCCACATTCAGTACCAACAATTCTTTGCTTGAAACTAGTCTAAGTTATTAATATTAAGTTGGGAAAATACCCACAATCTTTGTCAGAAGGTAGATTCAATCTTGATAAATAGCAAGGGTCTATTACATACAGCTTAATGGCTAATGACATTACATCTGGAAGTCTCCTGTGAGACATCAGGCTCAACTTAACAGGTTATCAGTATCAACTTAACAGCATTTATTGCTGCTGAAACATTCTGGTACACACAAGACTGTACTAGATACTGTTTAGCTCCTCCCAAGAGCAATTAACTATATGCTGATGGACAGAGCTTATTTGGTGATGTTAATCAACTCTTTCAGGTGCTAACTGCTTTGAACAACAATGAGTTCAAAGTGGACATGAAAGAAAAACAGGAGCGGTTAGAGAAAAGGAAGGCTCAAAGGAGAATTATGCAAAATTGGGACCATGGGTAAATGATGATATATCAATTCCACATACTTACTAGCACATATGTTTGGAAGAAATTGTAGATGAGTAAATATAGGAGAGGATTATGATCATTACTTGTTATTCTTCTCCAAAGTGGTGTAATACTCATGTCATAGGCTGGTAATCAAGAGTACAAGGCGAAGGTTCTGGGGGCAAAGGGCTCAAAACTGCACCTGGTGGAATTTAAATTCAGATAATAAATCTGGAATATATGGGTTGTTTCAGTGAAAATGACCATGGCAACATCAATTAATTTTCCTAAAAATCCAAGTAGTTCATCAATGGTCTAACTTAAATGTGACTCTATACCCAGAGCAATGTGGTTAATTCTTGACTGCCCTGAGGTTGCTTAACAAGTCAGTCACTCAGTTCAAGGGCAATTAGGGGCGTTAACAAACACTTATCCTAACCATATAGCATCAAAGAATAAGAATTAATGTAGCAGTGGTGATATTTGAGGGTTGCTGAACTATGGTTGTGATGTTACTACTAAGCAGGATGTGGAGGCACATCTTATGTCCACCTCAGCCGGAATGGGGAGCTAAACCCATGCTTTTGCTGTTATTCTGAACCACATGAGCCACCAAGCCCTCGGAACTAGCTAAGCCCCAATCTGGTAAGGTATGAATTGAAAGCAATCTTGCTGGGTTACTGATGAAACACTAATTCTGCTTGTCTTTCTGCAGATGCTGCCAAGCCTCAAGATTTCCACCATTTTCCGTATTTCTAACCCTAAGGTTCCATCTGCCTTGCTAAGGCTGCATCTGCTACTGGGTGTGCAGTCTTGATCTCCTCATTTTAAAATATTCAATATTGGGCAGAGTTCAAAGGAGAGTTAAGAGATTAACTCCAAAACTTAGGGAGCTGTATGAGGCGTTTGCTGGGGTCAGGATTTTGTCCGTTTAAAGGAGTGAAACATGAAGTAATCTGATTAATGTTTAAAATTTGTCAAGCCAGGAGAATACAAATTCAGATTTCAGATTCAGAGGCTGATTTCTTGCAACAGCTTTTCAGTTGAAGGGTCAGAAATATGTAAAATTCAGTAAGGGTTAGCTGATAAAATCAAAACATTTCAAAGGAAAGTTGGAAAAGTTCCAGTCAGTATTTAGGATTCAGCTGTATTAGATGTAGTAACACAGCAAGATCTTTAAAAAAAAGAACACTTTTATTTATATAACCAAAAACAGAAGTTGCTGGAAGAGCTCAGCAGGTTTGGCAGCATCTGTGAAGAGAAATCAAAGTTAACGTTTCAGGTCTGGTGACTGTTCCTCAGGCCATTACAAAAGTCTTCATAACCAACGATATTCTATAATGTGTAATCACTGTTATTGTTTCAGAAATAGACATCCAATTTGTAGACAACACGCTCCTAAGAATAGCAATGTTACAATGACTAGATAACCTGTTTTTTTAAATGCTAATTGAGAGATATACATTGACCATGACACAGGGATAACTCCCCTGCCCTTCTCTAAATGCTGATGTGACACCTTTTATGTCCAAGAGGGCGACAACACTGGGGGAAGATGAAGGCTTGGTTTAACCTCTCATCCGAAAGATGGTACCTCCAACAACGAGGTTGCTGAAGAAGCCTCTAAACGCCAGAAATTTTCCTCCCACTCAACAATGAATTGTCAGATTTGATTTTTGTGCTATAGTCCTGGATTGGGCCTTGAACCCACATGATTCTGACCTCTGAGGCAAAAGTGCCGCTACAACTGTGTAGGTAGGACAACATTGGGCTATTTTGTGCTGAAAGCTTTTACTGTAGAGTCATAGTAATGTACAGCATGGAAAGAGTGTCTTCGGTCCATCTTGTCCATCTTGACTAGATATCCTAAATTCATCTAATCCCATTTGGCCCATAGCCACCTAAACCTTTCCTATTTGCTTCCTCTGAGTTGCTTTTAAACATGTAATTAGTGGGTAACCATAACACTGCATTCATTCAAGTGCAGAGTATAACAGCAATAGTCCTCTGTGCAGAAAGCAGAATTTTCTCTCAAAGCAACTTCTGGTTATGTCACTTAACTGACAGCTATCCAATATACCTATTATACTAGTGTTGGTGTCACTGTAATTCTGGTCACAAAATGTAACCCATTCTTAATTATGCAGTAAAATCAAATTCGTTCAGCCTAAAAGGTTTGATACTAGGCATTTGAGAATTCTACAAACCAGGATCTCCCTCCCCAAGCCAAAATAGCATGACATCTCTCCACATCAATGCCAAATCACTGCTTTCAGGCAAGTGTATTTTGTGCAAAAATTACAGCACAGTCAGTCAATAAATTGTGAAATCTGCAGAACCAAGTCCTGCTTGACAGAATCTTTTAAGCACAAGACATTGTGGTCCATTAGATGGATGCTTTGTTAAAAGGCATCATGTTCCCAAAAGGTACTCTTGATTAAATAGTGATTGGCATTCTGACTGAACATCTGCATAACGTGCAACAGTCTTGGGCAAACTGCCTTAAAAACAAAATTCTCAACCACTTTACTATGGGTCTGTGACTGCTGTGCCTCAAAAGCTCCAAGAGCTTGGTAACATATTTTCAAGTCAGCACAACTCATTCATTACCTGTTGCAATTGAATATTCTGGGGCTTTGGAAGTGGAAGAGTTGAAGGAAAAACATGAAGATTTCCCAGAAAACAATTCTAGAAATACGTAGCAATCAACTGAAAGGAAAATGCATTTAAGTCACAGAGAATTTAAAAAATGGTGGGACCCCCAAAAAACAGGCAAGCAGGCATGCCACTGAAAACTTGGTCATGCCGTTTTAGAACCTATCAAAATTTAATCTGAGCATTTAGTTTCCTATCACTCAAAACAGTTCTGGTCATATGGTTTCATTGGATAAAGTCAGACGTTTGCTCACTATGAAATTATCAATAGGATTGAATGACTGAAATTTGATAGACCACAATCTCAGTGACAAATTGCTCCATGATGAACGATATCGTATGACTTCTAGGTTAAAAAGTGAGTTTTCATGGACTACTTTTCAAAGCAGTTCACTTGTCTTGTACAAATCAACATACTACTAATCCAAACTGCAAAATAAAGCATTGCAACATTGCAACTTTAAGAAGACCACTTCATTCTTAATTTGTTCTTGGGCATTGTTGATTCTGCCAGCATTTAACCATCCCTAATTGTCTGGAGGGCAGTTAAGAGACAATCACATTGGTGTGGAAATGGACTTCATAAAGGTAAGGTTGACAGATTTCCTTCCCTAAAGCACATGAGAGAATCATGTAGGTTCCTAACAACAACTACGAAGGTAATTTTTAATTCCAGATGTTAAAGAACTCAAATTCACGATGTGATTCGAAGCCATGTTCCCAAAACAATAGTCAAGAGTGTGATGCTGGAAAAGCAGAGCAGATCAGGCAGCATTCGAGGGGCAGGACAGTCGATATTTTGGGCATAAGCCCTTCACCAGGAATTCAGAAATCTTTCTTTTACATCGTGACCATTTTAATCATCTGCAAAAATGACCCTGCACTTCCTCTTGCCTGCCACTTCAACACACCACTGTATTCCTTGGCCAACATTTCTGTCTCAGGCTTGCTGCAGTCCTCAGCAAAGCTCAACACAAACTGGAAGAACAGCATCTCAGTTTCCGCTTGGAAACCCTGCAGCCTTCAGGACTCAATGTTAAACTCAATGATTTCAGGACTTGAGAACCGTCTCCCATATACCAAGGCTTGTAAACACATGGGTTTCTACTGCAACCAAACCCATTTTTAGTTGTTAATGGCTATTAGCTGCCCCCATTAGCAGCTATTGATTCTCCCAGGCTGACCTTTACCCATCCTCTCTCTGCCTAACATGCTGTTCTCTCCCTCTTGGCTCCATCAATTTTTTAATCCTTCCCATCTCCCACTCCATCATCAGCACATATACTCTTTTCCTAACTACAACCAGTTCTGAAGAAGGGTCACTGGACCTGAAATGTTAATGCTTTATTCCAATAGGTGCTACCAGACTTGCTGAATTCTCCAGCAACGTCTGTTTGTGTTTCTGATTTCCAACATTGGTAGTACTTTGTTTGGGTTTCAATTTTATTCTTCTCCTTCATATTATTGCCCTATCTGAATAACAATTATTAAAGGCTCATTCATTGCTAGAACATGAGACCCATCATTCTTTAGCTACTTCAACATGAGTGTTCATTTCATTCAGATTCAGGGAAAATGATATTTGCCAACTGGCCCCCGCACTTACACAACCAAATTTGCTTATTTTTCCTTATGCCAGTAACAGGATCACAGTTCCAAAAAATCTTGTAACTATGATGGGCTAATGCGAGGTGTTACGTTTTGGAAGATCCAATTCAAGAGTGAACTATACAGTATGAGGAAAAATCCTGGGAAAAATTGATGTACAGAGAAATCTGGGTGTTCAGGTCCATGTACCCTGAAGGTGGCAACGCAGGTCAGTACAGTGGTCAAGAAGGCATACGGCATGCTTTCCTTCATTGGACAGGGTATCAACTACAAGGATTGGCAGGCCATATTATAGTTGTGTCAGACTTTGATTTGGCCATGTTTGGGATACTGCATACAATTTTGGTTGCCACATTACCAAAAAGATGTGGATGCTTTGGAGAGGGTGCAGAAGATATTCACCAGGATGTTGCCTGGTATGGAGGGCGCTAGCTATGGAGAGAGGTTGAGTAGATGAGGATTATTTTCATTAGAAAGACTGAGGCTGAGGGGGTTGTGAATAAGGTCTACAAAATCATGAGAGGTATAGGCAGGGTGGATAGCAAGAAGCTTTTCCCCCAGAGTGGGGGACTCAATTACTAGAGGTCATGAGTTCAAAATGAGGGGGGAAAAATTTAAGGGAGATATGCATAGAAAGTTCTTTACACAGAGGGTGTTGGATGCCTGGAACACGTTGCTAGCGGAGGTGGTAGAGGCGGGCATGACAGCATCATTTAAGATGTATCTAGACAGATACATGAATGGGCAGGGAGAAGAGGGATACAAATCCTTAGAAAATAGGCGAAAGGTTTAGATAGAGGATCTGGATTGGCACAGGCTTGGAGGGCTGAAGGGCCTGTCCTGTGCTGTAATTTTCTTTGTTCTTTGTACAACTATGTGGATTTAACAAAAGTAACTGTGGGGAGGCAGCACTAGAGTGTCAATGCATCGCAACCCAAACAAAACAAATATGAGCATAAAAGAGGTTTAAGGTAACTGAGACACATTACATGTGATGGCCTTAGAGTGGGAGTGGGAAATCATAAAACACGACAGGTTAAGTTGATTGGATATATTTTTATGAATTAAGAAGCAAGTACAAAACCAACACTTGTGTTTATACAGTGCTTTTTGCAAAGGTCTAAGAATACTCTTGAAAAGTATGGTGCTGGAAAAGCACAACAGGGCAAGCAGCATCCGAAGAGCAGGAGAATCTAAGAATACTGCAAGGCTCTTTACAGCAAATGAAGTGATTTTGATCTGTAATCATAGCAATTATGTAAGAATGAAAAAAAAAACTTGTCCTAGGTATATTTACTCCATAAACCTTGATATCATTGAATCTTTTCCAGCTGAAATTCCCACTGAAGCCGAAGGCAAAGCTGCAATAACTGCAAAGTAAGTCTCAAATTAAAGGCAAGCTCCAAGATTATATGTATAAGTCTGAACATTGGTTTCACTTTCAAAAGTTGGCACGTTCATTACCATTTCTCAAAAATGTCTTCATGCAACAGTGCAAATGTTTTGAATATTAATTGTGATGTTACTAATGTAATGATAAATAAAAAGAGAAATTCCTGCGATCTCATCCCCAGCTGCAATAGGGTACCCTGCCTCTCCGTGAGGATTCACATATTGGACCTAATCCAGTCAATAATGCTAATTCTTCAACTGTTTCCTCAAAATGAGAAAATACAAAGTCCATTTTGGATTCCAGGACTCTTATCAACAAAACCAGGCATAGATTAGCTTTCTTATCTGAAGACAGCCACAGCACTGAAGATTGATAGATGCAGGTTAGGGAAAACTGGCTACTTGTGTTATTCCCTTCAACTAACGAAACTGAAGTAACTTGGCAAATGCTTTCACCAGCACAGTGGTAACACAAACTCATTTGTTTGGAATGCCTCAAGTGCAATCTCTAACCAATGTAGCCATCAACTGATGAGCCTTGTGTGCAAATAAAATACACTGAAAAGCCTCAACTACAACTGTGCAGAACCAGGTAATTAATAATCACTATGTAGCAGTTTATCTTGGGACAATAATTAACACAACTTATGACTGAAGGAGCCAAATGGATGAAATAAATATGTTTTCCTGATGATTTACGAGGGGGATGGAACAAAGTAAATAGAAACAGACTGTTTTCAGTGGTTGTGGTGCCTAAAAAGAGGAAATAGTAAAAAGACTGAGATCAAAGAACAACAGGAACATTTTGTTTGAACAGAGAATAGGAAGGCTGGGGAAAGTCGAATGTTTTATCACATTTAGAATTTAAAACGGAGATTATATTAATTGCTAAGAATGGTCAGTTAGAGTTGAAGAGTGGGGATAAATGGGATCATGGGAAGACAGCAAGCACATGGGATTAATATCAACCTGAATTGGTTGGGGCAAATTACACGCCAACATTTCTAAAGAATTTCAGATTGTATTGGAAGCGTAACATAATATCAAATAAGACAAAAGATGTAACAGATCCTTTGTGAATGTGGTGTAAGCACCCAAATTGCATGCATTACAATTACAAAAAGACATATGAAGTAGTTGTTCTGAAAGAGTTATCTTGAAGCTACATTAAGCTCCACCCAAGCTGATGATGTCACAATCGATGTGAAGAAGTAGTCTAGCACAAGATCCCAAAGGAGACAGCTGCATCTGTTTTGGCTCCTCACAGTCCTTGTAAGAATGCTCAAATGGTCAATGTAGCTTGTACCTATGTGCTATCATGTAATAAAGTACATTGTGTTGTGTAAGACAAATTCCTCTTCTCATTCAGACTCAATACTGGTTTATCCTTTACTGCGACTAATTAGACAGTTCCTTAGACTCAACACAGAGAATTAGAAAGAAGGTTCTTATTGCGCAAAGGTAGTGTCCCTTTGGACAAGAAGACCTGGGTTTAAGCCCAACCTGTTCTGGGGTCTGTCATGACATCCCTGAATAGGTTGAAAATATTTAGAAATGTAAAAAACATGTTCATTGGGCATTGTGGTAGTGTCCCTACCTCTGAGTCAGAGGGGCCCAGTTTCAAAGCACCCCCCACCTGTCATAATATGCCTGAACAAGATGAATGTAACTACTAGAGAAGCGAATTGGTGGCTCTATTCCAAACACAGCTGTTAGTTTTGATAATGGAGCATAGGACAGGTCTAAGAACAATTTCACATTGTCTCTCACTTTTAACGATCGCCTTTCACTCATTTCATTAAAAATATTAAATAATTTGCAAACTCCCAAGTCGTTTTGACAGTTGTTTTCTTTCCTTATTTTAATTTTGTTGTAACCAATGTTTTTACACTAGTATGGATTGGTTTTGTTAATGAAATTGTCCCATTTTCACGGCTGACGATGACGTGAAACAATATAGCAAAAGCTTGCCTAACCCTCTTAACATGGCAGATGGTGGGCTTTGAATTCGATAGAAATCTGGAATTAAGGGTCAAATGATGACCATGGAACCATTGCCAATTGTCAGAAAAATCCAACTGCTTCACTTATGTCCTTTAGGGAAGGAAACTGCCATCCTTACTTAGTCTGGCTTACATGCGACTCCAGACCCACAGCAATGTGGTTGCCTCTTATCTGCCCTCAGGGCAATTAGGGACAGGCAAGAAATGCTGGCTTAGCCAGCAATACTCACATCCCATGAATGAGTAAAAAAAAAACTTCTTTGCATCTCTGTACTGGAGGTCCAATAACCTAACAAATATTTATTTGCATCAGCTGTTTTCCTAAAAGCTGGAACGTTGTGGGAGAAAAGCATACTCTAATGTCTGTTTTGCACACACAAATCTTTTCAGTATATTAGATCACAGAGTTATGGTTACTGCTAGCAAAACTGCTGAATTGCTGCCCAAACACATGGACCCAAGGTGAATGAAGTCTTTTGATTTTTCCTCCCTAAAGAACGTCAAATGTGACCAGAGCATCTAAATTCCAGAAAGCCACAAAAAGATTTATCAAATCTAGCTACTATACCGACATGCTTCTGATGGAAAGCTTTTCTTGGTTTCTAGGTTCTGTATGAGGAAGTTCTCAGAGAAACAGCTATACTGATTGATACTTGCAGAATTACAGAATTATAGAATTCTACAGCACAGCCTATGGTCATTTTTGACTGGCGCAATCACCGAACGGTACTTATCCAATTTTTCCAGTACTTGACATCATAGTCTTATATGCCGTAAAGATCTTAAAATGCAGAACTATTGGGCGAAGACTTAAATTAATCTCAACGCCATGTAAAGCCAAAACTAAGAAATAGTCAAATGACAGAAAAATACAAAATTCTGGAAACCTGACACAAACACAGAGAATGCTAGAGAAACTCACAGGTCTGACAGCATTTGTGGAGACAGAAACAGAATTTACGTTTTGAATCCGATGTGACTTCTTCATTATTTTTTAATCAAGATGTCACACTGAAGTGCTTCCAAAGTAAAGCTGCAAATTAATTTTCACAGGGGATGGTTGGTAATCCAGTGTGCCTTGCATACTTTTTCCTCCTCCTCTCCCCTTGTAGAGCTGTACCTAAATTCAGACAACTCAGAAATACAAGCTGACCAGTACCATAGATTAGGAATCCTCTTTCCAGGAGAGCATAAAGGTGCAGCTAAGATTTGAAGGAGGAAATTTATAGAACACATCATCATAAAGCACTGAAAAGATTCTCAGTGCTCATCTTCTGGCACTATTCTGCCAATCCAGTTTGCAATTTTATTCATAGGCAAGCAAGCTTCTACTGACACATTTTCCCTCTTTTCCCCCATTACTGAGCCAATTACTGCCCAGTCAATTATCAATAATGTCCTACATTTTTATAGATGGATCAAGTCACATAGTTTCAAGAGGATTGACTCACTTTCAACATTCAACTGCCCAGCCAGTCTTTTTTGGAGCCAGTGTCATTCATCTCCTTTCCAGAAGCACTGTAACCAGTTGATGATTATAGAAAGGACTAACATGGGTTGAGTCTCAATAGGCAGATATGTAGTATGACTCAATAAAATCTGCCTGTAAAAGATGTCCATCTATACCAGTGACTCAGATAAGGGGACAAAGTGTAATACATCAGGTTTGATGATGATACGAAGCTGGATTGGAGAACAAGCTGTCAAGTAATAAACTTGATATAAACCAGATGAATATAAACCAGTTAAGCGGCTGGGCAAGTAGATGACCATCAACAGAACAATGTGTAGAAATGTGAAGTTATCCACTTTGATAGGAAGAACAGAAAAGCAGAATACTTAAGACGTGCCACTCAAATTTCTATATCAACTCTATTTTGTCACTCTATCTTCATAAACCTCGATTGATGTATTTTATTCATTGCTTTATTGAGATCAGTCTTGAATATACTCAACAAATCAGCATTCTCTCTGCGATAAGAGTTCTAAAGGTTCACAATACCTCTGACTAAATTTCTCAACTTAGTCCTCATTGTGAGGTAAGTTCTCGATTCCCTTGGCATAGGAAATAATTATGTTTTTAGAAATTTTATATCCTGCTGTGAGGTCACAACTCACCCTCCACAGCACATAAACCCATTCTATTCACCTCCTTTCCTTGGGCAGTTTCATGATACCAGGAAATCATTGTAGTGAACCTTTGTTGCAGCCAGTCCAAAAAACATATATTCTTCCTCATGCAAGGAGACCCATAAAAGTATGCAGTATGCCACTGTAGCCTCACCAAAGCTCTTGTACTCAAAACCCTTTGCAAAAAAGCACATGACTTGCTTTCATAATTGTTCACTTTATCTGCACATTAAATTTGTGACTTATGAATAAGCTCACACAAATCCATCAGAATGTCAATAACAACTCATCTCTCACCATCTAAAAGGTGAACACAAAGGGAATCAAGGGATAAGACAAAACGGAAAAGTGGGAGTTGATGTAGATTAGCCATGATACTGAATAAGCAAAGCAAGTATGGGAAGCCTGAAGATCTATTACTGGTCTTTTTATGTTCCCTCCTGATAATAGCAGACAAAGTGTAACACACCCTAACAGACAGCTCTGGCAATTGGAAATGCAGAATTTTAAGAGCAGCTGTTTTCCTTTCGACAACACAATCGTGAATACAAAGTTTGCTGTTTTCAATGATAGCTTCTAACAGCTATTTATTGAACTTCTAGTTTTCTCATATTCTACATGCTAATTTGTAACATTCCAGTCAGTTTGATGTCCTGGGAGTCTAAATTTAGCAACATACGTCAACATTACTCATCAATTATCCAGTGTAATCTCGTATACAGACACGTGCATTGTGAGGTTGACTCTTCCGCCAAAGCAGTAAAAAAAAGGAGTGGGTCATTCTTCACTTGGTTTCCACAAACCTACATATTCCTCAATGATCTAAATGCGCCACAAGAATCCAGACATTATGAATCATAAAAGGAATCTATCACAAACACACAAGGCAAAGGAAGATTGTATTACTGAAAATATGGTGCCTGTATTAGAAATATACAGTTTAACAATCTGTGTTCTAGTTCTCTTGTTATTTCAGTGATTTCTGTGTGGAGAACCCAGCCTATCATTCACAATATCTCCATCATAATGAACACAATAAACACAGGTTTTGTGTATAACTAAACTGAATGCTAACCAAACTATCACACTCGTAAAAGTGAAGGAAGGACTGCTGTATTTCATCCTCTTCCCAACACCAGCAGTTAGTTGTTCACACAATAAGTAGTGACGTAGAGACATAGACAGAGAACACTACAGCACGGAGACAGGCTTTTTGCCCCAAACTGGTCCGTGCTGACCAAAATGTCCATCAACTCTAACCCATTTCCCTACACTTGGCCTATAACCATCTAAACCTTTCCTGTCCATGCACTTGTCCAAATGCCTTTTAAATGTTGCTAATGTAATTGCCTCAACCACACCCATCCACTGGCAGCTTATTCCATATGCGTACCCCACCCTCTGTGTAAAAAAAGTTGCCCCTCAGGTTCCCTTTATTTTTTCCCTTCTAAACTGATGCCCTCTAGTTCTCGATTCCTCAAACCTGGGAAAAAAAGACTGAGCACATTCACCCTATCGATGCCTCTCATGATCTCATACACGTCTATAAGATTCCTCCTCAGTCTCCAAAGCATTAAAGAAAAAAGTCCTAGCTTGTCCAGCCTCTCCCAATAACTCAGACCCTTGAGCCCTGACACAATCCTTGTAAATTTCTTCTGCACTCTTTCCAGTTTTATAAGATCCTTCCAATAGCAAAGTGACCAAAAGTGAATATAATATTCCAAGTGCAGCCTCACCCACGTCCTGCACAACTGCAATATAACTTCCCAACTTCTCTACTCAATGCCCTGACTGATGAAGGCCAGTGTGCCAAAAGCCTTCCTCACTGCACCTGTGACCACACTTTCAGAGAACTGTGCTCCTGAACTCCAAGATCCTTTTGTTCCACTACACTGCCTAACACCCAACCATTCACCATGAAACTCCTACCTTGATTTGACTTTCCAAAATGTAAGATGTCACACTTATCTATATTAAATTCTATTTGCCAATTCTTCACCCAGTGCTCTGCACGCAGAACAAAACCTGGCAATTCATCTGCATGTTTGTACTTGCCCCAAATGCAACCTTCCGTATAGTTGCAGAAAATCTTAGATAAAAAATCAGAAATAATAAGTTGAAGAGATAGGTCAGGCTGGAACATGACAGGGAGCTAGGAATGCCTGTTTGATTAAATTGCATCTATTTCAATGCAGAGTCAAAAGCACAGCCAGTCAGGCAGCAACCAAGGAACAGGAGAGTCGAGGTCTTGAGCATAAGCTCTTCCATCAGGAATGTGTAGGCAGGCACGGAGGAAGGAGGTGTGGCTGTAATATTGGGTCTGCTTCAACTGAAGAGCTAGAGGGCAGAGGAGATGACCTGGGGGGTGCAGTGAGAGAGAGAGACTCACTGAGTTCCTTGTTGAGGGAGGAGGAGAACTTCCTTAAGGTAGGCATCCTTGTGTGGTGTGGGAAAAGTACAGGTGGTCAGGCCACATCCAAGGAGCAGGACAGTTGATGTTTTGAGCATAAGCTCTTCATCAGGAATCTAAGAGGGCTGACAGGTAAAGCCGACGAAGTCGGGCATGGATAGATATGTGGATCTGGGATATTACAGCCATTAAAGAAACATGGCTAAGGAAGAGGCAGAACTGGCAGCTTAATGTGCCAGTGTATAGGTACTTTGGGGGGATAGAAGTGGTGGAAAGATGAGAAGGTGAATTATATTTTTCATTAAGGCAAGTATCACTCCAGAAGTCAGAGTTGAAATAACTGAAGGATCATCCAGTGAGGCTTTGTGGGTGCAGCTAAGAAATAAGAAAGGAATGACGACATTATTGGGATTGTACTGCAGGCCCCCAAAAAGGCACTGGGAATTAGAGGAACAAATATGCAGGGAGATTGGTGAGACTTGCAGGAGCAACAGGATCATCATAGTAGGGGATTTTAATTTTCCTAACATAAACTGGGACTGCCACAGCATTCAGGGCTGAGATAGGGTGGAATCTGCTCAGTGTGTTCAGTAAAGATTCCTCAAGCAGCATATACAGGGTCCTACTTAGGAAAGGGCAAAATTCTTGGGAAATAGGGCAGGACAGGTGACTGAGTTGACAGTGGAGGAGCACTTTGGGACCAGTGACTTAAGTTCTCTTAGGTTTGAAGTAGTTATGGAGAGGGACAAAACTGGTCCACAGCTTCAAGTTTGAAACTGGAGCAAATTGAATGGAATTAGACGGGAGCTTGCAGGGGTTGACAGGAGTAGTTTGTTTGCAGGCAAAGGGGACCTCCGGCAAGTGGGAAGCCTTTAAAAGTAAGACACCTAGAGTCCAAAGTCTACATGCTCCTGTGAGGGTGAAGGGTAAGGTTGGCAGGAATAGGGAACTCTGGATGCCAACTGATATTGAAGCTTTGACTAGAAAAAAGGCATGGCTCAGGTACATGCAGCTGGGATCAAGGAAATCCCTGGAGGTATATAGGGGCTACAGGAGTTTACTGAAGGAAATCAGGAAGGCAAACAGGGGGCATGAGATAGCCTTGGCTGAGAAGACTAGGGTGAGTCCAAAGGGCTTCTTTAAGTACATCAAAGGAAAAATGACAGCAAAGGACACATAGGACCCCTCAAGGACCAAAGCGGACATGTATGTATAGAATCGCAGCAAAAGGGCAAGGTCCTCAATGAATATTTCTCATTTGTGTTTACCGTGGAGAAAGACATGAAGACTTGGGAACTTGGGGGTAGTCCACATCACAGTGGAGGTAGTGTTAGATGTATTAGAATGTTATGAAGGTGCGTAAATCTCCTGGTTCTGACCAGATGTATCCATGAACACTGCAAGATGGGATCTTGATCAGATGGGCCAATGGGCCGAGGAGTGTCAGATGGAGTTAATTTAGATAAATGTGAGGGGCTTCATTTTGGAAAGGCTATTTTGGGCAAGATTTATGCCCTTATTGGTAAGGTCCTGGGTAGTGTTGCTGAACAAAGAGACCTTTGAGTGCAGATTCATAGTTCCTTGAAAATGGAGTCGCAGGAAGACAGGGTAATAAAGAAGGCATTCAGTCTGCTTTCCTTTATTGGTCAGAGCACAGGAGTTGGGAGGTCATGTTGCCGCTGTACAGGACATTGGTTAGGCCACGTTTGGAATATTGTGTGCAGTTCTGGTCTTCCTCCTATCGGAAGGATGTTTTGAAACTTGAAAGGGTTCAGAAAAGATTTAGAAGGATGTCGCCAGGGTTGGGTTTGAACTGGAGAGAGGCTGTTCTCTGGAATGTCGGCAGCCCAGGATGATCTTAGAGGTTTATAAAATCATGAGGGGCATGGATAGGGTAAACAGACAAGGTCTTTTCCCTGGAGCGGGGGAGTTCAGAACTAGAGGGCATAGGCTTATGGTGAGAGGGGAAAGATATAAAAGAGACCTAAGGAGCAACTTTTTCACGCAGAGGGTGGTGTGTGTATGGAATGAGCTGCCAAAGGAAGTGGTGGAGGCTGGTACAATTACAGCATTTAAAATGCATCTGGATGGGTATATGAATAGGAAGGGTTTAGAGGGAACCAGATTAATTTAGGATACCTGGTTGGCATGGACAAGTTGGGCCGAAGGGTCTGTTTCCATGCTGTACATTTCTAGGATCTAAGAGACTAAAGAAGAAATTGCGGGAGCCCTGGCTGATGTTTTTGCATCTTTGTTAGCTATGGGAGAGGTCCCGGAAGACTAGAGGGTAGTGAATGTTGTGCCTTATTCAAGAAGGGCTACGAAGAAAAATATGGCAACTATAGACCAGAAAGCTTAATATCTGTGGGAGGTAAGTTACTTGAGAAGATACTGAGGGATCAGATGTACATGCATTTGTAAAGACAGGGTTTGAATAGGAGCAGTCAGTGTAGCTTTGTGCGTAGGAGATCATGACTCACAAATTTAGTTGAGTTCTTTGATGAAGTGACCAGGAAGGTTGATGAGAGGAGGGTGATAGACATAGTTTATATGGATTTCATAAGGCCTTTGAGTAGGTTCCACATGGCAGACTGCTCTGGAAGGTTAGATTGCATGGAATCCAGGGGTAGCTGGCAAATCAGATACACAATTGGCTTGACGGTAGGAAGCAGAGGCTAATAGTGGAAGGATGCTTGTCGGACTGGAGATCTGTGACTGGTGATGAACATCGGGGTTGGAACTAGGCTCATTGCTGTTTGTTATCTATATCAATGATTTGGATGAGAATGTACAACGCATGATCAGTAAGTTTGCAGCTGACACTAAAATAGATGATATCGTGCACAGTGAGGAAGGTGAACAGAAATTGCAGCAGGACCATGATCAGCTGAGGAAGTGGGCAGAGAAATGACAAATGGAGTTTAATAGAGATAAGTGTGTGAGGTCTTGCATTTTGGAAAGTCAAATCAAGATAGGAATTTCATGGTGAATGATAGGGCCTTAAGGAGTGTAGTGGAACAGAAGGACCTTGGACCTTCAGGTGCATAGTTCTCTGAAAGTGAAGTCACAGGTAGACAGGGCAGTGCAGAAGGCTTTTGACACATTGACCTTCATCAGTTAAGGCACTGAGTATAGAAGTTGGGAAGTTATGTTGCAGTTATACAGGATGTTGGTGAGGCTGCACTTGAAATATTGAATTCAGTTTTGGTCACCTCGATATAGGAAGGTTGTTATTAAACTGGAAAGAGAGCATAAAAAAATTACAAGGATGTTGCCAGGACTCAAGGGCCTGAGTTATAGGGAGAGGTTGGACAAGCTAGGACTCTTTTATTTAGTGCTTTGGAGACTAAGGGGGAATCTTTTGGAAGTGTATAAGACCCTGAGAGGCGCAGACAGGGCCAATGCACTCAGTCTTTTTTCCAGGTTTGGGGAATTGAGGACTACAGTGCATCAGTTTAAGGTTAGAGGGGAAAGAACAAAAGGGAACCTGAAGGACAACTTTTTTTTTAAAAACAGAGGGTGGTACGCATGTGGAATGAGTTGTCAGCAGATATGGTTGAGGCAGATGCATTAAAAGGCATCTGGACAAATACACGGATAGGAAAGGTTTAGAAGGATATAGGCCCAAGTGCAGGGAAATGGGGTTAACGTGGACGGACATTTTGGTCAGAATGGACCAGTTTGGCCCAAAGGGCTTGACTCTGTGCTATACGACTCTGACTCTAAAATACGATCCACTCCAATTAGAATTGCTCTGGACTCTTACACTGCAATATTTTAAACTGTGCACAATGTATGGCCAAATCTGCTGGATATAATAATCTAAGAGCAGGAATAACTGCTTTTAAAATAAATAAAAGTCAGGGTTGTTTTGATTTTGTGTACGCATCGATAAAAGTGCATTAAAAACCGAAAGAACCGAAAATCAGTATTAAAAACAGAATTTGCTGGAAAAGCTCAGCAGGTCTGGCAGTGTCCATGAACAGACATCAGAATTAACGTTTTGGATCTGGTGACCCTTCCACAGATAAAAATGCATTATCTAAATTGGATGTCACTAATTATTCCTTTAATATTATTTCTCTCCAGTGGAAATGGGATCCCATGTAGTCTACATTTCATGCTGGTTTTAAACAGAGTATACTAGAAATATGGAGAAAGTGAGGACTGCAGATGCTGGAGATCAGAGTCAAATGTGTGGTGCTGCAAACGCACAAGTCAGGCAGCAGCCAAGAAGTAGGAGAATCGATGTTTCGTGCATAAGCCCTTCATTCCTGATGAAGGGCTTATACCTGAACCGTCGATTCTCCTGCTCTTCGGATGCTGCCTGACCTGCTGTGCTTTTCCAGCACCACACTCTCGACTCTACACTAGAAATATAGCTGGTCCACAACTTTTCTACACAATGCAGTACAACAGCTGGGCTGACATGACAATAAAGCACTATATAAAAGCGATTTCTTTATTTTAGAAAATGTGATTTTTGCAGCAGCTCCCTCCCACCAAATTTTGGGAAACTATAATAACAAATGTTTCAGCTTCCTAATTAGCCATGTTTACTAAGCTCCTGGGAGTACCAAAGTTGTTATGCAAATAATTGCAAGTGGGCATGAGGAGCAACATCTACAATTATATCCAATAATTAATTGTAAAATGAATTTGAATTATAGTTAGGAGGGAACCGAAGATTTGGGCATGGCTAGCTCAAAACCCATGTGATGTTTTTCACCTGCATGTCTAAAGTTGCTATTCAATGTTATCTCATTAATAATGTACCCTCCACAACTGAAGAACATTAACAATATACACTACGTGGTGTAAAATTAAGAATGAAACCTTCCTAGCAACATTAGAAAGCAGCAAATGAATTAAGTGCTCAAATTATTGAAATCCAGGCAAACGTCTCTCAGCTTACCTTCCATTAAATTGCTGCTTTTAGTCTCATCAGCTTTAACTGATAATATTTATACTTATCAGTGAAACATCATAGAATCCTCAGCGTGGAAGTAGGCCATTCAGCCCATCATGTCCACACTGATCCCCCAAAGAGCATCCCAGTCAGACTCACTCTCATATATTATCCCTGTAACCCTGGCTTTTCCATGGCTAATCCACCAAACCTGCACATCCGTGGATACTATGGACAATTTAGCTTGGCCAATCCGCCTAACCTGCACATCTTTGGACTGCGGGAGGAAACCCACACCGAGATGGGGAGAATATGCAAACTCTACACAGTCACCTGAGGGTGGAATTGAACCCAGGTACCTGGCACTGGGTGGTACCAATGCTATCTGCTGAGCCACATGCCTTGAAGTAAAATAATTTTGTTAAAAAAGGAAATGTGTATCTGACATGGATAATTCAATAAAAAATCAATTATAATGGACCTCTATATGAGCCAGTAAGAGTCCTATACAGGGACTGTATAATGACCAACATGCACCCTTAACTAATCACCACCAGTACTGGAACAATTAAGCTACAAATGATAGATCCTATCATCAAGATGTTTACTTATGTTGAGAACACAAGGTGTTTATATCAGTTTGCGTCAAATCTTTAATGATAACAAATGCCATTAGTCACCAACCAGATTTTTAAAAAACTTGTTATGAGCAGCTGACAGGTTAAATGTAATACTTGGAGGTGCATAGATATTTCTTCATTAGATAATAGGTTACAGCAGTCACCAGGGTACAGAAATTTTCAACAGAGCATTAGAGCAGGTAGACAATTAACTCCATCTCGATAGATTCTTTACCCAGCAACTTTCCGGTCCATTGATTGTTGTGTGGGGAAAGGGAAACTGATTGAGTGATCCGTAGGAAAATGCCAAATATTGGGCAAAATCTGTTAGTTCCGTATAGGAATTAAAATGCGATGTGACAGAACTGTATTTGCATAACTTATAAAAAGCCAACATGGTGCAACAATGCTTTAAGAATTTGGTCAACCTGTGAGATCCACAAAGCATTAAACTATAATTACAACTAATATTCTGCCAAGTAAGCATTAGAAATTTAACCATTGTTATTCAAACTGTAAATTAAATACAAGTTCTTTGCTGAATTTAATTTTCACCTGACAAAAACATTTTTTAAAATTACTGCATGAGCATTTCACAAACAAATGAAAATGAAATCAGTCTTCATTTAAATGCTTTCTCTCTAATACTAGATGCATTTTCCGTGTCATCCAAACTGCAGTATTCCTCTCAACTGATCAATTTTCATGCAAGCCAACAATGAGAATTGGTAGGTTATTCACTAAAGGCATGAAATGAGATCAATTCTGCTTTTATTTACTGTCCGTATGGTGTGCATGTAGCCTTTATCGGATCTTTGAACAGTGATTAAGAGCAAATTTTGTCCTCCGCAGACCTAATGGTAGCATGGTTACACTATCCAAGGTGAGATCAGTTAACTCAGCAAACCAAAGTTCTTGGTCCAATTATCTTTGAATGCTTCATGCAAATTCTTCCTCCACCACAAGGTCAGAAATGGGGATGTTTGCTGATGATTGTACAACATTCAACACCATTTGCGACTCCTCAGATGTTGAAGCAGTTCATGTTCAAATGTAACAAAATTTGGACAACATCCAATTTTGGGCTGACAAGTGGCACTTAACAGTTATGCCACACAAAAGCCAGGCAATGGCCATCTCCAATAACAGACAATCTAACCACTGCCCCATTCAATGGTGTTGCCATCATTGAGCCCTCCCATACCAACATCCTCGGCGGTTACCACTGACCAGAAACTCAAGTATACCTGCCACATACATGCACAAAAGCAGGTCAGAGGCTGGGAATATTGTAGTGAGTAACTTGCCTCCTGACTTCTCAAAACCTGTCCACTATCTATCAGGCACAAGTCAGGAGTGTGATGGAATAGTCCCCACTTGCCTGGATGGGTGTAAGCTTCAGCAACACTCAATACGCTTGACACCATCCGGGACAAAGCAGCTGCTTTACTGGCATGACATTCACAAGCATTCACAGCTTTCACTAACGATGCTTAGTAACACCAGTATGTACTACTTACAAAATGAACACACAACATTACAGCGCAGTACAGGCCCTTTGGCTCTTGATGTTGTGCCAACCTGTGAATCTAATTTGAAGGCCATCTAACCTACCATTATTCCATTTTCGTCCATATGCCTATCGAATGACATTTGAATACACATAAAGTTGGCGAGTCTACTACTATTGCAGAGTGCGTTCCACGCCCCTACTACTCTCTCAGTAAAGAAACTACCTCTGACATCTGTATTATATCTATCAAATGCACAGCAGAAATTCACTAAAGATCCTTAGGCAGCATCTTCTGAAACCACGATTACTTCCATCCAGAAAGACAAGGACAGCAGGTACATGGGAACACCACTCCCCTCCAAGTTATTCACTATCCTGATTTGGAAATATACCATCGTTCCTTCACTGTCGCTGGGTCAAAATCCTGGAATTCCCTCCCTAAGGGCATTTTGGGTCTATCTACAGCACATGGATTGCAGAGGTTCAAGAGGGTGATCACCACCACTGTTTCAATTGCATATATGGATGGGCAATAAATGCTGGTCAGCCAGAGATGCCCACGTCCCACATGAATTTTAAAACATGACTCCGTGCTGGTGTTTCTGGCTCAATACCTGTTTAACAAACATACTGCCCTGAGATGGCAAACAGAGTTGTGCACAAACAGTTTCTTGACTGAAAGAATTTAGAGGAAATTTTAAATAATCCACTAATTTGCATTTTAACGGTTTTACACAGAAATAAGTGTCTGTAATATTTGCATCTTAACTGCGCTGTACAGAAATAACTCAAGATTGAATATTTTTCGAAAGTTGTGCTTAAGCATGGGTTACCTTTGGAATTTGCAGAGAAGAATGAATACTGTGCTGACAACAGCAGTGTTTTACTGAATTAAGGTCAGATTTACAAATGCTTTGCTGCGAAACAGGGAAGTATCACTGAGAAGCACAGGAATGGTTGTAGACCATTTAGCTGCTTGAAATCATCATTTCACTGAGTGAAATCATGGTTGATTTATGACTAACTTCACCTGTCTGCACTTTTCCCAGTATCCTTCAATATCTTTGGCTATCAAAAATCAGCTTGATTTCAAAAGTAACAATGGATCTAGCATCAATTGCAATTTGTGGAATTTTAAGTTTCTATCTTTTTAAAATGCCTGTGTCTAAGTTTTAGACTATGCCACAAGTCCAAGACTCCTCAGCCGGTAGCAAAAGTTTATCAGCAGAGCTATGTATACCTGCTGCCCCACGTATTCTCGCCCTCCAGATACAAAGGCCAACAGCATTTCATGAAGCTTTTTACCTCCTAAGTTGTCAACAGCCCAGTAAAATGATTTGTTACTGAGTTCCAGTTGTTCTTTAGATGTGTGGCAGTAATAGGCTTGGAATCATTGGAAAAGCTGCAACAATCATTTAATTCCACTAAATAGGCTTGACTTTTTCCACTGAGAATTACTTCAGGTTGAATGTCAAGGCATATAAAGTTGACTTGACTGTGAAAAATGGCATTCATGCATGCTGTACAAAATAGTTGAATGGAAACACAATGTCAGTAACAACATTTCTCAGGAAGTGAGTGAGCATGCATTTGAACTGCACACCCACACAAATAAGCTACTCCTTCCGACTCAGTCCACAGATTTCTCAGAAAGAGAGTCTCATCCTGTAGACAGACACCAGCCCACAAATATCTGGGAGTGTCTCCAGACAAAAAATGCATCCCCTTCAGTGCAATATTTGGCTTTCATTTACTACACTGCAACACAAATACCCCTTCATTAAATCAACATAACTGTCAGTGTATAACAAGATAATGTTGTCCTATCTTTATCATATTGAAGGAAATGACCTTTGCTTGAAAATGTAATTGCAGTTGCTGATGAAATATTTTATCAAAAGCTACCATTTTTGACATGGCCATCATTAGATATTTCCAGGCAGTGCAAAGTAAATGAATAGGAGGTCACAATAGGATCTGACTCCATGCTTCCCACATTCCAGATACTGGCAATCTGGAGATGGAGGGAGTAGGCAATAAGCAAAAAAGTATGCTACCCTGCATATGGAGGGGGCAGTCAAGGGAAACACATCCAGTAGCTGGTTTTTGAAGGCTTATATAGAAAGAAGTCTAGGAGTAGGTTTCCTGCCTGAGGTTTTAGCACACAGGCAAGAAACACTGAAAATGGGACCAGGCCATTCTGCCCCTCAAATCTGTGCTGTGATTAAACTAGATTATGGTTGATTTTCCATAGTACTGCCATCAGTTGTAGGGAGCATGCAAGAAGCTGTTATAAGGAATGCACACTTAGAAAACAATATAAAGAACTGCAGATACTGAAGGTGTAAAATAAACTGCTGGATAACCTGAGCTGGTCTAGCAACATCTGTGATGAGAAAGCAGAGTTAATGTTTTGAGTTCAGAACTGGAAGGAGGTTTGTTCTGAAGAACGGTCAGTATACTTAGAAAATAATGGCAAAATTGGACAGAGACATGCTGGAAGGGAATGTTTGTTTTAAAGCTTTTTTTTCTGGATGCAATTAACAGAATCGACAAAGTGGATATTGTTTTTGTGAACTTTTCAAAGGCTTTTGATAAAATTTCATGCAGATCAGTTAAGCAAAGTTATGGAACATGGGATTGGGAGTAATGTGCTGGATGAATTGAGAATTGGTAAACAGATAGAAAACAGACTGGAAATAAACAGATCATGCACCAGTTAGAGGCTGTGAATACTAGTGTCACCAATAGGATCAGTGCTTAGACTCAGTATTTACAATCTTTA
Organism: Hemiscyllium ocellatum; assembly: GCF_020745735.1. NCBI lineage: Eukaryota > Metazoa > Chordata > Chondrichthyes > Orectolobiformes > Hemiscylliidae > Hemiscyllium > Hemiscyllium ocellatum. Next base: position 15,465,870 of record NC_083442.1, read on the forward strand.
TAAATTATTTGGATTTGGGAACTAAATGCAACATGCCCAGATTTGCTGACAGCATCAAACTAAGTGGGAATGTGAGTTGTAAGGAGAAAAGCAAAGAGGTTTTCAGGGGATTTAGACAGGTTAAGTAAGTGGGCAGAACATGACAGAGAACATAGTATGGAAAAATGTGAAGCTGCTCACTTTGGTAAGAAAACAAAATGAGAGTATTTCTGAAATGATGAGGGATTGGCAAGTTTGGATGTCCAAAGGGATGAAAGTGCCCTTGCTCATGACTCACTGATAGCTAAAATGAAGGTGCAGCAATCAGTTAGGAGGGCAAATGGTATGTTGGCTTTAATTATATTCAGGGTTGAATTTGGGAAGAAAGAAATCTTGTTGAAGTTGTTTAGAAATTGGTGAGACTGCACCTGGAGAATAAAGGGGAACTAAGTATCCTAAAGAAACTAGAGTGAACACACAATTATAAATAAAGGAAGAAAAAAAGTCGAAATTTAATTACATATTTATTATAAGAACACCTTATTCTTAGCACCTTTAATGCAATAAAATAGCCTAAATTGCTCTATGGAAGTTTTATGAAACAAAGTCTGCTGTCAAACTAAATATGAAGATATCAGCCAAACATTTAAAACATAAAAGAGAAACATCTTAAAAGAGGGAAAAAAAAGGAAGTTGAGTAGCAGTCAGGTGCAGGGAATGAATTCTAAAGCTTCAGCAGCTGAAGACATGGCTACTAATGGCAGAACAATATCGGGAATGCACAAGGGGCAGAAAGTAAATGAGTGCTGATATTCCCGATGGTTGCGTGCCGGTGGAGATCAGAGAGAGATAGGACACGGTTAGACCATGGAAGGATTTCAAAACAAGGCTGAGAATTGGAAATCAAGGCACTGAATAACCAGGAATCAAACCTAAACCAGGAAGAGCTTTCGGTTGATGGGAGAGCAGAACTGTGATGAGAGTCAGGACAGAGGCAGCATAAGTTTATGAAGGCAGAATGTAGGAGACTGGTCAGGTGTGCTTTGGAATACTCAGGTTTAGAGGTAACAAAGAAATGGATGAGGATTTCAGCAGCAGATGTGAAGCAGGCTTATATAGAGTGGCACAGTGGTTAGTATTGCTGCCTCATAATGCCAGGGACCCAGGTTTGATTCCAGCCTTGGTTGACTATCTGTGCATGTTGTCCCCATGTCTACATGGGCTTCTGCCAGGTGCTCCGTTTTCCTCCCAGAATCCAAAGATGTGCAGGTTCGGTGGATTGGCCATGGTAAATTTGCCCATAGTGTCCAGAGATGTGCAGGACAGGTGGATCAACCATGGGAAATTGTGGAATTACTTGGATAGGGTAGGTCTGGGTGAGATGCTCTTCAGAGGGTCTTGATAGGTCAAATGGCCTCTTTCACTGCAAGGATTCTATGTCATGTAGTTACAATAGATGGCCTTAGTGATGGCATGGACATTTTGTTAGTTCACCATGGAGTCAGATATGATACAAAGATTGTCTGGAGCATAAGATTATGGATCAGACTGGAGCTTTATTATAGAGGTGTTCACTCAACAGACAAGGTTAGTGTTTTGTCCATCCAAAATAGCCATCACTCGATTTGATTCACAGTGACAATCATCATATTTCACAAATACACAACATCCCTCCCCCTTTACATCAGATGGTCCTGCAATGAAAAAAATTGCAATCATATATACTACAGTCAGTAGCTAAGATGGCCCAGAGGAGGTTGATTCCTGTCTAGCTGTTGGTGCACCTCAGGTATCTGTATATTTATTTCATTGGATTTAACCTCTGATGTTTTAGGTGAACTAGGAATATCATCTGTCATTTTTGTTTCCGGCTGAATGAACATGTGTTGGTCTGCACAATGTTGTACTATTCTCCACAAAGGTACTGCCTGCCTCAGATGTTCCAGTTATTGTTTGACCTCAGGTATATCCAGGTCTCTATTTTGCACAGTTATTTGTGGATCTTTAATTCATACTTGCCTTGGCACTTTTCTTTTGATTGCCAAGTGTTTCTTCTACATACTACACAGTCTTCTCCATACATAGTCATTCGTCTGTATGGTATAGAAAACTGGTCTAGCTTGTGCTACATGTTGGCTGCTACCCACTTCTTGCTTCATTTCTTTCCAACACTTTCTGACCTTGTTGGAGAACAGTGTTTGGTCTTGTTCTCTTGTTGGAAAACCCAATTCTATTGTTTCCTATTAAGAATGTGGGTGGCACGGTGGCACAGTGGTTAGCACTACTGCCTCACAGCGCCTGAGACCCGGGTTCAAAACCCGACTCAGGCGACTGACTGTGTGGAGTTTGCACATTCTCCCCGTGTCTGCGTGGGTTTCCTCCGGGTGCTCCGGTTTCCTCCCACAGTCCAAAGATGTGTGGGTCAGGTGAACTGGCCATGCTAAATTGCCGGTAGTGTTAGGTAAGGGGTAAATGTAGGGGTATGGGTGTGTTGCGCTTCGGCGGGTCGGTGTGGACTTGTTGGCCCGAAGGGCCTGTTTCCACACTGTAAGTAATCTAATCTAAAAAAAAATGTCTTTTGTCATTCTTGGTTTCAGCTTATGAAATGCACGCATGACTGATGCTATACCATGAGCAATGCTGGAGAACTTTTGAGTTGTCAAGTAGGTTGTGTTCCGATATGTTAACAAAAATTGGTTTAATCATTTGGGTAGTGATCTTGGTCTTGCGGTACCATGTTTCATTGCCTGAACAAAACCTTCTGCCAAACCATTTGTGGCCAGGTGATAGGGAACTGATCAGATATGTTGGATTCCATTCTGCTTCAGCTAGTCCATAAACTGCAGATATAAACTGTGGCCCATTATCATTAACAAGTTGTTCTGGAGAACCAAACCACACTAAGACCTCCCCTAATCTTTCAATGGTTTTCTCTGAAGAAGTCATCTTCATGATGTTTGTTTAGCCTGTGCATTAACCACTATGAAAATCATTCTTCCTTCAAAAGACCGACATGGATTTTTTTGCCATGGCCATTCCAATGGATGTAATGGCACTAATGGAGATAGGTTGCGAACACTTGCACAAGTTGTATATGTTCACGCTTTCTCCTCAATTTCAGAGTCGAGCCCTGGCCACCAAAAATAGCTTCTAGCTATCACTTTCATTCTAACGATGCCACAATGACCTTGTGCAATTGGTTTAACATGTTTTCTTAGCTGTGATGCAGTGATGACCCTCATTCCCCCTAGGGGAATATATATCCTAACTGGATAGATAGTTCTCTCTTTTGCCTAGCACACGGCTTCAGTTTGGAGTTCGTTCCTGTGATCTTGCCAAGACGTACCATATCATCCTCGATTGCAGTGGATCATTTCTACCACATTTACAAACCTGTCCCCCTGCTGTTCTCTACTTGTTCAAAATAAAAAATGTCAAGATTAGGACTGTTTGCAGTCAGCCCATTTGGCAAAGGTAATCTAGAAAGACCATCAGCATTCCCACACAAGTTGGATTTCTAATACTTAACTGCATAGTTAGAGTTGATAACAACAATGCCCACATTGCTGCTAAAGAAGATCTCTCAGTATGAGGCCCAATATTGTGGTCAACGATCTGCTGTCCAGGGTAAATTCTCAGCCATGCATGGAATGATGGAATTGTCAAATGCCAAAAGTGATTTCTACAGTGTCTTTCTCTCTCTATGCATAGTTCATTTATGCTTTGTGTAATGATCTTTATGTAATTGCTTTTGCTTTCTCTTCACCATTGGATAATGTGTGAGAAATGACTGCTTTCACCCCTTACAATGAGGCATTGTATATTAGTTGCAACTTTGCGTCAAAACAGGAACTTTGCGTCAAAACAGGTCAGGTCTTTGGACTTTAATAAAGCCCTTTTAGGCTTGGATATAGGTTCTTTCACATTGAACTTCCAATTTCCAAATCTTGTTTTATCATAATAAATTGCGCAACAGCTCGAGAATGGTTGCAAGATCTGAAACAAACCTGCCAGAGTAATTTAGCGAGCTTAAAAACAAGTGCCAAAAATAGAAACTGCTGGAAAAGCTCAACAGGTCTGGAACTATCCCCATTCTGAGGAAGTTTCAATTGACCAAAAATGTTAACTGATTTTTCTCCACCGACGCTGCCAAGCTGTATTTTTAATCAGAATGGATATTAAGAAAATTGACATTATCCTAAGGAGAATTAGGATATAGGAATTTCAGCAAAATTGACAATTAAATTTTCAAGTAAATCACATTTTACAAATTTCCCTTCGGTCATTGTTACATTCTTAATTAGTTATGGACCTTTTTAAAAAAAAGCAAATTTGTACAGTTCTTTAGCTTGGACATATTTGTATTGAGAAAAGCACAGGACTTGAAAGAAAATGAAGTGTAGTTGGGGGATGGGAAAATGAACACAATGCGTATAAACACACACAGGTTTAAATAAGATTCACCAGACCTGTTCAACAGCAAAAGAACGTATCTGTATAAGCAGTGAAGGGCTTGAATGACTCTATTCTTTGATTCTATAAATGACTATCCAGGCAGTGACTGAAGATAGATAGGATCTGCATACTGCAGATAACCATATGACAATGTTTACATAAATATTGAATTGCTGGGGTCTAATGTGCAATGGACAGTTAGTTGGGTGTTGTTGGTTGTGGCATCATTGACCTCAAACAAGAAATAATGAGAATTTTGATTCAAGCAAAACCTGAGAGCTTATTCAATGCAGGAAACATGAACATATTTGTCCTTTAAGGTTCTGGGAGATATATCTGCAAAAATGGTGGCAATTTTTCAGACAGTTTAAACCTTTAAGCAGGATTTTTATTCTACAAAACAGTATCTATGAAATACACAATGTGCTCTCACAAGCAAAACAAGCGTTCATGCTTCAGAAAACCAACAGCCATCTGATAACATCTCAGGTCTGTGAACTGTCAACTCTCTTGTTTTCCACAGATGTTAACTGACCAACTGAGGCTTTCCAGCATCCACAGCACTTTGATTATATGCTGCAGTTATAGAGTCATAGAGATGTGCAACATGGAAACAGACCTTTTGGTCCAAACTGTCCATGCTGACCAAATATCCCAACACAATCTAGTCCCACTTGCCAGCACCCGGCCCATATCTCTCCAAACCCTTCCTATTCCTATACCATGTTGCAATTGTACCAGCCTCCACCACATCCTCTGGCAGCTCATTCCATACACGTACCACCCTCTGCGTGAAAACATTGCCCCTTAGGTCTCTTTTATATCTTTCCCCTCTCACCCTAAACCTATGCCCTCTAGTTCTGGATTCCCTGACCCAAGGGAAAAGACTTTGTCTATTTATTCTATTCATGCCCCTCATAATTCTGTAAACCTCCATAAGGTCACCCCTCAGCCTCCGACGCCCCAGGGAAAACAGCCCCAGCATGTTCAGCCTCTCCCTATAGCTCAGATTCTCCAACCCTGGCAACATCCTTGTAAATCTTTTCTGAACTCTTTAAAGTTTCACAACATCTCTCTGATAGGAAGGAGACCAGAATTGCATGCAACATTCCAGCAGTGGCCTAACCAATGTTCTGTACAGCTGCAACATGACCTCCCAACTCCTGTACTCAATACTCTGACCAACAAAGGAAAGCATACCAAATGCCTTCCTCACTATCCTATCTACCTGCAACTCCACTTTCAAGGAGCTATGAACCTGCACTCCAAGGTCTCTTTGTTCAGCAACACTCCCTCGGACCTTACCATTAAGTATATAAGTCCTGCTAAGATCTGCTTTCCCAAAATGCAGCACCTTGCATTTATCTGAATTAAACTCCATCTGCCACTTCTCAGCCCATTGGTCCATCTGGTGCAGATCCTGTTGTAATCTGAGGTAACCCTCTTCGCTGTCCACTACACCTCCAATTTTGGTGCATCTGCAAACTTAAGAACTATACCTCTCATGCTTGCATCCAAATCATTTGTGTAAATGACAAAAAGTAGAGGGCCCAGCACTGATCCTTGTGGCACTCCACTGGTCACAGGCCTCCAGTCTGAAAAACAACCCTCCACCACCACCCTCTGTCTTCTACCTTTGAGCCAGTTCTGTATCCAAATGGCTAGTTCTCCCTGTATTCCGTGAGATCTAACCTTGCTAATCAGTCTCCCATGGGGAATCTTGTCGAACGCCTTACTGAAGTCCATTTAGATCACATCTACTGATCTGCCCTCATCAATCTTCTTTAAAAAATTCAATCAAGTTTGTGAGACATGATTTCCCACACACAAAGCCATATTGACTATCCCGAATCAGTCCTTGCCTTTCCAAATGCATATACATCCTGTCCCTCAGTATTCCCTCCAACAACTTGCCCACCACCGAGGTCAGGCTCACTGGTCTATAGTTCCCTGGCTTGTCTTTACCACCCTTCTTAAAAAGTGGCAACACGTTTGCCAACCTCCAGTCTTCTGGCACCTCATCTGTGACTATCGATGATACAAATATCTCAGTAAGAGGCCCAGCAATCACTTCTCTAGCTTCCCACAGAGTTCTCGGGTACACCTGATCAGGTCCTAAGGATTTATCCACCTTTAACCGTTTCAAGACATCCAGCACTTCCTCCTCTGTAATCTGGACATTTTGCAAGATGTCACCATCTATTTCCCTACAGTCTACATCTTCCATATCCTTTTCCACAGTAAATACTGATGCAAAATATTCATTTAGTATCTCCCCCATTTTCTGTGGCTCCACACAAAGGCCACCTTGCTGATCTTTGAAGGGCCCTATTCTCTCCCTAGTTACCCTTTTGTCCTTAATATATTTGTAAAAACTCTTTGGATTCTCCTTAATTCTATTTGCCAAAGCTATCTCATGTCCCCTTTTTGCCCTCCTGATTTCCCTACTTCCTTTATACTCTTCTAATTGTGCTGTCTATACCTGGCATATGCTTCCTTCTTTTTCTTAACCAAACCCTCCATTTCTTTAGTCATCCAGCATTCCCTATACCTACCAGCCTTCCCTTTCACCCTGACAGGAATGTACTTTCTCTGGATTCTTGTTATCTCATTTCTGAAGGCTTCCCATTTTCCAGCCGTCCCTTTACCTGCAAACGTCTGTCTCCAATCAGCTTTCGAAAGTTCTTGCCTAATACCTTCAAAATTGGCCTTTCTCCACTTTAGAACTTCAACTTTTAGATCTGGTCTATCCTTTTCCATCACTATTTTAAAACAAATAGAATTATGATTGCTGGCTCCAAAGTGCACCCCCACTGACACCTCAGTCACTTGCCCTGCCTGATTTCCCAAGAGTAGGTCAAGTTTTGCACCTTCTCTAGGAGGTACATCCACATATTGAATCAGAAAATTGTCTTGTACACACTTAAGAAATTCCTCTCCATCTAAACCTTTAACACTATGTCTAAACCTTTCTTTTAACTATATGTCAGTGAGGACACTTAGTTTAAATGAGTTCAGTCTAGATTTACAACAGTTAATGTTTTGCTTCTGATGAAGTACATTCTGCCATTCATTTAGATTATGGTTGATCTACGACCTAACTCCATCAACCTGTCCTTTATCCTTTAAAACTTGGGATCACAAACATCTTCTAACCTGTTTTAAAATTAATAATTTATCTAGCACCAATTGACATTTGTGTGAGAAATCCTACCACTGTTCACTTGAAATATAATTTCATGCCTGAAAAGTCTGATTTTAACTTAAGATTATGCCACTCAATCCTAGACTCCCAACTCAGATAAATGGCTCCTTTCATTCTACCCTGTTTGATCAAATCATCCCTCTTACTTTCAAATTCCAGAGATACAACCCTAGTTTATTCAATTTCTGTGTATAGCTTAATTCTCTAACTTAAATTTACACTATAGCCTCTTCAAGGCCAAAATATCCTTCAAAATATGTAATGTCTATTGCATCAGCTGTGATCTAACAAGGGGCTTTAAATAGCTGAAGCATGACTTGTATTTTAAAAATTCTTTATGTCCTAAGTAGATGATCTCACATCTGTCTGCATTGAAAACCATTAGCCACAGACTTGCCTATTCACGTAATTTATCAATTAACAATAACATTAAAGTCACAGAATTTCCCAAGGCACTTGACAGGAGTATTATAAATCAAGAAAGGACACTCAGTCACATAAGGAGTTTACAGATGAAATAACCAAAGCTTGGTCAAATAGGTAGGGTTAAAGAAGCATCTTAAAAGGTGGAAAGCAAGGTAGAATGAGTGTAGAGAAGTAATTCTAGAGCTTAGGACTTTGGCAACTGGAAGTACAACTAATACTGATGCAGCGATTAAAATCAAGCATGTTTGAGAGGCCTAAATGCCTCAGGTTTGAGGGACTGGAGGAGGTTACAGAGACAGGGAATTTTGAGGGAAGGATGTTGCAAGCAAGATGTTGATTTACTGGAAGTCAATGCAAGGTAGCAAATATCTGGTTATTGGTTAACAGAACTTGTTGCCAATTAAGCAGAATTCTCGATAGTAACAAGTTTACAGAGGGTATAACGTGGAAGACTGGTCTCAGTATGGTGGAAGAATCAAATCTAGAGCAACAAAAGCTTGAGAGAGTTTTAGCTGCTGATGGATAATGCCAGGTGATATTACAAAGTGTGAAGTAAGTGGTCTTGGTGATACGGATGTTGAAAGCTTAGCTCGGTGTTAAATTTGACACCAAAATTGCAAACTGTCTGGCTGTCAAAGAGAGGGTTGGAATTGGTAACTAGGGAAGGGATTTTGTTTTGGGAATCAAAAACAATGTTCTCATCTTCCTAATATTTAATCAGAGGAAATTTATGCTCAACTAATATCAACAATCTGACAAATTAGTGACAATGGAGAAGTTGTGAGTGGTGATGATGGGGTAAAGCTGGATGCTGTCACTTCCTTGTGAAAATTAACACTTTTTTTTAAGTGATATCTCCCAGGGGAGGAAGGAGATGGATCATTATCAGACATGTAGGCATTGATGCAGTAGTAGGAAGCCATCTTCTCTGACACTACAAACAGATGAGTAAGGATGGAAGTAGGTGACAGCAGTTCCACTCAGCTGAAGAGACATTGGAGAGGTATGGCATGGTCAACATGACTGAAGACTTTGACACGGCCAAGAAGAATGAAGAGGAATAGTTTACCTTTGTTACAGTTACACAGGATGTCATGCTTTACTTTCTAAAGAACATTTGGGCAAGCATGAACAGGAAAGGTTTAGAGGGATATGGGCCAAACACAGGCAAATGGGGCAGTCTTAATTTAGGAAACATGATCAGCATGGATGAATTGGAGTCAAAGAGTATGGTGCAGGTGCAGTCCTCACTTTCTTCATTGGACCAAAGGGTCTATTTCTATGTGCAAGACTGTTTGACTCTCCAAATGTCTTGGCACAGTGGTAGGTTGGAAACCTGACTGCAGGAATTAAAACATCGGAATTTAAGCATTTGCCAGAACGGATTTAGCAGACAATGGAATTAAGGACTTTGGAGAGTGGAGATAAAGCATTTTTTTCTTAAAAGAAGAACAGTGATGATGACAATTTTAAAAGTAATGATGGGCAACATTTGGAGACAGAAAACCATTAAAAATCAAAGTGATGGAAGAAGGAGTCATTGACAGTGGTATCAAACAACATTCACTCAGTAGTAAATTGTCCAGTTAAGCTTAGTTTGAGTCTGCCAAGTGCACTCACCTCATTATAGGCTTAGTAGGAGCTGGATGAAAGAATTAAATCCAGAGGCAAATGAAGGTGACCGAATTCAACCCTTGAATTCAAGGCTTTTGACCAAACATGGCATCAAGGAACCGAGGAAAACTAGTGTAAATGCAAATCCGGACAAAAATTTCCAACTGGTTAGAGTCATACCAAGCCTGAAGGAAGACGATTATTGTAGGAGGCTAACCATTTTAGTTCTAGTTAAATTCTGCAGGAGTTCCTCAAGATAGGGTTCTATGACCAACTATCTTAAGTTATTTTTTCCCTCCATCCTAAAATCAAAAGTGACAATGTTTGCTGATGACAGCACAATGTTTAGCATGATTCAAGAATTTTCAGATACTGAAGCTGTCTGTGCCCAAATGCAGCAAGACCTGGACAACATTCAGTCTTGGGCTGATAAGCAGCAGTAACATTCATATCACACAAGTGCCAGACAAAAACAATATCCGACAAGAGAATCCAACCATGACCACATGACATTCAACAGCATTACCACTGTTGAATTCCTACCCATCATCATGGGGTTACCACTGCTCAGAAGCTGAACAGGACCAGACATATAAATACTGTGACAACAATGGCAGGTTAAAAGCTAGGAACTACGCATCATGCTCTGCATGAACAAGTTATGCCTTAGGTCCTTTTGAAATCCCCTCTTACTTTAAACCTATGCTCTCTAGTGTGGACTCTCCAATCTAAAGAAACCCCATCCATGCTCCTCATGATTTTATAAACCCCTATAAGGTCATCCCTCAGCCTCCAATAATCCAGGGAAAAAAGATCAGTAGATGTTGTTTATTTGGACTATAGCCTTTGATACGGTTCCACATGGTAGACTAATTGGTGAAATTAGATCACATGGGTTTCAGGGTGAGCTTGCCAACTGGATACATAATTGACTTGAAGGTAGGAGACAGAGGGTGGTAGTAGAGGGTTATTTTTCAGACTGGAGGCCTGTGGCCAACGATGTGTCACAAGGTTTGGCGTTGGGTTCACTGTTTTTTTGTCATTTATACAAATTATTTGGATGAGAAAATAGGAGGTATGGTTAATAAGTTTGTGGACGACACCAAAACTAGCGGTACAGTGGACAGTGAGGAAGGTTATCAAAGATTACAAAGCAATCTTGATCAATTGGCTTAATGGGCTGATAGGTGGCAAATGGAGTTTAATTTGGATAAATGCGAGGCATTGCATTTTGGTAAAACAAACAAGGACAGGACTTTCACAATTAATGGTCAGGCCCGGAGTAGTGTTGTAGTGTTAGATTACTTTCTTGAAATCCTGAACACAACTGCAATATGCCAACCTGTGAACAACAAAAATTTTATTAAACAAGTACAAGCTGTGGACGATCACTTAACACTTTGCACTGCCTGCGAAGCTTGTCAAGAGAAACACCCTGAACAAAGGAACAGTCCTTCCTTTATATAAAATCTTTACATCACAGTCAGTAGTGCCCACAAGACGACCTTCAGCCACTCCCACTGTCACATGTCACTCAAGACACAATGCAGTGACCTGACCATCTCCAGAAACAACGTAATGCAAATCATCCCTTAATGGCGAGATCTGTTGTAAATTGTATTTTTTTCTAACTACAGAATGTGGTCAGAATTCCAAATGCAAAGTTCTTAATGATTCTGAATGGCATGAGATGACAATGTAAATACTGGAGTTGACAATGTAAATTTACTTCTGAATAGTTGGAGATGGCAATGTAAATTTTTTACATTGTACCTGCAAGACAAAGACATACCACCCGAAGACAGAGGCATACCACCTACCCTCAGGACATCCAATTTCCTGCAGGTCAGCAGAACAAATTTACCCTTCAATATCATAGTAGGGCAGAGAGACTAGGAGTTCAGGTACATAATTCTTTGAAATTTGCATCACACGTAGAAATGATGGTTTAAAGGCATTTAGCACACATGCCTTCACTGCTTAACCTTTAGGTTTAGGAGTTGGGATAGCATGCTGAAGTTGTAGAGATTGTTGCTGAGGTCTATTCCGGAGTACAGTGTGCAGTTCTGGTTGCTCTGTCATAGGAAGGATCGGATTTGTTGTCGGAAATGAAGAGTTTGAGATTTAAAATGGGATGGATGAGCTGGGACTTTTTCACTGGAGCCTAGGAGGTTGAGGGGTGACCTCGAGGAGATTTATAAAATCATGAGGTGCATAGATAAGATGAATAGCAAAGGTTTTTCCCATAGGTTGGGGAGTTCAAAACCTGGGGAGATATTTTTAAGGTGAGGAGAGAAGGATTTAAGGAGGATACGAAAGGCAACTTGTTGTTTATACAAAAAGAGTGGTTAGTGTGTTGAATGAACTGCCAGGGGAAGTGGTGATGCAGGTACAATTACAATGTTTAAAAGACATTTGGATAATTATATGAATAGGAAAGGTTTGGAGGGATATGGGCCAAACGCAGGCAGGTGGAGCTAGTTTGGTTGTGACTACGACTGGTGTGGACAAATTGGATCAAAGGGTCTGGTTCCATGATGTATGCCTGTACGACTCTCTTCAGCCTCTCCCCATAACTCAGCCCTCCAGTCCCAGCAACATTCTTGTAAATCTTTTCTGCACCCTCTCAAGGTTAACAATATCTTTCCAATAGAAGGAAGACCAGAATTATATGCGGAATACTAAAAGTGGCCTCACCAGTGTCCTGCACAGCCACAACATGACATCCCAACTTTTATATTAATGCTATGACCAAATGAAGGTAAGTGTGCCAACTGCCTTCTTCACCACCCTGTCTACTTGCAACTCCATTTTCAACAAACTATGCACCTGCATCCCAGGTCTATTTGTTCAGCAACACTCCTCAGGGCCCTACCATAAACCATAAAAGTATTGCCCTGATTTGTCTTATCAAAATGCAACATCTCACTTTATCTAAATTAAATACCATCTGCTACTCCTCGGTCCATTGGCTTACCTATCAAGGTTCTGTTGTAGTCTGAGATAATCTTCACGGTCCATTATACCACCAATTGTGTGTGTCATCTGCAAACTTACCAACTATGCCACCTAAACCTCAAAATCATTAATATAAAAAATAAAAATATTATATAAGCAATCCCTGGGCACACCACTGGTCACAGGCTTCCAGTCTGAAAAGCAGCCCTTTACCACCATCCTGTGTCTCCTACCTTCAAGTCAATTTTGTATCCATTGGCTACCTCCCCTGGATCCCATGTGATCTAACTTTATTAGCCAGCCTACCATGCAGAACCTTGTCGAATGCTTTGCTAAATCCATATAGACAACATCTACCATTCTGCCTTCATTAATTTTCTTTGATACCTCTTCAAAAAATTCAATCAATTTGGTGAGACACGATTTCCCCACGCACAAAGCCAAGTTGGCTATTGCTAATCAGTCCTTGCCTTTTCAGATGCATGTAAATCCTGTTCACCAGAATCCCCACCAACCGCTTGCCCACCACTGATATCAGGCTCACCAATCTATCGTCCCCTGGCTTTTCCTTACAGTCTCTTAGATAATGCCATCACATTAGCCAACCTCTTGTTTTCTGGCACCTGACCTGTGGCTGTCGATGAGACAGATATCCCAGCAAGTGCCCAGCAATCTCTTCCCTAGCTTCCCATAAACTTCTTCAATGTACAGAACAAGTTGGCTTAAATAAATATCAAAACTTTTCACAACCATTCCAGTAAAAATGGGAAAGTATCCAGTGCTCTAATGGCACACGCCTTTGGATCACTAAATTACTATGCCATCAACCCTTGCCAGGATCTCATTTAAGTGACCACACAAACTATACTTAATAAAAACTGAAAGAACTGCAGCTGCTGTTGATCAGAAACAAAAACAGATATTGCTGGATAAGCTCAGCAGATCTGGCAGGAACTGTGGAGAGAAATCAGAGTTAATATTTCGGATCGAGTGACGCTTCCTCAGAACTGGGAATCTACACTGATCATATTGGAGACTTGACCAGAACAAGAAAAAGCAGAATATGGAGAAACACCTCCAAGTTACTGTTACACATTATCAGTGCAAGAAACCAATGGGTATCGATGGTGTGCAGCAAAAGGAGGATAGAATGGGTAGACCAAAAGTATTTTATCTTCAAGAGAAGCAGGTAAGTTAAATCAGCTATCCTCAAGTATGTCTCAAGTGTTGGATTTGTAAGACAAATTAGTATGGTCTTTAAATAGCTCAGGAGTTCTGATTGCACTGTAGTCTATGAATACATTATCTAACAGTGTACGGAGGTTGCACTGACTACTGCTAAAACAGCAGGCCAACAGTTAAGGCTGTATCATCTCTGCCCTGTTTCATTTCAGAAATGTGTGAGGTTCTAATGGACATCTGTGGGTCAAGTTGCATCAGAAATTAAGCCCAGCCCGATTGAAAGGCACAATTCTAAATGAAAACCTATAGCTTACAATTGAGAACTACTAATAATTGTGCAACCATGTCTTTTAACTATAAATCTCGAGGCACCTTTCCGATTGTTATCTCACATCATTATTGGAGCATTCTGGTGGATTACCAATTTAGCCAAGAGACAGCCCTTAGGGACAACACTGAAGAGAAAGGCACACTGATCTTTTTCATTTCTCTTTAATGACATCAGAGTCCAAATTCAGATCAAGTTTCTGGGCTGTTTGCCCAAACAATTCTTTCATAATTTGGAGCCCCGCAGCAAGCAGCAGTAGGGATTTGTTCAGCTATCATGCAAGACTCAGCATTGCGCTGAAAGGGACTTTATTGTAAAAAGGGAAACAATTGCAGTCAGGAACAGTGCAAGACTTTTCCAACTTATATTGGAGCGCGCTTCAAGGGAATGATCCGTAGGTCCCCACTACATTCTGACTCAATTCACATAAATCTGGAGTAAGCAGACAGTGACAATTATTTATTCTGTTTTATTTATGACCAATCTTATTGGTTAACCGACCTAATATCATGATATCCCTCAATGTCAGATTTAATCAGATAATTGCTCCGACAAAAGCACCTTGAGAGATTTTAAAACAAAGGAACTATACAAATGTTGTTGTATCTGGCTCTGAGAATGGATACTTGGAACATTAAGTTTGGTATGTGTGGAGCAACCTACACAGTTACTTTTATAACACTAAAACCTGATTTTGGTCATTGTTTGGGATTAGCTGTGAGAAGTTAACTTAAGACTGGCTATATCAGCAAGCGTTCTTATGTTGACATATCGAAGAGTTTAGTCCTTAGTGTGATTGGATCATAGAAAGGTAATTATTTCCTGAAGTTCCAGCCCTCCAGCTAATGTAACGACTGGTTAATGGAGTTTAATATGTCCATATTGTGGTAGAATGACCAAAGATTTTTAAACATACACACCAGTCACATTCCTTTTACAGTACTCAGATGGAAGTTATGCAGTTCAGTTATCAAGATCACAAGAATGTCAATTGTTTAATAAATGTCTCTTGCCTGTTTTCTTGGAAAGTAGGTGCCTTATTAATGTGGAACTTGATGGCAATACGTTACCCTGTCAATGGGAAGGTGTCTTAAACCGTTGACAGTCTAATTCCTGAGCAAGACAAGTTTATATCTCCACTGGACGTTCTTGATTATTTCCTAGATGGTGTGGCTCATTGGCTGGCTGTGGCGATCTAGGAGTCTTCCACCCAAATCCAGATAGATCCAGAGTCAGGGCTGGTTGGATAAGTGTTTGGTGGTGCAAAGATTCACATCTTTACTTGACTGAACTTCAGCAGTACTTCTACACACATCTGTGATTTCTTAAGCAATGCCTTTTGTCAATCTGTACCTATATCCACGAAGCTTAAGCAAGACCTCTTGTGCACTGTACTAAACAAACAATTTGTTTAATTTATCAGTTGTTTGGTTTGAAGGTTGTTCAGCCTGGTAGTGTCTTTACACATGTTAAACACCACACGAATCAATAAAAGATACCTTCAAAACTCCTTGTATCACCTTCATCACCTGAGGCTGCACCAACCATCTTTAAACTCAGTAACTAATCAAAAATCCCTGTAGTGTAAAAATGCAGCAATTAGAAAAGTTATGAAAACTAAACCTGATATGTGGCATATGTTCATCAGGTTGGTCTCTGGGATGACAACATTAGTTTACGATGAAAGACTGAGTAAGTTTTTTTTAAAAATTCAAATGTTAGGTCAGCATTTACTGCTTATTCCTAATTGCCCAGAGGGCAGTTAAGAGTCTATCACATTGCTATGGGTCCAGAGTCACATGTAGGCCAGACCAGGTAAGGACAGCAGAGTTCCTTCCCCAAATGGCATTAATGAACCAGATGGGGTTTTACAATACTGGCTTCATGGTTATTTTTAGATTCTTAATTACAGATTTTTATTAAATTCAAATTCTACCATTTGCTGTGGGAGGATTCAAACATGGGTCTCTAAAATATTACTTGGGTTTCTGGATTAACAGTCTAGTTAGAAGACCATTGGGTTATCAAGTACCCTCTCTGAGCCTATACTCTGTGGTGTTTAGAAGAATGAGAGGTATCCTATTGAACCATATAAGTTCTGAATAGCTTGACAGGGAAGACAGAGAAGGTGGTTCCTCCGCTTAGGGAATCTAGAATATGAAGACAAAATCTCAGAATAAGGGACTGATCATTTGGGATTACAATGAGGAGTGAATCTCTTCACACAGAGCTTTGCAAATCTTTGGAATTCTTCACTCCATAGGGTTGTGGATGCCATGCTGCTGAGTAGAAGATTTGAGATAGACAGATATTTGGTTTCTCAGAGAATCAAAAGATTTGAAGAAAAGATGGAAAAGTGGATTCGAATGATGGAGCAAATTAAAGGGGTTCTTTGGCCTATTCCAGCTCCCATTTCTTATGTTATGTACCAATTCTCGAGGTCTGCATCCATCAACGTGTATGAGAAAAATCCATGCAATGCATTGGGTAATGTCACCCTCATTCTGACAACTGCATCAAACTCCACCTGATATAAACGAATGACTTGGATTTGAAACTTGAGGCCACAACTGAAATTTGATAATTATACCAAATTAAAGGGGAGAGCAAATGATAAGATGTCTGTGATATAGTCTGGTATAATAAGCAGCCAGATGGAAGTTGCAGTTCATTGTTGAATAATATGAAGTGTAACATTTTGGGAATAACAAATCATTAAACTTTTGTTGGAGTGATGGATAATTGTAGATGGATTTCAATACAGATAAGTACAAGTTGATGTACTATCTTGGAAAGAAAATTGAATTACAGAATCCTGACACTGTAGACAGAAGCCATTCTGCCCATCATGTCTGCATAACCCTCCAAAGACAGGGACACAGACACAGAGTAAAAGTGCAAGGAAGTAATGCTCAATTGTACAGGACACTTGTTAGACAGAGCTAGAGTACTGTGTACAGTTTTGGGTGTCACATTGTTGAAAGCATGTGAACATATTTGACAGAGTACCACTGAGATTTATGAGAATGGTTCCACGAATAAGAAGCTTCAATGACGAGGACAGATTGAATAAGGTGGGGCTGTTTTCCTTAGAAAAAAGCTAAGAGATCTGATACAGGTTTTCAAGATCATGAGTGGGCTGAATGGAGTAGATTTGGAGGAACTATTTCTGGTTGTAAAAGAAGAGGATTGCAACACAAAGATTTAAAGTGGTTTACAAAAGAAGCAAGGGTGATACCAAAATAAACCTTTTTGCTCATTGAGTAGTTAAGGTATGGAATACACTGCCTGGAAGTGAAATGGAGGCAAGTTCAATTGAGGAATTCAAAAGGGCAGTGGCTGATTACTTGGATAAAAATATTGTGCCACAGTTTGATGAAAAAGCAGGTGGTTGGCACTAGGTAAGATTACTCAAATGAAGAGTTGGTGCAGACATGATGGGCTGAATGGCCCTTTCTGCACCATAGACTTTTGTTATTCTGAAAACAGAGTAGGGGAAAGGTGCAGACATGCAATTGCAGACGCACCAAAAAGTTTTTAAAAATACAAAGCAATGAAATATCCTTTGGCTTGTAAAAGTCCATAGTTACAGGGAAAAACTTCCACTCCTCCTTCATCTTTAAATTCTCACAGGCAAATTACTTTTTGAAGTGCGGCCATTCTTGTTATGCAGGAAAATTTGGCAGCTTGCATATAGAAAGAGTGATGATCCGTGAAGAATGATGAAGATAAATATCTAGGTAATCTGTTGTTGATGGAATTTTGCCAGTCACCAGGAGAACTCCATGCTCTTATTTGAATAGTGTCACAAGATATTTTACATTCTCCCAATTTGGCAGGCCCCATTCTCATCTCTCCTGAAAGATGTCACCTTTCATAGTACAAAACTCCCAATAGTGCTCTGACGTGGCAGCTTAAATTATTTGTTCAAGTCCTGAACTGGGACTAGGACTTAAGACCTGGTTCAAAACATTAAAACACTATACAATTTTGAGCACATTTTTTGGAAGAACATTAAAGCAATGCAAACTAGCCAGATTTTCATTAGATTATTATGAACAATGAGAGGCGCAGTTATGCAGGAAGATGTAGTTAGAGTTTGTTTTGCAACAAATAAATTAGTGGAACAAAAATGCTTGAGAAACTCAGTAGGTCTGGTACCATCTATGGAGAGTGAAGCAATGTTGAGTCTGGCGTGACTCTTCTTCAGTTCTGAAGAGTAATATTGTTTCTCACTCACTGACGCAGCTCGACTTGCTGAGTTTCGCAATACTTTTCTCTGTTTATTTAAGATTTCTGGCATTCACAATATTTTGCTTTTATTTAAGAAATTAATGGTGACCCAACCTGCATCTTCAAAATTACAAAGGACACGGTTCCTTCATATTACAAAAGGGGAACGATAATGACAATAATTACAACAAATGAAAAGAAAGGCTAAGGTAGATAGATATAAAAGGAAAGGTTCAAAATTTAGTTTAGATTTGTGGGAGAAGACAGATGAGGCCTCATTTAAAGTCCTTATCTAAAGACAACACCTCTACAACACAATGCTTCCTCAGGACTGCATTGGAATATGAGCCTTGATTTGTGTGTTCAAACACTAAAGTAGTGCTTGAATGTGGGTTAGCAAAAAGGACATTGCTAGCAATGCTAAAACATGCATCAGAAACATCTAAAAATGAAACTCTACTTGCTATTTTTTTTGCAATGTCATGAATGATTAGTCACTGGCAGCAAAATATTTCTAAACCGAGTAAAACTTTCTACCGTGGTTTAAGGCATATGTTAATTCTTCAAATAGTTCTCCAATCTAAAACACTAACGTGAAAATTTCTACACGCAGTTATTCACTGGTATTTAACAGAATGCCACAGTGGTCGACGCTGGGACTGAACCCAATGTCTAAAATCACAGCCACTATGCACGGTAATTAAATTTATGGATGACAAGTCTAGATTCAGAGAAGGCGGTTAATCATTTACAAGGGAGGTTGACAGCAGCTGAGCTTTTTTCTGTCAAGTGCAGTTCAGTAAGACAATTGCAAGGTGCAGTGCTTTAGAATTAATTTAACACAGTTACTTTGTTAATGGAACCAAATTACAAAGGGAAAAGCTGAAACATCTCAAGGTTTACGGGATTGGGAATCGCTGGGTATTGCAGCAGTTATTGCTCCTCCCAAAATTCCTTGGAAAAGGTGGTGGTGAGCTGCTGTCTTGAGCTGTTACAGCACATGATGTAGGAACACCTACAGTGCTGTAGGAAGGTAGTTCCAGGATTTCTGAAAACAGAATAGGGGAGAAGTGCAGACATAGAATTGCACAGACACCAAAAAGTTTTTAAAAGATATAGAACAAGGATTCTGACTCAACAACATTGAAGGATCAGAGATATATTTCTAAGTCTGGATGGTGAGTGCCTTGAACGAGAACTGGCACGTGATGTTCCCATGTATCTGTAGGCTTTGTTCTTCTAGAGGTAGAGGTCACAAGGTTGGAAGGTGTTGCCAAAGGAGCCTTGGTGAGTTACTGTATTGCAGTTTGTAGATAAGTACACACTACCACAGTGTATCACTGGTGAAGGGAGAGAAGGATGAAGGCCTTGATGAAGAATGTTGATGGTTTGCCAATCAAACAATTAGCTTGTGCTTTATATTTTCCTGAGCCTAGAATGGATTAGCTGACCCAAGTAAAGCTGGGCCTGTGATTTTGCTATGGACAAGCACTT
Source organism: Hemiscyllium ocellatum (assembly GCF_020745735.1). Taxonomy (NCBI): domain Eukaryota; kingdom Metazoa; phylum Chordata; class Chondrichthyes; order Orectolobiformes; family Hemiscylliidae; genus Hemiscyllium; species Hemiscyllium ocellatum. The sequence continues at coordinate 15,485,744 of NC_083442.1, forward strand.
GGGATTCTCGACTCAGAATTAAATAACGATACCAGAAGTTCAATATTGAATGCAATTCTCATAAGCAAACAAGGGTGAAAATATAATAAAAACATTTATTAAAACATTTGGGTATGCTGCTATAACAATTGAGCTCAAATTTCCAAATCAAAATAAAGATGCAAGATGTTGTGCTCCCTCTTATCACCTTTTGTTTATTCTGACACTCTCTACCTCCCCAAAACTTGTCACACTTCCATGTAATTCCCCACAATTCCATTCAACATCTATAAGTGATGTTTGTTAAAAGGCTTCCAGCATGCTATAGGGAGAAGGTGCCTCAGGACCTCAAGATACAATAATGATCTCCTATACATAAAAAAAGCAAGGGACAGAAGTCTGTTCAAAGTACAGAGAGATCACGTTACTTTTCAATATCAGCAAAGTTTTGGTCAGAGTGTTTGGTCTGATGATAGCTGATCAACCCTTGAAAGTTGGTAGGGATTCAGAGTGAATGCAGAATAAATGACAATTTTTGTCTAGATACACAAAGCATAGACAACAAAGTATGGGCCTGTACACTACTCTTGTAGATCTTATGTTTGATAGCCATCAAATAATGCCATTGTCAAAAAGGATATGAATAATCAAAAGGCCAACAGCTTCATTATTCGCCTCTCAAAGAAGCCTGATGAAATTATAGACTATACATCTCTAACTAAACTCAGGTTCATGGAGTTACTCCCATCACCACCTCTCAAAGGTCAGAAACAAGGGTTCAGTCCAGCAAATAAATAAGACTTCTGGAGTGCTCCCACTCAATGCTATATTTGTTCCATCATAAATAAGATGTGACTGGATTAAATCACAAAGAATGAAGACTTTAGCAGAGTAATGCATTCTCTTACAATGTCAAATTGAACTGAGCGAGACACGAGTCATGTTTGGAGGATTCATGAATGCCAAAAGGAGTGCTTTATGGTGAGCTATACTTCAAAAAGGGAGACCCAGATGCACCTAACATATATTTTAAAAACCATCAAAATAAGGCAGCTCCCTCTGGTCAACATTGACCAATGGTCGAGTGAGCAGGAGGTTGCCAATGGAAACAAGTGGTATACAACAAGAAGAAAGGAACCTACAAATCTGAAACAAACAAGTACAAGTTTGAAGACAGACACAAATTAGTCAGCTTCTATTAGAGTCTTTCCAAGTCAGGGGTTCCAGTACTCCAACTGCTTAAGAGCCTGCAGAACAAAAAATGGCCTCTTCTGTCAGCAATCACCTCAGACATAAGTCTTCCCATAATCATCATGATTATGAAGAATCTACCACCTTCACTCTGAAAAAGAGGACTGGGGCATTTTTAAACTGGCAACCTGGCCAATATTTATCTCTCACCCAATATCATTAAAAAACAACAGCTTATCTGGTCAGCATCTTACTACCATTTGTAGGAGTTTGTTGCATGGAAATTGACTATCACAGTAGTCTAAATTTCAAAAGTTATTCATTTGGTAGCTAATTTGGAACATCCAGAGGTTGACAAGGGATTTATTTAAATAGAAGTGTTTTTTTATAAAAAAAGAAAACAAGATACTATGCAGTAAAATTTATTGGTTATGTCAGTTACTATATTGTGTCAGGTCCTAGTCAGGAAAACCTCATTGAGATGATAGCAGGATCAAACTTCTTTACCTATTAAAGGAGAGATGACAAAGCCAATTGACTTTACAGGGCATAGGTAGGTTAGCAGAATGGGCAAATAAGGTGCAGTTGGAACTTATTACACAGCAGTAATGAAGTGATGTATTTTGATACAATGAATAGTGTGAAGTAATATAGAATTAATGGCACTATTCTGAAGAGTGCGCAGGAACAGACTATTGATATCAATTTAATGTACAAAATGACTACAGGTTTAGGTAAGAGAGACAAGGAAAACCTGTTCTCATAAACTAACAGTGTTGGGACCAGGAACTGATATTTAAAGTTTTGGGCAAGAGATGAGGGGAAATGAGAGGAAAACTCTTTTTAAATCAGAGAGTGGTAGTGGCCTGGAGCTTACTGCTGATGGGGGAGGAACCAAAGATTAATTATTCCACAACTTGCTGGGTTATGGGCAGAGAGGGGGTTAATGGGGTGGATTGGATTCTCCCCTGGAAAGTCAGAACAGACTTCATGGGCTGAATGGTTTCATTGTGTCACGAATGAGACACTGAAGTTCTTTCCACTGGAGGATTTCATTAAAATGACACTTTGAATGATTGAAGTTTGAGATGAGATTATTAAAAAAAATCACATGATTTTCAGAACATTTAAATGCCTAATCAGAAAGCAATGAAAATGAAACACAGTCAACGTTAGGTACATATACTCTATCAATCAGATTCTATAATAACCGGAATTTTTTTTACAGCTAATTTTATTTTTGATAGTACTATTCCGACAATGCATCTTAAAAACAACTAACAACATTAAATTGATTGTCACTCTGAAAAAGTTGCTGTTAGACTTTACGTTGAAATTATTAATTTGTGGAATTAGTGTTGGCTGTTGTTTCTCGACAAGGATATACTGCTTAAAGCAACTGACACTGAAACAGAGAGCTCAATTTTGTCAGAAGGCTGTGGCGTCAACCTAGTCTTCAGTTTTGGTGGTTTTACTGTGATACCCTGCTGTGTTGGGGCCCTCCATTTCCCAGCTGCTATTCCTCTCCCCTCAAAGGCACAGCAGCACTCATGTTGTTTCCGGATTATTGCAGCTCCCTGTTAACTGGCACAACCCATTACCCAAGCATGCCGAATAATAAAGATTTTACTGTGGCGTTTAAATGAAAGAGGAAACAAAGAGTATAATACTTGAGAAATGAATAAGAAAAACAACACAGGGAAGGCTAAAGATTGAGACTAAGTTTTTTGTTTAAAAGGGTCCAAAAAGGTGCACTGAGCTAAACTGCTTTCTTCCTAGTGTACAATTCAGATTTTGACAGAGATGTTGCATTTCTTTATGCTGCGCCAAGCTTAAATGTAGGCTTGAAAAACAAAAGGGTATTGTGATAAATCACATCACTCAGCCAATTATTTAGTGAGAATAATCTTTAACTAAATTGGACAGGAAACTAGCTAAAATGATCACATTCCATCCTCGTGCATTGTATTTGGTAGTTGTGCAATTCAAGAATTTGGAGTGGATGAAGGTGCTGGGTGTTTAAAAAAAGATTTGTGCACATCATAGTTTTTGGCAGAATCATTTGAAAGGAAATTCAAAGTTGCCTCAAACTCAGAGGTATCCTCACAGCAAGCTACATGCCTATTAATCTTTTCCATTCGCTGAACTGTCAAAAGCAACTCAGGAATGGATGTATTGATACACCACAATTGGGTAAAATTGGTCAGCAATATCAGTAAAGAAGGATATCATTAACAATAATGAAAAGCGCATACACACACAGAGAGAGAGAGAGAGAGAGAGAGAGAGAAAGAAGCAGATTTAAGACAATGTGTTCATGATTGATCAGAATCCCAGAGCAGTACCAAGTTGTTTATCAGATATTGCAAGGCCCTCAAGCTATCAAAATCTTTAGTGAACTTGTCACAAAATTCATCACTTTAGCGCAAAAGACAAGTAGTTAAATTCTATATGCTGACTAAACTGCAATAAATCTATTTTGAACAAATATATCTCCCAAAATTAAATGTGGTTTGTGCTGAGTATTCAAAATTTGTTCAAAGAGATATTCTTTCCCTCTCCCCATAATATGAACATTTCTTCAGATGCAAGTATTGCTGACTTCCTGATGTTTATGTGCTTCTATTCCTTTGGCGCCATGTTCAGTGATTATGCTGAGATGGCAGTTCTGTCTCATTTTAACAAAGAAAAGTATTAATTTCCTCACAAATCTCCAGAAAATCACAACTGAAGAACAAACTGCCAACATAGGTTGGCAACACAAGGCATGCATTGTTAGAATGTACGATCCCAGTTCTCTACCCAATCTGCTTCCCCTATGCAAAGAACTCAAGTTATCAATTTTAAACCATATTGAAAAAGTCCACAACTTTGCACATTGAGACTCACAATATATATATGTACCATTGTGCCAAATTATTCCTCACAGTTTCTAAATTACCTCTCAGTAAATCTAAACTACAAGTTACATGGCAGGGTCACCTCCTATGCCATACTGGGATCACCAAGGTAACCCTAACTTTTATCCCACTGAGATCTATTACATTGCACATGGGAATCTTCAGTCAGCCTAAATATAGGAATCAGTTAGAAGTGTCAAAACAAACAGAAAATTAAACTAAAATGAGTTTGCTGCTGGCCACAAATACTGTATGGCAAAATCAGCCTCAATGGGACAGCTAAACACTTGAAAGCTGTATAGTATCCACTAGCTTTCATTTCCTCTTCTTCTAGTTCACTTCCCTTATCAACATTTTTGAATTTTTAACTTGTTCGTGATTTTTTTTTGTTGAATACTGTGGATTATCACCATGCCAACTGTGCATGTGTTATCTGATACTGCAGAATTTTAACGAAACAACACCACCTCAACTTGGTGCAGCCCAGCAACGTTTTCCCAGCTAAACCAAATTATGGGTAAATTATTTACGTAGCTTTTGGCAGCTTCAGTGTATGACTGTACCTAACATTACATGCCTTGCTAATATTTATTCTGAGCAAAGACAAAGGAGGACAAGGAGTCTAAAGGTTGCATCAGTTACTTATAGTTGCCACAACTCCTTGGACTGAGCGCATTTTGCTGGCTGCAGCTGACGAACTCGAATACCAGCTGCCTGCATTCTGCAAGTTCAGGCTCGACACTCTGATGTCAATCTGATTAGTGTGCGTCATTAAAATTCCCATCTCTGAGACAACCCTGTCTCTGATGTGCTACAGAGCACATTTCTGCTCAATGGCAAGCCAAATGCTTCCCTTTGAGGGACACTTGGTTTCAAACATCTCTTTTGCATATACGCTGCTATAAATCTGTTTTATAAACTGGCACAGCCTGTTTTCCTTTCTTTAAACAAAAGTTCACTGAGGGCCATAGGCAACATCAAAGGGATAGTTGAGAATTAGAAAAGAAAATATTAAACAAGCCACTTGTTGATGCAATATGATTTTTCCTGACAATTTTCAACTCTTAACGACTCCCTGGTCTTCTCAATAAGGGCAGACTGGGCAACTTTTATTAAACCCTATTGCATTCAAATAGAAAACAACCCATAGACAGTGGTGTGCAATAAATCAAATTTATTTTGTGAATTTCCTTCAAAGCGTCTCGTCATCAACATACCGTCTGAACAAAATAATTGAAACAACTGTTTTGTACACTATTTCTCACAAATCAGTTATGTTCTTGTCACAAGAAAATCATGAAATAGAACTATCTTACTATAACTAAAAAGACAAAACTACTAAGTGTTTTGTTGTTTTCTTCCCCAGTTTTGGAGTTAGTGATTTCCCTTTTTTCATTGGAAATTAACCTGCATTTTTCTTATTCACAGATCCATCAAAACGATCAACTCCACATTTTCACAAAACAGGTAATTCATCCCCAGTTATAAATTGTAGCAGTTCTTCAAATCAAAAACATTAAACTGCAATCCATCATCTTTGGTTAATTATAACATTTTGCACACCGAGCGTTAGAGATGAGAAAAATCTTCAATCTCTAATTAGTTAACTCTGCCAGAGTCAGAAGACACTACAAATAACTTGGCACTCATTCTGCAGTATCATATGAGTAATTGTCATTTTTAATTCACAAGCGGGGCGCATAGGTATCCACAGAACAGAATGAAATTCCAACTAACTGAAAAGGGAATGCAATGAAACGATATGACTTCATATACACAAAGACAAAGTATGCACCAATTTAAATTTACAATGGTAGAGTTTCACAGAAGGTGACCATGCCTCATCAAGTCTACATCAATTTATTTCCATGTACGGGATACACTTGATTAAATTTCTGTCACGATTGTCACCGTATCTTTTCAGATTCCTTTTCTCCCCCCCACCAAATATGGTGTCAAAAATAAATTACGGACTTACCTTATAATGGTTTTTGATGGAGGATTCCACAATCGTACCATTCATTGTATAAGGAATTTATTTTCTAACATTCACGTTTTTAAAATTTGCATCTTCTCTTTATCATTCAGATCAAATTTGTACTTGAGATATGCGAGATTGAGTTCCAGGCAAATAATACCAATTGGAAGCGATTTCCAGCAGAATAAGAAACAGTCTGTGAGGAGGGGTTCTGAGGAAGGGTCACCGAACCTGAAAAGTTAACTTTGATTTCTCTCCACAGATGCAGTCAGACCTGTTGAGCTTTTCCAGAAATTTCCAGCACCTACAGTCCTTTTTTTTCATTTAAACCATCTGTGAATCTTTGTTCTTTTCCTCAATTCATTCGTTTTACATGGGTGTTGCTATCTGGCCAGCATTTATTGCCCTTCCTGTGCTTCGTTTCAGGAATGTTATGTAACTTTTTAAATTGAGAGTAAAATATTGAGGCAAGGCTTTCCAAACAGTTTAATTTTTGACGAAGAGTGTTGTTCTCAAGGCAAAAGTTTATTGTGTACGGAAGGGTACAGTTGATTGAACCACAAAGGTAAGGACTGTCATTGTGTAAATGCAAGCCAGGTACAGACACCATCTTTCTATCTCAGAAGGAGATTAATGCACCTTTTGGGTTTTGCAGACCATCTACCATACTCATAGCTAATTTTATTTAAAGACTTCTAAACTAAAATTAAAATTAATAAACTGTAGGGCTGAAACTTGAACTCTTTCTCTGGACCAGATCTATCACGTCCTCTGGATTAAGAGATTCATAAGAATGTTGTCAGGGTTGGAGGGTTTGTGCTAAAGGGAGAGGCTGAACAGGTTGAGGCCATTTTCTCTGATGCATCGGAGGCAGAGGGGTGACCTTATAGAGGTTTATACAATCATGACAGACATGGATAGGGTGAATAGTCAGGGGAGGGGAGTCCAAAACCAGAGGCCATAGGTTTAGGGTGAGAGGGGTAAGATTTGAAAGGGACCTAAGGGGCAACTTTTTCACAAAGAGGATGGTGTGTGTGTGGAATGAGTTGCCAGAGGGAGTGGAGGCAGTTGGTACAATTACAACATTTAAAAGACATGTGGATAGGTAAATAAACAGGAAGTGTTTCGAGGCTTGGGCCAAGTTCTGGCAAATGGGACTAGACTAATTTAGGATACCTGACATAGATAAGATGGACCAAAGAGTCTGTTTCTAAACTGTACATCACTACGATTGTATTCACCCAATTATATCACCAAAGCATACTTTTGCGTGTTGAACATAGTTATCCAGCTCAATAGCAATTTTCGGTTCAGCTCTGGGATTTACCCAAAGGTTGGCAACTGAATACCTCTGACGTTACAGCAGATAGACTTATGTAAGAATGGGATCAAATTCAGTGCATTCAGTAGCTAAATATTATATTTAGCAAAAAACAAATGCTGAATTTGGCAGATTCTATTTGGACTCAATTTGACATTAACAAACTTATCTTTTGCAAAATCTACTAACTGTTCTTAACAGTATAAAATAATGGTGGGGTACCTACTACTTTTGCCTCAACTCCTTCCAGAACCACACAACTTTGCTATGTTTATTTCAATACCTCTGGACAACTAATTTTTTTTTAAACAAATGACATATTCAGCAAATCAGCGTACATGGTATTCAACAACTGATTTAATGGCATAGTCTTTTTTTCAACTAACTTGGAGTTTTTACTTTATGGTTGTGCTTATAGTCAAATCAGAATGATAGCTAAACTGCAGCAAGATGTAAGGCTACACTAACAAGGAGCTTGAAGTGATTCACATAATTACGTTATAAATCTTATGTAAGTACAGAAAATGCTAGAAATATTCAGCAGGTCAGGCAGTATCTGGAGGCAGAAGGTTGCTCTCCACGGAGTTCATATTTCAGTGTGATGAGCTTTTATCAGAACTGGGAAAGGTGAGATGTAACAGGTTTTCAGAAATGGATAAAAGTAGGTCTGTGGCAGGATGCAAGTTAGGGGAGACTGAGTAACAGATTCTTAGTCTTGCACAGCCAAAAGGGTATAATGATGGATCCACATATTGCATGTTGGCAGAGGAAATGCCAACGGAACAGCAAAGTGGCAAATTAAAATTACAGGCAACCAAGCACTTGTGGTCATGTTTGAAGACTAGATTAGATTACTTACAGTGTGGAAACAGGCCCTTTGGCCCAACAAGTCCACACCGACCTGCAACCCACCCATACCCCTACATTTACCCCTTATCTAACACTACGGGCAATTTAGCATGGCCAATTCACCTGACCTGCACATCTTTGGACTGTGGGAGGAAACCGGAGTACCCGGAGGAAACCCACACAGACACAGGGAGAATATGCAAACTTCACACAGTCAGTCGCCTGAGTTGGGAATTGAACCCAGGTCTCTGGCGCTGTGAGGCAGCAGTGCTAACCATTGTGCCAGCGTGCTGCCCAGTGGTTCTGCAGAATGCCTCCACCGACTGAGTGGAGGCATTCTGCAGAATCACTCAATCTGCATTTGAACTTTCCACTGTCAAGGAGACTACATTGTAGTGAATGGAAAACACTAAATTGGAAAGAATGTATGGACATGGACTGTGAAGAGGTAGAAGGGCAAATATTACATCTAGTGTTTGCATGAGAAGGGGTCACTATGTTAGTGAGGAGTGAGTAAGAACAACATGGAGCAAATGGTCCTGGTGAAATAATGAAAAGGGAGAGTATGGTACGATGGGATAAAAGGTTCTTTTTCAGAATGGCAGTCGGTGACGAGTGGTGTCCCACAGGGTTCAGTGTTGGGGCCACAGCTTTTCGCATTATATATTAATGATTTGGATGAAGTGACTGGGGGCATTCTAGCGAAGTTTGCAGATGATACAAAGGTAGGTGGACAGGCAGGTAGTACTGAGGAAGTGGGGTGGCTACGGAAGGATCTAGACAGTTTGGGAGAGTGGTCCAGGAAATGGCCAATGGAATTCAATGTGAGCAAATGCAAGGTCTTGCACTTTGGCAAAAAGAATAAAAGCGTAGAATACTTTCTAAATGGTGAGAAAATTCGTAAAGCCAAAGTACAAAGGGATCTGGGAGTGCTAGTCGAGGATTTTCTAAAGGTAAACATGCAGGTTGAGTCCGTGATTAAGAAAGCGAATGCAATGTTGTCACTTATCTCAACAGGGTTGGAATATAAAAGCAGCGAGGTGCTACTGAGACTTTATAAAGCTCTGATTAGGCCCCATTTGGAGTACTGTGTCCAGTTTTGGTCCCCACACCTCAGGAAGGACATACTGGCACTGGAACGTGTCCAGCGGAGATTCACACGAATGATCCCTGGAATGGTTGGTCTAACATACGAGGATCCTGGGATTGTATTCATTGGAGTTTAGAAGATTAAGGGGAGACTTAATAGAGACGTACAAGATAATACATGGCTTGGAAAAGGTGGACGCTAGGAAATTGTTTCCATTAGGCGAGGAGACTAGGACCCTTAGAATTAGAGGGGATAAATTCAGAACAGAAATGCGAAGACATTTCTTCAGCCAGAGAGTAGTAGGCCTGTGGAATTCATTGCCACAGGGTGCAGTGGAGGCCAGGACGCTAAATGTCTTCAAGGCAGAGATTGATAGATTCTTGTTGTCTCGAGGAACTAAGGGCTACGGGGAGAACGCTGTTAAGTGGAGTTGAAATGCCCATCAGCCATGATTGAATGGCAGAGTGGACTCGGTGGGCCGAATGGCCTTACTTCCACTCCTATGTCTTATGGTCTTATGCATTTGGTGGTGCCATGACACTAAAAGTGATAAGAAGGATGGAAAATTATGATTTGAATATTGAGACGAGTGAGGTGGAAAGAGATGACAAAAGGAATCTTATCATGGTTCTGAGGGGGAAGAGAAGGGGTGAGAGCAGAACTGCAGGAAAATTTGCAGACACTGTAACTGTCAACAAATCAATCATGATGGATTCAAATTTGTTTCAGAGAAAGGTAATTCATATAAAGTTGTTTATAATTGCTGGACGTCACAAGTGCTTTCCAACTGAAGGATACATTTTCAATTCAGAAAAGCAAAATACTACAGAAGCTGGTAATTTTTTTTTAGATTAGATTACTTACAGTGTGGAAACAGGCTCTTCGGCCCAACAAGTCCACACCGACCCGCCGAAGCGAAACCCACCCATACCCCTACATTTACCCCTTACCTAACACTACGGGCAATTTAGCATGGCCAATTCACCTGACCCGCACATCTTTGGACTGTGGGAGGAAACCGGAGCACCCGGAGGAAACCCAGGCAGACACGGGGAGGATGTGCAAACTCCACACAGTCAGTCGCCTGAGTCGGGAATTGAACCCGGGTCTCAGGCGCTGTGAAATTGATCTAAAATTGTCAAATTCAATTGTGAGTCCAGGAGACAACTGGGTGTTGAGTCAAAAGATGAGGGTGTTGCTCCTCAAGTTTACTTTTACTTTCCTTTTGATTTGTTCAAAACTGATTATATTTTTAAATTTCCTCACTCCTACTGAATATTCATTACAACCTGAAATGTTAAACTTGTTTCTTTCTGAGATACACTGCTGAGTATTTCCATAATTTCTGGTAGCCAATTTTTACAGAATGCATAAACAGCAAACTGGTAAATAACCAGTTAATCTGCTTAATGGTGCTAGTTGAGGGATAAACATTGGTTAGGATGCTGGGAAAACTCCTGTGTTCTTTGCTGAATAAAGGCATCGTTTTTTTAATGCCCATCTGTGTAGGCAGATGGGGCCATGGCTTACAGCCTCAACAGAAAAATCACTCCTCTGGCAGTTCAGCACACCCTCGATTAAATAAATACTAAACAAGACAAGAATGATCACTTTTCTTGACAACTTGCCAACAAAGTCACCATTATTCCATCACAAGACAGATCTAGACTTTATAGACCAGCAGTTATAAAGGGTTTGATATGCACTAACCTGTCATCAGTTTATGCTTTTAGTTTTAACATTTACTTAGAAAAGGTTTTTGAATATTTTTGTTTGAATTGGGAAAGTTGATGAAATGAAAATGGATACCGCAGTTTACTGACCTCAGTCATGAAAAAGAGATAAATTAATACAGATTCAGCTGAAGAAAGGCTGAACCAATGCCAACATTTCCACTGGGAAGGATTTTTGAATATTTTTGTTTGAATAGCGAATAACTCAAATGGACTGGCATATGAAGCAGCTTGCAGTGATTACTGACCTCATCATGAAAAAAGGCCAAAATTAATATGCACATAGCTGAAGAACCACTGAAATAATTATTGGACCTCCACTGAAAGTAATCCTGTCCCCACCCCCACCATCCCAAAAGTGGCTGGCAAAGTCTCCCAGACAATCTTTTCTGATGCAGTCATCAATACTCACTATTAAAACATTATGACTGTGTTTGCTCAGCAAAAAGCCAACAATAGTTTGGCAAGCTGTCAAAGAACATGAATGGAATCTGCACTTACTGCAGTGTATTTAAAAATGGAGTGTGCAAGGAAGGATTTTCAACCAAATATGTGGAATGAGTATAATTGGAGACTTGCTTTGGAAAATGTTTTCAGAGTGCAAATGTTGTTTAATTTGAAGGCAATACCCACCAAACCATCATGGCTTGAATGTCCTCTTAGCATTGGGGTTTATGAAATAAGTAAATGAGCTCATTAACAAGAGTATATTAAATCTTGCATAGCCCCTCTGTTATTTCTCAGTTTTTGATTGAGGCATGCACTGAGAGAATAATCATACAGAAAGTTAACTGTGTTTCCAAACAAAAATCTGCCTGGTAATGTATGTACTAACAGTTTTACAATCCCGGATTGTGATGACTTTAGGAGAACAAAGGAAAAGAACAGAGAAAATGAAGGATGAAAATGTGAGGTAAAGCAAGAAGGGAGGCTGGGTGGGTGGGGTGGTGGGTGGGATGTGGGGGGGGGACCAGAGTGAATAATCAAGGCAATGAGATCACCAGGAAAAGAAAGACCAGAACATGATGACGAGTGTGCATCTGTATACAGAGAAATAAGACAAAAGGAGTATAAAAGCCCCAGAAGCCTTAAAATAATTATTTGGAAAAGTTCAACTTGAGTTTTATAAAAATAAATATCTGCATATACACATGCCCAAAGCACTTCATGGCTAATAAATTAGTCTTACTGTGTAGAAAGGTGCCACAGACTTTCTAAGGTAATGAGCAATTGATTTGCTTTGACCTATTTTGTGGGTTGAAGGTTGGTAAGGACACAAAGAACCCTTCTACCTTTTTTAATAGTAGCATAGTAATCAGACCAAAATCCTATCTGAAATATTGTGTTTTCGAAACTGTAACATTCCCTCAGCACTCTCCACCTCCTGATGCTGTCTTGCTGTGTTCTCCCCACCTCCTGCTTGTCTAATCTACTGTAATGACATCCAAACTTATAAACTCAGTTAGAGACAAAAAACAGCAGTTGCTGGAATCCAAAGTAGACAAACAGGAAGCAGGAAGAACACAGCAAGCCGGGCAGCATCAGAAGGTGGTGAAGTCAACGTTTCAGGCATAACCTTTCTTCCAGGCCTGAAGGAGGGTTATAGCCGAAACGTTGACACCTCCACCTTCTGATGCTGCCTGGCTTGCTGTGTTCTTCCAAACTTATAAATTAATGACTAGCAATGGAATTGGACCTTTAAAAATTGGATGCAAGAGCAAAATGAGTAAAATTGACAATTAAAAAGTTGATTTTATATTATTTTCTCATCAGTTAAAAAAATAAATAAGGTCAGCTTACAGATGTTTTCTTAGTTACAGATGCTCCAGAACACCTTGACTTCAGCCACAGTTCTGTAGATCAGCTGGAGTGACACGACTGCCAGGTGATCACAATTTTCCTTTGAGGAGTCTAGAAACAAATGTAATCATGTTATTTTACTATATAAAAAGAACAATCCAAAGTCAAAAATGTTACGTCTATTAAGTCCGTTAATTTACTTTAAAACTTGCCAGCTTCAAGGCCAGGCTGCTCAAACATCATTTTTAAACTTTTTCAAAAATGTTCCTAAAGATCTTATAGTTTAAGTATGAACTTACCTCTAAAACAGTAATTAGTGTTTAAAAATTTGTGGAATTGCAAGACTTTTATACTGTTTCAGGCAGTATCATACAGTCATAGAGATGTATAGCATGAAAACAGATGCTTCGGTCCAACTCGTCCATGCCAACCAGATATCCTAAATTAATCTAGTACAGCACTTGGTCCAGATCCCTCTAAACCCTTCCTCTATTCATATCCCCATCCAAATGCCTTTTAGATGTTGCAATTGTACCAGCCTCCACTACTTCCTCAACACGCACCACCCTCTGTATAAAAAAGTTGCCCCAAGGTCTTTTTTAAATTTTTGCCCTCTCACTCTAAACCTATGCCCTCTATTCTGTACTTCTCCACCCCAGGGAAAAGACTTTGTCTATTTACCCTATCCATGCCCCTCATAATTTTATAAACCTCCATATGGTCACCCCTCAGCCTCAGACACTCCAAGGAAAACAGCCCCAGTCTATTCAACCTCTCCCCATAGCTGAAATCCTCCACCCTGGCAACATCCTTGTAAATCTTTTCTGAACCCTTTCAGGTTTCACAACATCCTTCCGATAGAAAGGAGATCAGAATTGCATGCAATATTCCAAAACTGGTCTAACCAATGTCCTGTGCAGCCTCAATATGATCTTCTAACTCCTATACCCAATACTCTGACCAATAAAGGAAAGCTTACCAAACGCCTTCTTCACTATCCTATCTACCTGATTCCAAACTTGGGGTCCCTCGTGAACACTGATTTTCAAAATAAAGGACAGATTGAGGAGAAATAGGCCATTGAGCCCCTCCAGTCTGCTCACCCTCATAACATTTTGACAGAATCAGCCAAACTGTAAATTATTATCTGCACTAACATGGGCTGTTCTTGCCAAAAATCTGTTGTTGACAGTCGGAGAGTATCGTCCAAATTAGTTAGTTTTTGGTTGAAATCCTGAAGTTCCATCAGTAATAGGTGATAAGCTTGCAGCTTGGGAAAGGACTACAATTAGTTAAAAAACATTTTGTGCATTTTAATGCACTGCATACAGGTAGAAAGGCTCAAAGCTGAACTCTTAGAAATTACTTAGCAAGCTTCCTGACAATGGAAGCCAGTTTCAATAAGGGAGACAGGTTTACTGTAAAAGTGAGGGGCTTATGAATGGAGAGGCCTGGAAAATGGTTATTAGTAAAGACAGAAAAAATAACAATTGTTTGGCATGGGAACCAAAAGTTTGGGTACACTCTAAGGTTTCTTAATATGAAATACAAATTTTCAGATTATAAAGGAATTATATAAAGTAACATAACTGTATGTTGCACAACGATACAGATCAGAATGTTGCAATTGACAATATACCTGAAGAAGGTCAAATTAGTTCTAATGACTGAAATGAAGCCATCAGTCCCAAAAGTGCAAAGTCAAATATTTACCAGAAAAAAATTAGTGAAGAATGTGACTATCATTAGTAAATCAGTGAAGGAAAACATAACTCGCTGAATGTACAGGTTGAGGAGCAAAAGGGCAATCTTGTGGATTTTTAAAAATTCAACTGATGACAGGGCAAGGACGTCACTGGCTAGGCCAGCATTTATCACCCATCCCTAATTACCCAGAAGTCAGTTAAGAGTCAACCACTGAGCTGTGGGTCTGGAGTCACAGAGACCAGACCAGGTAAAGATGGGCAGTTTCCTTCCCTAAAGGATATTAATGAACCAGATGGCTTTTCCTGACAATTGACAAAGGTTTTATCATCAAGATTAGTCTCCTAATTCTAGATTTTTATTGAATTCAAATTCCAACACTGCCACAGTGGGATTTGAATCCATGGATTTTGAGATAATTTGAATCTATGGGAGTTGAGAAATTACCACAATGCCATTGCCTTCCCTATGAGAACATGAAGTATAACAATGGAAGGCAAAAAAACACAATGTAAGCTTGGACAGCGACTCTCTGAATGAACATGCCCCTAGAAATGATCAGAGACCATTGCGAGAGAAAGAGAGAGAGAGATTAATAGGTAACAGTCCAAAAAGAGATAAAAGGTCAAGAAATGCAGTATAGACCAGGACTGCCACCAGGAGCAGAAGCCCACATAATTGGGATATCTTAGTGGCTACGAGTAAATTAGAAGCAGGCTAATAAAAACTGTCAAACAGCAATAATAGAACAAAGAATATAGAAAAGTACAGCACAGAACAGGCCCTTTTTGGCCCACGATGTTGAGCCGAGGTTTAATCCAAATGTAAAATATAATAACTTAACCCATGCACCCCTCAGCTCACTACTATCCATGTGCCTGTCCAGCAGTCGTTTAAATGTCCCTAATGACCACCACCGCTGGCAACGCATTCCATGCATTCACAGCTCTCTGCATAAAGAACCTACTTCTGACGTCTCCTTTATACCTTCTTCCTAATATCTTCAAACTATGACTCCTCGTACTAGTCAATCCTGCCATGGGGAAAACTCTCTGGCTACTGACTCTATCTATTCCACTCATTATCTTGTATACTTCGATCAGGTCTCCTCTCTTCCTCCTTCTCTCCAGAGAGAAAGGTCCAAGCTTAGTCACCTTTCTTCATAAGGCAAGCCCTCCAGACCAGGCAGCATCCTGGTAAACCTTTGTTGCACCCTCTCCAAAACCTCTCTATCTTTCCTGTAGTAGGGCGACCAAAACTGGACACAATATTTCAAGTGTGGTCTCACCAGGGACTTGTAGAGGTGTAGCAAAACCTTGCGGCTCTTAAACTCAATCTCCCTGTTAATGAAAGCCAAAACACCATATGCTTTCTTAACAACCCTGTCCGCTTGGGTGGCAACTTTGAGGGATCTATATACTTGCACACCCAGATCCCTCTGTTCCTCCACACTGCCAATAATCACAATATTCAGCAGATTGCTGAATAATCACAAAGCTGGAGAAAATTTGGGGTCTATACAGTTGTGGCGGATATTGAACAACCAACTATCACACAGATGGATGTGCATGGAAAATGTGTCACCTGATCAGGTTTAAAAAGCTCAAGCAAGGTTAGCAGCATAAAGCTTTGAGGAAAATCTGGGAACCAAGCTATAAGAGTAGTTTCATCACTGGAATGAAAAATAATTTGAAGATTTTCAATGCCTTGTTAACAAAAAAAAGTGGCACTTTATGTCAATTAATATTAAAGCTGCATTTTTTGAGGAGATCAACTAAAAAAAGGAAGTAATTAATCACCGTCAAAGAGACACCAAATACAGTTGAAATATGCAAAAGTTAATTAAATGTGTATACGGCCAAAATGATGGACGCCTCTAAAATCTTGTACTTCTCAGTAAGGTTGATCTTTAAATTGAACTATCTCCAGTTGAAGGCAGATACCGTCATGTTTTACAGGTACTATGGGGAACACTTTACAGGCAAACTTATGGTACAAGTAGGTGTTTGCTTTTGCGGTGTGGGAGCAGTGAGTTTGAAATTTTGCAGCAAAATTCAAAATTAGAAGTCAGAATTCAGGGGGTTTTTAAGTACACTGAACTGATCCTTAGGCAAACTGGGCAGAGAGTCACTTTGCATCTCATCAGCAATATTATTTAGAAAATGTCAGCCCCATTGTAGTTAGTCAAAGTAAAGCCTCATGAAAAGATGAAGGGGCTTTCAAAACTGAAACAGAAGAACTGCAAAGTCTTGCTGAATTGGCTGGGCAACCGAACAAGACCAGACGCAATTTCTGAGGTCTTAGAGTACAGTATTATTTATCCGAAGGAGGAAGATTTATGTAAATAAAATACCGAGAAAAATTAAAAACTGTACTTTGAAATTTCCATCAGTCGCTGATGCCAGAAACATGAATGTTTTGCTTTTAGTAATGCTGCTTATGCAATTTTCCATGATGGGCTCGTAGGTGCAGGAGGATTTATAATTTCTGTTTTGGGCAGAGTGAGGTAAACACAGAAGATAAGAGCAGGAGTAGATTATTCAGTCAATCAAACCCGTTCCATCATTCAATATGATCATGGCTAAGCATCCAGCTCAGTACCCTGCTCCTACTTATTTCTTTACAAACCCTTTGATTCCTGTAGCCTGAAGAACAATTTCTTGAAAAATTCAATGTTGTGGCTCTTGCAGTTTCTGTGGTAAAGAATTCTACCAACTCATCATTGTCTGGATGAAGAAATTTCTTCTCTTCTAAATGGCCTATCTCATATGCTTAGATTGTGACCCCTGGTTCTTGACTCCCTGGTCATCGGGACCATCCTTTCAGCATATACCCTGTCCAGTGCTGTTAGAATTTTGTAGATTGCTATGAGATCTGTCACTACTCCACTAAGCCCCGCCAATCTTCTAAACTCCAGTGAATGTAGTCCTAAGTGATCCAATTTGCTTCTATGTCAGTCTTGCCATCCAAGGAATCAGCCTGATAAACCAATTATATGCATAATACTCCAGGTCTCTTCAAGGTCATGTAAAATTGCATTAATACATCCCTGTTCTTGTACTCAAATCCTCTCTCTATGAAGGCCAACTTGCCATCTGCTTTCTTCAGCACTTGTTGACCCTGTATGCTTACTTTCAATGACTGGTATACAAGTACACCTGAGATTCAATGCATCTCCCCATTTCCCAATCTATCACCATTTGGAAAATGATCTGCCTGCCTGGTCTTGCTATCAAAGTAGTTAACCTCACATTTATCCACATTATACTTCTTCACAGTTCTTTCTCCCTCCCAGCTTTATGTCATCAGCAAACATGGCGACAGACACTTAGTTCCCTCATCTAAATCAATATGTACTGTGAATAGCTGAAGTCCAAGCACTGATCCCACGCT
Source organism: Hemiscyllium ocellatum (assembly GCF_020745735.1). Lineage (NCBI taxonomy): Eukaryota > Metazoa > Chordata > Chondrichthyes > Orectolobiformes > Hemiscylliidae > Hemiscyllium > Hemiscyllium ocellatum. The sequence goes on from NC_083442.1 coordinate 15,503,682, forward strand.
ACTGCCACTTGGGGAAAAAAAGTCAGTTTACTCCCCTTCATTGTCGCTTGTCTGCCAACCAGTTCTCAACCCATGTCAGTCCACCAGCCCCAATCCCAGGCTAATCTCATGGTGAAGGTAAAAACAATGAGTGCAGATGCTGGAAACCAGATTCTGGATTAGAGTGGTGCTGGAAAAGCACAGCAGTTCAGGCAGCATCCAAGGAGCAGGAAAATCGACGTTTCAGGCAAAAGCCCTTCATCAGGAATAATCTCATGGTGAAACGGATCAAAAATCTTCTGAAAATGCAGGCAAACTACATCCACTGACTCCTCTCATCAACTCTACGAGTTACATTATTGAAAATTCCAGTAGATTTGTCAAATATGATTGCCCATTTGTAAATCCCAGTGGTCTCTCAATATCCTGTCACTGTTTTCCAAATGATTTGCTATTAATTCTTTTATAATGGACAGTAGCATTACTGCTACTGGTGTCATGCTAACTGGTTTATAATTCTGTTTTCTCTTTACCTTCCTTTCTGAAGACTGGAGTTACATTAGCTATCTTCCCATCCAATGGGAACTGTTTTTTTTAAGAAAACCAGAATTTACACAATCTTGAAAGGTCACCACCAATGCATTCACTATTTCTCAGTTCATTTCCATAAATACCCTGGAATGTAGAATATCAGGCCCGGGTTGATTTATCAGTTTTTAACCCAATTTCTCCAACACCATTTTGCTCCTAATATTGCTTTCTTTCAGTTCCTCTCTCTCTCACTGGAGTGCATTCCCCAAAATGTTTGGGCTGTTATTTGTGCCCTTCTTGTGAAGGCAGAACCAAAATATGTTTAGTTGATCTCGGTTTCTCACAGTTAGGGACATATATTTGTCTTACTAATCTTTTTTCTCTTCACAGACATATAGCAGCTTTCACAAATCAGTTTGAATGTTCCCTGCATGTTTACTTTTGTACTCTGTTTTCTCCTTCTTGATCAATCCCGTTGTTCTTCTTCAGGAATGTAAACTGCTCTCAACCCTCAGGTCTGCTGCTCTTTTTTGTCAATTTGTATGCCCCTTCTTTGGCTTGAATACAACTTCTAATTCCCCTTGTTGACCATTTCAGGCCCCTTTCCTGTTTTATTTTGTGCTGCACAGGAATGAACAATTGTTGCAGTTCTTTCATGAACTCTGTAAATGTTTGCCATTGCCTAGCTGCCATCACCCTTTTAAATGATGTCCACCAATTTATCACAACTAATACCTCATATCAGTGTAGCTTTCTTTATTTAGACACAAGGCTTGAGACTCAAAATCAACTTTATCACTTTATATCTTAATGAAAAATTCTGTCATATTATCGTCAATTACTCCCAGGGGCTTCACACAGCCCAGATGCCAACCACTCCTTTTTCATCACACGATGGCCTGTGCTCTATTTGGTTCCTTAACGTATTGTTCTAGAAAACCACTGTATACACACTTCAAGAATTGCTCCACACTGATACTGTTCCTGATACAATTTGCCCAAAATATTGCTCCTGAGGTTGTGAAGCTAAATAGGTCAGAAAAGTAATGAAATTTTTAAAAACTGCCTTAACAGTTGAAAGTGTTGTTTATGTAGAAGTGCTGAAAATGTGTTGCTGGAAAAGCGCAGCAGGTCAGGCAGCAACCAAGGAGCAGGGGATTCGACGTTTCGGGCACAAGCCCTTCTTCAGGAATGATGAAGGGCTTATGCCTGAAACATCCAATCTTCTGCTCCTTGGATGCTGCCTGACCTGCTGCGCTTTTCCAGCAACACATTTTCAGCTCTGATCTCCAGCATCTGCAGACCTCACTTTCTCCTTTATGTAGAAGTGGCAGATATGACATCTTTCTTAGTGAAAATATCGTACGAAATTTTAAAGAAATTCAGCAATAACACCCATTAAGTACTTCTTCAGTAAGAAGCCAGTGTGGTATACTGTACATTCAAAAAACTGTCCAAATTATAGAAAATTGAACATTGGTAGTACAGCTTTAAACCTGATAATGAAGAATGGACGGGTCTCCAAATTGAAATGGATGGATAGTAGCAGTCACCTACCTAACTGTTTTTTGAAAAGGAGTAAATTCCACGAAAATATTTGAAATTCTGGATAAAGGATAGTTGGCACTTTAATATATACTAATTGCGTGATTACAATATATTATCATCTTGCACAACGTTTTCATATCACATTTTTGTTCAGTTTTTATTATTTTATATGTTATTCTGAAGAGAAAAAAGGGAATATATTACCATCTAATAATAGGGCCTGACAACTCAAGTTAAAAGGATTTGAGTTAATAAATTCTAATATACTGTCAAGATTATTTTTATTTCACTTCTAGAGAACTAGATTACCCATTATACATGCTGCATCAAACAAAGTATTTGATTATAAAACAGGCACATGACGGGTGGCATCTTGTAACCTAGCTTTATTCAACTATGTGTGATGCTCAAAGAGGAAACAGACTATAATTTTTCATCAGATACAATCGTTGTGCTATGTGGTGAACATAGCTGATTTATTATGCTGTTGAAACAGGACAGCAGGATGTCTGTGCAAGTGCAGCAGGCCTTTTCCGGTGCAGTAGTCAATGGGAGCAACAACCTTATGCAGCATGCTTCAAATAGTACCAGTAAATTGACTGTAATGCTGTCTAAAGTTAGGTGACGAATCAAATTTCAACATAATGTACAAGGTGATAATGGCGTTGGGAGAACTTCTTAAGAATCTTGCTCTGGAGTTGCCTCGTACAAGAGTCCACAACTACATTGATGGTTGACAACTAACTTGGCAATTTATGAGAGGAAATACGAACATTAATTAATACAGCAGAAGTAAGGTTTGCGAACAGGATGTGTGTGCTCTACACAAGATTTATTTAACAGGTCTTCCCACCATCACTAGTTTCAGGAAAGCAACAACATACCAGTCTCTCTGTTGTTACTTTCTCTGCTTACCGGTCTATCTGGCATGATACTCCTTTCAGTGCTTCGAAACAAAATTAGGAAACCTGGCAACAGATCTTCAGGCTAACTCTTCACAATAGTCACTTTCTTCCTTTGATCTTCTCTGCACTCCTCTTTTTGTACTTATTGACAGAACAAATATTTACTTAATTTGCTATGATACAAATGATGTGGTCCTGATCCATCTTGTTCCGCAATTTCTCACTAATTTAATAAGCTCTCTGCCTTTGCCATTTCTACTGCCTTTACCTACTACAGCTGTCAATTTATTAATCCATCAGTTCAACTTGTCCATCTTCAACTCCTGCTACTGTGTCATCTCCAGTCTTTGAGGTGACACTACTGATACCATGTTCCAGGTAATGTCTTAATAATATCAATCTCAAAATTAAACCCTGCACGATTCCACACAATATACCCCAATATTCCACATTCATAATCTAACCCACATCAACTAATCTTGATTAGATCAAATTTAGATTAGATTCCTTACAGTGTGGAAACAGGCCCTTTGGCCCAACAAGTCCACACCGACCCTCCGAAGAGTAACCCACCCTCCTCTAATACACCTAACAACTATGGACAATTTAGCACAGCCAACTTACCTGATCTGCACATCTTTGGAATGTGGGAGGAAACCGGAGTACCCGGCGGAAACCCACACAGACACAGGGAGAATGTGCAAACTCCACACAGACAGTTGCCCAAGGCTGGAACCGAACCTGGGACCCTGCCGCTGTGAGGCAGCAGTGCTAGCCACTGAGCCACCGTGCATCTTATTAATTTGTTTTCTCTGGTATGGTTTTCTTAACAAACAAGCTTATTTCTCCCAAAGTTTTCCACTGCTTTAAATCCTTGGCTGAAGCGATGTCTGCTCTCTCAAGTAGTTGTAAAACAAAACTGGCATTATTTCGAAGAACTGAGTTATCCCTGATGTCTTAATGAATATTTATGAACATCACAAAAGTAATTACCAATCATTGACATTTGTGAGAGTCTGCTGGGGGAAAACTGGCTGTTGTGTTTCCTATACTACACAAATGACTATATTTCAAAAGTACATCATAAGATAATAAAGTGTGCCTATTGTTCCTGCCGTATTATTCAAAAAGGTCAATTAATGACCTTAACTTCACTTTTCTCCCTATCCCATAAGTTTCAATTTCCTTGGCCTTTCTCATTCTTCCTAACCAAATGCATCAGTTTAATTTCCTCTGCACTTCAGAGTTATTTTTAAAAATTATTCATTGGCTGTAAAATGCTGTGATTAGATTAGATTATAGTGTGGAAACAGGTCCTTCGGCCCAACAAGTCCACACTGACCCGCCGAAGCGCACCCCACCCAGACCCATTCCCCTATATTTACCCCTTCACCTAACAGTATGGGCAACTTAGCATGGCCAAGTCACCTAATCTGCACATTTTTGGATTGTGGGAGGAAACTGGAGCACCCGGAGGAAACCCATGGTTTGGTTCGCAGTTCTTCAAAGCATTATACAAGTATTTTCCTTTTTTTGTTCTCAATTTTTTATTCCAGAAGACTCACTGAACTGAAGACAGACTACTTGGTCTCCAAACTCCTGATCCCTCACGAAGTTGCATGCTAGATTTGTCTATTCCTTTGGCAATCGAATTCCCAGTACCTCCCCCAGTACAGGCATCAATTATATAAATTACATATATTCCATTTTGTTAGTTTATTTATTTGATCTAATTTCAATATCTCGTTTCCAACATAATATTAATGCTAATTTGACTATACCCTGCATCTCACTGTCTTGGAACATTTCTTTCTTCATCAATATGATCTAGTCGTCTCTCTCTGACGAGTGAGCAGCCCTAAGGTGTGGTAAGACTATGGCGACTTTAGCTTTTTAGGTGTACTTTTAAAAATTCTTCATTTGAATTTATACATTCTGCATATACTCACATCTGATACTTTCACTTACGTCATGCTTTTAAAGCAAATCCTCATCTAAAATTTGTTTTGCACTACTTCTATTTTTACATAGATCAAGTACTCTCAGCTCCATCTCATTTCTTGACCCATGGTGGTAACTTAGAAATGCATCACAAGGAGGGCTCTCTTAGGGTTCCTTATATATATTTGACATTTGCTCATACCCAAAAATGATGGCAACACTATTTTCAGCCTAAGCAAGACTAGTGTGTTGTACATTTTCCACATTGGCACAATGTTGCACATCAGTTTCTGTTCAGTGTTACATTGCTATTACTTTGCATGCCAGTAACATATCATGGCTAATTTGACATGAAAACCACAAATACACAATTGAATGTTGCTAACTAAATTCAAATCTTTCAATTAATTAAAGAAATCCAATTAAACCTAAATAAGCAATGTTCCAGAAATCTTACAGGGTTTTCTGATCTTTACATAAACTCTTGCACAATACAGCAATTATATCCACCGCCCAATAGACTGAACTTCATCTTGTTTGCTTCTTGCTTCTGAAAAGATCGTCAATCGCAGCCTTACTTCCAACCACCATCTTCTCAAGTCAAGCCCACGCTTGTTCATTCCACTCTTAAAGTCCGGGCTAGCCACAGGAAGCCCAATACATACCAGTTCCTGCTCATCATGTACATTAAACCTAAACATTAAGCATGTCTTTGCTTCTTTCTGACCTGAAGACCAACTCCAAATCACCCATTTTCTTTCTTGCACAGCCTCCTGCAGTATCTAACTTCAACTTGCTACCTACTGGCTAGTGCCATTGTTTTGTATCCTGAGCATTAACAGGAATAATGCAGAAACAGATCACAGGAGTATATAATCATGTACATACAGTGAGACAGAGGGAAGGAAACACTTACAAAAATGGGAAGATGAAGGAGGCAGGCAAAGAGAAGTACAAAGACAAGGACAGAAAATGTGAGGGAGGTGGAGCCTCCTATCATACTGAAGTTATTAGAATGGATGGCAACCAGTACTGGACACCACTGACAACCTGCAGTAAATCTGTCCAAACCATAAAGATGGTAGTGTAGTTGCTAGCTGTTTGTTTGGAAAAAAGTCCTCTGCATCAGGAGCTGGTAGCTCAACTGTCACTAAAGAAGAGCAATTACAGAGTAAAGGAAGAATTTGCTCTATGTAGTGGCACTGGGACAGAAGGAATCGTTGACATCTCATTGAGGGCATCTCCTGAACTCCAACAATGTAACATACCCTCATGTTACATGAAATGAAATGGCAGCCAAAGATAGGTGTCCAAAATCTGAAATGGGATTTCAAAGCACAAACTTCTGACTTAGAGCCATGACATACAATGCATTGTACATTACGTAGTATAATATCAACATTTCTCTTATATATCCTTTGACTCATAACAACCAATACCACAGGAGGTTAGTTACTTAAAAACAATTTGGAAGCAAATACAAAAAATCAAATGGAATTCAATCTGGACAAGTGTAAGATGTTGCACTGGAGCAGGATAAACAAGGCAAGGGAAAAAACTGCAAAGGACCAAGAATCAGAGAGCCCTTGATGTGCACCAGTCCCTTAGGATCATGGAACAGGTAGACAAAGTGGCTCATAAGACATATGTGAAAGTTGCCTTTATTAGCCAAGGTATATATTTTAAGAGCAAGGAGGTTATACTGGAATTGTATAAGATGTTGTCTAGGTCATGACTAGAGCATTATGTGTAGTTCTGGAATCCATATTACATGTGGTGGGCAATCACACTGGAGAGGATGCAGAAGGGATTTATAAGAGTTTTAGTTTTAAAAAAAAAGAGATTAGTTAGACCTTGAAGCAGAGATGTCCCGGAGGTGGGGATGTACAGGAAAGAATGTTCCTCCTTGATGAAGGGATCAATGGCCAGGGGAATAAATTTAAAGTAGGGGACCAGGAGGTTAAGAAGGATGTGATAATTTCTTTTCCATCCATGGAGTGGTGGGTATCTGGAATTCATTGCCTGGAAAGGTGATTGAGGCATTCAAGGCTATGACCCAACTGCTGGAAAACGTAAGGAAAATAATTTGGTGCTTGTTTTTGATCAGGATAGACTCAATAGGCCTAATGCTGTAAACCTATATGACACTAATTTCAGGCTTTCTTGACTTTAACTTACAGTAGGCATCTTCTCATGTAAATGCAGAAGGTGCAACATCTGCCCCTTCACCTCCCTGCTCACCATTCAAGGGCACTAACAATCTTTCCAAGTGAAGCAACATTTCACCTGCACCTCCTCCAAGCTTAAGTATTGTATTCACTGCATCCAGTGTGCCTACTCTACATTGGAGAAACCAAATACAGACTGGGTGACTGCTGTGCGCATGACCCTGACCTCCCTGTAGCCATCCATTTTAAAGCGCCCTGCTCGCATGCCCACATGTCTGCCCTCAGCATGTCCCAGTGAATCTCAGCGCAAACTGGAGGAACCAACATCTCATCTTCAGACTAGCCACTTTACAGACTTCTGAACTTGGAGTCAGAGAGATGTACAGCACAGAGACAGACTTTTCGGTCCAACTTATTCATGCCAACCAGAAATCCTAAATTAATCTAGTCCCATTTGCCAGTACTTGGCCTATATCCCTCTAAACTCTTCTTATTCATGTACCTATCCAGATGCCTTTTACATGTTGTAATATACCAGCATCCACCACTTCCTCTGGCAGCTCATTCCATACACTCCATCACCCTTTACATGAAAAAGTTCCCTCTTACGTCCCTTTTAAACCTTTCTCCTCTTACCTAAACCTGTGCCCTCCAGTCCTGGACTCCCCCACCCTAAGGAAAAGGCATTGTCTATTTATCCTATCCATGCCCCTCATGATTTTATAAATCCCTATAAGGTCACCCCCTCAACCTCCAACGTTCCAGGGAAAACAAACCCAGTCTATTTAGCCTCTGCCTCTAGCTCAAACCTTCCAACCCTGGCAACATCCTTGTAAATCTTTTCTGAACCCTTTCAAATTTCATAACATCCTCCCCATAGGATGGAGACTGGAATTTCACACAATATTCCAAAAGTGGCCAAACCAATGTCCTGTACAGACCCAACATGACCTCCAAACTCCTATACTCAGTGCTCTGACCAATAAAGGAAAGCAGACTGAATGCCTTTACTATCCTATTTACCGAAAACTCCAACTTTCAAGGAAATACGAACCTATACTCCAAGGTCTCTTTGCTCAGCAACTTTTCCCAGGACATTGTGGGCGGCACGGTGGCACAGTGGTTAGCACTGCTGCCTCACAGCGCCTGTAGACCCGGGTTCAATTCCCGACTCAGGCGACTGACTGTGTGGAGTTTGCATGTTCTCCCCGTGTCTGCGTGGGTTTCCTCCGGGTGCTCCGGTTTCCTCCCACAGTCACAAAGATGTGCGGGTCAGGTGAATTGGCCATGCTAAATTGCCCATAGTGTTAGGTAAGGGGTAAATGTAGGGGTATGGGTGGGTTGCGCTTCGGCGGGTCGGTGTGGACTTGTTGGGCCGAAGGGCCTGTTTCCACACTGTAAGTCTAATCTAAATCTAAAAAAAAATTACCATTAAGTGTATAAGTCCTGCGCTGATTTGCCTTTCCAAAATGCAGCACCTCGCATTTATCTAAATTAAACTCCATCTGCCACTCCTCGCCCCATTGGCCCACCTGATCATGATCCTGTTGTATATTGAGGTAACCTTCTTCGCTGTTCACTACACCTCCAATTTTGATGTTATCTGCAAATTTACTAACTATAACTTCCACATTCATATCCAAATTGTCTACATAAATGAAGTAAAGCAACGCAGTCAGCACAGATCCTTGTGGCACTCCACAGTTCTCCCTCTATTCCATGTGCTCTAACCTCGCTAACCAGTCTACCATGAGGAACCTTGTCAAACACCTTTCTGAAGTCCATATAGAAAATGTCCACCGCTCTGCCCACACCAATTCTCTTTGTTACTTCTTTAAAAAACTCAATCAAGTTAGTGAGACATGATTTCCCACACACAATGTTATATCGACTATCCCTAATCAGTCCTTGCTTGTCCAAATACACGTAAATCCTGTCCCTCAGGATTTTCTCCAACAACTTGCCCACCAACGATGTCAGGCTCATCGGTTTATCCTGACCGCCTTTTTAAAAATAATGACACCATGTTAGCCAACCTCTAGTATTCCAGCACCTCATCTGTGGCTAACTTAATACTAAGTTCAACACCTTTAAATCATGAACATTTCCACCCTTTCCTTTAGCTTGTTATTTTGTCCTCCCACACCCAACGTGTTCCCTACACCCCCTCATCGCACTTACTATCCTTTCAAGTCTGGCCGGAGGCATACCATTGTTGTGCCATTCTCACATTCAGAACACTTAAACTGAATTATCAACATCTTTTCTTCATTGTCACCCTACACCCACTAATCCCATCGCCCTCCCTTACCCCCCACCATTTCCTAATTTTGCAAATGCTGTCCCTTCTACATTTTGCTTCAGCTCTGATGAAGAGTCATCTAGACTCGAATTATTAGCTTGCTTTCTCTCCGTGGATGCTGCCGGACTCGCTGTGATCTCCAACATTTGTTGTCTTCAGTCGAAAAGTAGTTATTGGAAAATCTATAGGGATTTTGTCTCCCCTCGAGGGAAAACTCACATTCTTCCCAAAGGGACTTATCTGACTTCATTAAATTGAGTTTACCTGTGCGTAGTCTTGAGGTCTAACCATGCCTCAGGTACTGTTGGGAGTTTAACCAGTGAAACCTGCTGTCTTGCTAGTTCCCAAGGCTCTTGAATCGGAGGTTCCAGCTCTGAATGACAGATTTACAATTTGGTTCACTGTTGTGCCATGTTGGTTTGTTAAATTATCAACAGCATTCTGGTTTTATGCTGACCTGCTGATTTCAGATATTGGATTAGAAAGCAAATCACAGAGAATGAACTTGGTTCTGATTTTTTGTTTGCATAACACTTTGGAGCCACCTTAAACCAAGAAGATAGTCACTAGCTCTGGATCATATGGCAAACATATTATTAACCCAGGTTGGCAGGCTTTCATCAGCAACACTTCAACAGAAAATATATAATCCATATCCTTACGGTGGGGACTTGGCAGAAAAGAAATGGCCTTCAAGAGGCCAACTTAAGCACTGGCACATTGAGTCCCCTGCAGGTCTAAGCACTTTCCCTTACCTGACACTATCTGTTTTTGTTACCAATCTTTCAGTTTGGTTATAGATACCACAAATGAGCCAGAGAACACAACCTTTGGTGCTGGGTCCACAGATTTTTGACATTTTATATAAATGATTTGGGTATTTTCTCTGGAGTGTTGGAGGCTGAGGGGTAACCATAGAGATTTATAAAATTATGCGTGGCAGAAACAGGGTGAGTTGATAAGATCTTTACCGCAGGTGGGGAACGCCAAAAAGAGAGGGACAGGTTTAGGGTGAGAGGGGAAAGATTTAAAAGGGACCTAAGGGGCAATGTTTTCACACAGAGGGTGGAGGATGTATGGAATGAGCTGCCAGAGGACATGGAGGAGGCTGGTACAATTGCAACATTTAAAAGGGATCTGGAACCGAAATACTTAGAGGGATAGGGGCCAAATGCTGGCAAATGGGATGAGATTTATTTAGGACATCTGGTCGGCATGGACGAAAGGTCATTTTCATGTTGTTCGCTCTATGACTCTATATCTAGAACCTGAGACATGAAATCTGATGGAAACTTATTCTGTGCACAAGAAGCATGTCACACTGAAACTCTGAGGCAATTGATTATGAATTTATGACCCAAGGTTACATTTTCTTTTTCTCTTCTTTGTTCAGGATCATATATAACACCAAAGGATCCATTATAAGATCTTAAGACGTAGGAGCAGAAAGTAGGCTATTCCGTCTATCGGGTTTGCTCTGACATTCAATCATGGCTGATAAGTTTCTCAACCCCATTCTCCCGCTTTCTCCCCGTAACTCTTGATCCCCTTGATACTTAAGAACCTATCTACCTCAGTTTTAAATATACTCAATGACCTGGCCTCCACAGCCTTCTGTGACAATGAATTCCACAGATGCTCCACTCTCTGGCTGAAGAGGTTTCTCCTGATCTCTATTCTAAAAGGTCTTCCCTTTACTCGAAGGCTGTGCCCTCTCCAATAAAAATATCTTCCCAACATAGACTCTGTCCAGGCCATTCAGTATTCTGTATGTTTCAAATAGATTTCCCCCTCATCGTTCTAAACTCTGAGTATAGTTCCAGAGTCTGCAAACATTCCTGATATGTTAAGCTTTTCATTACTGGGACCATTCTCGTGAACCTCCTCTGAACACATTCCAGGGCCAGTACATCCTTCCTGAGATATGGGATCCAAAACTGCACACAATACTCCAAATGTGGTCTGACCAGAGGGCAAAATGGAACATCATATAATCTGAGTCTTAGTCAAAACAAAATTGTCAAAATTTTTCATCTTACATTCATCAGAATACCACTTGAGAAATACCATTTGAAGAAAAAACAACATTAATACTCAAGAGCAGATTACTTAAGAATTATGCTGACAACCAATTCAGGATTATCAGTCAGACTTGCAGAACACATATGTGTATAATATGTCACAACTAGCACAATGATCTATTCTTTGCAGATAGGAAAAATCATATTAACACAGCACTTGTTTCAAGAAAACAGGTACGAGCCATTCACTTCTTCATTGCTGCAGATTAACCATAGTCAACTCCTTTAAAATTATATCAGAACTAGGCAGCAAGCTGTCAGTCATCATTAACTGGTGCATTTATCACAGAGGTATCTCTGTTGATCAGTGACCCCTTGCTAACCATTCACCACTTTTCTCCCAAACAATATAAATGTCATTTTCTCTTTACTGTAAAATTTTCTGTTGAGCTGCACTGATGTGTACAAAATAAAAAGGTTCAATAACATGCGTATTTCTTCAGTAATATTCATTCCCTGCTACTAAAGGGCTATCTAAATAAATGCACTAAACAACTCAAAAGTTCTTCAACAGCACATTTTACACCCCTGGTCTCTACCACCTGGAAGAACAAGGAGGTACATAATCTACACATTCCCTTTTAAGTCTCAAAGCCCTTTTGACAGGGACTTACAGCACCATTCCATCTTCGCTGTTAGGCCAAAATCCTGAAATGTTATATAATAATAGCACTGTCACTGCACCTAAGTCAGGTGATTGGTGGTTCAAGAAAGCAGTTCACCACTGCTTTGTCAAATGCAATTAATGAGGGGGAGCTAAAAGCTGACTATCAATATTCACATCCTAGGAAATAATTACAACAGAAAACTGAATAGTGAGAAACACCTTTGGTAAACTTCAAAATGAGAAGAGAACAAATTAAAAACAAAAGATTAAGGTTGTAGCAAGACTTCTCATTCCAACATGGCAAACTCAATCACATATATAAGCAATTGTACTGAGGTATATCAATCACACTTCAGATTACCTCCAAGTTCCTCTCATGTTGCGGGAGGATAAATATGGAAAAGGTCACTAGGTGACCTGAGGATTTCTGCAATCAATCAGGCTCTAATGGACTCAGAAAATGCAGCAACTGTGACCTTAAAAAGGACATATCAACTTAACACAGGGTTGTGATTTAACCAAATAATTGTTAGACGACATAATTGAGAAAATATTCTCCAATTTAATGTAAGAGTATACAGTAGATTTGTCGGTCATGGGAATATGCAAATTGCTCATTTATTTATTTGCACCCCTCAAACATTTTAAATTATCTTTTATGTCTTTGCCTCCTGACCAGCACGTTTTGCAAGTTTCTTCCATTTGGCTGTCTATCAAGTCGTACAAGATTAGGGAGAACTGGCTTGCCGAATAATGGTTCCTCTGGGAAGATAGCTCATCCAGACATCTTTGCCTCAAAATTAGAAACCCACTGACCTGAAGACAGTACATAAAGAGGCTAAGTGATGTTTTCATGTTGGCAGCACTTTGATCTTGTTGCCTGCATTTACCAGAATAAGGCCACATCCATAAATAATCACAAGAAATTGGCTGTAGAGGATTTTTTTGTGATTTGTTCTTCAGTAAAGTATCCAAATTATACCCTGCATTTCAGTGCAGGTTGCTCCCACATTTTCTGACTTCAAATTACATACTACCTAAAAGTCTGTAACCTTTTAAAATTATTACACAATGTTGGAAAGATGGACCACGGTACAAGTCAGACATGCCATTATAGTCTACACCCAAACAGTCATGTGGAAAATTTATTCCAGCAAGTAAAACTTTTAGAACCTCAAGCTTGCCTTATGAATTTGCACCACTGATTTCTCCACTTGCACAAGGTTAAGCTGACTTTCTATTTGTATGTCAAGAGTGCTCAGCAATAAACAAATGATTCAAAGTCATCAGTTTTCCAATAAAACTGCAGAAAACTAGTTTGATTGACCACTTGTTCAAAATAACAAGTTACTTTGGCAGCAACTAAAGTTGAACCGTGAGCCCTTAGGCTGTTCAAAATATGGGAATCTACTTGAATACAGAGTTGAAGTTTGTATGTCAAAGATCAAAGACTAGTAAAAAGAAGAAATTCTACAAGTAATGCAAATAACCAACAATCATTTAATTTCTTCCACTGAGGTTGGAAGCTAAAAATCTAAAAGACAGTATCTATTGTGCATTCCTAATTGGCTTTGAGGTGGTGGTGGTGGCAAGCTGCCTTCCCAAACTAATGCAGTCTATTTGGTGTGGGCACAACATGAGGAACTATTGTAAGTAGACATCCCGACTCTAGTTACAGGCCAATTGTAGAGGAGAAGTTCTACAATCCACCAGCTTCATTTCTTGTTCACAACTTCAAAACAACGAACTATAACACACTGGTGGGAATAATGTGCTAGAAATCAAGCCCCAAATTACTACAACTGTGAAATATAGAACATAACAGCGCAGTACAGGCCCTTCGACCCTTGATGCTGCGCCAACCTGTCATACCAATCTGAAGCCTACTTAACCTACACTATTCCATGTACATCCATATACTTGTCCAATGATGACTTAAATGTACTTAAAGTTGGAATACTTAAATATGACCAATTTAACCTTTTGGATGATTCATGCTCAACTATGACCATAATCCAAGATAAAAGAAACTCACAGCAGGTTTTATTCATGAAAAAAAGTGTATCCACTAATGTGGCAAGGCCAGATTATTAATTACTAATGCAAAAATAAACCACACCCGCTTTATGTACAACGGCACACATTTACCACACATAATACAGACAGACTTTGATTAGGAATTTTGTGGGTGAATAATATAGGTAAAATATCACATCATCAGCTGTGGGAATCCTCAGCATGACAGCTGATGAGTTGGACTTGGGTCTTAGCTTCAATTAGGAATTATCTTTCTTTTTGCAAAGTCTTCAGCAAAAGCGCTAATTTGGATTAATCCAATCCCTGCTGCTGGCTAGTTATTTTCTCCCCAAAGACACCTCGTGGCAACGTGTCTCAAAAGTATCCAGCTTCTTTAAAAAAGCATGTACTTTTTAACCAATAAGTAACCACACATTTACACTTTCCTGTGATAAAAAAATTGCTTTTCTGTAACAAAACAGTCCTAACCTCAATTATTCAGTTTTTAAAAATGTGTAGCCCTTGGGGTGGTACTCTGGAAATCAAGCCCCCTATTCTACAGTGTTAAAAACTGTAATCCAACTAGCCAAAATCCCCCTTTTACCTAACGAATGAAATCAGACATAAAGGAAACACACAAGGTTTTTGTACTTAACAAGAAAACAGCTATTCATTGCTAACATTTTTAAACCAAGGTAAGGCTGAGGGAGAAATTGAGAGGATGTACAGGGAGGTGGTCACACCCCAGACATAGGATAAGGACAGTTGGGTTACAGTCAGGAGGAGGAAAGGGAACTGACGGTCAGAGCAGTCGGCCCATGTGGTCGTTCCCCTCAGCAATAAGTATACTGTTTTGGATACTGCTGGTGGGGACAGCCTACCAGGGGAAAGCCATAGTTGTCAGGTCTCTGGCACTGAGCCTGGCACTGTGGCTCAGAAGGGAAGGGGGGGGAGGGGGAAGAACAAAAAAGCGCTAGTGGTAGGGGACTCAATAGTTAGACGGATTAATAGGAGATTTTATGGTCAGGGACGGGACTCCCAGAAGGTATGTTTCCTCCCTGATGCCAGGGTCTGGGATGTCGCCAATTGGGTTTACAGGATTCTGAAGGGGGAAGGTGAGCAGCCAGAAATCGTAGTACATATTGGCACCAATGATATAGCCAAGAGAGGGATTGAGGATCTGAAAAGTAACTACAGAGAGTTAGGTTGGAAGCTGAAGAGCAAGATGAGTTAAAGATCTCAGGTTTGCTACTCATGCCACGAGATAATGAGGTGAAGAACAGAGAGCAAATGCAGTTTAACACGTGGCTGCGAGGCTGGTGCAAGAGGGGGGGGGGGGGGCATCAGATACCTAGACCATTGGGATACCTTCTGGGGAAGGTGGGACCTGTACATGAAGGACGGAAGGGCACAAATATCCTGGGCGGAAGATTTGCTCATGTGATTCGGGTGGGTTTAAACTAGTTTGAAAGGGGGATGGGAATCAGAGCCACATATCTGAGAGGGGGATAGTTGCAGACGGGGCAGTTACAGGATGTAGTGAATCTATCGGGAAGGTTTCTCATGTGATGAAACAAATGGATTGATTAAAGTGTTTCTGCTTCAATGCAAGGGGAGTGTCAAAAATAAGAGTGATGAACTTAGAACATGGATCAGTACTTGGGGATACGATGTAGTGGCCATAATGGAGACGTGGGTTTTACAGGCGCAGGAATGGTTGCTTGATGTTTCAGGGTTTAGAACGTTTAAAAAGAACAGGGAAAGTGGAAAATGAGGAGGGGGTGTAGCATTGCTAATCAGAGAGTGCATCACAGCTACAGAAATGAAGGTTGTTGAGGAAGGTCTGCCTGCTGATTCAGTATGGGTGGAAGTCAGGAACGGCAAGGGAACAGCCACCGCATTGGGGGTTTTCTGCAGACCACCTAATAGCAGTAGAGAGATTGAAGAACGCATAGACGGGCAGATTCTAGAAAAATGCACAGGTAGCAGGGTTGTAGTTATGGGTGATTTCAACTTTCTCAATATCGACTGGAACCTCCTAAGTGCAGATGGTTTGGTTTGGAGCTGTTTTTGTCAGGTGTGTTCAGGAGGGTTTCCTTACTCAGTATGTAGGCAGACCGACAAAGGGAGAGGCCATTTTGGATTTGGTGCTTGGCAATGAGCCAGGACAGGTGTCAGATCTCGCAGTGGAAGAGCACTTTGGTGACAGTGATCACAACTGCCTAACATTTACCATAGCCTTAGAGAGGGAAAGGAGCAGTTACCAAGGGAAGATATTTAATTGGCGAAAAGGAAATTATGATGTTATTAGACAGGAGTTGGGAAGTACAGACTGGGAGAAATTGTTCCACAGAAAGGGCACAGCAGACATGTGGAGACTGTTTAAGGAACAGTTGCTGCGAGTGTTGCACACCTTCATTCCTCTAAGACAGGTAAGAAAGAGGAAGATTAAGGAATCTTGGATGACGAGAACAGAGGAGCTTCTCGTCAAAAGAAAGTAAGCAGCTTACGTAAGGTGGAGGAAGCAAGGATCTAGCACAGCTTTAGAGAATTACAGGCTTACTAGAAAGGAGCTCAGAAATGGACTGAGGAGAGCCAGGAGGGGCATGAAAAAGGCTTGGCAAATAGGATTAGGGAGAACCCAAAGGCATTTTACTCATACGTGAGGAATAAGAGAATGATCAGGGAGAAGGTAAGACTGATCAGGGATAGCGTAGGGAATTTGTGCGTGGAGTCTCAGCAGATAGGGGAAACCCTAAATGAGTATTTTGCTTCAGTTTTCACTAAGGAAAGGGACCTTGTTGTGAATAAGAACTTTAAGGAGCTGGGAAACAGGCTTGACTAGATCAAGATTGGTGAAGTTGATGTGCTGTAAATTTTGGAAAACATTAAGATTAATAAGTCCCCAGAGCCAGACCAGATTTATCCTCGGCTGCTCCAGGAAGTGAGAAAGGAGGTTGCTAAGCCGTTGGCGAAGATCTTTGCCTCCTCACTCTCCACGGGAGTCGCACTGGAGGATTGGAAGGAGGTGAATGTTGTTCATCTTTTCAAGAAGGGTAATAGGGAAATCTCTGGCAATTACAGATCAGTCAGTCTTACGTCTGTGGTCAGCAAAGTTTTGGAAAGAATTCCGAGGGATAGGATCTATGACTATTTGGCAAAGCATAGCGTGATTAAAGGCAGTCAATATGGCCTTGTGAGGGGCAGGTCATGCCTCACAAATCTTACTGAGTTCTTTGAGGTGGTGACAAGAAAGGTCGACAAAGATGGTGCATATGGACTTCAGCAAGGCATTTGATAAGGTTCCCCATGGTAGGCTCATTCATAAAGTCAGGAAGTATGAGATACAGGGAGCATTGGCTATCTGGGTTCAGAATTGGTTGGCCGACAGAAGGCAGAGAGTGGTTGTAGATGGAAAGTATTCTGCCTGGAGGTCAGTGTTGAGTGGGGTCCCACAGGGCTCTGTTCTTGGGCCTCTATTCTTCATAGTTTTTATAAAGGACTTGGATGAGGAGGTTGAGGGGTGAGTTGTAAATTTGCAGATGACACAAAGGTTGCAGGTGCCGTCCCATTGCAGGCTTCAGTGCGACATAGACAGGATGCAGAGCTGGATTGACAAATGGCAGGTGGAGTCCAACCTGGATAAATGCGAAGTGATGCATTTTGGAATGTCGAACTTGAATGCTGAATATAGGATTAAAGACAGGTTTCTTGGTAGTGTGGAGAAACAAAGGGATCTGGGTGTGCAAGTACATAGATCCCTCAAAGTTGCCACCCAAGCGGACAGGATTGTTAAGAAAGCATATGGTGTTTTGGCTTTCATTAACAGGGGGATTGAGTTGAAGAGCTGCGAGATTTTGCTACACCTCTACAAGTCCCTGGTGAGGCCACACTTGGAATATTGTGTCTAGTTTTGGTTGCCCTACTATAGGAAAGATACAGAGGTTTTGGAGAGGATGCAACAAAGGTTTACCAGGATGCTGCCTGGACTGGAGGGCTTGCCTTATGAAGAAAGGTTGAAAAAGCTCAGACTTCTCTCTCTGGAGAGAAGGAGAAAGAGAAGAGACCTGATCGAGGCATACAAGGTAATGAGAGGAATAGATAGAATCAACAGCCAGAGACTTTTTCCCAAAGCAAGATTGACGGGTCCAAGGGGTCATAGTTTTAAGATATTAGGGGAAAGGTATAGAGGAGACGTCAGAGGCAGGTTCTTTACGCAGAGAGCTGTGAATGCATTGAATGCGTTGCCAGCGGTGGTGGTGGAAGCAGAGTCATTAGGGACATTTAAACAACTGCTGGACAGGCACATGGAGAGCAGCAAGTTATTATATTTTACATTAGGATTAAACCTTGGCACAACATCATGGGCCAAAGGGCCTGTTCTGTGCTGTACTTTTCTATGTTCTAATAAGAAACACAAATTGCAAACTTTTAACGCTACTCCTGCTTAAATTCATCCCTTCACAAACAGATGGACAATACATGAATACTAGGATGGAAAGAGTGAAAAAAAAAACTAGGAAACACCACTTCCACAGGATTTAGAGTCATAGAGATGTACAGCACGGAAACAAACCCTTCAGTCCAACCCGTCCATGCCGACCAGATAGCCCAACCCAATCTAGTCCACCTGCCAACACCCGGCCCATATCCCTCCAAACCCTTTCTATTCATATACCCACCCAGATGACTTTTAAATGTTGCAATTGTACTAGCCTCCACCACTGCCTTTGGCAGCTCATTCCATACACACTACCCTCTGCATGAAAAACTGGCCCCTTACGTCTCCTTTATATCTTTCGTCTCTCACCATAAACCTATGCGCTCTAGTTCTGGACTCCCTCAACCTAGTGAAAAGACTTTGTCTACTTATCCTATCCATGCTCCTCATGATTTTATAAACCTCTATAAGATCACCCCACAGCCTCTGACGCTCCAAGGAAAACAGTCCCAGCCTATTCATCCTCTCCCTATAGCTCAAATCCTCCAACCCCGGCAACATCCTTGCAAATTTTTTCTGAACCCTTTCAAGCTTCAGGAGACCAGAATTGCACGTAATATTCCAACAGTGGCCTAACCAATGTCCTGTACAGCCACACCATGACCTTCCAACTCCTGTACTCAATACTCTGACCAATAAAGGAAAGGATACCAAATGCCTTCTTCACTATCCAATCTACATGCGATTCCACTTTCAAGAAGCTATGAACCTGCACTCCAAGGTCTCTTTGTTCAGCAACACTCCCATTATTTTGCTTCCTTCGGATTCCTTGATTGACAAAAGATTGTTTGCGAATCAAAGTGGTCTTTCACTCGCTGGTTGAGAACTTGTCCTTTCAATTTCTCTGAAGACAATTTACTCCTCATTCAATAATGGATTGACCAAAAAACGTGAATATAAGTCAGCTAGCCATTGCTGGAACTTCCATACAGAAGACAGTCACAAAGATTTTTTTATGCTTTCTCATTGTAGGCAGGACGGTTCTGTGCAGCACTGGCGCCTCAAGTCATCGTTATCACATTAGGAGCCAATAAAAATGTTGTCAAGCAATTATGTCTTAGTTCAAAACCCACTGACTCTGTCTGCTTCATTATAAATGTTGCCTTTTCACTGCCAGTTAACAACATGCTCTAGTAAATATTACCGTTTTTCTTAAACTGCAGGTATTTCTTTGCACAGTTTCTTTGATTTAAAGCAGTATCTACATTTCTGCAACCACAGTTCAAAGATAAAGGAAATAAGGCTAGGAATAGCAGTTGTATCTGGCAAATGTTGCTAAATGTAGATTAATGCAAGTTTATATGTATGAGTAGAAACAATGCCAACCATGTGTACACAATGCATGAATAGAGGAAAGTCCAACATTTTCTAGCACTTGAATATCAATCTGCACAAATTGTTCCACTAGACTATGACAAACATAGAACTTTTGAATATATCACTTGGGTAATCCACTATAAAACATAAAACCCTACGCAGAGCAGAGGAAAATCACCTATACCGTGTGTTCAAAAAGAATGGATACCCAATGAACACAGTCCGCCAATTTCTCAGCAACAAACCCAAGCAAACAGACAAAATAACATCCAGAAACCCTCGCCACTCTCCCCTACATCAAAGACATCACAGAAATGACTGCCAGACTACTCAGACCCCTTTGATCATGGTAGCCCACAAACCCATCAACACATTGAAACAATAGTTAATGAACTTGAAAGACCCTGTACAGACAACAAGCAAAACTGATGTCATTTATAAAATGCCGTGCAAGGACTGTAACAAACGCTACATTGGACAAACAGGCAAAAAACTAGCCACCAGGATACTTGAACACAAACTAGCCACAAAAAGACATGACCCTCTCTCACTTGTATCGTCACATACAGATGAGGAAGGACTCCACTTCGACTGGGACAACACATCCATCCTAGGACAAGCCAAACAAAGACATGCACGAGAATTCCTAGAAGCATGGCATTTCAACTGCAACTCTATCAACAAACACAGCAAGTTAGACCCCATCTACCAACCTCTGAGAAAAGCTACAGGAAGTGACTTCACCACCGTAAATATCACCACCACAGGAAAAACCCAAAGAAACCCAAACTTAGAAAGCAGGAATTTTCAGCATTGCTTTGCCTGAGGCCCACTGAAGATGTTACCTAGTAGGGTAACGAAATGTCTGGAAATGAACCTTGCAGTTCAGCGAGTAAACCTACATCCAAAACCTCAACCTGAGCTACAAATCTTCTCAAAACTCGATTAAACCTTATATGGTCTTTGCACAACATTTCAATTAAATCTCACTAGAACCCTGTTCAGAAACATTTTCCCTAAAGAATGAGTGATAATGAGTCCTTTGAAAGGATGGTGACCCTCGAGATCAACAGTAATCTTAAATTAGTCTGCAGAATAATGGACCTGAATACCCAGATATCTCTGTACCTAAATTTTCACCAGGATTTTTCCATTTACTGTATAGTTCGCTCTGGAATTGCATCTTCCAAAATGCATCCCCTTGGAATTGCATCTTCCTAAATGCAGCTTAAAATTTAATGTATACTTTAATTGTTCCATTTTTGTGAAAAAAAATTACAATTTCACATTTATCATCTTCAACTGAGACTGTTTGTTTGTGAATCTTCTACGTAATTTGCGATACCTCTAATTTTGTCTCAACAATCTTTCATATCATTCCAAACCACCTTAACTGATAATAGCCCATGCTGAACTTTGAGCAATGTATCACTATTCATGTCCCACTGTGAAGAACACGAACACAAGGGATGAGAAAAGGGAAGGTGGTCAATCAAACCTGTCCCCATGTAGTCACAATGCAAAGCAATTAAATCTTCCCAAAGTCTCTGCTTCTTTAAAAATAAGATCCAGCTCTCACCTTGTGATGGTAAAAACAAAGAACATTACAGCACAGGAACAGGCCCTTTGGCCCTCCAAGCCTGTGCAGATCCATATCCTCTATTTAATTCTGCCACCTATTTTCTAAGGACCTGCATCCCTTTGCTCCCTTGGCAGGTCATGTTACAGTTGGATAAGACTGTGGCTTAGCCACATTTGGAATACTGCATACAATTCTGGTTGCCATATTTCCAAAAGGATGTGGATGCTTTGGATAGGGTGCAGAGGTGGTTGACCAGGATGTTGCCTGGTATGGAGGGTGCTAGCTATGAGGAGAGGTTGAGTAGATTAGGATTATTTTTATTAAAAAGATGGTTGAGGGGGGATCTGATTGAGACCTACAAAAGCATGAGAGGTGTAGACAGGTGGATAGCAAGAAGCTTTTTCGCAGAGTGGGGGACTCAATTACTAAGGGTCACGTGTTCAAAGTGAGAGGGGAAAAGTTTAAGGGAGATATATGTTGAAAGTTCTTCACACAAAGGGTGGTGAGCGCCTGGAATGCGTTGCCAGTGGAGGTGGTAGGGGTGGGAATGACAGCGTCGTTTAAGATGTATCTAGACAGAGACATGAGTGGGCAGGGAGCAAAGGGATACAGATCCTTAGAAAATAGGCGGCAGATTTAGATAGAGGATCTGGATCAGTGCAGGCTTGGAGGACCAAAAGGCCTGTCCCTGTGCTGTAATTTTCTTTGTTCTTACCATCACAGGGTTTGAGCTAGGTTTTATTTTTAAAGAAACAGAGACTTTGAGAAGATTTAATTGCTTTGCACTATGACTGCTTGGAGATAAGTTTGGTGGACCACTTCCCTTTTCTCATCCCTTGTGTTCATGTTCTTCACAATGGGACATGAATAGTGATACATTGCTCAAAGTTCAACAGGGGCTATTATCAGTTAATATGGTTTGGAATGATATGAAAGATTGGTGATACAAAACTGGGGTCTGGCAAATTACGTAGAAGAATCCAATGCTGTACCCAATTAGATTCACAAACAGAAAACAGTTTCAGCTGAAGGTGATAAATGTGAAATTAGAATTTTTAAAAAAACTGAACAATTAAAGTATAGCTTAAAATTTAAGATTCTTAAAAGCAACTGAGAGAGAAAAATCTAAAACCTTAACCTTTAAAACAAGAGCAGTGCTGTTTGAAAAGCTCAATACTATTTTGGGTCTTTTTTAACATGGTTACTCAATATACAAGCAAATAAATTACATTGAAATACATTGTGATACTAGTCACACTATCAAATGCTGCTCTGGTCCCCTTATGGGGAGAATATTGGGAACAGTAAAAAGCCAAGACATTAGTAAAAATTCACCAACTTAGGAGGGTTGAAGGGTTACAAGGTTTGAAAATGTGGACTTATTTCACTGTGAAAATGGATGGTTGAGAGGGCTAATCCAATAAGTGTTAATGAACATGAACACCTCAGAAAGGATAAATATTTTGTAAAAATTTCACTCATTGATGAGCCAGCAAAAAGGGAGCACAAATCCAGGAGATTCATTGTCCAGGAAGAGGAGGTAAGAGTAGAGTCTTCATGGAATATGGACAACAGAACATAAAGGAATTGGATAAGTATTTAAAAATAGAACCAGATACAGAAAAAAACAGAAAATGAGATTTGCTGACAGCCGCAGATGGAAAATCTCCAGAGGCATAGAATCCACATGCTGCACAGCCTCCTCATGATGTGGTTTCTACTATACAAGATGTTCATTGCTGCGAAGTTTGTTTGGACAAAAATTAACAGAGAAATGTCATCACTAGTTGTTCTTGGGGTTAAATTGTCCTTTTATTATAACTGAAGGATGCTGTGATAGCTGATAGGTTTGCATCAATTATTATGAAGGATCATTAGATGTGAAACATTAACTTTTGCTCCACAGATGCTGTCGGACCTGATGAATTTCTCCAGAAATTTCTGTTTTTGTTTCAGATCTTCAGCATATTAATTTTAAGTCTGCAAGCATAATGCTGCATAAATGCAAACCTATGATGTAGAAATATCCAAATTTGAGGAGATTCTTACTCCACCACTTCTGCTCTTTGGAGAGTTGGCATGGACTCACTGAGCTGAATGACCTACCTCTACACGGTAGCAATTCTATGATTCGGTTAAGAAATTGCAATACTATTGGATGAATTCAATCTGTTTATTCCAGTCCCATATTCCAGTTCTCACTATAGCACCCCTGCAATGCCAGGATTTGAGGGTGTAACAATGTAATATATTCTAGCTGAGGAACTTTATATTGTGAAGATTCACCTGCAACTCAAGTGGAAACATACATAACAATGCTGCTGAACAAGTAACATCTGAGATCAGGGATTCTGAAAATGGAAAATTCTATATACCACTGCAGAGGATCCGATGCAACTGAAGAGGATGTTTCTCAACTAACGCATGTTTTAAAAAGATAGTAGATTTGCCTAATCGGCTGATTACAAGGACACACACCAAGTCAGATTGAACAGCACTGAAAATGTGTTGCTGGAAAGACGCAGCAGGTCAGGCAGCATCCAAGGAGCAGAAGAATCGACGCTTCGGGCATGAGCCCTTCTTCAGGAATGAGGAGAGTGTGCCAAGCAGGCTAAGATAAAAGGTAGGGAGGAGGGACTTGGGGGAGGGATGTTGGAAATGCGATAGGTGGAAGGAGGTCAAGGTGAGGGTGATAGGCCGGGGTGGGGGTGGGGGTGGAGAGGTCAGGAAGAAGATTGCAGGTTAGGAAGATGGTGCTGAGTTCGAGGGTTGGGACTGAGACAAGGTGGGGGGAGGGGAAATAAGAAAACTGGAGAAATCTGAGTTCATCCCTTGTGGTTGGAGGGTTCCTAGGCGGAAGGAACCCACCTAGGAGCCCTCCAACCACAAGGGATGAACTCAGATTTCTCCAGTTTCCTCATTTCCCCTCCCCCCACATTGTCTCAGTCCCAACCCTCGAACTCAGCACCACCTTCCTAACCTGCAATCTCCTTCCTGACCTCTCCACCCCCACCCCCACTCCGGCCTATCACCCTCACCTTGACCTCCTTCCACCTATCGCATTTCCAACACCCCTCCCCCAAGTCCCTCCTCCCTATCTTTTATCTTAGCCTGCTTGGCACACTCTCCTCATTCCTAAAGAAAGGCTCATGCCTGAAACGTCGACTCTCCTGCTCCTTGGATGCTGCCTGACCTGCTGCGCCTTTCCAGCAACACATTTTCAGCTCTGATCTCCAGCATCTGCAGTCCTCAGTTTCTTCCAGATGGAACAGCACCAAAGATACTGTCACAGACATAAGCACAATTGCATGATGTAATCTAGAATACTTCATTTTTTCAGTCACAAGTGATTGCCAGTCCCAGAAGCTGTTTGAACTAATTTAGTTTCCCAAAACTAGTTGTACTTAACATTACAGTAAAGTTGAATCCTTCTTTTTGTAATAGTGATACTTCTAACAGCATAATAGTCGGAGTGTAAGACTCAAATAAAACAATGGTAGATGCCTGAAATCTGGAATAACAGCAAAGTGCTGGAAACATTCAGCAGCAACTGTGGACTGAGAAACGTAATCAGATATGGCTCACCTTTGGAAGAAATTTCAGTGTTCCAAAGAACAGCCTTATTGGACTTGAGGCATTAACTCTGTTTTGCTCTCTGCAGATACCACCAGGTTTACTGAGTTTCTCCAGCACATATTTTTATTAACCATTACAAGGTATGACCTTGGTTTCTCTCAACTTCGTTTATTGTGCATAGGCTGGAGTTATATGCAGGAAGAAGCTGAACGGATATAACCCATATAACAAACATTAACCAGATAAGAAAGGGGTGTTTGTTTAGAGAGGCCTTAGTAAAGCCAGTTTTTGGTTTCTCAGGAGTTTATTTTTCCCATTTTCACTTGAGGAGTTGAGGATACTATTTTTCCTTAGTTCCTCGGTATTTTCTCTCAAATTTGGATTCCAAATACAACTTCCAATTTACAATATTAAACTTAAATCAGATTCCAATTATTTGGCACAATGAAGCAGAAATTACAGGGAATGTAGAAAGAATATGGGTGTAAATCTACAAAAAAACTTTACCATAAGGAATAAGATTCAAAGTTATAATCTAGTTGTGAAGTGGAAGTACTGATGTTGGATTAGGGTGGACAAATTTAAAAATCACGCAACACCAGGTTATAGTCCAACAGATTTTTTTGCAAGTACCAGCTTTTGCAGCACTGCTCCCTCGTCAGGTAGCTAGTGGGGCAGGATCATAGGACACAGAATTTGCAGTAAAAGATAAAATGTCATCCAACTGATGCAAAGTATTGAAGTATTTTTACCTCACATCAGTTGTATGACACTTTGATCTTTTGCTATGAATTCTGTGTCCTATGATCCTGCCCCACTAGCTACCTGATGAAGGAGCAACGCTCCAAAAACT
The DNA here is from genome assembly GCF_020745735.1 of Hemiscyllium ocellatum. Lineage (NCBI taxonomy): Eukaryota > Metazoa > Chordata > Chondrichthyes > Orectolobiformes > Hemiscylliidae > Hemiscyllium > Hemiscyllium ocellatum. The sequence continues at coordinate 15,529,589 of NC_083442.1, forward strand.
TGTATTTCCAAGTAAACCTGTTGGGCTATTGTGGGATTTTTAAATCTATTTGTGAAATTCAAGTGGAAGCCAATTACACATCACTGACAACTTAGATAATGTTTTCCCACTGTACAGGATGTATAACAACCTTGCCAACTCAATTCTAGTTCATGACATCTTGTTAGAAGTATCACTTCAAATTATCAGGCAACTGAACAGAACTAAGTAAGTGACTTACAAGATAATATTGGAAGAACTTAATTAAGTAAATAAAACAAAATTGAAAAAGAAACCTATTCTCTGAACTCTAAAACCATACCTGATTATTGTAAAATCCCATCTGGTTCACTAATCTTCTTTAGGGAGGTAAGTGCTGTCAACTTACCAATAAGGCATTCACTCGACTCGAGAAGCACAATCACATGGTTGACCTCTGAAATGACCTAACAAACTACTCAGCTCAAAGGCAATTAGTTATATGTAACAAATGCTGGACTTGCTAGTGACTCCTGAACTCCATAAAAAGAATTTTTTAAAAAGTTCTACCATTTGACTTCATTCTGCACAGTGGCAGGCGAGGTACACCGTGACATACACAGTGTGGACTGCTGATCACCAGTGCCGATGAGTGTGGTGCTGGAAAAGCACAGCTGGTCAGGCAGCATCTGAGGAGTAGGAGAGTCGACATTTTGGGCATAAGCCTGTCATCGGGTCACCAGTGCTGGCTACCCTAGGTGCAAATCCATCCTAGCCCAGTCACAATTATACTGGACCCCCACCCACCAGGGTCTGATGGCAGTGTTTAGCAAGCCTCCCTGTCAAGGGAAAAATAATAGGTCAGAGACAGTGTGGAGAGAGTGACCATGGTGGCTAATAGCTGCTTACGCCAAAACCAAGATATGTTTCACAATAGTGAGTCTTCAGTACTACATCCACTGGCCATTATACAGCACAGAAGGGCAACTACACTGATATGTAGAGGCCAAAGTTCCTAACTGGGATCAAGATCTTAAAGATGACCAATAACATGCCCTGAATCAATAACTTGTGTCTTCTCCTGCCAACTCCAGCTTGCCATCTGCAATGACAAGGAGTTCAACAAGCTACTGGAAGGACTCACTGTATCAAAGGACTGGGTCCTGCCCAACTTCCAAAACATGCTTATGCCCAAGAAAATTGAACAGCCCACAGGGCAAAGATTAAATCAGGAAAAAAAGTGGGAGATAACTTATGATCAGAAGATGAAGCAGCAAAGTTGGAGCGACAGAATCTGTGACTAAAGTAGCACTTCACCCATTCAATCTCAATAGTACTAATCAAAGTACTTCGGATAACCTTTCTTCAATTTCTTTGCCACCTGTGAGGTTGCAGGGCTACATGAGAGATTTCCAGGGCTATCTGAGAAATTTCCAGGCAAATTTACCCACCACCCATATCTAATGAGAATCATGATGACACCCTACTTATTTTACTAAAATCAGGATTACAGCTAAGTTTATCATAGTTCAACATGAAATTGGTCGCACTTCTGAGATCTGATTTGGAACTTCTTTTTGACAGAAATCTAGATTCCTGACTTATCACCAAGAATCTATGGTCTGCCCATTAGGATTAGTTTATCTTAAAAGCAAATTCAATCTACTGCTTCCTATCCTGTAAATTTAGCTGGTTTCTCATAAAAGTTTTGCATTTTTTTATTACTACATTGCTTCTCCAAAAGTTCAAGATTTCAGGCTGTTATCTGCCACAGTCATACAAGATATAGTACCAATGACACTTCTGCATTCACAGCAGCTCAGAGATCTGGGACGACATGGTGGCCCAGTCATTAGCACTGCTGCCTCACAGTGCCAGGAAGCCCGGTTTCATTCCAGCCTCAGCCGATTGTCTGTGTGGAGTTTGCACACTGTCCAGGTACTTCGATTTCCTTGCAGTCCAAAGGTGTGCAGGTTAGGTGGATTGGCCATACTAAACTGCCCAGAGTGTCTAGGATGTGACGGTCAGGTGGTTTAGCCATAGGAAATGCAGGGTTACAAGGATACGGTAGGAGGGTTGATTTGGGTGGGCTGCAGTTTGGAGGTCAGTGTAGACTCGATGAGCTGAATGAACTGCTTCCATATTGTAGGGATTCTATCTGAATATGAGTGAAATTAATGTACATAGAATCATAGGGATCTACAGCATAGAAACAACGGGTCCATGCCTACCAGATATCCTAAATTAACCTAGTCCCATTTGCCAGCACCTGGCCCATATCCCTCTAAATCCTTCCTATTTGTGTACCCAACTAGATGCCTTTTAAATGTTGTTATTGTACCAGCCTCCACCACTTTCTTTGGCAGCTCATTCCATATACACACTATCCTTTGCATGAAAATGTTGCCCCTTAGGTCCTTTTAAATCTTTCTCCTCTCACCCTGAACCTATGCCATCTAGTTCTGGACTCCCCCAACCCAGGAAAAAGACCCCATGATTTTAAAAACCTCTATAAGGTCACCCCTCAGCCTCTGACACTTGAGGGAAAACAGCCTCAGCTTGTTCAGCCTCTCCCTATAGTCAAACCCTCCAACCCTGGCAACATCCTTGTAAATCTTTTCAGAACCCTTTCAAGTTTCACAACATCCTTCTGATAGAGAGATCAGAATTGCATTCAATATTCCAAAAGTACCTAACCAATGTCCTGTGCAGCTGCATATTGTGGAGGAGTAACAAAATACTGAAACAAAACGATAGCTAACTCTTAAAAGTGAGGAAAAATGTTAACTGTTTTCAATTCTTCACTGATGCTGCATATTTCCATATTTTCCAGTTCATTTGGTTGAAAGAAAAATGCTGAGAAATGTTACTTCACACTCCTTTGATGTTGATAAATGTACCATGTGTTGCACTATTGAGGCATACAAGACAAAAAGGCTCCTGAACCTATTGAGGGGTATGGAAAAACGAAAGAGAAACACCATAATCTCCAAAGTACTCCCTCCCAGAGTTAAACCGTCTTCACCGTCTGTACAAATGACCACATGACTGAAAACCAGAAAGAGTAAAGACAAAAGAAAAAAAAGTAAAGTCAATGAGGAAAATGTATTGATTGCTCCAGTTCACAATTGGATGCACCCAGAGTACTCTCTGGAAACCAAGGGACGAAGCAGGGAAGGTCTACTGCAGCTGTGGCTGTTTCATTTAAATATCTCAGAAATAGGGTCCGGCGAGTGATGGAGAATGAAGTACAGTTGTACTCTCCTTCATCCAACCTGCTTAAACTAGACCTCTTAGCAACAACCGAAAATGTACCACTGTCTTCAAAAAAATTGAAAACAAAATAAATATTTTGCTGGTTATTGGTGAAAATAATGAAAAGGTTTTAAACTATGAATGAAATTCAAGTGCTTCATATCTGCAAGAATAATCTAACCAATCATAATTCACCATTATATAAGTCTGGATTTTTGTTTTGCACTTGACAGACTTCAGTGACTGAGGAATCTCTGGGAAATAAACACGTATGATTTCAAGCATCTCGTCAGTACAGTACACTCCAAAGGAAATATATCTGACAGCTCAGGGATGCTCCCTTTGCATTTCACCCACGAGCAGCAATGTGGCATTTTTACAGCAATAATGCTACAGTATTGTCCTTATTGGATAAAATTGCCCATTCGTGGCATATTGGATGCAGTTAAGCCTCAAGTCATGTGCATAAAACTATTATTCATTTGGCAGTTTTGGATTACACCTTTCACACAGGACCCTAAAAAATACCAGCAAGTTGGGAAGATGTTTAGCTCATCAGTTTAATCTAGTTTTAAAATCAAATCCTAAAAGTGAAAGTGCTACAGGCTCACTCACTTCCATTAATTAGTTCCCTAAAAGGTAATTTTAAAAATAGTCAATGCTGTTGACAACAGCTGGTTCACTTGATTTTAAGCGAATCTTCTGGCATTTACACAATGCAGATCTTTCTGTAGCTTAAACCTGCCTTCTCCAATCACCTATTAAGAGTTGCCTTGTGACAGCAAGAACCTATCAATTTCATTGAAAGTCCAGGTTACTTATAAAGCAGTATTCTTTACATTTGCATTTTATGGAAATCACAGGTATGTAGAGTCAGCAGCCATAACTTCCAGCTTGTTGGCTGGATGACTTGATTTCACTTTGTAGGTTACAACAACCAATTCAGGCAAACTAATCCCAAAATTATGCATACCAATAATTTTTCACATTTGCTCTGAACATTTACATAGGCTTAATTAAAAAGCTTTGTTTTTATTTCAATGTCACTTTTCTTTTTCTTTTCATTATTCATTCATTGTGTGTGGGCTTCACTGGCTGGGTCAACCTTTTGTTGCCCATCCCTAGTTGCCCTTGAAAAGGTGAGCTGCCTTCTAAAACCACTGCAGTCCGTGTGGTGCAGGTACACTCACATTGTGTTAATGAGGGAATTCCAAGATTTTGACCTAGCAACAGTGAAGGAACTGCAATACATTTCCAAGTCAGGCTTGAAGAGGAACTTTTAGGTGGCGGCATTCCTACCACTCTCGGCCTTCAGATGGAAATGGTCATGTGTGTGGGAAGTGCTCTCTAAGGCGCCTTGGTGAATTGTTGCACTGCTTCTTATAGTTGGTACTGTAATGATGGTGGAGGGAGTGAATGTTTGTGGATGCGATGCCAGTCAAGTGAGTGGCTTTGTTCTGGATGTCGTCAAACCTGTCGAGTGTTGGAGTTCTGCTCAACCAGGCAAATGGGGAGTATTCAGTCATACTCCTGATTTAAGCCTTGTAAATGGTGAGCAAGCTTTGGGGATTAAGGTGTTGAGTTGCTTGCAGCAGGATTCCCATCTCTGACCTGTGCTTATCACCATAATATTTAAATGACTTGTCCAATTCCGTTTCTGGACAACAGTAACCCCATGAACATTACTATAGCTGAATCTGCTACTATCAATGTCAAGAGATTGGCGAGATGGCCTCTTGTTGGAGTTGACCTCACATTTGTCTGATGCAAGTGTGGCTTGCCACGTCAGCCCAAGCCTGGAAATTGTCCAGATTTTGCTACATTTGGACCTAGACTGATTCAATGTCTGATGAGTCACAAATGATGCTGAATGTTGTACAGTCATCAGCTAATATTACCAGTTCTGATCTTAGGATTGAGGGAAGGTCACTGATGAAACAGCTGAAGATATTGGATCCAATACGCTGCACTGAGCAACTCCTACAGAAGTGTCTCGAACTTAAGATGACTGACAGCTAAAAACCACCAATATCGCAGTCCCCCATTCTGATTTCCACAGATCCTAGGTTCACTAGAACCTGTGTCAAACTGTATCAAATGTGGCCTTGATTTCAAGGGTCATCATTCTCACCTCTCCCTTTTTGTCCATGTTTGAATCAAGACTGTAATAAGATCAGGAGCTGGTGGAAGCCACAATGCATGTCAGTGAATAGGTTAGCCCAAGCAAATGGTGGTTGTTAGCATTGTTGATAACCTCTTCCACCGTTTTATGATTAGTGGGTTGGATTTGTCCTGGCCTTTGTGTATTGGATGTAACTGAGCAATTGTTCATATTGTCACATAGATACCAGTGTTGTAACTGTACTAGACAAGGGAGCAGTAGGCTCTGAAACACAGGTCTTCAGTATTATTGTTGCAATGTTGTCAGGGCACATAGCCTTTGCAGTAATCAGTGCTGTTACTTGATTGTTGACATTGAAATGAATCAAATTGGCTGAAGTTTGGCACCAGTGTTGCTGAGAATCTCCAAAGGAGGCTAAGTTGGACCAATCACTTGGGCACTTCTGAGTAAAGACTGATGCATATGCTTCAGCCTTATCATTTGCACTGATGTTCTGGTCACACCCATAATTGAGAATGTGGATATTAGTGAAGCCTTTTCTGCCAGTGTGTTGTTAATTATCTACCACCTTTCAGGATTGGAAGCAGGAATGCAGAGCTTACACCTCATCTATTGGTTAGGGAATCACTTCGCTGTTTATTGGTTGCTGCTTATGCAAGTTGCAGTGAGTAACATCACCCTATTAATCCAGAGACTCAGGTAATGCGCTGGGGACCCAGATTTGAATCCTGCCATGGGGATGTTTGCTGATTGTTACACAACATTCAGCATCATTCATGATTCCTCAGACGCTGAATCAATTTGAATTCAGTCAAAAATCAGGAATTAAGAGTTTAATGATGACCAGGAAACTATTGCTGATTGTTTAAATTTCTCAGGCTCATTAATGCCCCTTAGGGAAAGAAACTGTCATCCTTACCTGGTCTGGCCTACATGTGAACCTAGACCTACAGCAACGTTGACTCTCAACTGCCTGCTGGGCAATTAGAATGGGTAATAAATGCTGGCTCAGCCAGCGAACTCACATTCTTTGTATAAATAACAAAAACGTAGGCCTGTTTTGTGACTTCCCCAGGTTGGGACCTCATTAACTCTTATTTACTCTGGACTACTATTCTGGAAACACCTCTACTGTGACAAAGCCTCTCGAGGACTTGTGCCTGCAGACTGTCAATCAAAGAAAATATATTGAAAGCAAAAAAAACGTTTATTTGGATTCAATGATGTACATAAGCACAGATATATCTGTACATATCATCAAAGATTAGCGGAGTGGATCAGAATAAGGAACTGAAGCCACAATCAGATCAACAATGATCAACTGCATGATGGAACAGGCTTAAGGAGCTGAAATGCCTACTTCACCTTTCTATTTCTGCCTCAATGGACCTCTGCTATGGACGTTTGATTTGTATTAGTATTAATAGAAGTCTAATGGCAGATTATCATTCGCATTAATTTTGCAATTATATTGTTTCCATAATGTTGGGTGTGCAGAACACAGCAAATCCAATTTCCCAACAAGGAAACACAGTCAATTCAACTATAGAACCTACAAATATCTGAAAATGATTTCCAAGCTGTAATATAAATAGAGATTTAGCTGATTTTCTCACAGATGTGAACACCCATGAATGAGCTCTGGGTGCACAATAATTGAAGGGTGCAGATGGTTTACATACAAAATAATAGAAGCTTGAGAATGATTACAAGGTTGTAATTTAATTGAGGGGTCATAAAGCTTTGAATGGGGTGTATGAGTGATAAGTGACAAGAAATGAAGCTAACAATATGCAAGACATAACTGAATTATATTGCTGCCTTCTAAACAGTTATGGTTTTTGTTTAAAATAACAAATCAAACTATTTCTTTAATTTAAGGGATGGTTTGTTTCATCTCTGCCTGCAGCAAGTCTATCAGCGCAGATATTGACAGCTAAGTTACTCTATTATCAAAGCATTTGTGTTCCAGAATGAAGGAATAACCACTGTGAAGTTGTTATTTGCATGCTTGATTGACATCAATTGAAATTCATTTCTAGAAAACATCAAGAGTAATACCTTGCAAAATTATGATAGCGTGGGTTGATTTTCACTTGTCTATAAAACATAAACATTAAGCAATTTTTCCATTCTCAAAACAAATTTTTCATAATATTTTATAAGATGAATAAGGACAACACTACACAACACTAAGTGACTTTTAGAACTCTAGCTATCGAATACTTTGGTTAGCCTAATGCAACTCACCAACAATTCTATGGCTTTTCAATAGTTTCCCAAATGAGCTTTATTGTTGAATAAGTCTCTCATCATTAGCAAACCATGCAGCACCTGACTCAATTGCATCTACTTTTCACAGCCTGGAATTGAAATTTATCAGGCAGAATGAGATTGAACTGGACTTATGTAACAAAGAACAAGAGGGGCTTAATGGTAAAATACAGTGCAGCATTCCAAAAATAGCTACTAAGTAAAGATCTTTTACTTCCACAGAGGAAATAATTCAAGTCATCGCATCACTAGAAGCAAGGCTGTATTCTGTTCTCTCTCTAGCTGTGTGAAATCACCTAAGGATCCAAAAGCTATCTTTCAAAGAGGCTGACTTAATTCAGGTTATGAAACACTTTTGTCAGACCTGTCCACATACCATTTCAGTGCCGTTTGCTTTCCAAGATATTATGCTGAATATTAAAGTTGACAGCACCTCACAACAACCCAGTGTAGATCTGTTGAAAAAGACTTGAGGCTTAGCTAGCTTTGAAATGCCATAGTACCCATCACTGAGCTGACTGTGCTCCTGCAGTATCCATTTCCACCATAAAATCTGGAACATCTTGCACTCACATAATTGATCATTCCCTGAAACACAAGCAATCTGAAATAAATGGGATGAATAATGGATCAAAAAGACTTTAAAGCTGGAGAAAAATAAATGAGTATATATTTTGTTTATGCTTCAACAAAATTCTTCAACCTTTTGCTTCAGCTGTGAATCAAGTATATCCAAGTTTAAAATATGCAATCTGTTTACTGTTTAACATGGAGTTATAAAAGGATTTTGTAAATTTTGCATTAAGAGGCTCAACTGGAACTTAAAATATTATGTAAGATAGCTTATAAAATGAACAATGTTGTCATGGGTGACTTCAACTTCCCTAATATTGACAGGAACCTCATTAGTGCAAACAGTTTGGGTGGAGCAGATTTGTCAGGTGTGTCCAGAAAGGATTACTGACTCAATATGTAGATAGGCCGACTAGAGGGAAGATCATATAGGATTTGGTACTTGGCAACGAACCAGGTCAGGTGTCAGATCTCTCGGTGGGAGAGCATTTTGGTGACAGTGATCACAACTTCCCCACCTATACTATACTCATGGAAAGGCGTAGGAGCAGATGGTGTGGGAACATATTTGATTGGGAGACGGGAAATTACAATGCTATTAGGCAGGCACTGTTGAGCGTAAATTGGGAGCAGATATTCTCAAGCAACTGCATGACAGAAACTTGGAGGTTATTTAGGGAGCACTTGCTACGAGTGCTGGATAGGTTTGTCCCACTGAGGCAAGGAAGGGATGGTAGGGTGAAGGGACCTTGGGTGACAAGGGATGTGGCACATCTAGTCAAGCGGAAGAAGAAAGCTTACTTAAGGTTGAGGAAGCAAGGATCAGACAGGGCTCTAGAAGGTTACAATGTAGCCAGGAAGGAACTGAAGAATTAGGAGAACTAGAAGGGGGCATGAATAAGCCTTGGCGGCTAGGATTAAGGAAAGCCCAAAGGCATTCTACACTTACGAGAGGAAAAAGAGGATGGCCAGAGTGAGGATAGGATCAATCAGGGATAGTGGAGGGAACTTGTGCCTGGAGTTGGAAGTGGTTGGGGATGTCCTTAACGAATAGGTTACTTCAGTATTCATTATGAGGGGGACCTTATGAGGACAACGTGAAACAAGCTGATACACTTTAACAGGTGGATGTTAAGGGGGAAGGTGTGCTGGAAACTTTGGAAAAATAGACATGTCCCCTGGGCCAGATGGGATATACCCAAAGTTACTACTGGAAGCGAGGGAGGCAACTGCTGTGACTTTGGCAATGATCTTTGCATCCTCACTGTCCACTGGAGTAGTTCCAGATGATTGGAAGGTGACAAATATTATTCCATCGTTCAAGATAGGGAAAAGGGATAACCCTGGGAAATACAGACCAGTCAGTGTTACATCAATAGCGGGCAAATTATTGGAGAGGGTTCTGAGAAACAGGATTTATTATTTGTAAAAGCATAGCTTGATTAGAGATAGTCAGCACGGCTTTGTGAGGTGCAGGTCTTGCCTCACAATCCTTTTGAATTATTTGAGGATGTGATAAAACACATTTATAAAGGCAGAGCAGTGGATGTGGTTTGTACATGGATTTTAACAAGGTGTTTGAAAATGTTCCCCATGGTAGGTCATTCAGAAAGTAAGGAGGCATGAGATACAGAGAAATTTGACTGTCTGGATACTGAATTAGTTGGCCCATAGAAGACAGAGGGTGGTAGTATTGGCAAGTATTCAGCCTGGAGTTCAGTGACCTGTGGTATTCCACAGGGATCTATTCTGGGACTGCTGCTCTTTGCGATTGACTTGGATGAGGATGCAGAAGGCTGGGATAGAAAGTCTGCTGATGATACGAAGGTTGTGGATAGTGTGGAGGGTTGTTGCAGGTTGCAATGGGACATTGACAGGATGCAGAGCTAGGCTGAGAAGTGGCAGATGGAGGTCAACCTGGAAAAGTCTGAAGTGATTCATTGTGGAAGTCAAATTTGAATGCAGGTTACAGGGTTAAATGCAGGATTCTTGGCAGTGTGGAGGAGCAGAGGGACCCACGAGCATAGATCCCTCAAAGTTGGCACCCAAGTTGATAGGGTTGTTAAGGCGGTGCATGGCATGTGGGCTTTCATTAGCAGGGGAACTGAGTTTAAGAGTCGTGAGGTTATGCTGCAGCCCTATGCAGGCCTGGTTAGACCACTCTTGGAATACAGTGTTCCGTTCTGATCGCCTCATTATAGGAAGGATTTGGAGACTTTAAAGAGGATATGGAGGAGATTTACCAGGATGCTGCCTGGACTGGAGGGTGTGTCTTATGAAGAAAGGTTGAGGGAGGAAGGACTTTTCTCATTGGAGCAAAGAAGGACAAGACGTGACTTGATAAAAAGGCGTACAAGATAATGAGAGACATAGTTAGAGTGGATAGCGAGAGTCAATTTCCCAGGTAGAAATTGTTATCACGGGGTGGCATAATTTTAAGGTGACTGGAGGAAGGTTTAAGGGAGATGTCAGAGGTCGGTTCTTGACACAGTGGTGGGTGCATGGAATGTAATACCAGCAGTGGTAGTAATCAAGATATTTTAGGGACATAAAGCGACTCTTGGATGGGCACATGGATATCCACAAAATGTAGAGTACGTAGGTTAGTTTGATCTTAGAATAGAATAAGAGATTGTCACAACATTGAGAGCAAAAGGGCCTGTACTGTTCTATGTAACATGTAAGCTTTTGCAACACGGGGGGGACCTGAAATATGCCTCGGATGTCATAATAGGAAACTGAAATAAAAGATATGTTAACAACTACATATCATTTGTTCCTTGTAAAAGCAACACTTGAATTGAGTCCACTTTCTCCAGGTTTCTCTGCATGTGATAATTACACTGGATAAGTGACTGCTATGTAGTTTAATTATGACAGAATAGAAAGCAAATTAATCACATAACCTATCATCATCGAGCAAATATGAATGCGATTAAATATCTGAGTACTCTGTTTACTGACCTTACATTTTTGAGATAGTCCACAAATACTTATATTGCACATTGACTCCAGGGCAGCAGGCTCTAAAGCAATTCATTTACTGCAGTGAGTAAGGCCATAACATCTTCAAATTATTAGGCATCAGAAGCGTTGACATCTTGCATAAAACAATCAAGTTCTGAAGAATGTTTACAGTCAATAAACAGCAAAGCATAAATCATTTACACACTAATATATTTACATACTCATAGTTGTATATGGACAATGATCCTTTTTTATCATTCTTGCTACATGCCAAGAAGTGAGGAAGAGAGCCAACTGGTACTCTCTGTCTCTCTAGAAAAATATTGTTATTGACAGTCCCTGCTAATACGACAGCTTTTCAGCTTCAAAGCTGCTGCTGCAGACCAGTTAGGCCTCAAGTTCCTGTTTACCATGGCAGCTAGCAGCAATGCAAAAGGCAGAATCCCTAGGGACAAGTGGGCTCCAAATTGGGACCAGGAAAACAAAAGTCAGCTAGAATGGAACTTGCAGGCTGAACTGAACTGCAGAAAACACAGCAAATTGAAGATAGCTTCAAAGTGCAATGTTTCATTTTGCTTACGTGAAAGAGAGATAAGTAGCAAAAGTGTGTGCTCTTATACATATTATTATGCAAGAAAACAATAAAGCTACTTAAAAGATTTAAACAATCACTGAAATTTTACACGAACTTGCACTGGTTGGTTTAGTTTTGTTTACAAATCAGCAATAAATAGCATGACACACATTAGATACGGGCTGCAAAATTACCATGTCAGAGTGCCTGCATCAATATAATTTGAAATGCTATTGTACCATTGTTGAATGGAAAGTACCAACAGGTAAGAAAAGGGCATCTACTAATAACAGTATCAGAGAGCACAGGGCAAAAGAGATGGAAAGTCCGTATGGTGTAAAAATCACCCATCTTTTGTGGTATTTGATGAGCAGACTGAGGAAACATTGAAACAGCAATCAACTACATATCTTTATAAGCAGCTGCTCAATTATTAAGGAGGTTTATGTAGATTTGAGCAAGATAACAGGCAAAAAAATTGAACTCAAGACATTGCCAGTTCCATTTCCAATTAAAACTTTGAATTTAGTCTCATAATGGGCTAGAGTGGATAGATTCTACCAAATACTACTGTTGCATGTGATACACCACATTACAAATATGCTAGTCCTGGTCTGAAGTGCAGAGCTTAGATGTTGAAATCCCAGCATTACCCTTCACTTTCCTATCTTCTTTTTCTGTCTCACTTTCACCTTTCATGAATACAACATTCAAACATCAATGCCCCCACATTCTTTTCGCATCCCTTTCCCAATTAACTTACGATGTTTGTGAACAAAAACTCCAAAGACTGTACAGATAACAAATGAACCAAAATTGCTTGTTTCTGATCTGTATTATTTTATAATTCTAATTGCAACAAATTGATTTACCTTTAAGATAATTCTTTGCAATTAGTATTGCAGTCCTTAAAACAGAGTTCAAGAAATGTTCTCAAGTTATTTATAGCAAACAAAAACCAGAAATCCTGGAATTTCAAACCCACTGTTGAATATCAACAAGGATTTATATATAATTCTCTGCCTGAGCACAAGTCATATTGCATATCTCATTTTAAAAGCAGCATTTATTACATTAATTTCTTTCACAAAGTTTCTTAAGCGCCTCTTATTTATACTTCAGTTCAGTTCATGCTCCATGTTCCATTAATATTCATAATTAGGAATATTGCACATTTCACTGCAAGGAGGTAATAAAATAACATTTATAATCTTACACTGAAATGTTAGAGTAATTTAAGTCACATTATTCTAAATAAGCAGCAACTTCCCAAAAGGCCAATACTATTACAGGACTGTCAATCTCATGTATTTAGCATACTTAGAAACAAAAACAAATTGATAACACTATTGTAGACAACAGTGCACACATCTTGTCATATAGATGGCAGGCATGCATTTTTGGTACATACATTAGATGACACAATGGGGTGTAGTTGATGATAGCCTATAAAATAGTAACAGGCAGTGCAGAAAGCCTTAGGTAAATATTAAGGGTCAACAGACTAAGGGAAATCTGTGACCTGTCAGTGTGCTTGCTACAGCAACTTTGGTTTAGCAACTGATAATTGACTCTGCATTTCCGTTCTTGCTTACTAGCTCAGAGCTCCAAAGACAGGAAGTTAGCGTATGCAGTTTTGCACCGAATTTAGTAAAAAGTGACTAAAATTCAGTCAGGTATCAGAAGTAGCAATGGAGTACTGTTGCCCCATTAGCAGAAACAAAATCAGGCACAATAAATGTTGAACTATTTGGGACTGGACTATTTGGGTTCAGTCCTTTCATTCTTGATGCTTTAATTCTCAAAGCATCTATGGATGGAGCTTCTCCTGGTTTATCTATTCCAGTTCAGTTCCAAGTCAGCTCCAGGACATGTCCGCAAGACTTCCTTGGGGTAGTGTCCTCAGCCCAACCATCTTCTACTGCTTCACCAACGACCTTCCCTCCATCAGAAGGTCAGAAGTGGGGATGTTTGCTGACGACTGCACAATGTTCAGCACCATTCGTTATTCCTCAGATCCTGAAGCAGTCCATGTTCAAGTGCAACAAGATCTGGACAATATCAAGGCTTAGGATGACACGTGGCAAGTAACGTTCCGCCACAAAAATGACAGGCTTTGACCATCACTAATAAGAGATAATCTAACAACCATCCCTCGTTATTCAATGGTATTACCATCACTGAAGCCCCCACTATCAACATCTTGGGAGTTACCATTGACCAAAGAATCAACTGGACTCACTATATAAACAAAGTGGCTACAAGACCAGTTCAGAGGCTAGGAATACTGCTGTGAGTAATTCACCTCCTGACTCCTCAAAGCCTGTCCATCATCTACAAGACAAAAGTCAGGAATGTGATGGTATGCTTCCCACTTGCCTGGATGGGTGCAGCTCCTACAACACTCAAGAAGCTTGACACCATCCAAGACAAAGCAACCAGACGATTAGCATTACAGCCACAAGCATTCACTCCTTCCATCAGTACAAAATGCACTGCAGAAGTTCACTAAAGATCCTCAGACAACATGTTCCAAACCTACAACCACTTCCATTTAGAAGGACAAGGGCAGCAGATACATGGGAACTATACCATCTTAAAGTTCCCTTTCAAGCCACTCACCACCCTGACTCGATTGCCATTCCTTCACTGTCGCTTGGTCAAAATCTTGGAATTCCCTCCCTAAACGCATTGCGGGCTAATGCTCAGCAGACGCTCTGCAGCAGTTCAAAAAGGCAGCTCACCACAGCCTTGTTGAGTGTTAGCTCAATTTGACTCAAAGGCCAATAGATTAAGTACAGTAAGGCTGGGGTGGCAAAATCAAACAGTGGCTAGCACTGTTGCCTCAAAGCATCAGGAACCCAGGTGAGATTCCAGTGTTTGATGATTGAGCAACTCCACGCAGACAATCTCCCTGTGTCTGTATGGGTTTTCCGCCGGGTTTTCTCCCACAGTCCAAAGATGTGCAGGTTAGGTGGACTAACCATGTCAAAACACCACGTACTGTTCAAGCTAGGTGGTTTAGCCACGGGAAATATAGGGTTATGGGGATGAGGCTGGGGTGAATGCTCTTTGCAGAGTGGGTGGGCCCAGACGCAATGAGCTGAATGGCACTGTATGAATTCTATGAGATGATCGATAGCATTGATCGAGATGGTCTACTCCAAATGTTAGGTTGGTTGGGATAGGGTCCAGCCCTCAGAAAATCATACTGAATGACACGCTAGTGGTCACTCCCAAGGAGACGAGGAGCCACTCATGGTAGACATTTACATTCAAACAAAAATAGTTGATCTATTTGAATACCCTACATCAAACTGTGTTGCTAAATAAAGCTTTTCCATTATTTGAGCTTTGTTCCCTTGTAAGATGAATTGATGTAGATCTCCTGTATCCATCTCAGTTCCAGACAGCTACTGCATTTTTCAACATTCAATAATACCAAACTTTCTTAATGGAAAATCTTCTTTCTTTTTCCCCACAAAGTGTAGTGAAATTGTTATGGCACCAATCCAATACATAAATTCAAGATTTAAAAATCAAACATTTTCTCTTAAGTTCCCCTTTCTCTTGTTAGCACTGTTGAAGATGATATTTTTTGACTGGGCTGAAAATCAAATTCAGGTTGCTTATTACTGTCTAGTGGATACACAGGAGGGATACTAAAAGAACAGCTAATTCATTGTATATACTCCGATACCAGATGTCTGTGTTGTACTGATGCTAAACACAGCTGTGTGTACATACTTGACATCCACCAGGGAACCTCTTCCATTAAAAATTAAACTTGTATAGCTTGGCAGTAAAGAAGAGAAAGGACGGGAAACTGACTGTAAAAAAAATGTAGTTTCACACAATTCCCAATTATCTTCATACTGAATGTTAATCAATGGGGTTTGAACTACTACAGAAAATTTCACAAAAAAATTCAACTAAATAGCAAAGATGTCATAATTTAGCAGATCATGGCTTATTTTCAGTTCCATCAACAAGCTCATCCCTCAGTTCCATCACCTTGCAAATGTGAATTTGGCTATGTTTGCATTTAGTCCCTGCAGCTTTTCTTGATCAGGTCAGTAGTCCAATTTGACCAGTTACCTTCCCTTTCTTCCTTGTCCTTGCATGACAGTCATGTTAAAGAAATCCATGAATAAGTCTCTCAGATATTCCGGTCTTAAAAATTAAACAGCAAAAATTAAATTCTAGGGATTCACACCTTCTCCACATCAAGTACAAAGGAAATTCAAGCTACGCACTCCTAGCCAACACTCTCATTTGGATGCAATAACTGTTTGACTTTCAAATTACCAGTTTAATACTTGACTGGATTTGTTGTGCTCCCCAAACTCTGGCCTTGAGAGTTTCCCTGACATTAAACATTCCACCCTTATTTGTTACGCCTTCAATGATCTGTGCCCTAAGATCTAGATTATCCTCTTTAACTTGCTTCCTTCCTTTAAGGTACTCATTAATGCCAATGTCTTTGAACACATCTTTAGTCATCTGATCATGTGGCTCCATGTCATATGTTATTTTAAATGCTGCTGCAAAACACCTTGGGAAGTCTTATTATATTAAAGGTTTTATTTAAATACAAATTGCTGCTGAATAACACTGTCCAAGCTACAACATTTCTGCAACACAATTCCATGATACAAGTACATAATTTATTTTGAAGTGCCCTGTGAATTAATTATCAAGCAGGTACATTCATCTAATTCTGATTTACAACATTTGCCTGTCCACTTCCACTTTGCAACATTCAATTATTTGATAAGTTTTGCATTCAAAAACAGCAGGGGACACAGAGATGCTAACTATTTTCCAATAAATAGGACAGATGCCATCATTAATATACAAGTCATCACAGTGAACGCTTGCAGACTGTTCAACTGTTACTGACACAGTCAATCCAATCCTGTTGTCTGTACCTCCTCCATCTGAGAGTTGCTGGATAACAAACGGAGGCTGGAATCCCAAGCGGTTTTTGATGTCAAGTATGGAAGCCTAACCGTGATCAGATTGTACTACAAAAAGATGTTCGCAGGATATATGGCTAAGATAGTCACTGAAAATTCGAATGCACTGGTTTTATCATGTAAAAAAGCGAAAGAAAAAATGTTTCCAATCAGAATAGAAAACGCTGATGGACTGACTTGAAAATCACTAATTTACTTCTTGTCCAAATATTTACAACTTACTACATCATCAACTTTTTATAAGGTCCCTCTATTCTCTAAACTCTCACTTCAATTCATTAAAGTATAATTTTGAAAAGGATGCCATGCAACTAATATATAAAATGGGCTAAACTATGGCAGATGGACTTGAACATAAGCAAGTATGAGATTATCCATTTTGGACTGAAAAAGGATAGATGGTATGTAATTAAATATAATTGATATCCAAAGAAACTTTGGGATTCAGGTGCACAGATCCGTAATATGCCACAAACAGGTGCAGAAAACAATCAAGAATAGTAACAGAACGCTGGCCTTTATATCTAGAAGACAGGAGTACAAGGATGCAGAGTCAAGATTAAAGTGGTGCTGGAAAAGCACAGCAGGTCAGGCAGCATCCAAGGAACGGGAAAATCAACGTTTCAGGCAAAAGCCCTTCATTAGGAATGAGGCAGGAAGCCTCTGGGGTGGAGAGATAAAATCGTTTTAGCTGCTTGATCGGATGTGCTTTTCCAGCACCAATCTAATCTTGACTCTGATCTCCAGCATCTGCAGTTCTCACTTTTCCCTACAAGGATGCAGAGTTTATGCAGAAATAACACAAAACCCTGGTTAGATCCTATTTGATGTACTGTGAGTAAATCTGGGTACCTTGGAAAGGATACATTGGCCTTGGAGGGAGTAAGTTTACAAGAATTATATTTGGATTTCAAGGGTTAAGTTATGTGAAGAGATTATACATATGTATAATCATATAAAAATATGTATGTATTTTATCTAGAATTGAGAATGGTGATCTGATTGAAGTCTTCAAGGGAGAGAGGGTAGATAAACTATTTCCATTGATTGGAAATTTGAGCATTAGGGCCAGACCATTCAGGAGAAATGTTAGGAAGCACTTCTACACGCAGAAGGTGGTAGAAATTTGGAACTCTCACAAATAGCAGTTGATGTGAAATCTGTTGTTAGTTTTAGATCTGAAATATCTTTGCTTCACACAAAAAAATATATTTAGGGATATGGGCCAAAGGCAATATGAAGCTAGGCCACAGATCAGCCATGATCACAGTGAATGGCAGAACAACCTCAAGGGCCTACATCTGTTCCTATATCTGACTCTTATAGGCTTCAAATAATGATACTGTTTTACACATTGACAGAAATCCTTAGAAATTAAGGACCCAAATGCAATGGAGATGGGGTTTTAATTAGCTACAATTCAGATTTAGTTTACACAATATCAATAACAACTGTGACACATAGCATGTCCTGTGATATTAGAAAGAAAAATCATAAACACATTCCTATTTTTGATTAATCTTCTAGCCTTTAATAACTTGCACTTATATAGTACCTAAATAATTGTAAAGTGTTCCAAGGCACATTACAGTAGTGTTACCAAACATTTGAAACCAAGTGACAAAAAGCTAATTTTAAGGATTATTCAAGGAAGAAAGGGCGTAGGGAGGTGGAGGGGTTTTGGAAGGAAATGCTACTGCTTTAGAACCTTGGCAATTGAAAGGACAGTGAACAAGAATGTAAAGAGTATAATTGGGGACTCACAAGGGGCAATAATTTAAAGAGCAAAAAAACTAAGATAGTTGCAAGGCTGAGGCTGGTTAAAGATAAAGGGAAGAGTGAGGATGGGATGGGATTTGAAAACAAGTAACAACAAAAACCTGAACACAGGAGAATAAACGTAAACTAGAACAATAAGATTAATTATCTGCATTACATGACAAAAGCAGAATGTGCTCCAGAGATAGTGTGCTATGACAAAGCTGCTGACAATCACCTATCCTTGCCCATCCCCCAATTCCAGAAACACTCACTTTACTAAAAGGCCTACTTATTCAAAAGAAACCATGCAAGTTTTCTCTACCACAATTTTTAAGCCACATCATTCAGCAATTGTTTAAACATGGCTGTTTCTTTAATAAAAACAAAACATTTGATGCTCTCCCCTCCTGGAGCTTATTAAATTGGTCTAATTAAAGCAGTCTGCATCTGCCTCAAAGTCACAGCTAATGGCAAATATTGGTCTTCTATCTGCTCAAACACTTTCCTGCGTCAATTCAAACCCTGCCCACCAACCCCACAAACAGCCAAAGAAAAGTGCATTCATACCTAATTCTTCAAATGTGCAGTCTATAGGATGTGGTTGCAAGAAGAAATTCTATCATCTCTCTCTATTCCGTTTACCCCCAGACAGGAGAGCTGTCAGTCAACAATGAACACTCAGCGTGCCTGCTCCTGGCCTCTCCCAATCGACAGCCCACAAAGGAATTGCCATCCTAATTGCTGCCCATAATCTACATAATTAATTGAGAGATACAACCACATTTGCAGATCCTTTGCAAACAAAACAAAATGGTGCAGCACCACATGGTTCCTGCAGAAAAGCAGAGGTTGCCAGAGGGAGTTTCAGGTAGGTAGATAATATCAAAAATGACTCATAGTGGTGAATTTTATGGACAGCAGCAGTTTGATCATTTGTGCTTTTGTCAGTTCACTTCTGTTAATGTGGAAGACTCAAGAAATCAGTAAAGTGGACTTAATTTCATCCAATTTAAAACTGAAACAAAATGCTGAGATTATTCCGCAAAGGTTTGGTGAAGCATGTCATTTCCAAGATTAATCATGAATCTTGAGAGACACTGTTCATTCAGCTGGTACTCAACTTGTTCTAATTTCTATTTAATGTAAGACTTGTGACCACCCAATTTTAAACAATATTTTTAACTGAATGCAAATGTAGCATTTTCACGTAAGTTATCTAAGCAATCTAATCAAACGTAGCATTTTCACTTAAGTTAACTGATACAGCTTCTACCAAAATTAATGTTTGATTTCCCTTAAACGTGGGTGTATTTTGATGGTCTTGGGACATGATTTAACTTGTTGGTACTACTACAGAATGCTTATGTGCATAGTGTCAGCTTCACCAGTTCCCAAATGCAGTCATTGTAATGAGGTCAATCAGCTGTACATCATTGAATATGCAGTCCCTGATTGGTGCAGTTAATCTAGTCCAATCATGGAGCCCTGGCTGACAAAAAGACGTGTGCCAGGATTTGAAGTTTGTCCTCATCTCCCTGAAAACTGGTTAAACGGTGGGGTTTGGGGTTGGCTTTGTTGCCCTTTCCCCGTATATAGTGGGGTTTATCTGGGTGAACTGCTGCTTTCTGTTTATTGTTAACTGCATTTTGTACTGTTTAATAAAGTTTAAAAAAACGGTGCCAGGATTTGATGTTTGTCCTCATCTCCCTGAAAACTGGTTGAATGGTGGGGTTAGGGGCCTGGCTTTGCTGCTCCTCTCCCGTGTAAATTGCTGTGTCTCTGTATATGGCAGTTAATGTTAATTGTTTATTTGTAAACTGTGCTGTTTAATATAATTTTAAAAAAGATGTCCAGAAGCTCTGGCACTCAGAGCTGACTCCGAAGAGGCAGTATGAGAGTCAAGGACTCTTACAGTCAAAGACTTAATCATACAGCATTCCTGATGAAGGGCTTATGCTCGAAACGTCGAATTCTCTATTCCTGAGATGCTGCCTGGCCTGCTGTGCTTTGACCAGCAACACATTTGCAGCTGTGATCTCCAGCATCTGCAGACCTCATTTTTTACTGGAAACTTTCACTACAACCAGTCCATGCTGACCATGTTCCCAAACTGAACTAGACCCACTTACCTGCACTTGGCCCACACTCCTCCAAACCTTTCTTATTCGTGAATTTATCCAAATGCATTTTTTACTGCATCCACAAATTTCTCTGGCAGTTCATTCTACACATGAACCACTGTGTAAGAAAAAAATTGCCCCGCATTTTAAATATTTCTTTGCTCACCTTAAAAATATGTCCCCTAGTTTTAAACTCCCTCTCCCCAAAATTCCCCCACCCTTACCCCAAAGAAAATAGCCATCATTCACCTTATAATGCCCACCACAATTTTACAAATCACAATAAAGTCCTCCCTCAATCTTCTACGCGCCAATGAAAAAAAGTTCCAGCTTTCCAGGCTATTTTTACATCTCAAACCCTACATTCCCAGCATCATCCTGACAAATCTTTTCTGAACCCTCCCCAGTTTAATAATATCCTTCCTACAACAGGGAGACCAAAACTGTACACAGTACTCCAGAAGAGAGCTCACCAATGTCCTGTATAACCTCAATATGACATTCCAACTCCCATACTCAGAGGTCTAAGCAATGAAGACAAGCATGCTGAACACCTTAACCATCCTGGCTACCTGTCAGATGCAAACCTAAGGCACCCTTTATTCTTATCCAATCATTGGTAAATGACAACAAAAGTGGATCCAGTACTGATCCCTGTTGGAACCCTGCTGGTCACAGGCATCCAGTACAAAAAAAACCCTCCAGCATCAACTGTTGTTTCTTACCATAAAAACAATTTTGTATCCAATTGGTAACCTTAACCTGAATCCCATGTGATCTAACTTTACTAATTAGTCTACCATGCGGAACCTTGTCAAAGGCTTTACTAAAATCCAAGTAAACAAGTCTACCACTCTGTTCTCATCAATCTTTGTGGCTACTTCATTAAAAAAAACTCAATCAAGTTTGAGAGACACAACTTTCTGCACACAAAACCATGCTGACTATACCTGATCAATTCTTGCCTCTACAAATGCATGTAAATCCAATCTTTCAGAATCTCCTCCAACAAGTTACCCATCACCGATGTCAAGTCGATAGTTTCTGGGCTTCTCCTTACAGCTCTCACATGGGGGGCTGTGACAGCTTCAGGAACACCAATACCAGACAAGACTCTGCCAGGTCAACTGGATCTCATAAAACATGAGTTCCTTGATAGGGGCTGTTAAGCTGGTCCACCTAGGGAGCCCTGGCTGATGGCTAAAAAGAGGGGTGTTGGAGATTCTGTCACTCTGAAAGCTCATCCTGAGGAGGCAGTATGAAAATCAAGGATTCTTCATGTGTAAATAAAGGGTTTCATAAATGATGTTCCCATATCTTTCCATCTTTTGCTTTTCCCTCCTCTTTCACTGTATTCCAGTTCATGTTTCATTTAGTTTTATTTATTTACTTTTTGACTCATGTAATTATTCGCCCATCATCAGACCTGGATCACAATTCCCAACTTCTCATTTGTTACCCTATCACATTGGCCAATTCTTGGTCTCTTTATTATGGTTCGCCTCATCTCAACAAAAAACCTTGGATGACTAATTGTGAAAGCACATATTGACAACCTGATAGGTTATGGCGAATTGAAAAACACGATTAGCTGACAAATCATCCATGTTCTAGGAACACAGGAGAATAGGAGCAAGAATATACCTTTCAATCCCCCATGACCCGGTCTCTAAATATTCTTTTAAGAAGTTCCAATGTGAACACTTTGAAAAATAGTTTAGTTGATACATGCAGCAGATGATATGTAATGGAGACCAACAGGTCTTGGCCTTTTTCCTGATATACATTTGAATTAGCCCATCTTTGAAGTGCACTGGAGAGAGGGGCACCATGGCTGTCAGTGAATAGAAGCATCAGCTCTTTGTCACCATCCAGAACCTCCATCTGACCCAGAATTTTCTTTGGCTGTGAGAAACAATATAATTGAATATTCTGCAAACACTGCAATGGCTAATTTTTTAAATCAAGGATGGACAGCTGGTTTAGGGATGTTTGTGCCCAAGCAATCAGCACCACAGCAGAAATCATCACCAGGAAGAAAGTACAGCAGTGGCAGAAAACTGGAGGTGGTAATGGCTTCTGTTCATCTCTTCTAAAGGAGACATTAACTCCTTTCTTGGTTATAATTTCACTATTTTGAGTGACCATCTTGAATGTCATTAAAATACCCATTCTTCATTTGAGAGAAGGAACAGATGTCAGTAAAATACTAGAACTGTCCATGTCCAAATGTAGCAAAAACTTAGGAAAATCCAGGTTTGAACTGATAAGTGAAAATGTAGTAGGTGCGCCATATAAGTGCCAAGCAATGACCTTTCAAAAACATTTTCAAGACATTTCAAAAAGCAGAGAATTTCACCATAGCCTCTTGACATTTAATGGAAATACCATTGCAGAATCCCCCACTATCAACATCAGTGACCAGACTTTGAAATGACCTAGCCTTATAATTATTGTGACTACAAGAATAGGTCAGAGGTTAGGAGTACTGCTGTGAGTAACACACTAACTACCGAAAGTCTGTTCCACCATCTACAAGGTACAAGTCAGGAGTGTGATGGAATTCTCTCCGTTTACTTGGATGAGTGCAGCTACAACAGCACTCAAGAAACTTGACACCATCTAGGACAAAACAACCTACTTGATTGACACCTTATCCATAAACATTTGCCTACTCCATTACTGGTACATAGTAGTTAAGACTTAACAAACAATCCAAGTCTTTTTCAATATATAATTTCAGTTACATCACACTATAAACATTTGCTGTAAATTCTGTGTCTTACAATCTTATACTTCCCAAACACCTGATGAAGGAGCAGCGCTCCGAAGGCTAGGGCTTCCAAGCAAACCTGTTGGACTATAACCTGGCGTTGCGTGATCTACAAGGTGCACTACAGTAACTTACCCAGGCTCCTTGGACAGCACCTTCTAAACCCACAACCACTATAATCTAAAAGGCAACAGGTACAAAGAAACATCTCTCCAAGTCCCTCACCATCCTGACCTGGAAATATATAATTCCTTCAATGTTGCTAAGTAAAACCCTGGAATTCCTTTTGTAACATCTTTCTGGGTTTGCCTGTACCAAATGGATTGCAGCAGTTCAGAAAGCAGCTCACCACAACTGTACAAGGACAACTACAGATGCAGGTAGTTGTCCAATAATGCTTGTTCATTAAACACGATTTGCTTATAACGTGATTGTGAATTCCAACAACGGCGTTATAGGAGAACTACCAGTAGTCAATAAATACTGGTGCATCCAGCGACAAACACTTCCCACGAACAAATGAAGAAAAAGCTAAGTCAGCATTCAGGATTCTGTATCCTGCATCATTTCTTCCTTATTGATGTCCATGCATGTTTATTCTGGTCCCTTGATAATAATTGGTAGGCAGAATGAAGATAGGTAACTATGATAAATTTTAAAAAGCTGTGGAGGATTAGAGACCCAGCAAATCTTTAGGGGAGGCCACACAAATTGAAAAACGTGTGAAAAAACAACATGAGATCTTTGGCTTTACTGATAAAAGCATGGAGCAGTAAGAATGATACTTGGTCTTCTAAACTTCAGGGGTAGTTATGACAGATCATAAAAATTAGAATTGTTTTCTCTAGAATTTAGAAGGTCATGGGTGATCTGACTCAACTCTTCAAGGTATTAACAGGAAAAGGCAAGGTAGATAGATGCTCTTTTGTTAAGCAAAAATATTAAGGGATATGGGTCAAAGGCAGTCATGGAGTAATGGGCACAATTAGAGTCATAAGAGTTATACAGCATGAAAACAGATCCTTTGGTCCAACTTGTTTATGCCAAGCAGATATCCTAAACTGATCTAGTCCCATTTGCTAGCATTTAGCCCATATCCCTTTAAACCCTTCCTATCTATCCTAATTATGTACGCATCCAGGTGTCTTTTAAATGTTGTAATTGTACTGGCTCCACCACTTCCTCTGGCAGCTCATCCTATACATGCAGCACCACCTTCTTGAAAATGTTGCCCCTCAGGTCCCTTTTACAGTTTTCCTCTGTCACCTCAAACCTATGCCTTCTAGCACTCCCCTACCCTGGGGAAATGACCTTGGCTATTCACCCTATCCATGCTTCTCATGAATTCATAAAGTCTTATAAGATCACTCCTCAGCCTCAGCCAGGGAAAAAATGTCCCAGCTAGTTCAGCCTCTCCCTACAGTTTAAACCCTCCAAAACTGGCCATATCTCAGTAAATCTTTTCTGAACCCTTTCAAGTTTAACATAATCTTTCTATAGCAGGGAAACCAGAATTATACGCAGTATTCCAAAAGTATCCTAACCAATGCTCTGTACAGCCGCAACATGACATCCCAACTGCTATACTCAATGCATCGACCATGTCAAATGCCTTCTTCACCACCCTGTCTACCTGCGACTCCATTTTAAAGGAACTATGCACCTACACCCCAAGATCTTTTTGTTTGGCAACACTCCTCAGTGCCCTACCATTAAGTGTATAATGACTTGGTTGCCTTATCAAAATCGAACACCTCACATTTATCTGAATTAAACACCATCTGCCACTCCTTGGACCACTGGCCCATCTGATCAAGGTCCCATTGTACTCTGATATAACTTTCTTCACTGTCCACTACATCAGTAATTTTGGTGTCATCTGCAAATTTACTAACCCTACCTCCCGTATTCATATCCATATCATTTATGTGAATGACAAAAAGCAGTGACCCCAGCACCAGTCCTTGAGGCAAACCACTGATCACAGGCCTCCCATCCGAAAAACAACCCTGTACCATCACCCTCTGTCTCGTACCTTCAAGTCAATTTTGTATTCAATCAGGTAACTCCCTCTGTATTCAACGTGATCTAACCTTACTAACCAGTCTACCACGTCGAACTTGTCGAATGCCTCACTGAAGTCCACACAGACAACGTCTGCTGCTCTACCCTGATCTGTCTTCGTCACTTCAAAAAACTCAACTAAGTTAGTTTAGACATGGTTTCTCACACACAAAGCCATGTTGACTCTCCTTAATCAGTCCTTGCCTTTCCAAATGCATGCAAATCCTGGCCCTCAGAAACCTCTCCAACAAGTTACCCACCACTGACGTCAGCTCACTGGTCTATAGTTCCCTGGCTATTCGTTACCACCTTTTTAAAATAATGGCACTGCATTAGCCAATCTCCAATCCTCCAGCACCTCACCTCTGGCTACTGATGATACAAATATCTAAGGAGAAAATGAGGACTGCAGATGCTGGAGATCAAAGTCAAGAGTGTGGCGCTGGAAAAGCACAGCAGATCAGGCAACATCTAAGCTTATGCCTGAAACATTGATTTTCCTGCTCCTCAGATGCTGCCTGATCTGTTGTGCTTTTCCAGCGCCACACTTTTGACTTCAAATATCTTAGCAAGAGGCTCAGCAATCAGTACCCTAGCTCACACAAAGTTCTGGGATACACCGGATCAAGTCCCAGGGATTTATCTACCTTTATGCATTCTAAGATGTTCAGCACTTCCTGTTCTGTAATATGGACACTTTTCAATATATCACTATTTTTTTCCCCAAGTTCCCTAGCTTCGACATCCTTCTCCACAGTAAATGCTGAAGCGAAATATTAATTTAGTATCTCACCCCGTTTTTGTGACTCCAGACACAATTAACCTTGTTGACCTTCAAGGTCCCAATTCTCTCCCCAGTTACTCATTTTCCTTTAATGTATTTGTTAGAATCTTTTTGGATTCTTCTCAACCCTGTTTGGCAAATAATTCTCCCACTCCCTTTTTGCTCTCCTGACTTCCTATTTATGTATGCTCCTACTGCCCTTATAGTCCTCTGAGGATTCACTCAATCCCAGCTGTCTATACGTGACATAGGCCTCCTCCTTTTTCTTGACCAGAGCCTCAACTTAGGATATTCAACACTCCCTAAGTGTATCAGCCTTGTCCTTCACACTAACAGGAACATACTGTCTTTGAATCTCAATTATCTCATTTTTAGAGGCCTCACATACTCCAACTATCCTTTACCTACAAATAGCATCTCCCAATTAACTTGTTCTTGCCTCATACCATCAAAATTGGTCCTACTCCAGTTTAGAATTTTAACTTATAGATCAGTTTATCCTTTTTCATAACTATTTAAAACTAACAGAGTTATGACCACTGGCCCCAAAGTGCTCCCCCACTGAAGCCTCAGTCATTTGCCCTGCCTCATTTCCCAACAGAAGGTCAGATTTTGCTTCTTCTCTCATAGGTACATTCACATAGTGAATAAGAAAATTTTCTTGTATACACTTCAGAAATTCCTCTCTATCCAAACCCTTAACACTATGGCGAACTCAGTCTATGTTTGAACATTTAAAATTCCCTCCCATTACAAACCTATTATTCATACAGATAGCTGACATCTCCTTACACATTTGCTTCCCAAATTCCTGCTGACTACTGGTGGGCCTACAATTCCAACAAGGTGATCATCACTGTCCTATTCCTCGGTTCCACCAATATAACTTTACTGGATATTCTCCCAGGAATATCCTCCCCAAGTACAGATGCAACGTATCTGTGATATTAAACAAAGATATCACAGGTGAGAGTGAAAAAAGATTTGCTGTAATAGTATCAGGGATGAAGGAATTCAATTTAGTAAACAGTTCGAAATGCTGTGACTGTTGTGCATTAGCCATGGGCACAAAAATTATGGCCTGTGCAGTACTGAAAGAGTGCTACATTGATGAACGTGCTATCTTTTGGTGTAGATGTTAAACCAGTGCCCACCTGTCTGCTTAGATGGAAGTATAATGCAATCCAGGGAATGCATTTAGAGATGGCAAACAAGGCAAGGGAAAATGCATTAAATAGTATGATACTGAGAACTGTAGAGGAACAGAAGGAAATTGCAATGCATACTCACAAATCCCCAAAGGCAACAGGACAGGTTTATTCATAAGCATGCTGATACTTTGTTTTATAAGCTGTAACATAGAATGTGAATAGCATTGTGAATTATATAAAAGGCTAGTTAGGACCCAGCTGATGTATTGCATAGTTTCAGTTACTGCACTACAGAAAGAATGTAATCCCAGAGAGGTGCAGAATAGATTGCTTGGACTGGAGAATCTTAGCTACTGAGAAAAGTTGGAATTTTGGTTTGGAACAGAGAGACTGAGGGGAGATTTAATTAAAGCATACTAAATAATGAGGGGCCTGGGTAGAACAGAAGGAAGAAACTATTTCCCTTAGTAGACAGGTCATTAACCAGAGAGCACAGAATAAACCAAGTGGTAGAAAGATTACAAGGACATTGAGAAGATTTTTTTTCACCTAACCGGCACTCACTGCCTGAAAGTGTTAGAAGCAAAGCACCTTACTGCATTTGGAAAATATACTTTGATAAGCAATGCTGTAACTGAAAGGGTGAGAGACTAAGAACTAGAATGTGAGGGTCAGGCTGTATTGCTCTTTTTGGTTGGTACTGACACAGTGGCTCCAATGACTTCTTGCAATGCCATGAATGTTCAGCATTTTATGAAATTGTAGTTAATTTTCTCTTTATTAACAGGAGAGACTGAAGTACCAATGGTCATCAGCCTGATCATTGTTCCAATTTCATAACAGATGAAATCTGGGACTTTCCCGCCTTCCATTATTTAACTGCTCACTGCATTAATCAGTTATGCTGCTGGGGCAAAATGAAACTTTAATAAAAGTAATGTGTAATTAAAAGGAAGATGTTCAGATAATGTAAGTCAACATGTTGCATTTAATAAATGCTGAAGTAGTCATCCTGTGAGTTTTTAATTATTTCCTATTCACATCTTTGCCCACCAATTTTGAATATTAATCTTTGATGCTTCCCTGCAATTACACATTATACTCCTCATAGCCTGCACAGTGTAGACAACAGTTAGTTTAAAACCATTTCTACATGAATACTGATTAAACATTTCAAAATTGCCCTTTCAACCCATGAGCTTGCTGTACACGACCAGAGAGTAATACTTACTGCAAAATAGCTCAGTGATTAATAGCTTGGCTGCTAAGTCAGTGAGTAAATCTCATGATACGTCACTGGGGTTGTTGGTGTGTCAGCCATGGTTCATTTGGCAGCGAAGGTTTCTGGGTTTAAGCTTCATTGACACTCCAAAGTAAAGTGGAAGGATTACTGAACCAAAAACAGATGTTGCTGGAGAAACTCAACAGGTGTGGTAGCATCTGTAGGAAGAAAACTGAATTAATGTTTTGAGTGCAGTGGCTCTTCATCAGATGGTGCCAGACCTGCTGAGTTTCTCCAGCAATTTCTTTTTTTGTTTCAGATTCCAGCAGCCACAGTTTAAAAAAAAATTATGGAAGGATTACTACAAGGTTTATAGGTGCCAGTTTTTGGATAAAATGCTAATCTCAGACCATATCTGAACAAGTGAAAGTTGATGTTCCCATGATTTTCCTGGTGTCCTTGCAACATTTGTCTTTTAGTCAACACCAAAATGGATTATCTGGTCAGTTATCGGATCTGCTGCTTGTTCACAAATTAATTGTAGCTATATTTCAAAGACCTTCCATTTATAAGGTTCCATGCACAACATCAGACTTCTTCACAACTTTCCATAACCAAAGAAGCATTTATTGCAAGTTAATCACTATACCATAACAGTGAACTGGTGCACAGCAGGGCTCCACCACACAGCAATGAGATAAACTACCACACAATCTGCAACTGTAATGTTAGTTGAGAGATGTATATTACCCAGGATGCCAGGAAAACACACTTGTGCCACAGCATTGTTTACATCCACTCAGAGCAGCCTGGATGTCAGTTTATTGCCTCATTGAAACACATCTACATGCCATGAACGACACTGATGCCTGAAGAAATATCAGGATCTCAAATCTTTGCAGTGGAATTTGAAAACATGATGTGAATTGGACACAAAAGAAATTCAATGACTGTAAAGTGTTTTGGGACATCGAGGAAGTGAAATGTGAAATTTTTTACGGGGCAGCATGGTGACTCGGTGGTTAGCACTGCTGCCTCAAGCTGGGTTCAATTTCAGCCTTAGATGATTGTCTGTGTGGAATTTATATATTCTCCACATGGCTGCGTGGGTTTTCACTGGGTGCTCCAGTTTCCCCTCACAGTCCAAAGACGTGCAGATTAAGTATTGGATGTGCTGAAATTGTCTATAATATTCAGCGATGTGCAGGGTAGGTTGATTAGTGTTGGTAGATGTTGGGTTATGGGGATACAGTAGGGGGCTGGGTCTGGGTGCAGAGCCTTTGAAGGGTCGGTACAGACTCAATGGACCCAACAGCCTCATTCCGCACTTTAAAGATTCTGCGGTTCTATATAAACGCATGTTCTTTCTTGCTGCGTTATACAAAAATGTCCCATGGTGGGTGTTTGTTGAGTTGGCTTAGCTGTGTGTTAAATGCAGCCTGTCAAATTCACTGTCTGGGCAGATATGCCTAACAGCAAAGACAAAGAATAGCACCTGGATGGAGTTGCTGAATGTTCACTTGCATCTATAGAATCATAACCCAGCACTAGTCAGTTCCTCCAAAAGAAGAAAACACCTTTATCGAGGATTAAGGTCTTCTAAAAGACTGGCTCACATCAAAACATGCAGAAATTTAGGAGTATTAAATTTATCACAGCAAATGAAAATAATTGAGAGAAAATGTGGGCTAAAATGAATTGTAACGAAAACAGAACAATAGCTAGGCAGGAGAGTATTACAGGACATCAATGGTAGTATAAATAGTACAGTTGGTCCTTGTGCCCCATAGAACCAGGCCAAAAGCAATTCAAATGATACTGAGACTGCAATTTAACTCTTTATGGAAATACTACATAATTAATGGATCATAGTCAAACAAACTCTCTGCTCACCACTTCTCTAGAAATATTTTTGGAACACAGGAATGCTCACTGGGCTATAAACATGATCACAGCCAAATACATACGGCTATTGCTGATTCAGGAACTACACCAGAAACTCCTGTACCTCTACAGATTCTGACAGCTCTGCTAAGAGTTTCCAACATATTCTATTTTTGTTTGATTATTCCCAGAATCTGCTTTTTTGGGGATGATGACTTCTCTTGTTTAACATTCTCTTACTTACATGTGTACAATAAACTGAATGAATCAATTCCACAATCAATATATCAAATCAGAGCCCTGCAGTCCTGCCACGTCCAGTTGTGAAAAGTAACTAGAAGAGGAGAAGCCACCATAAATATCCCCAAACTCAGTTATGGAGGAGTGCAGCACAAATGACATTACAATATCTTCAGTCTGAATATCCTCATGTATCCTGCACAGGTTTTGGACCCTGACAACATCCAAACTATCATACAGAGGACTCTCCAGCCAAAGTTAGCTGCATTCTTAATGAAGATGTTCCAATATAACTTCAATACTGGGATCTCCACAATAATGTGGAAAATCACCCAGATTTGCCCTGTTCACAAAAAAAAGACAGCATAAATCCAAACCAACCAATTAGCAACCCATCGGTGTATTCCTGGCCATCAGTAAAGTGATAAAAAGCATTGCTGACAGTACTATCAAGCAGCACATACTCGGCAAGAACCTGATCACTGATGCTAAGTTTGAGTTTCGTCAAGACTATACAGCTCTGCATCACATCACAAACTTTGTTCCCAACATGGACAAAAGATCTTCTTTTTGTATTACTTCATGGGATGTAGACATTGCTGGCAAGGTTCAGTATTTACTGCCCAAATCTAATTCTGTTGGACTGAGTTGTTGGGGAATTTCAGACAGCAGTTAATGGTCAACCATACTGCTGTGAATCTGGAGTTTCATGCAGACCAGACTGAGCAAGAATGTCAGATTGCTAATGAATCGGATAGGTTTTTATGTAAAAAATGAGGTCTGCAGATGCTGGAGATCACAGCTGCAAATGTGTTGCTGGTCAAAGCACAGCAGGCCAGGCAGCATCTCAGGAATAGAGAATTCGACGTTTCGAGCATAAGCCCTTCATCAGGAATAAGAGAGAGAGAGCCAAGCCGGCTGAGATAAAAGGTAGGGAGGAGGGACTAGGGGAAGGGGCGATGGAGGTGGGATAGGTGGAAGGAGGTCAAGGTGAGGGTGATAGGCCGGAGTGGGGTGGGGGCGGAGAGGTCAGGAAGAGGATTGCAGGTTAGGAGGGCGGTGCTGAGTTGAGGGAACCGACTGAGACAAGGTGGGGGGAGGGGAAATGAGGAAGCTGGAGAAATCTGAATTCATACCTTGTGGTTGGAGGGTTCCCAGGCGGAAGATGAGGTGCTCCTCCTCCAGCCGTCGTGTAGTTGTGTTCTGCCGGTGGAGGAGTCCAAGGACCTGCATGTCCTCGGTGGAGTGGGAGGGGGAGTTAAAGTGTTGAGCCACGGGGTGATTGGGTTGGTTGGTTCGGGCGGCCCAGAGGTGTTCTCTGAAGCGTTCCGCAAGTAAGCGGCCTGTCTCACCAATATAGAGGAGGCCACATCGGGTGCAGCGGATGCAATAGATGATGTGTGTGGAGGTACAGGTGAACTTGTGGCGGATATGGAAGGATCCCTTGGGGCCTTGGAGGGAAGTGAGTGTGGAGGTGTGGGCGCAAGTTTTACATTTCCTGCGGTTGCAGGGGAAGGTGCCGGGGGTGGAGGTTGGGTTGGTGGGGGGTGTGGATCTGACAAGGGAGTCACGAAGGGAGTGGTCCTTGCGGAACGCTGATAGGGGAGGGGAGGGAAATATATCCTTGGTGGTGGGGTCCGTTTGGAGGTGGCGGAAATGGCGGCGGATAATACGTTGTATGCGCAGGTTGGTGGGGTGGTAGGTGAGAACCAGTGGGGTTCTGTCTTGGTGGCGGTTGGAGGAGCGGGGCTCAAGGGCGGAGGAGCGGGAAGTGGAGGAGATGCGGTGGAGGGCATCGTCGATCACGTCTGGGGGGAATCTGCGGTCCTTGAAGAAGGAGGCCACCTGGGTTGTGCGGTGTTGGAATTGGTCCTCCTGGGAGCAGATGCGGCGGAGACGAAGGAATTGGGAATATGGGATGGCGTTTTTACAGGGGGCAGGGTGGGAGGAGGTGTAGTCCAGGTAGCTGTGGGAGTCAGTCGGTTTATAATAGATGTCTGTGTTGAGTCGGTCGCCCGAGATAGAAATGGAAAGGTCTAGGAAGGGGAGGGAGGAGTCTGAGACAGTCCAGGTGAATTTCAGGTCGGGATGGAAGGTGTTAGTAAAGTTGATGAACTGTTCAACCTCCTCGTGGGAGCACGAGGCAGCGCCGATACAGTCATCGATGTAGCGGAGGAAAAGGTGGGGGGTGGTGCCAGTGTAGTTGCGGAAGATGGACTGTTCCACATATCCTACGAAGAGGCAGGCATAGCTGGGGCCCATGCGGGTGCCCATGGCAACTCCTTTAGTTTGGAGGAAGTGGGAGGATTGAAAAGAGAAGTTATTCAGGGTGAGGACCAGTTCAGTCAGTCGAAGGAGGGTGTCAGTGGAAGGGTACTGGTTAGTGCGGCGGGAAAGGAAGAAGCGGAGGGCTTTGAGTCCTTCGTGATGGGGGATGGAGGTGTACAGGGACTGGATGTCCATAGTGAAAATAAGGCATTGGGGACCGGGGAAGCGAAAATCCTGGAGGAGGTGGAGGGCGTGGGTGGTGTCCCGAACGTAGGTGGGGAGTTCTTGGACTAAAGGGGACAGGACCGTGTCGAGGACTAAAGGGGACAGGACCGTGTCGAGGACAAACAACAATAGTTGTTATGGCCGTCATTACTGGGATTAATTTTCAAATCATATTTTTATTAGTCAATTAAATTTGAATTTCTACTAGTTGCCATTAAGAACTCAAGGTGAGGCAAAAATGACCATCCTTGTCATCAAGCATTTGACTAAGTGTGATATCAAGACTTCATCAGAAAATATAGCTCCATGTGTGATTGCATAAGATATATGAAAAGAAACAGGCCATTCGGCCCATCAATCCAGGCTAATGGTGATGTTGCACTTGAGCATAATCTTTCCTCATCTAAATTTACACTATATTCCCTTCTCCCTTGTCTGGCTTCCTCTTAAATGCATCTGTACTACTCACTTCAATCATTTCCTGTAGTACTGAGTTCCACATTCTTACCACTCTGAGTGGAGTAGTTCTCTTATTGGATTTCTTGGTGACTATTTTATACTGATGATCTCGAGTTATGTTTTGACCCATAAGGAAAACATTCTCCCTGTATGCAACCTCTCAAAACCTTTCATAATTTTTAAAGGCCTTTGATACTAAACACCTCAACCTTTTATTTCCTAAGCGAGAAGGAACCGAGCTTGTCAATCCTTTCATATACATCCTTCTACCGTACATCCTCTTTACATTGTCAACCAGAACTGCATGCAGTACTGTTATATGTCCTCCCAACAAGGTTTGGAACAAGTTTAGCATCACCTCACTACTTTCAATTATATCCCTTAGAAATAAAACCTAGTGGTTCTTTTGCTTTTTCTAAATTATCTTGCTGATCTGTGACACAATGTTTTAGTGATTTGTGTATTTGCACTCAAAGATCTCATTGTTCCTTTATGCCCATCTAGACTTCCACTTTCCAAGTGATGTGACCTTATATTTTGTACCAAAACATAAAACCTCACTCTGCAAAGACGAGTCACCGTATTTGAAACATTAACCTTGTTTTTCTCTCCGCAGGTGTTGCCAGACCTGCTGAGTTTCTCCAGCACATTCTGTTTTTGTAACCTCACACATAACTTGAACTTAATTTGCTAAACATTTTGCCTTATTTGGCAAGGTAATTTAATCTGCTTGTAATTAGTTGCCATTCTCCTTTGTACTGACCATTCTACTTAATTTGGTGTCATTTGCAAATTTAGAAAAACTTAATTTTTGATTCCATATTTCACAATGTTAATGTAAATTGCTGTGGTTCCAGTACTGATTCTCATGGAACACTACTTCCCACCATCCCAAAGTATTCTTCACTATCATTCTCTGTCTTCAGTCTTGAAGCCAGCTAATAATTCATTCTGACATCTGTCCCCCAATTCAACATTCTCTGACCTTATTCATTCGTCTGTTACGGGCACCTTATTAAACGGCCTTTTGAAAATTCAGATAAACTACATCTGCTGCATTAACACGGTCTCTGTTACCACTTCAAAAAACCTCAATAAGCTCACTTTAGCAAGATTCTCTCTTTTGAAATCTATGTAGGCATTTCATTAATACGTTTCCTACTTCTAGACCTTCTATTTTATCCTTGAACAGGGACTATCTTACTTTACCAATGGTATTAAGTTGATTGGTTTATAATTTCCTGGACATGCTCTACACTCCCACCAACCAGTAGGTATACTGGCTATGTGCGCCACATCTTTTTCGTTAGGTTCTTTTATAATATGTAGATCCAACCCATCTGGATCAGAGGTTCTGTCTTCTTTGAATATGTTTAGTTTATTCAATCAATAACATCCCAAATTTTTAATTGCACTTATCTCATTATTCAAATCATTCAATTTTATTTCTGTCCGTTATATGGCCCCCACTCTTCGACTTTAAACTCCAGCATCTGCAGTCCTCACTTTCTCTGTTAAATCTGCCTGGTAAATTACTTAATATTTCTTCTATCAGTATCTGTGATATTATCCAGTCAGTTCCTAAATGGTCCTACTCCCAATACAGCTTCATTTATTTGTATTATGTTCCTATAAAACATTTTACTATTTTGCGCAATGTTCCTTAATTTCATTTCTCGCCTTTACCATTTTTTTTGGCACCTCTTCTACCTTTTGATATTTTGTCTTATTAGGTGGTCCTTTGCTGGTTTAATACTCAATGTATACCTGTTTCTTAACCCTCACCTAGCTGGACCTATTAATGCTTAGTTTTAGTCTTTTCTTGTTGTGGAATAGGAGTTCTATTTTTGTCTTGGCACATCCCTTTTTTAGTACGATCATAATGTTAACCTGTGGCGCTGGAAAAGCATAGCAGGTTAGGCAGCATCCGAAGAGCAGGGAAGTCGATGTTTCCGGCATAAGACCTTTGTCTGAAATGGCTGATGAAGGGCTTCATCATTCTTAATGAATACTTATGCTCGAAACGTCAACACCTCTGTTCTTCGGATGCTGCCTGACCTGCTGTGCTTTTCCAACGCTACACATTTTGACTTCCAGGATGTGCAGTCCTCACTTTCTCCCAATATGTTAACTTGAATGTGCTACTTGTATCTACAGCTACTTAATTCTATGTAAAATTAAAACAATTAAAATCTTTCATGTCAAAAGCAAAATCCACAAGATTCATCCCATGACTGGTGCATTTTTATGAAGATAGCCCCCAGGATTTTACTTTTTACCATTTATGAATGTGGTAAATGCTAGACAACTGTACCATAGATAACCACAAGCAGCTCAGGGTAAAAGATAGGCTTTGACACATAATTTAGAAAGTGATCATGTAGGCACACTGTTCTAACTAAGGTGCACATGAATATAACTGACATCACATTATGACAAACGCTGCTCAACTCACAGTGGGCAATATACCCTCTTCCTACATGAGAAAATATTTGACATTTTCAAACTCCATTCTGCACACAGTGTACCCTCTTCCTCTAGCTCACCCTCTATTTACAGGAGAAAATAATTTGACAAATGGAAATTATTTGTTTTAAGGAAAACAGACAAACCTTTTGGTGCACCTCAACTGTGATAATTTTCGCGGGGAGGTGGGAGGTGGGCGTGGAGACGGATAGGGATGTAGAAAGATCACAAAATTTGCACTTGGGTACAAAATGATCTGGAACGTTCAGAAATCAATCATGGAGTCAATAAGGCAGAGAGGCAGCCATGAAAGCTGACTGACACTCAGAAACTTGCTTAGCCACAGAAAGATGTTCACTCCACCACCCACATACAAGTTCCCACAGAAACAGGAGATGGAGAGGCCTGTGCAGGGAGTGGGAGATAGAGACACAGTCAGATCGTGGGGTGAGGGATGGGTTGTGACCCGAGCCCAGTGCAAGGCCCCATTGTTTGCCTGGTTGGAAATAACCGCAAAGCCTTCACTCTCACAGGGGCTGAGAGAGGCTGCTGACACGACAAGCTCACACTCACAAAGACACGATCAAAAACACACACACTCACTAACTCGCCAGTTACCATTTAGCTCCCGTTCGTCGGCCCGCGGACATCGCTTGGTCACGTGGTTCCTTCCGAACCAGCATTCCAGGCCGCCAGGGGCCGCGCCGTGCCCCCGCACGTACGGGCGACGGCGTGCACGCATCGCCAGTGCTCCCGCCCGCCACACGACCGCACCTGGTGGGTGCGCGCACGTACGGAGAGGCGGGGTCTCCCGGGGCTCCGAACTGGGCCTGCGCGGCGGGCTCGCGTCGTTGGCGGGAAACGGGCGGACAGCAATTTTGCTGTCGACGACTGGGGAATGTCTTGTGTAATTATTAGAAAGATGGTTAGGTTTATGTTATGATTGTTTATTGCTGTAGCGGCGGGTTAACTATTCTGCAGGTGTGGAGTGGTGCGAGGCGGTGACTTTTCCTCATGATGGTTGTCAAAGCGCAGTGTTGATGGTTTGTATTATATAGAGTCATAGAGATGTACAGAGTGGAAACAGACCATTTGGTCCAACACGTCCATGTCGACCAGCTATCCCAACCCAATCTAGTCCCACCTGCCAGCACCCGGCCCATAACCCTCCAAACCCTTCCTATTCATACACCACATCTTCTGGCAGCTCACTCCATACACGCACCACCCTCTGTGTGAAAAAGTTGCCCCTTAGGTCTCTTTTATATCTTTCCCCTCTCACCCTAAACCTAGGCCCTCTGGTTCTGGACTCCCAACCCCAGGGAAAAGACTTTGCCTATTTATCCTATCCATGCCCCTCATGATTTTATAAACCTCTATAAGGTCACCCCTCAACCTCTGACGCTCCAGGGAGAACAGTCCCAGCCTGTTCAGCCTCTCCCTGTAGCTCAAACCCTCCAACCCTGGCAACATCCTTGTAAATCTTCTCTGAACCCTTTCAAGTTTCACAACATTTTTCCGATAGGAAGGAGACCAGAATTGCATGCAATATTCCAACTGTGGCCTAACCAATGCCCTGTCCAGTCGCAACATGACCTCCCAACTCCTGTACTCAATACTCTGACCAATAAAGGAAAGCATGCCAAACGCCTTCTTCACTATCCTATCTACCTGCGACTCAGTTTCAAGGAACTATGAACCTGCACTCCAAGGTCTCTTTGTTCAGCAACACTCCCTCAGACTTTACTATTAAGTGTATAAGTCCTGCTAAGAGTTGCTTTCCCAAAATGCAGCACATCACATTTATATGAATTAAACTCCATCTGCCACTTCTCAGCCCATCTGGTCCAGATCCTGTTGTAATCTGAGGTAACCCTCTTCGCTGTCCACTACACTTCCAATTTTGGTGTCATCTGCAAACTTACTAACTATACCTCATATGCTCACATCCAAATCATTTATGGAAATGACAAAAAGTAGAGGACCCAGCAACGATCCTTGTGGCACTCCACTGGTCACAGGCCTCCAGACTGAAAAACAACCCTCCACCACCACCCTCTGTGCCAGTTCTGTATCCAAATGGCTAGTTCTCCCTGTATTCCATGAGATCTAAGCTTGCTAATCAGTCTCCCATGGGGAACCATGTTGAATGCCTTACTAAAGTCCATATAGATCACATCTACTGCTCTGCCCTCATCAATCCACTTTGTTACTTCTTCAAAAAACTCCATCAAATTTGTGAGACATGATTTCCCACACACAAAGCCATATTGACTATCCCGAATCACTCCTTGTCTTTCTAAATACATGTACATCCTGTCCCTCAGGATTCCCTCCAAAAACTTGCCCACTATCGAGATCAGGCTCACCAGTCTATAGTTCCCTGGCTTGTCTTTACCGCCCTTCTTAAACAGTGGCACCACGTTTGCCAACCTCCAGCCTTCCGGCACCTCACCTGTGACTATTGATATAAATATCTCAGCAAGCGGCACAGCAATCGCTCCTTTGGCTTCCCACAGAGTTCTCGGGTACACCAGATCCTGGGGATTTATCCACTTTTACCCATTTCAAGACATCCAGCACTTCCTCCTCTGTAATGGGACATTTTGCAAGATGTCACCATCTATTTCCCCACAGTCTATATCTTCCATATCCTTTCCACAGTAAATACTGATGCAAAATATTCATTTAATATCTCCCCCATTTTCTGTGGCTCCACACAAAGGCTGATCTTTGAGGGGCCCTATTCTCTCCCTAGTTACCTTGTTTTCCTTAATATATTTGTAAAAACCCTTTGGATTCTCCTTAATTCTATTTGCCAAAGCTATCTCATGTCCCCTTTTTGCCCTCCTGATTTCCCTCTTAAGTATACTCCTACTTCCTTTATACTCTTTTAAGGATTCACTCGATCTATCCTGTCTATACCTGACATATGCTTCCTTCTTTTTCTTAACCAAACCCTCCATTTCTTTAGTCATCCAGCATTCCCTATACCTACCAGCCTTCCCTTCCACCCTGACAGGAAAATACTTTCTCTGGATTCTCGTTTTCTCATTTCTGAAGGCTTCCCATTTTCCAGCTGTCCCTTTACCTGCAAACACCTGTCTCCAATCAGCTTTCAAAAGTTCTTGCCTAATACAGTCAAAATTGGCCTTTCTCCAATTTAGAACTTCAACTTTTAGATCTGGTCTATCCTTTTCCATCACTATTTTAAAACAAATAGAATTATGGTCGCTGGCCCCAAAGTGCCCCCCCACTGACACCTCAGTCACCTGCCCTGCCTTATTTCCCACGAATAGGTCAGGTTTTGCTCCTTCTCTAGTAGGTACATCCAAATACTGAATCTGAAAATTGTCTTGAACGCACTTAAGAAATTCCTCTCCATCTAAACCTTTAACACTATGGCAGTCCCAGTTGATGTTTGGAAAGTTAAAATCCCCTACCATAACTACCCGATTATTCTTACAGATAGCTGAGATCTCCTTAGAAGTTTGTTTCTCAATTTCCCTCTGACTATTAGGGGGTCTATAATACAATCCCAGTAAGGTTATCGTCCCTTTCTTATTTCTCAGCTCCATCCAAATAACTTCCCTGGATGTATTTCCAGGAATATCCTCTCTCAGCACAGCTGTGATGCTCTCCCTTATCAAAAATGCCACTCCCCCTTCTCTCTTGCCTCCCTTTCTTCCTGTAGCATTTGTATCCTGGAACATTAAGCTGCCAGTCCTGTCCATCCCTGAGCCATCTTTCTGTAATTGCTATGATATCCCAGTCCCATGTTCCTAACCATGCCCTGAGTTCACCTGTCTTCCCTGTTACGCCCCTTGCATTTAAATAAATGCAGTTTAATTTATTTGTCCTACCTTGTCTCTGCCTGCCCTGACTGTTTGACTCATTTCTGTTCTCAACTGTACCAGTCTCAGATTGATCTCTTTCCTCACTATCTCCCTGGATCCCACCCCCCCACCTTACTACTTTAAATCCTCCCGAGCAGTTCGAGCAAATTTCCCTGCCAATATATTAGTTCTCATCCAATGCAATCTGTCCTTCTTGTATAGGTCACTTCTACCACAAAAGAGATTCCAATGATCCAAAAATGTGAATCCTTCTCCCATACACCAACTCCTCAGCCATGCATTCATCTGCTCTATCCTCCCATTCCTGCCCTCACTAGCTCGTAGCACTGGGAGTAATCCAGATATTACTACCCTTGAGGATCTCCTTTTTAAATTTCTACCTAACTCTCTGTAATCTCCCTTCAGAAAATCTCAACCTTTTCCCTTCCTATATCGTTGGTTCCAATGCGGACAATGACCTCTTGCTGGCCCCTCTACCCCGTGAGAACATTCTGCACCCTCTCTGAAACATCCTTGATCCTGGCACCGGGGAAACAACACATCATTCTGCTTTTTCTCTGCTGGCCACAGAAACGTCTGTCTGTTCCTCGGATTACAGAATCCCCTAACACAAATGATCTCTTGGAAGCCTACTTATCCCTCGTTGCATTAGAGCCTGTCTCAATATCAGAAACTT
The DNA here is from genome assembly GCF_020745735.1 of Hemiscyllium ocellatum. Classification (NCBI taxonomy): domain Eukaryota; kingdom Metazoa; phylum Chordata; class Chondrichthyes; order Orectolobiformes; family Hemiscylliidae; genus Hemiscyllium; species Hemiscyllium ocellatum. The sequence goes on from NC_083442.1 coordinate 15,570,241, forward strand.
GGCTGTTCGTACTACGTTCCCCTGAGAATCCATCACCCCCTACATTTTCCAAAACAGCATACCTGTTTGAAATGGGTAAATCCACAAAAAACTCCTGCCCTAGGTGCTTACCTCTCTTGCCCTTCCTGGAGTTAACCCATCTACGTGACTGTATCTGAGACTTTCCTCCCTTCCTATAACTGCCATCCGTCACATACTGCTGCTGTTGCAAATTCCTCATCGTTTCTAAATGTCTCTCCAACCGATCCATTTGATCTGATGAGATTCGCGTCCAACAGCATATATGGCAGATATAATCCGCAGTAACCGTTAAACTCTCTATAAACTCTCACATCTGACAATAAGTACATCTCACGGCAAAAGCCATTTTTGTTCTGTCACAATCTGCAGACCCAGAAAATAACACCATCCTATTCCTCTACAAAACACTGCACCAGGTTAAATTAATAGTTATGGCTTATATTTTAAGTTTAATCAAGAGACTTATCTCTAAAAAACATATTATCAAGAAGTAACCCACTGTACTCACTACTGCAGCCTTACTATTGGACAAACTGAAAACAACAATTAACTTATCTGATTCTGCGTTTGAACTTCACCAAACAGGTTCCTCCAAGATTAGTTGTGAAATTCACTGTTTGTTAATTTTCCCGGATGCACTTTGATGTCCAACGATACATGAATTCAAAATCTACACGTTTATCCTACTTGAATAGCCATTGGAATGTTTCAGGTAATCACTTCTTTCTCCTGCTATAATTCTACTACTTAATAATATATTGACATTCACGCACTGAATGTTACGGCACAAAATGAAGCCATTCAGCCCAGAGTTTATACTGTCTTCCTTACATGAGCACTACATTCACCCGACATTCATCCATTAACTTTCTCCTTACAATATTTCACTAATGAAAGCCACTATTCAATCTGTGACCACAAGCTGTGCATTCCCAATTCTAACCAACTGATTCATTAAAAAATAATTCTTCTTTCTTTGTGGTGTTATTGTTTTAGGTGCTAAATTTGTAGATTGCTCCTGGTTCAGGTTGGCATCACATGACAGTCACTCTTGCAGCACCCTGAACCAATGTGCCTAAAGTTCACTCTGTAATGGGTGTATTAGTTTTAGCAGTAAAGAAGCCCACAGGAAAAGAGAAAAACGTTCCTCATTCCTGCTGCACATAGATAACACAGAATCAATACATGACGAGTAGATGTGATTGTCTATTTAGAAAAAGCTTGCAGACCAAGGTAAGAAGCAACTAACAAGATACAACAGCATTCTAGAAGTTCACACATAACACAAAACCAAAGACGATAAAGTTTTACCAAAAACAAAAAAAACCTCTGAGTTGGTTAGGTTTCTGCAGGCAGCTAGTTGAGTCAGAACTGTGTTATTTGAAGTTTTTAAGGGCAGTTAGGTATCATCTCTATGCAGAACAAAGAAAACTTATGTTCAAGTTCACACATAAGAAATACAGAGCAATTGGAACCAGTATGGTGTGAACAGTACAAATTTTACATGAAAAATAGAAAACCCACTCCAAATGCTGATGACACATAGCTAGACAAAAACCACAGGAAAAACAGATTACCTGTACACAGCAAATACTGCAACTGCATATTTAACCTCTTACAAAAGGAAATCAGAAAGCTAGATATCAAATCCCCCAGCAGGAACTGCAAGACCAGTTGTCCTGAGCTCGTTCAAACTTTCTGAACAACAAATGCAGCTATGTTTATAGTCTAAGAAATTGGAAACCAGATTAGCAAGACTTGGAAATGCTGATCGCCGTTGGAAACAAACAATTACACAGAATAAATACTTCTGACTTATCCGGAGAGGGCTATAAAGATCCCATAATGTTTTATAGAAGATCAGCTTTGTGTAAGAATAAAGTGTAGAATTCGTAGCTTAGAATCTGTCATACAGGCAACAGCCACAGGGATCAATAGACCAGTTTGTCAGTAGATATCATAGCTAGTAATAACAAAGTGATTTTTCAGAGACTGTTTGGTTGGATAATAGAGTTAGTGATTGCTTCAGCACCTATTAAAACATTCCAAAAAAGCCTCTTAAAAATGGCACAGCATTAGTACCATGTTAGAAGATGGTAAAACCACTGTAGCTGCAAATCTGACATGTAGCCAACAACATTGGCACTCTAGCCAGGATACAAAATCTAAGCAAGCTGTGCGACAAGTATGGTCTGTCACATTCACAGTGAAGCCGTCTTACACTCCAAGATCTGTGCAGGATATGCAGTATAAAGGACCTTGGGCTCACCTGTGCAAAAATTCTGGTTGCAAAGAAGCAGCCAGGAACTACAACAGGGCACAACCAAGCAAAAGATATGTGCAGAAGAATGATAACAGCAGCAGCAAGGAGTGCAGTAGAGATCATTCACATAAATTGATGCACAAAGTTCACAGCAAGGAAGATCCAAGCGAAGGTTCACAGTAAAACAACTTACATCAGAAGCTGGAAAGATTTTCCACATTGTGAATGTAACAATCGTGTGAATGAAGTTAGGCAATTAGAATCTGTTGTCATAGAGAAAATAATTTGCTCAAGGAAAACTGGCAAAAAGATGCTTAAACCATGATTGACAAATCAGCTTGTGCAAATATTTCACCAGTCCAAATTCTGAGGGGTGGACCTGTAACGTCGGAATTTAATGGTGTCACTAAAATCTGCGAAATTACTTGCAAACAATGGGTCAACCATCCCTTCCATTGATTCATTGCTGTAGTTGAAATGTGTTGTCAACTGGACATGGAAATCACAAATATTTTATCTTAAAGATACTAGCAGAACAGCAGTAGTAGGACTATCAGTATGTATGAATCATGACACTGTGACTATCCACAAGGCCACCAAGATACTCATGACAGTAGGAGAAATCAATAATACTAGCATTGGGTCAATCCAAAATTTACAAACATTTTACCCAGTAAGGTTCATTGTTTTAGTAATTGTCAGATTTTAATTTGTTCATGGGACGTGGTTATGGTTACGTTAACGCTGGCTAGGCGAGCATTTATTGCTTGTTGATAATCCTAATTAAGAGTCAACTCCATGGCCATGGGACTGGAGTCACATGCAGGCTAGACAAGGTAAGGATGGCACATTTCTTTCCCTAAATAACATTAATGAGCCAGGTGGGTTTTATGATAATCAACAGTGGTTAGATGGTCGCCATTAGCTTATCTCTTGATTCCAGGTTTCATTCAAATTAAATTTGACTATCTGTCGGATTTGAATCTGTGGTCCCAAAACATTTGACTGTGGTTCTAGAATACTCGTCCATTGACATTACCCCAAACCACTACCTTCCCTTGCACCTCAGGGAAAGTGTAATTTTATCAGTCAATGCTTTGAAAGTACCCATTATATACACCACCACTTGGACATCTCAGCTATGCAGAACAAGTTACCAAACCCAGACAAAGATGCAGAAATTCAACTGGATTCATAAGTAAAAAGCATGGACATGAAGGTGGAAGATGTACTCAATGTTTGTCACTTCAGTCAATGTAACTGTGATCAACTTTGATCAGAAACAGCTAATGACTAAAGACTGAAGACACTGTAGAAAATAATTGGATAGCTGAGGGCCCTTGTGGGGTGCAGGGATAGTTACCTGTCTTTGGGCCAGGAGGCCTTGAATAAAGTTCCACATGCACCAGGGATGTTTAATACCAATTCTGTGCACGTTGGTTAGAAGTTAACTAGGAGGATCTCTGACTGGAGGGATCTTGAGGCGCAGTACTAGTGAATTCAGAAGGCCTGGGTTTAAGTCCCACCTACTTCAATGGTGTGGCATAAAATGTCTGAATAGATTGATCAAAATATCTAACAGCATGGCTGGATTTGATTAAAAAAGATGCTAGGCACACTCAGATGTTTTCACTCTTACAGAAATGAGCTCAGTATCTTGAGAAGTGTGATTTTTTTTCTAAGAAAACAAGTGCTTGAAACTCTGCTAGAACATTGTCATATCAATGCCAAAGACAGTAAGTGCAGAGAGCAGATAAGACAACTGGTATCTGATATGGTCCAGTAGTCAAAGATATGCAATGTCGGTGAAAAGCTACTTAAGATGTGCAAAGCATGACAGAGCTATCAGCCACACAAATATGAAGAATCTCTATACCCTAATGGGATTCCTCAAGTCTCTTGGTTCAAAACTGTCATTGATCTAGTTACTGTAAATTATTCTTTTATCTTTGTCTCTAACTTGCTGCAAGTTTCTGATTGTCAGACAGGTGTCCTCATTTCATGGCAGACACATAAAGTGCCATATTCATTCTGTGGGGTCGAACTTCCAGGCCAAATGGGGGTGTGAATCAGGAGGCATCCTCACCACATTACCCAGATCAAATGGTCTGGATAAGCAAATAGTTTGTACTGTTAAATAATTAATCCTGAAATATATTGTGACAAAGCAAAGATTTTTTTTTGTTGTTACGTTTATACTTCTGAGCCACACCTCTGTGTAAGGTTACCATCACCAACAAAGATCAAGACAAATGAGATGATCTTGCCAAGCCACCACCTATCCAAATTCCTAGAGATGCAGCATAGACTTCTTCACAATGAGAGATGAAGAAGATGGTGAATGATCAGCTTGCAAGTGCAAAATTATCTCAAAATGTAGGACAAGAGGTTAAGTCATACACCCGACATAGCAACCTTGGAGTTACAAAATCACAACCAATAGAGAAATGTTGAGGAACAGAAGCAAACTAAGACATGTGTTTAATACACCAATTGGACATTGAAAAACACACTTGTATAATGGGAGTATAACATAATACCTAATCAACAATCAACACAGAATGCACCTGCAAATCAAGAGCAGCCAAGGCTGAATCTACATCTCCAGAAGGGTATATCGTAACAAGTTCTGAAACAGTTGTCAAGCCACTGAAGTGATATGTGGACTAATACACTTCTATGTTCAGACAGAGTCATAGAGATGTACAGCACAAAAACAGCCCCTTCGGTCCAACTTGTCCATGCCAACCAGATATTCTAACCTAATCTCGTCCCATTTGCCAGCACTTGGCCCATATCCCTTTAAACCCTTCCTATTCATAAACCCATCCAAACGCTTTTTAAATGCTGCAATTGTACCAGCCTCCACTACTTCCTCTGACAGCTATCCATGTGGAAGTCAGTACTGCAGATGCTGAAGATTAGAGTCAAAATTAGAGTGGTGCTGGAAAAGCACAACAGGTCAGGCAGCATCCGAGGAGCAGGAAAATCGACATTGCCAGCAAAACCCTTCATCAGTAATGAGGCTGGGAGCCTCAGAGGTGGAGATACAAATTGGAGGGGGTTGGGACTAGGAAGACGGTAGCTGAGAGCGCAGTAGGCAGGTGGAGGTGGGAGTGGATAGGTGGGAAGGAAGATTGACTGCTGGCACAGGTCATGAGGATGGTGCTGAGCTGGAAGGTTGAAACTGGGATAAAGTGGGGGAAGGAGAAATCATGAAATTGGTGAAGTCCACATTGATGCCATGGGGTTGAAGGTTCCTGAGGCGGAAATGAGGCATTCTTCCTCCAAGTGTTGTATGGTGAGGGAGCGGCGATGGAGGAGGCCCAGGACCTGCATGTCCTCGGCAGAGTAGTGGGGGTGAGTTGAAATGTTCAGCCACAGGGCAGTGGGGTTGATTGGTGTGGGCGTCCTGGAGGTGTTCTCTAAAGCGCTCTGCGAGAAGGCGTCCAGTCTCCCCAGTGCAGAGGAGACCACATCAGGAGCAACAGATACAATAAATGACATGTATGGAAGTGCAGGTGAAACTTTGATGGATGAGGAAGGCCCCTTTGGGGCCTTGGATGGAGGTGAGGGGGGGAGGTGTGGGCACAGGTTTTGCAATACCTGCAGTGGTCGGAAGGTGCTAGGAGGGGAGGGTGGGTTGTTGGGGGTGGGGGGGTGGAGAGGTGTGCACCTGACAAGGTAGTCGCAGAGGGAATGGTCTTTACAGAAAGCGGATAGGGGTGGGGAGGGAAATATATCCCTGGTGGTGGGGTCTGTGTGTCGGTGGTGGAAATGTCAGTGGATGATACGATGTATACGGAGGTTGGTGGAGTGGAAGGTGAGGACCAGGGGGATTCTGTCCTTATTGCACTTGGAGGAGTGGGGTTTAGGGGTGGAGGTGCGGGATGTGGGTGAGATGCGTTGGAGGGCATTGTCAACCACGTGGGAAGGGAAATTGCATTCTTTAAAGAAGGAGGTCATCTGGTGTGTTCTATGGTGGAACTGGTCCTCCTGGGAGCAGATAAGGTGGAGGAATTGGGAACATGGGATAGCATTTTTGCAGGAGGTAGAATGGGAGGAGGTGTAATCCAGGTAGCTGTGGGAGTCAATGGGTTTGTAGAAAATGTCAGTGTTGAGTCAGTCGTCGTTGATGGAGATGGAGAGGTCCAGGAAGAGGAAGGACGTGTCAGATGGTCCAGGTGAATTTAAGGTCGGGGTGGAATGTGTTGGTGAAGTTGATGAACTGTTCCACCTCCTCGTGGGAACAGGCGGTGGTGCCAATGCAGTCATCAATGTAGCGGAGAAAAAGCTGGGGAGTGGTGCCAGTGTAACTCTGGAAGATGGACTGTTCTATGTAGCTGAAAAAAAGACAAGCATAGTTGTGGCCCACCCGGATGCCCGTGGCTACCCCTTTCATTTGGAGGATGTGGGAGGATTCGAAGGAGAAATCTTTGAGGGTGAGGACCAGTTCAGCCAAACGAATAAGAGTGTCAGTGGAAGGGTACTGGTGGGGATGTCGGGAGAGGAAGAAATGGAGGGCTTGGAGGCCCTGTCATGGTGAATGGAAGTGTAGAGGGACTGGGTGTCCACAGTGAAGATTCGGCATTGGGGGCCAGGGAAACAGAAGTGGAGGAGGTGGAGGGCATGGTGTCCTGAACGTATGTGGGGAGTTCCTGGATTGGGGGGGGAATAAGACAATATCGAGATAGGTGGAGATGAATTTGGTGGGGCAGAGGGAGTGGAGGCTGCACGTTGTGAGGGGGAAAGGTTGGATTGGGGGAGGAGGGTAGACAGGTTGAGGTGGTTAATGTCTCGGTGGCAGTTGGAAATAAAGAGGTCGAGGGAAGGTAACAGATTGGCACAGAGTATCCAGGTGGATGGGATTGTTGGAGGCAGGTGAAGGGGTCCTTGTAGGGTGGGCAGGAGTCTTGATGATAAAAGTAGGCTCAGTGATTGTCCTCAGTGAGGGGAAGGTCTGGGGGGATAGTGAAAACGTGACAAGGCTGGGAGCTAGGACCTGGTATTGAGTGGGAGTTGGGAGTGGGTGTGGAGACTATAACTGAAGTGGGCGTGGTAGGAGGAATAGGAGTGACGTCATTTGTGGAAGTGATGCTCACCCTGGGTTCTGGGGGGGGGGCGGGGATGGTGGCAGTGGGGGGTGGCGTGTCAGCAGTGTGTAGGTGAGTGGCGTCAGTTGGGGGGTGGAACTGGTAGCGAAGACGGCAGTTGCAGGGGCAGAAGTGGTGGATAAACCTCCATAAGATTACAGCTCAGCCTCCGATGCTCCAGGGAAAACAGCTCCAGCCTATTCAGCCTTTCCCTATAGCTGAAACCATCCAACCCTGGCAATATCCTTGTAAATCTTTTCTGAACCCTTTCAAGTTTCATAACATTGTTCCAATAGAAAGGAGACCAGAATTGCACGCAATATTCCATAAGTGGCCTAACCAATGTCTTGTACAGCCACTATATGACTGCGCGACTCCTGGTACTCAATACTCTGACCAATAAGGGAAAGCATATAAATGCCTTCCTCATATCCTATCTATATGCGACTCTACTTTGAAGGAACAGTGTATTTAATTATATTTGTAAGTTTTGCAATCCTTCACCTATAAGTAATTGTGCTATCCCCAATGTTTATATGCTATCATCTTTAGCATACAAGATTTATCTTTCAAACACAACAGGCGTTGTATTGTTGCTTTAAGAATGGTGTTGATTTAAAAGCTTGATATGCAGTTAGGCAAAGGGCCAGGATATCATTGTGTGACTAGAGGCCACCGTCACTGCATTACTGCACCTTGACTAAGGATAACCCACCTAGTATGCATATCCTGGATACAATAGGTAATTTCCCATGGCCAGTCCACCTAATGTGCACATCTTTAGGACTAGGGAGGAAACCGCAGCATCTGGAGAAAACCCACACAGACACGAAGAATGTGCAATCTCACACAGACAGTTACCTGAGACTGAATCAATCGCAGGTCCTTGACACTGTGAGGCAGCAATGCTAACCACTGAACCATGGTACCACCCTGTATCGTAAGGAATTGGCTATCTCTAGTTCTTTTGGCAATGTCCTCAAATCAGCATTCCATTTTAAAATGTATAAATAGATTGTCTGTTACGCCAGATTACATAAATCTTGACTCCTCCTTAATTGCTGTTCCCATGTGATTATTGGTGAGGGAAAATTCTGTTTGGAAAAGAAGTATAATTGTTAATATTCACAAAAACATTACTTTCTTTGAAAGATTGGCAAGCTCTCTGAGTAGAACTTATTTTCAATAGACTGTAAGTGTAAGCTTCCTAACTATTTTGATATTACTCATACAGTCCTGCAAGCTTAACCTTCTTGAATTTTCATTTGAGACTGAATTCAAATTAAAATTTGAACTGCATGAAGATATACAACCATTGCTGGAAGGGAATAAAATTCATTCATCATGGCTCAGTGGTTATCACTTCTGCCTCCCAGCACCAGAGACTCAGATTTGATTTTACCCTCACCAACAACATTCCATCCCATTTCATCATGGCATTCCCCCCTCCCCACCCATCCTGCTCCTGCCCTGAATCCCTGACATACCGTTAGCTGCTCTTGTACTCCTGGAACTTAGACTCTAGGAATGATTTGCAGTCCCTGCTCTGTCCAGTACAACCACTGGTGCAGAAGTCACATTGCCTTGCAATGACCACTCCTTGCAGCATGAAGTGACTGTCTGGTAGCCAGAGCGATGGTGTTACATTTGTAACTGACTCTGCAGGTGGCAAGAGAGAAACCACCATACTCCACATCCCCACCCAAACCACCTTAATTTGTGGCCTCAGTCTCTGTGCTTCCCTCTATGTCTCTCTCCCTTTGTCTCTTCCTCTTCGGTTTCTCTCCCTAGTTCTCATTGATGTCTCTCTCTTGTGCTGTCTCTCTTTGACTCCCTGTCTATTTGTTGCTGTCGCCATCTCTCTCTCCCTCCATCCTCTCCCTTTCTCTGCCTGTCTTACTGCCTTTTATTCTTTCACTATCCCTGTCTCTGTTCCTCTGAATCCTTGAATAGGAAGGGTTTTGAGGGATATGGCTGGGTGCTGGTAGGTGAGACTAAATTGGATTGGGATATCTGGTCGGTACGGACGAGTTGGACCGAAGGGTCTGTTTCCGTGCTGTACATCTCTGTGAGGCTGTGACTGTGTGGAGTTTGCACATTCTCCCTGTGTTTGTGTGAGTTTCCTCCGAGTGCTCAAGTTTCTTCCCTCAGTCCAAAGATGTGCAGCTTAAGTGGATTGGTCATTTGAAATGAAGAACTACATGATAGGTAAAGAGGTGGGTCTGTGTGGGATGCTCTTAAGAGGGTCAGTGGAAAACTTGATGGGCTGAATGGCCTGCTTCCACACTGTAGGGATTCTACAAAATCTTAATTTAATAATTCACATTAATCTTCCAAATTATTTTAACAAACTATTTAAATCCTACATACAGTGCAAGCAAAGACCAAGTTGACCTCACCATTGGTAACATCTTTCTTTAAGAGCACTTACAATGCTAATAATATGATAAGTAACATCAAAATTCATATTCATTAAAACAAACAGGGAACCATTTAATTTTTCAACAACCTCAATATCAGGAAAGAGCAAAAAAGGTATTTTTCCAATAGAAATTTGAAAAAAAACTGCATTGTAATATACTCCATAGGTGGAATTACTCCAGGTGATTAGGATCCCTTGTGTTTACCAGACAGATGACAAGAACCCTTATTAGAAATTGTATCTTGTTATTTTTCTGTATTTTTGATTAGGAACTAAAATAGGAAAAAGACTTTTTTTTAAATAAAGGGTTGTTGTAAAGGTTGTTGGACTTTTTAAAACATCTACCAGAATTACTGTAGGTGCACTGTTTAGTCAATGGGTTTGGGGAGGTTGCTATAGACAAGCTGCAGGTGGGAATGTGTATGAAGTGAGATTCGGCAGCAAAAAGTAGCTGATTGGTCAGTGGAATGATGATCTGATACCAATGACAAAGGTCTTCTGTCTGCCAACAACAGCGAGTGGTAGTAGAAGGAAAATATTCTGCCTGGAAAACTGTGGTGAGTGGTGTTCCACAGGGCTCTGTCCTTGGGCCTCTACTGTTTGTAAGTTTTATTAATGACTTGGATGAGGGGATTGAAGGATGGGTCAGCAAGTTTGCAGACGACACAAAGGTTGGAGGTGTCGTTGACGGTATAGAGGGCTGTTGTAGGCTGCAGCGGGACATTGACTGGATGCAGAGATGGGCTGAGAGGTGGCAAATGGAGTTCAACCTGGATAACTGTGAGGTGATGCATTTTGGAAGCTGAGTACAGGATTAAGGATAGGATTCTTGGCAGTGTGGAGGAACAGAGATCTTGGTGTTCAGGTACGTAGATCCCTTAAAATGGCCACCCAAGTGGACAGGGTTAGTAAGAAAGCATATGGTGTTTTGGCTTTCATTAACAGGGGGATTGAGTTTAAGAGTCATGAGATCTTGTTGCAGCTCTATAAAACTTTGGTTAGACTGCACTTGGAATATTGTGTTCAGTTCTGGTCGCCCTATTATAGGAAAGATGTGGATGTTTTGGAGAGGATTCAGAGGAAGTTTACCAGGATGCTGCCTGGACTGGAGGGCTTACCTTATGAAGAGACGTTGACTGAGCTCGGACTTTTTTCATTGGAGAAAAGGAGGAGGAGAGGGGACCTAATCGAGGTATACAAGATGATGAAAGGCATAGATAGAGTCAATAGCCAGAGACTATTTCCCAGGGCACAAATGACTAACATGAGGGGTCATAGTTTTAAGCTGGTTGGAGGAAAGTATAGAGGGGATGTCAGAGGCAGGTTCTTTACACAGAGAGTTGTGAGACCATGGAATGCGTTGCCAGCAGCAGTTGTGGAGGCAAGGTCATTGGGGACATTTAAGAGACTCCTGGACATGCATATGGTCACAGAAATTTGAGGGTGCATACATGAGGATCAGTGGTCGGCACAACATCGTGGGCTGAAGGGCCTGTTCTGTGCTGTACTGTTCTATGTTCTAAGTTCTATGTAACTATGTAAGTAGCTCCCAGGTAGCTGAACAGCTTGAGCACATGATTGAAATAGCCAGATGTCTTTGAACCTCCAGGAAGGGAGAGGCTATCTTTTCTCTGCAGTAAAAAGACCTGAATCCTAAAGAAAATCAGTTTATTTCTCATCACCCATTGCTGGAAACTATGGCTTTTAAAAAGCCAGACAAAGACTTTCTATGTTGCTCTGTGCCTTCTGCAAGCAAATGAAAGCACCTGGAGGTGAGAAATATAAGAGCAGCTGAAGGATCACCTCAGCAGACCCAGTGAACAGGGACCATTCAACTGCTTTGCCAGTTTTCCTCCACACCCACAGTAGCAATGTTTGTATGTGTGTCTGTCTGCAATGTATGTAGGGGGAGCTTTATAAGATGGTTAGAGTTTTAACCAGTAGAGTTACATGTTGACAGTTCATAGTTGTTTGTCTGTAGCGAGAATTTATTTATTTTTAATAAATAATAATTATTAAGTACAGAAACCTAGTCATTGCTTTTTACATGGGAATGATGGTCCTTTATTTACAGCATGCTACCTCAAAGAGGCATGAAACTCTGCTTTGTCTTTGAGGGGGAAGCTCCACTGTATTAAATGCCTATCAGATACTTGTGTGGCCACCTATTGGGGTAGTCTGCTGTAAATAAAGGACCATCATTCCCAGAATTGACAGAAATATTTAAGATATTATAAAAGTACAAAAAAATTCCCAAATTTACTTTCCTTTTTACCCATGTTAAAGAAAAGCACCGACTAGGTTTCTGTATTTAATGATTATTATTTATTGAAAGTAAATATATTCTAGCTATAGACAAACAACCATGAACTGTCAACATGTAACTCTACTGGTTAAAACTCTAACCATCTTATAAAGCTCCCCCTACATACATTGCAGACAGACACACATACAAAAATTGCAACTGTGGGTGTGGAGGAAAACTGGCAAAGCAGTTGAATGGTCCCTGTCCACTGGGTCTGCTGAGGTGATCCTTCAGCTGCTCTTATATTTCTCACCTCCAGGTGCTTTCATTTGCTTGCAGAAGGCACAGAGCAACATAGAAAGTCTTTGTCTGGCTTTTAAAAGTCATAGTTTCCAGCAATGGGTGATGAAAAATAAACAGATTTTCTTTAGGGTTCAGGTCTTTTTAATGCAGAGAAAAGATAGCCTCTCCCTTCCTGGAGGTTCAAAGACATCTGGCTATTTCATTCATGTGGAGAAAGTGAGGTCTGCAGATGCTGGAGATTAGAGCTGGAAATGCGTTGCTGGAAAAGTGCAGCAGGTCAGGCAGCATCCAAGGAACAGGAGATTCGACGTTTCGGAAGGGCTTATGTCCGAAACGTCGAATCTCCTGTTCCTTGGATGCTGCCTGACCTGCTGCGTTTTTCCAGCAACATATTTTCAGCTCTATTTCATTCATGTGCCCAAGCTGTTCAGCTACCTGGGAGCTACTTAACATAGTTGTTGGCAGACAGAAGACCTTTGTCATCAGTATCAGATCATCACTCCACAGAACCCAATCAGCTACTTTTTGCTGCCTAATCTCACTTCGTACACACTTACACTGAGGAACCTGGACCTCCAGTGAGGAATGAGAGCAATTCTATTTGGGATTCCTCTGGACTTAATCAGGCCAGGGCAGAAAGGTCGTGGGAGTCCCCATTTGGCATATTTCCATCAGTTGGTCACTGTGGATAAGAATTGTACCAATAGCATGGTATGGCTGAGGTGAGTTTAAGACCTGCGTCTTTATCCTACCCATGATGGAGATCATGAAGCTGTGGTTCAGACTTGCTTTTGGGCAGTAATTTAAGAAGTGGTATTTATGTCCATGTTCAAAAATTAGTGTGCAATTAAAGCATGACGAAAGGTAGTATTGCTTCCATATGCACCATTTTATCTTAGATATATTAAATGATAAAACACTTTGAATGTCCTTTAGCCTGAATTTCATATCAGGCCAATTTTAAGCTTAAACAGTTAAATCTGTCTATTGAAAAAAAAATGAATAAACACTGGCTTTTTTTTATAGAATATGTATTGGTCAGTCACACTTCATGCAAGTAGCTTAAATTTAATGAAAAGAAATAGTGGATGAATATCTACATTGTAATGTAATATACTGGATATGGGGCAAACTAAATCTGTGCCAGGATTTGCAATTCTGTTGTTCTTATCTTTGAACTAAAATTAAATAGTTTATGATTAATGTCAACAATTGCTAACTTAAATGTAAACTTTAGCTGGAAATGATTTAATGTGAAATTCGAAGAAGCTCTCTATTTCTATTACAAGATGAAAAAACATATCCTTTTACTTACACTGGAAACAGTTTTCATGCACACTTCAATAGTGGTGTGCCCATTTAAATTAAACTGATCATTTTTGCACAAACATGACATTTAGCTGCATACTTGGAAGAGGAACTGATGCCTGCCACAAAAAAAACCTACTTATAGTTATCAAAGGCTTATACATGTTTTAATATGGAAGTTAGTCTATTATGTGGGCCTCATTAACATAGTCCAAGTCAGATTCCCATCTGAACTCTCAAAGAGTGTTGGCTGGATGAGAAGATAGTATTAATGGTTAGTTAACTTTGGTGTGAAGTGAGTCGGCAGGGGAACCATGGTGACATGGGGGTTGGGGAAATGGAGGTCTGCAATTTTCTTACTACTTGTGCTCTTCGCTCAGAAGTAAACAAAATAATTAAGTGCAATCATGTGAAAATTTTCTGAATCTAAGCTTTCGAGATAAATTGGAAACAGAAATGTTCCAAACAATAAACCTTGGAATTCTTGACTGTGTATATAACCCAGCAAACGCTCATTCAGACATTGTTCCACTTACTAATGTGTGTGCTTTTTTAACCGTCCTGTAAATGTTTTCTTCAACTTTTACAAACAGTTCTACAACAGTTCTGTTTGAACATAATTAATGATAAAAATAGTTTTAGATCTTGAAGCATTACCAAAGGCATACTAGAGTCAACCTGCATTGTCATTTCCTCAAATAAGCAACAGAGACTGATCGTGGATAATATTCATCCTTTTTTTTGATAGTTTGTTGTTAGACGGTTAATCAAGTATACTCCTAATAACTGATTCCATAATTTTACCTGGAACGGAACTAAGATTGTTTTGTCACTGCTTTGGAATATGGAAATTGCATTTGCTTGTTTCCAGTTTCCTTGTCCAGGGTCATCTGCGGCTCAATGGATAAGACTGTCATCTCAGAGTTGGATGGTTGTGAATTCAAGACCCTGTAGGTTGATGTTTGAGTGCAGCAAGTGGATGACATCAACATTGGCAGTGTTGCAGATAGTGAGGAGAATTGTAAAAGCATGACAATTGTCCAATTCACTAATGTCCTTATGGAAGGAAATCTGCCATCTTTACCTGGTCTGATCTAAATGTGACTTCAGACCTGTAGCAATATTGATGATTCTTAATTGCCCTCTAAGCAACTAGAGATGGATAATAAATGCTGGTTTTGCCAGTATTGTCTACATCCTTTGCAGAAATAAAAAAAATGCATTGTACTTTTATTTCAAAGACAATAAGATAACTGTGGTTTCCTAGATTACAACAATGACCACACTTAAGAAGAGTGATTGCATTTATTTCTTGCAGATTAGTTCTTGCTTTCTGCAAAAGAAATCATATGAAGCTTATCTTTCATTTTCTCAAAATAGTAATTAATCAGAATGCCAAGATTAGTCAGAAACAAACATAAAGTGAAAAGGTGGCTGTAAATCTGCCAGCTAGGAACAGCCAGTTATGCATTCAAGCAGTAAATCAAGGATAAGTACTCTGAGTGCAGTCACTCAAGATATTATTTGAAAATCTATTCCATGCCATATGAATGCACACGAGTTGAGGAAATTGAAAATAACATTTATAATTCCATGAAGAAATTACAAAATTGTCAAGAACTTGATTACACTAGCTTATAGAATAGCATTATCTATATTAAAGTGTATGAGGGCCATTTTCCATTTGTTAGAAGCCTAAGCATTTAAGATTATAATCTTCCTACAGCTATTATTCCATCAATTGAAGAGATTTAACTCAACTTTAATCAAGTACCAATGCCTATAATTCTCAGCATGCGTTACATGTTGGTACACGTATGAATTTCAACAGTTAAATGGTGGAGTTCAAATTGAAGCCCTCGGCTACAACCATAATTATGAATGGGATTTTCAAATTACTATAAAATAAGCCACAAAATGCACCTTGAAACTTGTTGAAACAATGTTTTGACAATTTAATTATTGTCAAAGCTGCTTTTTATTATAAACAAGGCTGAATAAGGGAGAATTACAGAAATAAAGTACAATTTTAACCTAACTAACCTGCCAGAAAGCTGATGGTACAATGCTGGTCTTCTATTTGGCATGGTAAGGTGTGAGTGAACAATTAGATTAGATTAGACTTACAGTGTGGAAACAGGCCCTTCGGCCCAACAAGTCCACACCGACCCGCCGAAGCGCAACCCACCCATACCTAACACTACGGGCAATTTAGCTTGGCCAATTCACCTGACCCGCACATCTTTGTGACTGTGGGAGGAAACCGGAGCACCCGGAGGAAACCCAGGCAGACACGGGGAGAACGTGCAAACTCCACACAGTCAGTCGCCTGAGTCGGGAATTGAACCCGGGTCTACAGGCGCTGTGAGGCAGCAGTGCTAACCACTGTGCCACCGTGCCGCCCTAATGTGGAGACCAACAGGAAATGAGAATGTTTGTGAAAGATTTACCTTAAAGGAAGAAAGAAAGATTAATAAGAGAAGAAAATGTATTCACAGTGAAAATATTTGGAACTGTTTGTACAGTGAGACCCCCCCCACCCCGTAATGCTGCAATTTTCTGCTAGAACAGTTTTCTACTGCAAAGCTCCAACAACAGGCAATAAGCTTGACACCATCAAGAACAAAGCAATCTTGTTGACTAGCACCACATCCACAAGCAACCACTCTCTCCATCACTGATGCTCAGTAGCAGAAGTGTGTTTTATCTACAAGGCGTGCTGCAGAAATTTACCAAAGATCCTTTGACAGCACCTTCCATACTCACAACCATTTTCATCCAGAAGGATAAAGGCACTAAATACATGGGAACACAAGTTCCCCTCCAAGACACTCAGCACCCTGACCTGGAAATGTATTGTCGTTCCATCACTGTCACTTGTTCAAAATCCTGGACTTCCTTTCCAAAGAGCATAGTGGGTTGACCAACAGCTCATAGACTGCAATGGTAGAAGAAGGCAGCTCACCACCACATTTTCAAGGACAATTAGGACCAGGCAATAAATGCTGACCAGCTAGCAATGCCCATGTCCCAAGAATAAATGTACAAAAAAAGGTCCTGTGTCCCTAGTCCACACACAATCCCATGAACATTTTCAGCGTGCAACAAAATCCTGGGTCATATCATCCCATTGTTCAAGATCCACTCGCTTCCTGATAAATTCTAGAACGTGTATATGGTTTAATACTTTAATACGAAGTTTAATACTTTAAAACTCTGTTACTATCTTATAAAATAAAATAGTGAATGCTTGAAGTCTGAAATAAAAACAAAGTGTTGGAGAAATTCAGCAGGTTTGGCAGCATCTGTGGAGAGAGAAACAGACAATGGTTTAAGTCCAATTTATTTCAGAACTGAAAGGGGCTAGAAATTTGTCATTTTTATGCTATTGTTAGAGAGAAGCAGAGCAAGTGGAACAGATAGTGAGAGTGCCCAGAGCAAAAGACAAAGGGTAAGCTAAATAAAACTTATGTCGGATTCAAACCTTGTTTCTATCTCCACAGATGCTACTTGACCTGCTGGGTTTCTCCCACATTTTCTCATTTTATTATAAAGGAAGTACTAATTTGTTACTTATCTGTGGCACTCTATAGATTATTTTAACTGGAAAGTGGTGATGTTCTATATTTGCCTTTGGTGGTCCCAGGCTAAAAGGATAGTGATAGAGTTTGAGTAACTGTCCCTGGTTGTTACCTAGAGCAGGATAAAAAGTTCCAGATGGTGTGGATCTTGGGTAGGTACAGCCTGTGCTGCTTCCTGCAATTGACTAGTCTGAAGGAAGTTCTGAAATAAAGAATACCCAGTTGGGGTAAGTACAAACTGAACTATCATTATTTTCATGTGAATCTCTCTCAGGAAAGGATGGGAGTTGAACATGAAAGAAACTAACGTAGGTGAGTTCTTTAGCCCAGTTGTACTTACCTTCTGATAATTTGGTGGAAAGAGTTAAAAATAGGAGAATGCACATAGCATGTTCTGTCCTTGAAGCCAGTGGTCTAGGCTGACTATATTAAATCTGAAGTAAATTTATTTTAATCTTCAAAGATTTAGCCCGAGATGAAATATCGGTAATGCTGTCCTTGTTCTCCAAATAAAAGTAAAAATTGGCTGAGAGAATTTGCAAATTTTGAGAGTTTAATTTGCAGTGGAACATGGTGTATATTTGAGTAAGAATAGACAAATATTAAACCTCAAGGAAAATTGAGATCAGACTTGTCAATTTGAAATTAACCTCACTTTCCCCATAGTCGGTCCAGTATTAAGACTGAGTCATAATATTCTCTCATTTTGAACCATTCGCTTATTTTTCTGTTTTCAACAGTTGCTGCTCAGACTTCTCTGTTGCTGCAAGCATTTTAAAATAGAAACCGAGAAATCTGCTTAAAGCATTTTGTGAGGATCTCCACAAGCGAGCTTTAGTATCTTAGTATTAGGCCAAGCTGAAAGATGCACTTTCAAATGCTGATCAAATTAACTGTAAATATTTAATGAAGTATGGAGTGATCTAATGAGATCAGCCAATTCAACCTCATAGAATGAGTTCCTGATTGGGGCTGTTAATCTGATCCAATCAAGGAGCCCTGGCTGACAGATATAAACAAGAGTGTTATTTGCCACCAGGCTATGGGGATCCCCAGTGGAGGGCACTCTATGCCGGAGTCCTCCACCTTTCTCTCAGTGATCTGGGGTGGAGAGTGCTGCACGCAGCGGTCCCCTGCAGATTGCAGTGGTTCACGGACTCCCAGCCCAACTGCTTGTTCTGTGGCGCTGTGGAGTCCGTGGACCATGTGTATATTGGGTGTGGGCGTTTGCACTCCCTTTTTGATTTTATTAAAAACCTCTTCCTCTGCTTTTGGTTGCACTTCAGTCCCACGCTCCTGATCTTCGGGCATTCGGTACGGAGGAGGAAGGGCAGGTCTGAAGATCTCCTCGTGGCTCTGCTCCTGGGCCTGGCCAAACTGGCCATAAACAGGTCCAGGCAGCGGGCCGTGGAGGGGGTCGTTAGGGCCGACTGCCTGCCCCTCTTCCGCGGTTACGTTAGGGCCCGGGTGTCCTTGGAGAAGGAGCACGCGGTGTCCACCAACACCCTGGAGTTGTTCAGGGAGAGGTGGGCGCCGCAGGGATTGGAGTGCATCATTTCCCCCTCCAACTCTATTTTGATTTAGTCCCTGCCCTCCCCTTCACTGTTTGATCACACAGCATTGCCCTTTGATGTGAAGGGCACTGCTTGTCACAGGCCACTCAGGTGTTTTCCTACTTTTTCTGGTGGTGGATATTGAATAAAGATTTGTGCACTTTGCGTCTCTCACTGTGTCTCACCAACTACACACACACACCATGGGTGCTGGGGAAAATAAGCACTACCGCAGTTAGGCGGTAGTGTGGGGGTTAATAAAAAAAAAATAAACAAGAGTGTTATTTGCCACCAGGCTATGGGGATCCCCAGTGGAGGGCTCTCTATGCCGGAGTCCTCCACCTTTCTCTCAGTGATCTGGGGTGGAGAGTGCTGCACGCAGCGGTCCCCTGCAGATTGCAGTGGTTCACGGACTCCCAGCCCAACTGCTTGTTCTGTGGCGCTGTGGAGTCCGTGGACCACGTGTATATTGGGTGTGGGCGTTTGCACTCCCTTTTTGATTTTATTAAAAACCTCTTCCTCTGCTTTTGGTTGCACTTCAGTCCCACGCTCCTGATCTTCGGGCATTCGGTACGGAGGAGGAAGGGCAGGTCTGAAGACCTCCTCGTGGCTCTGCTCCTGGGCCTGGCCAAACTGGCCATAAACAGGTCCAGGCAGCGGGCCGTGGAGGGGGTTGTTAGGGCCGACTGCCTGCCCCTCTTCCGCGGTTACTTTAGAGCCCGGGTGTCCTTGGAGAAGGAGCACGCGGTGTCCACCAACACCGTGGAGTTGTTCAGGGAGAGGTGGGCGCCACAGGGAGTGGAGTGTATTATTTCCCCCTCAACTCTATTTTGATTTAGTCCCTGCCCTCCCCTTCACTGTTTGATCACACAGCATTGCCCTTTGATGTGAAGGGCACTGCTTGTCACTGGACACCCGGGTGTTTTCCTATCTTCCTGGTGGTGGAAATTGAATAAAGATTCATGCACTTTGTGTCTCTCACTGTGTCTCACACCTGCAACTAGCGCACCATGGCTGCTGGGGAAAAATAAGCACTACTGCAGTTAGGCGGTAGTGTGGGGGTAGGAAAAAAATTTTAAAAAATAAAAAAAAACAGGCAGTGGGGATCCCCAATGGAGGGCTCTCTATGTGGAAGTCATCCCCTTTTCTCTTGGGGATCTGGGGTGGAGGGTGCTGCATGCAGCGGTCCCCTGCAACTGCAGATTATGGTGGTTCACGGACTCCCAGCCCAAATGCTTGTTTTGTGGGCTGTGGAGTCCGTGGACCACGTGTATATTGGGTGTGGGAGTTTGCACTCACATTTTGATGTTCTTAAAAACCTCCTCCTCTGCTTTTGGTTGCACTTCAACTCTATTTTGATTTCATCCCTGCCGTCCCCCTTCACTGTTTGATCACACAGCATTGCCCTTTGATGTGAAGGGCACTGCTTGTCACTGGCCACCTGGGCGTTTCTTTCTGGTGGTGGAAACTTTGAATAAAGATTCGTGCACCTTGTGCCTTTCACTGTTTCTCACACCTGCGCACACACAACATGGGTGCTGGGGGTAAAAATAAGCACTACTGCAGTTAGGCGGTAGTGTGGGGGTTTAAAAAAATAAACAAGAGTGTCAGAGGTTTGGTTCACTAGGAGAGCCATCTTGGAGAGAGCTGTATCAGTGTCAAGGATTGATGTAAGTGAAAGATGACTTGGTTATTTCAGTGACAATAAGAGAAAACCACACTCCTGAAGGAATTTGCTCGCAACAGCTATCTTTGAGGTAAGCATTTCTGGCAGCATGCTATTATTTGGAAAGCTTAATTCATTCAATCCTGCTGTCAACCTCTGAGCCCAGTATGTGAAAAGAAAGCGTTATTTTGTCCGGGCAAACGAAAAGCAATGAATAATTCTCCTGACAGCTTGTGGATCTGCCATTTTTTGGTTATTAGGAGCCTAACTTGCCCTGAAGCACCAGATTCTAAACCTTCCAAAAGTTGATGGATTTAGTTAAGTAACACTAAACTTGATGGGATGAGGTTGGTTGAGAAAGATTCATCTTGATTGGCTCAATACTTTTCAATTGGAAAATGGCTGCATAAGTGATGTTTTTCGGGAAGGTCTAGGGATTATCTAAGGAGCCAAGGCCACATTGTATGTTGACCAGGAAATGATTCTACAAAGCACACCCAGTGCCATTTGGCTTATGGGCAGAAGTAGAGGCAAAAATAAGAAGGATAGAGAACTAAGAAATCATCAAACCAGTCCAATTTATGGAATGGGCAGCACCAGTGGTACTGAACTAGGTTGATTCACCTTTGTGGGATTTCAAGCAAATAGTAAACTGCTTTTTTCAGCTGAATAAATACCCAATTCCTTGCATAGAGATTCATATGCATGGACCACAAACCCATGTCAAGTCTCAGGTAGACTTGACAAGGGAGTTTTGAGAATATTTGTAGCTCAGGTTGTAAGCTTGCTCGCTGAGCTGGAAGGTTTGTTTTCAGACGTTTCATCACCATGCTAGGTAACATCATCAGTGAGTCTCTGTTGATGCACTAGTGTTCTGTCCCGCTTTCTATTTATATGTCTTAGTGTGTTAAGGTAGGTGATATCATTTCCGGTCCTTTTTCTCAGAATTTGGTAAATGAGGTCCAAATCGATGTGTTTACTGATAGAGTTCAAGTTTGAATGCCAGGTTCCTAGGAATTCCTGTGCTTGTCTCTTTTTAGCCTGTCCTAGAATGGATGTGTTGTCCCAGTCAAAGTGGTGTCCTTCTTTGTCTGTATGTAAGGTTACTAGTGATAGTGGGTCACGTCTTTTGGTGGCTAGTTGGTAATTGTGTATCCTGGTGGCTAGTTTTCTGCCTGTTTGTCCGATGCAGTGTTTATTTTGACTGGGACAACACACTCATCCTAGAACAACGCATCCATCCTCGAACAGGTTAAGTAGAGAAACGCATGGGAATTCCTCAAGGCCTGGCATTCAAACCTGAACTCCATCAGCAAACACACTGATTTGGATCCCATTTACCAACCTCTGAGAAAAAGAGCCGGAAATGATATCACCTACCTTAACACACTAAGACACATCAATAAAAAGCAGGACAGAACACCAATGCTTCACCTGAGGCTCACTGATGTTATCTGGCATGGTGATAAAACATCTGAAAACAAACCCTCCAGCTCAGCGAGCAATCTGAGCTACAAATATTCTCAAAAACCCCTTGTCAAGTCTACTTAAAGGGGACAAGGCACTACCACCCATAGTTTCAGGCCGCATTCATAAATGGGCTCTAATACTAAGTGCGTATAATTGCAAGTTGAAACACTGTCCAGGAGGCCAAGTAGCAAATGCAGATGGTTGAGCCACCTCTCGCTGGCAGATACTCCACCAGTGATACTGCCACTGGAAGAATCTGCAATGGTTTTTAATTTTCTGGGCACACTTTCAGTCGTAGCTGATGATATCAGACTTTGGATGCAGAAAGATCTAGTCCTGGCAAAACTGAAACAGATGGTGGAGATGGGGGACACCAAAGGGCCATCACAACCAGAACCGTTTTGGACCTGCAGAGACCAGATTGTGGTCAAAGATGGCATATTATATGGGGATTCTGGATTAGTGGTGCTGGAAGAGCACAGCAGTTCAGGCAGCATCCGAGGAGCAGTAAAATCGACGTTTCGGGCAAAAGACCTTCATCAGGAATACAGGCAGACAGTCTGAAGTGTGGAGAGATAAGCTAGAGGAGGTTGGGGATGGGGAGAAAGTAGCATAGAATACAGTAGGTGAGTGGGGGAGGGAATGAAGGTGATAGGTTGGTGGGGGGGAAGGTGGAGTGGATAGGTGGAAAAGGAGATAGGCAGGTAGGACAAGTCATGGGGACAGTGCTGAGCTGGAAGTTTGAAACTAGGGTGAGGTGAGGGAAGGGGATATGAGGAAACTGTTGAAGTCCACTTTGATGCCCTGGGGTTGAAAGTGTTCCGAGGCGGAAGATGAGGCATTCTTCCTCCAGGTGTTTGGTGGTGAAGGAGGCCCAGGACCTCCATGTCCTCGGCAGAGTGGGAGGGGGAGTTGAAATGTTGGGCCACAGGGCGGTGTGGTTGGTTGGTGCAGGTGTCCCGGAGATGTTCCCTAAAGCCCTCTGCTATGAGGCGTCCAGTCTCCCCAATGTAGAGGAGACCGCATCGGGAGCAATGGATACAATAAATGATATTAGTGGATATGCAGGTAAAACTTTGATGGATGTGGAAGGCTCTTTTAGGGCCTTGGATGGAGGTGTAGGCGCAGGTTTTGCAGTTCCTGCGGTGGCAGGAAAAGGTGCCAGGATGGGAGGGTGGGTTGTAGGGGGGCGTGGACCTGACCAGGTAGTCATGGAGGGAACTGTCTTTGCGGAAGGCAGAAAGGGGTGGGGAGGGAAATATATCCCTGGTGGTGGGGTCTTTTTGGAGGTGGCAGAAATGTCGGTAGATCATTTGGTTTACGTGAAAGTTGGTAGAATGAAAGGTGAGCACCAGGGGCGTTCTGTCCTTGTTACGGTTGGAGGGGTGGGGTCTGAGGGCAGAGGTGCGGGATGTGGACAAGATGCGTTGGAGGCATCTTTAACCACATGGGAAGGCAAATTGCGGTCTCTAGAGAAGGAGGCCATCCAGTATGTTCTGTGGTGGAACTGGTCCTCCTGGGAGCAGATACGGCGGAGGCGGAGGAATTGGGAATACAGGATGGCATTTTTGCAAGAGGTAGGGTGGGAAGAGGTATAATACAGGTAGCTGCGGGAATCGGTAGGTTTGTAAAAAATGTCAGTGTCAAGTCAGTCGTCATTAACGGAGATGGAGAGGTCCACCTATATATTATATGGGGAGCAAGGGTGATTGTTTGAACAAAGGTCGCTGACAGATACTGGCTGAACTCCACTAGGATCATCCAGGGGTTTCCAAAATGAAGATGTTGGTGAGAAGTTATGTCTGGTAGCCAGGATTGGATGTAGACATAGCTGCATTGGTGGGACAGTTTCCAGATTTCCAGCAAGGGCAAAAATTATTGCCAGCAGCTTCCCCACACCTGTGGAAATGGCCGGTAAACTCTGGAGGCAATAGTATATCAACTATGCAGGTCCTTTCATAGACTTAACAATTTTAGTCATTGTGGACGCCCACTCCATATAATTGGATGTGCATAGAGTTTGTTTGTCAAACACAGAGATGACGATAGAAAAAGTGCACGCATCGTTTACAAAACGTGAACTACTGGAAGTGCTGGTCACAGATAACAGACCATCTTTTACCAGCAGGGAATTCTGGTATTTCATGCTATTTGACATGTAAGGACAGCTCCATACCATCTGATCTGGCAGAAAGAGCAGTCCGAACTTTGAAGAAACAGCCTACAGCTACATAAATCAAACTGTTCTAGTTCCTATTTCATTATAAGATCACCCCTTATGCAATTTCTGGGATAGCTCCAACAGAGTTGTTAATGGGGAGAAGACTCCACGACAAGTTAAATCTGATATTCCTGGACCTGGGAGGGGCACAGGGAGGGTGAAATGGCATCAGGAAGGCCAATGCTGGACACAAGATTCCACTAAGCAAAAGAGACAATATACTTCAAGGGACGAAGTTTGGTATAGAAACTATGGAAATGGCCCTGCATGGGCAAGAGGCACGGTTGATGTGCGGTCAGGTCCAGTGATATATGAAGTTTGGATAGGTACAACAGTCCTGAACAAGCATGTGGACCATATGAAATCTGCAGACACCAAGTGAGTGGGAGCAAAATGTGCCCGGCTCCTCAATTGCATTTCAGACTGTTCTGGAACCCATGGTTCTCCTTCTTTGCCAAGCATTGATAATACCTTGGAATCTAATTGACATGGCAGGTTTCACCGCCTCAACAACGTTGCCGCCTAAGGAGCGGAATGAATTTCTTCTAAGATGCTCAGGGTACAAGAGGTGAGCTACTGTGCGTCATACACCACCCGTATCAGAGGCAAAGTTGGAGGAACCTGACCCAGAGCTATGTTAGCCCAGGAGGAGCTACAAAGAAATAGAACTGGCCTACCTCCCAGGAATTAGAGGGTGAGGGATGTAATGAATGTAGCAAGGTCAGTCAGGTGGACCTCATAGAATATGAGTTCCCTGATTGGGGCTGTTAATCTGGTCCAATCAGGAAGCTCTGACTGAGAGATATAAACAGAAGTGTCAGAGGTTCTGTTCACTCTGAGACTGGCTTGTCATGAACTCTCCATGTATAAATAAAGAGTGACTTGGTGATGGCCCCGTGGAGTTATTTCAAAGTGTCTGTATCGCAATTAATAGTGCCTGAATCTACTATAAATGCATGTTTGTAGTGTATGGAATACTCTGCCAAGCCATAATTGAAACCAGGCCAATATATCAGGGGACCCTTCAAATTCTGTGGTTTGGCCATGTAAGCTTATGTATGCGATCCTCCTCATTGTGCAAGGTTTGAGACTAACTTCATTAACTTTGCATGAAACTGAGGCTTCTAAATAAAACCGACAGTTTTCTTCAGAAATAAAACACGAGAGCTGATAAAGTAATCAAGCCTGTAAAGACTGCCAACATTATCTTTTTTTTGTTCTTGGAATGTGGGTGTTGCTGCAAACCCAGTAGTTATTGCTGTTCAGAAATGAGGATGAGCCACTATTATGGCTTGCTGCCATCTATATGGTTGTCTTTTTTGCAGCAGTTTTGATACAGTTGAGTGGTTAGTTTAGCCATTTGGATTAATCATGCATAGACGAGCAGAGTTA
Source organism: Hemiscyllium ocellatum (assembly GCF_020745735.1). NCBI lineage: Eukaryota > Metazoa > Chordata > Chondrichthyes > Orectolobiformes > Hemiscylliidae > Hemiscyllium > Hemiscyllium ocellatum. Next base: position 15,595,779 of record NC_083442.1, read on the forward strand.
TCTCCTCAAGAGATAACTATTAGAGAACTAGATTATTCTTTTAAACAATAATCTAGTAGTTCCATGATTGTTATGATGACACTAGCATTCTAATCCAAATTTATTAATTAATTGAATTTAAGTTCCTTTATCTGCCATGATAGGTTTTGATTCACATCACTGGATCATTACCCTGGACCTCTGGACTCCTATTTCAGTGCCACTGCCATTATGTTACTGACTCCCTGGATGATAGTGGTGCCATAATCGTCTAGGACCTGTTGCTAAAATCTTGATGGCTTTAATTTTCAACTTTTTCTAATTGTTTTGCACCACAACCGATTGCTTTGTGATATTTATTCAAATTTTAAAATGTAATTGTAACTGTTCCCTGTATTTAGAAAATGCTAGAAATAGTCAGTAGATCTGATAGCATCTGTCAGGGAAGAAATAGAGTTAATGTCTCTGGTCAGTGATGTTGCATAAAAACAGATCACCTACCTGAAACATTGGGCAGAATCTTAAAGAGGTCTGAGCAATATGGATATAGCAAGATGTGCTGAAGATTCAGGTGAGAATTGGAATACCTGTCTCGAGCACCTTGGGAGCACTTTGCTGCATCTTATGCTTTTGCCAAACAGTGAAGCAAGTTTCTTGCTAGGCAACTCTGAGTTGCCAATTAAGGGGGATTATAGCTTGTTAATCATTTTATTAAGGCTGCAGTTTGCCGAATTAATATTCAACTTCCAATCTTACCAAGGGTGCTGAACCAGCTAGAAGTAGAGAATTCTTGACATGAAAGTCAGAACAGGTACCTGGTGACTTCAGCCCACCACTGACTGTGAGGACCTTCCACGCTCAACACCCGCAATCAATATTTCAGGGCATGCTCCATTGATACCAGCCACATACATGTCCACAGAAATGGGCCTGCAGAATATCTCCAAGAACCATCATGGCACATCTCCAGTCCACCTATAGGATCCTTCATTGCTTCAGTGCTGGAATGTCAACTAGCATTGTGATGCTGCTGCAAGGGCATTTGTGCTGAGAGACATGCACCCAGCTCTTGGAGCCGACTGCATCTCTGGGACTTCCCTCGCTGTCATAGCACTTACTCACTCTGAGCCTACCTGGTTGCTCATAGTATCACTCACTTGCCTTTTTGTGCTTTGCCTTTTCAGCCTGAGAGAGGCACAGTACTGCTGTATTGCCTTGCTATTAAGCATAGATACAAAGCCAAGAAGCTTGTCAGGATTTACGTAAGCCTCAATCAATTCAAGAATGGTAGCCTTTTTTCAAGGTTCCTGGCAGAGTAAGTCAAGTGCAATATCTGATACCAGCCCTCGGACTTGGATATAATCAACCACTCAGGGTGGTCAGAGTCATGATGCTGTCCAAATAACAGGCAGCCTGTCTTGAGTCCTTCTGCCCTATTGTGGGCTATTTTCCTCCTGGAATGAGATGTAGGCAGATAAGAAGGGAGATGAAAGTAGGTGGCATTGATATTACATTTGGTGCAGGTAGGGAAGTGTCCAGAGCAAGTGAGTAAGACAACACAGAGGGCGCGCCAGGGTTAGTGGTATTGGCAGTTGGTGTGGGTGATAAACTGAAGAAGTTGCAAGCAATCGTGAAAATGGTAGAGCATGAGCATTAGTGGGCGATTGGTACTATAGCAAAGATGGAATGAATCTGACTTAATCCAGTATGTATCAGAGAGCAGAGAACTTCAGAGTATTAATAGAATATGACTAATATTATGTTGGGTTTAGGACTGGGCATTAGAATGACGCCCATCAGTTGGTCAAGGAGAATCAAAGATTGATTTTGGCTTGAGAAACTCAGTTTGGAAGATTTTGAACAGTTGAGAAGACCTGACTGAGGTCAGAAGAACAAAATACTTTCTCTCCTAGAGTGGAATATAGAACAATTCAGGGAATAGATTACATAGCAGGAAGCAGACCAGGAATGGTTAGTTAGAAATCTGCAGATTGGTAAAAGACTGAGAAAGTATTAGCATTAGTTTTGTGAGTATTCATGTAAGAAGACTTCACAGTTCACGGGACAGAAACTGTGAAGAGCCAGTTAAGTTGAACTTAAAGATTTGAGTTAAGAGATTTAGATTTGTATAAATGTATGGTGTTCGGAAGTAGCCTGAAATATTTGTTCTGCTGTGTGCTTTAAGATTTTTCTAAGCCGTTTTTACCTTTTGACAGCTTGGTTTTACATTTTCCTTTTGTGTAGTGAACTTCTGTTTTATTGTTAAAGAAAATCTGCAGCCTTGTGTGCTTATCTTTCAGTGAATGGCCAGCACATTAAATTTTTGTAAAATGATCTATCATTCTGGAATATGATTTGTCTAGTAGTTGCAGCAGCTGAAATCATAATACATACACTGTTAAATTAATGCAAGCCTCCGTTATGAGTAAAACAGTAAATGTAGGGTGTGATGGATTCTCTGGGGAATGTGACACGAACAGCTCTAGTGCAATGAAGAGCACTTCAGGTTCCAAGAAATCGATTGTGTTTGGGGACTCTCTAGTCCAAGGCACAGACAGATGTTTCTGTGGCCAGCAGTGAAAAATCAGAATGGTGCATTGCCTCCCTGGTGCCAGGATCAAGGATGTCTCAGAGAGGGTGCAGAATGTTCCCAAAGAGGAGAGGGGCCAGCAGGAGGTCATCGTACACATTGGAACGAATGACATAGGAAGTGAAAACGCTGAGATTCTGAACGGACAATGCAGAGAGATGGCAGGAATTTAAAAAGGAGATCCTCAAGAGTCGTAATATCTGGATTACTCCCAGTGCTACGAGCAAGTGAGGGTAAGAATAAGAGGATAGAGTAGATGAATGCGTGGCTGAGGAGCTGGGGTATGGGAGAAGGATTCACATTTTTGGATCATTGAAATCTTTTCTGGAGTAGAAGTGACTTGTACCAGATGGATGGATTGCACCTATATTGAAAGGGCACTAATATACTGGCAGGGAGATTTACTATAGCTGCTCGGGAGGATTTAAACCAGTAAGGTGTGGCAGGGGCGGGGGTAGGGGTTGGGACCCAGGGAGATAGTCAGGAAAGAGATCAATCTGAGACTGGCACAGTTGAGAAAAGAAGCAAGCCAAATAGTCAGAGCATGCAGATACAAAGCAGAGAACAAGATAGGACTAATAAATCAAACTGCATTTATTTCAATGCAAGAGGCATCACAGGAAAGTCAGATGAACTCAGGACATGGCTTTGCGTGGGGGATATTATGTCTCTCAAACTTGATTGAGTTTTTTGAAGAAGTAACAAAGAGGATTGATGAGGGCAGAACAGTGGACATGATATATATGGACTTCAGTAAGGCATTTGACATGGTTCCCCATGGGAGACTGGTTAGTAAGGTTAGATCTCATGGAATACAGGGAGAACTAGCCATTTGGATACAGAACTGGCTCTAAGGTAGAAGACAGAGGGTGGTGGTGGAGGGTTGTTTTTCAGACTGGAGGCCTGTGACAAGTGGAGTGCCACAAGGATTGGTGCTGGGTCCTCTACTTTTCATCATTTATATAAATGATTTTGATGTGAGCTTAAGTGGTATAGTTAATAAGTTTGCAGATGACACTAAATTGGAGGTGTAGTGGACAGCGAAGAAGATTACCTCAGATTACAACAGGATGAGCCAATGGGCTAAGGAGTGGCAGATGGAGTTTAAGTTAGATAAACGCAAAGTGCTACATTTTGGGAAAGCAAATCTTAGCAGGACTATACACTTAATGGTAAGGACTTAGGGTGTGTAGCTGAACTAAGAGATCTTGGAGTGCAGGTTCATAGCTCCTTGAAAGTGGAGTTGCTGGAAGATAGAATAGTGAAGAAGGCATTTGGTATGCTTTCCTTTATTGGTCATAGTATTGAGTACAGGAATTGGGAGGTCATGTTGGATCTATACAGGACATTGGTTCGGCCACTTTTGCAATATTGTGTGCAAATCTGGTCTCTCTCCTATCAGAAGGATGTTGTGAAATTTGCAAGGGTTTAGCAAAGATTTACAAGGATGTTGCCAGATGTGGAGGATTTGAGCTATAGGGAGAGGCTGAATAGGCTAGGGCTGTTTTCCCTGGAGCGTCAGAGGCTGAGGGGTTATCTTATCGAGATTTATAAAATCATGAGGGGCATGGATAGGATAAATAGACAATCTTTTCCCTGGGATGGGGGAGTCCAGAACTAGAGGGCATAGGTTTAGGGTGAGAGGGGAAAGATATGAAAGACACCTAAGGGGTAACGTTTTCATGCAGAGGGTAGTGCATGTGTGGAATTGGCTGCCAGAGGAAGTGGTGAAATCTTGTAGAATTGCAATATTTAAAAGGCATTTGGATGGGTATATGAATAGGAAGAGTATGGAGGGATATGGGCTGCATGCTGGCAGGTGGGACTAGATTGGGTTGGGATATCTGGTCGGCATGGATGAGTTGGACTGAAGAGTCTGTTTCCATGCTGTACATCTCTATGACTCTGTGACTTGGAGACATGGCTATTTTATTGAAGCACATCCACTGTGTTTTCCATGAAAGACTGCTAAAACATGGTGAAGAGATGACATTGACAACACGTACAATCCGTACAACACGTTCATCCCTTTTGACTGTTTGCTGCTGATGAGCTGTTTAGCTTTCCGTCTGCACCAAACAGCAAGACTTGACAGAAGTACTGTCACCATATAAATTCTGACTGAGGCAACCAAGTGCGAAGAGGCAAGGTATAATGCTATGCACTTCCATGTAGGTACAAAATGAGTGAGCACTGAGAGATTAAGCAATAAAACCTCAAATACACCATGGGTAATTCCATGGATACGTTCCTGACCCTGTGTGCGAAGTGTCCATGTCAGCAGCATTATAATAAAAGGTACTGTATGCTCCAGAGTGCAGCATTGAAGCAGAGAACTGCGTTCTAAGTGGATTGAAAATATGCTATGTTGTTATGGTGAGGCTGGTGCGTCTCCAGTGCCAACATCATGAGGGGCATGGATAGGATAAATAGACAATCTTTTCCCTGGGATGGGGGAGTCCAGAACTAGAGGGCATAGGTTTAGGGTGAGAGGGGAAAGATATGAAAGACACCTAAGGGGTAACGTTTTCATGCAGAGGGTAGTGCATGTGTGGAATTGGCTGCCAGAGGAAGTGGTGAAATCTTGTAGAATTGCAATATTTAAAAGGCATTTGGATGGGTATATGAATAGGAAGAGTTTGGAGGGATATGGGCGGCACGGTGGCACAGTGGTTAGCACTGCTGCCTCACAGCGCCTGTAGACCCGGGTTCAATTCCCGACTCAGGCGACTGACTGTGTGGAGTTTGCACGTTCTCCCCGTGTCTGCGTGGGTTTCCTCCGGGTGCTCCGGTTTCCTCCCACAGTCACAAAGATGTGCGGGTCAGGTGAATTGGCCAAGCTAAATTGCCCGTAGTGTTAGGTAAGGGGTAAATGTAGGGGTATGGGTGGGTTGCGCTTCGGCGGGTCGGTGTGGACTTGTTGGGCCGAAGGGCCTGTTTCCACACTGTAAGTCTAATCTAAAAAAAAAATCTAATCTGTCCAATATGGAGGGCCAAAGGAGCTAACAGCAAACTGGACTGGCCAGGTACCTACTCTGACCTTCATATTAGGAATTGTCACCATTTAGCCTCTACCATGCATTATGGGAGAAGAGGAGTCTGTACATCAATGAGGTGAGATTAGATTGTAGATATTTTATTAGATAAGTAAATGCAAACAAATAAGCCTCTTGTCACTCAATAAGGAGATTTTCAATTCAGTATTCAAAACTTGATGCAGAATGGGATGATTCACTTGGTATTGGAAAATTATTTTTTTCCAAAATTGCCATATTTTCCTAACTGATTTACCACTGCTCACATCCTTGGGGGCTGATAAATATCAGCTCTAAGTATCAATTCAGGAGAATTCTACAAAGTATTATTCTGTGTGCTTTACTTAGCTATCTCATGCAATTTTCTGCTCACCTGATTCTGAATGCACAACACGTCTATGATGCCATTCATGATTATCTTGTGCTTGCCACCAGCAGAAGTACAGAGCCTGCCAAGATTTCCACCACTGCATCTATATTTAAAGCGCAACACTGCACCAGAAGGGCTGTTGTGACGCAGTGGTAGTACTCTTACTACTGGGCCGAGAGACCCAGATTCAAGGCCCATTTGCTCCAGAGGTGCAATATAGAGCAGTGGAAGGTGGAGTTTAGTTCAGATAAATGTGAGGGGTTGCATTTTGGAAAGGGAAATCCGGGCAGGATTTGTACACTTAATGCTAAGATCCTGGGGAGTGTTGCTGAACAAAGAGATCTTGGACAGCAGGTTCACAGTTCCTTGCAACTAGAGTCACAGGTAGATAGGATAGTGGAGCAGGCGATTGGGATAAGGAATTAGGCCATTCAGCCCATCAAGTCTGCTCTGCCATTCAGTCATGGCTGATACGCTTCTCATTCCCTATAATGCTTGATCCCCTTTACAATCAAGAACCTATCTATCTCTGTCTTAAATATACTCAATGATCTGGCCTTCACAGCCTTCTGTGGCAGTGATTTCCATAGATTTACCACTCTCTGGCTGAAGAAGTTTCTCCTTATCTCTGTTCTAAATGGTCTTCCCTTTTACTCTATGTGGTGCCCTCGGGTCCTAGTCTCTCCTATCAAGGGAAACATCTTCCCAACATCTACTCTGTGTAGGCCATTCAGTATTCTGTATGTTTCAAGTAGATTCCCCCCACCCCGCCTCCCACTTATCCTTCTAAACAAGTACAGATCCAAAGTTCTCAAATGTTCCTCAAATGTTGAGCTCTTCATTCTTGGGTCCATTCCTGTAAATCACCTCTGAATACGCTCCAGGGCTAATACATCGTTCCTGAGATATGGGGCCCAAAACTGCATACAATACTCCAAATATAGTCTGACCAGAATATATGCCTCTATTGCTCAGTGCATTGAGCAAAGGAGTTAAGAGGTCATGCTGCGGCTGTACAGGACATAGGTTAGACCACTGTTGGAATTTTGGTTTCCCTCCTGTAGGAAGGATGTTGTGAAACTTGAAAAGATTTATAAGAATGTTGCCAGGGTCAGAGGGTTTGAGCTATATGGAGAGACTGAATAGACTGGGAATATTTCCCTTGGAGAGTAGGAGACTGAGGAGTGACCTTAGAAGTTTATAAAATTATGAGGGGTATGGGATAGGGTAAATAGACAATGCCTTTTCTCTGGGGTGGGGATGTCCAAAACTAGAGGGCGTGGGTTTAAAGTGGGAGGGGAAAGTTTTAAAAGGAACCTAAGGGGCAACATTTTCATAGAGAGGGTGGTGCATGTTTGGAATAAGTTGCCAGAGAAAGTGGTGGAGATTGGTACAATTACAACATTTAAAAGGCATCCAGATGGGTACAGGTGTCTCTGGCTATCCGAAAGTAGAGCATCCCTATGAAACCTTTTGTAAGCTGCAATGACGTAAAGCAAAGAAGCAATTGCCATTAATTTATATGGGAAAAAATTTTGAGCATTCCCAGACCCTAAAAATAATCTACCAAATCATATCAAAAAAAACATACAAAACTTAAAATAATAGTAAGTTTACTATTTATCAATAGTAAGGAATGATATGATAAATACATAGCCTATATAAAGTAGATATAACGTATATATAGTGTAGTTTCACTCACCAGTATCAGGAAGTGGTGGTGTTGATGACAGCATGTTAGGCCGAGCCATTGGAGGTTGGGGTGATGGGATGTACAGGAGACTAAGGTGTAGGAGAGAGAGGAAGAGGGTCATCTATTAACACTTCTGGGGAAGGCATTTGGTGGCATGTTAGTGTTACCTCTTCAAAATCAGCTCCCAGACTGCCATTATCTCTCCCACTCCCTTTTTTATCTTTCAGCCAGGGCTCCCTGACTGGACCAGATTAACAGCCCCAATCAGGGAACTCATATTCTATGAAGTGTAGCTGGCTGACCTCATTACAACCACTACCTGATTTATTGACTTGAGTTTCATAAGTTACCACAGTGATAATTTTTACTTAGTTCGCTTTGAAAGTCATGGGGACATCCCAAATTGCAAGTTCCGGGATTTCTCCATGATGTTCAAAGATAACTACGGATAAACACCTGAGGGGTGGAGTCAGTCAGAGTGCACCTGAGGTGAATAGCAGCAGCAGGATAATTACCGGAGGAGTGTGGTCAGTCAAAGTGACCCTGGGGGTAAACAGCAGGATAAATACCTGAGAGACAGGGTCAGTCAGAATGAACTGGGGGTGAATAGCAGCAGCCGAATAAATACCTGAGGAGTGGGGTCGTTCAGAGCAACCCTGGGGGTGAACAGCAGCAAGATAAATACCTAAGGAGTGGGGTCAGTCAGAGCAACCCTGGGGGTGAACAGCAGCAAGATAAATACCTAAGGAGTGGGGTCAGTCAGAGCAACCCTGGGAGTGAACAGCAGCAGCATGATAAATACCTGAGGAGTGGGGTCAGTCTGAGTTTGGGCATGAACGGCAGCGAATGATAACTACCTGAGGAGTGGGGTCAGTCTGAGCGAACTTGGGCATGAACAACAGTGCATGATAAATACCTGAGGAGTGGGGTCAGTTAGATTGACACTGGGGGTGAACAACAGGATAAATACCTGAGAGTGGGGTCAGTCAGAGCTAACACAGAGTCGAATCTAATGGCAGAGCTCTGGAGGTGATGTCACGTCTCAAAAGGTGACCTAGGCTTGGATGCTCATGAACCAGGTTTACAAACTGGAAAAACTTTGTTTTCGCTTGAATGTTTACGGGCTATGCTGTACTGTTCTTTGTTCAAACCAGCCACTTTGTAATGTTAAACTTCAGCTCATGATTTTCGAGTTACTTAATATTGATTTGAATGAATGATTGAATTGAATTTAATTTAATATTTTATTGTCACTTGTGAAAAGTGTAATATATCGCCCTTCTCTGGAGCCATTTTGAATTACAGAAGATATAAAGACATAACTAAAATATAACTAAACTAGCTTGTCTAACCTCTCTCCATAACTCAGATCGTTGAGTCCAGGCAACATCCTTGTAAATTTCTTTTGCATTCTTTCCAGTTTAACAACATCCTTCCTAGAGCAAGATGACCAAAAGTGAACACAATACCCCAAGTGTGGCCTCACCAACATCCTGTGTAACTGCAACATAACTTCCCAACTTCTATACTCAGTGTCCTGACTGACAAAGGCCAGTGTGCCAAAAGCTTTCTTCACTGCCCTGTCTATTTGTGACTCCACTCTCAGACAACTGTGAACCTGAACTCCAAGATTAGATTAGATTAGATTATTTACAGTGTGGAAACAGGCCCTTCGGCCCCACAAGTCCACACCGACCCGCCGAAGCGCAACCCACCCATACCCCTACATTTACCCCTTACCTAACACTACGGGCAATTTAGCATGGCCAATTCACCTGACCTGCACATCTTTGGACTGTGGGTGGAAACCGGAGCACCCGGAGGAAACCCACGCAGACACAGGGAGAACATGCAAACTCCACACAGTCAGTCGCCTGAGTCGAGATCCTGCAGTTCCACTACACTCTTTAAGGCCCTACCACGTACCATGAAAGTCCTACCTTGATTTGACTTTCTAAAATGCAAGACCTCACACTTAGCTATGTCAAACTCCATTTGCCATTTTTTGGCACACTTCCCCGGGTCTTGCCACAATTTCTCACTGACAACTATACCGCCGGTTTTAGTGTCATCTGCAAAACTTACTAATCATGCCTTGTACATTCTCATCCAAACAATTGATATAGATAAGAAACAGCAACGGGCCCAGCACAGCCCCCTGAGACACTTCACTAGTCAGAGGCCTCCAATCCAACAAGCATCCTTCCACGATTACACTCTGCTTCCTAGCATCAAGTCAATTTTGTATCTAATTTGCCAGCTCGCTCTGGATTCCATGTGATATCACCTTCCAGAGCAGCCTACCTGGAACCTTATCAAAGGCCTCAGTGAAATCCATATGGACTACATCTACTGCCCTGCCCTCGTCAACTTTCCTGGTCACTTCATCAAAGAACTCTAACAAATTTCTGAGGCATGATCTCCCTTGTACAAAGCCATGCTGACTCCTCCTAGTCAAACCCTGTCTTTCCAAATGCATGTATATCTTACCTCTCAGAATCTTCTCAAGTAACTTACCCATCACAGATATTAAGCTTTAATTCCCAGGCTTTTCTTTGCAACCCTTCTTGAATAATGACAAACATTTGCTACCCACCAGTCTTCTGGGACCTCACCCGTGACCAATGATGATGAAAAAATATCAGCCAGGGCCCTTGCAATTTCTTCTCTAGCCTGTTGCAGTGTTCTTGGATATATCTGGTCAGGACTTAATACATTCTAATATATCCAACACCTCCTCTACTGTCCCTAAGATATCATCACTAACTTCCCCAACTTCCCATGTCTTCATGTCTTTCTCCATGGGAAACACAGAGGATAAATATTCATTGATAACCTTGCCCATCTCCTGCGGACACATACGTGTCCACTTTGGTCCTTGAGGGCCCTTATTCTCTCTCTATAGTTATTCTTTTTCCTTTAGTATACTTAAAGTACCTCTTTGGATTCACCCTAATCTTCTCAGCCAAGGCTGTCTCATGCCCCCTTTCGCCCTGATTTCCTTCTTCAGTAAACTCATGTATTCACTGTATATCTCCAGGGATTCCCTTGATCCCAGTCTCTAAGACGGTCTCCAGGCTGTCACTATAATGGGCTCTGGGCCCACAAAGGCCTCACATTGCAGTCAATTCTAGGAGTCTCATTCCAGGACCATCATTACCCCTGCAACCGCCACTTTGCCTCCACTGCCAGGAGTACCACACTGGTACCACAGCGCCTTTGCCAATATAACCTCTGCTCCCATCATTACCAGGAGTATGATTTGGGCCTACCACATTGCTGCAGCTGAAACGCAACATATCCAATTCCAATGTTGACCACAGATGCCGGCTTCTCTGTTGATGCCACCAAAAGAAGTAAAGAAGATAAAAAGGAGAGAGATAAAAGAAAAAGGAAGCTTGATTCGTATTTTACTCTCCCTGCCCCATTCTTGAACTTAAAATGTCAGTTTTGTTGGTAAATTGGTTTATTTCTGATAGTCAACAAATTTGAGTTATTTAACTAAGTATGAATTGAATTTGCAGTTTTGTTTTTGTATATTGGCAAGGAGGCTCATACTGTCTACCCTAGGGTTTATCTCTCCAAGTAGAAACATTCTCCCAGTATCCACCTCATCAGTCCCATCTGTATCTTATACATTTCAGTCAGGTCATGTCGTATTTTTCCAAATCCCAATGGGTAGAGGTTATGACATTTCAAGTGCTCATCCAAGTAGTTCTTAAAGGTTGTGAGGTTTCCAAGGCAGTGCATTCCCACCATGCTCTGGAGTTTTCTTCCTTAAATCACTTCTAAACCTCCTGCCTTTCACCTTAATATTATTCCCCTTTATTATTGACCCTCCAACAAAGGGAATCAGGTACTTTCTATTCACTCTGTCCATACACTTTAATCTAATACACCTCAACATGGTCCAGGCTCAGCCTTCGCTGAGCTACCATGTCTGTGTGGAGTTTGCACATTCTCCCCATGTCTGCATGGGTTTCTTCCAGGTGCTCCAGTGTCCTCCTACAGTCCAAAGATGTGCTGGTTAGTTGAATTCGCTGTGCTAAATTGCCCATAGTGTTCAGTGACATATAGATTATGGCATTGGTCAGGGATAAATGTAGAATAATAGGGTAGGCGAATGGGTTTGGGTGGGTTACTCTTCGGAGGGTTGGTGTGGACTTGTTGGGCCGAAGAGCCTTCCACACTGTAGGGATTCTAGGGTAGCACAGTGGCTCAGTGGTTAGCACTGCTGCCTCACAGCACCAGGGACCTGTGTTCATGTCCAGCCTCCTGTCTGTGTGGAGTTTGCACATTCTTTCCGTGTCTGTGTGGGTTTCCTCCGGGTGCTCCAGTTTCCTCCCACAATCCAAAGATGTGTAGGTTAGGTGAATCGGCCATGCTAAATTACCCATAGTGTTCAGGGATGTGGAGGTTAGGTGCATTAGTCTGGGGCACATGTAAAGTAATGGGGAATGGGTTTGGGCGGGATACTCTTTGGAGGGTCAGTGTGGACTTGTTGGGCCGAAGGGCCTGTTTCCACACTGTAAGAATTCTAAGATTCTAAAAACATTCCCTGAACTGCTTCCAATGCATTAACTTCCTTCCATGACTACTGCGACCCCCAGATGCGATATCAGGAATACCTGAAGTTCAACCTCTATACTTTTGCATTCGATTCTCACAATAAACTATATCATTCCATTAGCTTTCCTGATCACTCACTGCACCTGCTTACTAACTTTCTGTGATTCATGCAGATCTCTCTCCATCTCAGAGCTCTATAACCTGTCACCATTTAGGTAATATACTTAATTTTTTTTAGCCAAAATTGACAATTTCATATTTCTCCATTTACTCCATTTGCTTTATCTGTTCCACTCACTTAAACCAATATCCCTTTGTAGGCTACTAACGTCCTATTCACAACTCACTTTCCTACCTATCTTTGTGTCTTCAGCAAATTCAGCTACCACACCTTCGATCCTTTCATCCAAATCATTTATGTAAAGCATCGACCCTTGTGGAACACCATTCAGGGCATACTACCAGCCTAAAAAAGGCAAAGTTATTGCTACTTTCTGCTTCTTCTTAGCCAGCCAATCCTCTGTCAATGACAATACATTATCCCCTACACCATGAGCTTTTTTTTCTTTGATGTTAGAATTAGGATCGGAATTAGAATTAGATTTATTGCCATATGTACTCACATGAGTGCAGTGAAAAGTTTACGAAGTCACCAATTATCATGCCATCGTAACTACAAAGGTATCTAGGTGCAGGATCTTAGGAATAAATTAGAAAAACAAAGAAATAAAAAGTTCAGCATAACAGTCCTTCACGTCATCTTCGGTGTAAGATACAGATGCGGCGCCTTATCAAATTTCTTCTGGAAATCTAAATATGACACATCCACCGATTCCCCTTTATTTCCAGCACAGGTTACTTCTTCAAAGAACTCCAATAAATTAATTAAACATGATTGCCCTTTGACAAAACTATATTGGCTCTGCTTGATTACCTTGAATGTGTCCAAGTGCAGTGTTATAACATCTTTACTAACAGTTTCTAACATTTTCCCTATGACATGTTAAACTGTTTGGCTATAGTTTGCAGCTTTCTGCCTCCCACCCTTTTATATTAGCTAATTTTCAAGGTAAACAAATCTTCCCTGAATCTAATGAATTTTGGAAAATTAGAACCAACACATCAGCTTTTTGCTGGCTATTTCTTTTCAAACTCTTGGATGAAGTCCTTCAGAACCTGAGACATGCCATCTCTTAGTTCTAACAATTTACTCAGTACTACTTCCTTTGCAATTGTAATTTTCTTGTATTCTTCCCTTCTATACAATTCCTGATTAAGAACAATTTGTAGAATGTTATTTATGTCCTAATTCTTAGCTACACACAAGATACTATATTTACTTAAAAAATATTCAGCAAAAATTATTGAACTTCTCCAGTGGCACGACAGTGTTGATGAATGTGAAGTAAGATTTGTGATTTTGATTAATCTTAATACCATTCATATTCGAATTTGGATTTTGAACTAGTGGTATATGCATTTGGCTTATGTGTTTAAGGGCATTTAATGACTAACTTGGAAGTAATTCTGTAGCTAAATTGATTTCTTTTAAAATATTGTATTAGAGTGAGAGAAAGACTTCCTGGAGAGTGATGGGGTTTTGTTTATATCTGGGGAGTTTGCAAGTGACAAATTTAATACTAAAGTGGATTAGGCTTTCAGATAGAAGATCCTGGAATTTGTTTGGGGCTGATGAGGTGCACCCATAGCCTAAAATAAAAGCTTGGACAGTTTTGCAAAAAGTCTTGTCTGAAACTGGATATATAAAGCAGTTGCAGAAAGTCAGGTAGTTAAGAAACCTTGGTGTAATGAGTTTAGTTTAAAAGTTCCTGTCCAGAAGTGTTTGGTTAAACTGTGAAGTGGTTATTTGAAATTGAGTAAGTCCCAGCTTAGTTGCATGATGACTCCAGAAAGAGGCTGTCAGATTTCAAACAGGACTTGAAGCTACAATTAAATTAAACTTGTTAGATGTGAAAGAGAAGGAAATTCTCTCTAAGGAGCGTTATTGTGATTAATGAGATTGTATTTTACTGTATGCTTCACAATCTTTAAATGTGTTTTACATAGTAAACTTCTGTTTTATGGTTAAGACCAGATCTGCATCATTGCATGCATGTGTTTCAGTGAAAGACCAGTTAGATAAAACAAATAAAACCCAAAATATTCTAATTAAGCCAACTTTCAGTCTGGTGTCTGACTGGTTCAGTAATAACATCAGCTGGGATCACAACAGTGAGCAACAATAATATACACTTAAATGGTGTCTTTAACATTATGGAATGTTAAGGTGCTTCACAGGAGCATAACAAAACTAAGAGTGACACCAAGTTACTGAAAGTGATATTAGATCAGGTGATCAAAAGCTTGAACAGAGAGGCAAGCTTTAAGATATGTTTAAAGGAAGAAAGCATGGTAGAATGACGGTGAAGCTTAGGGAGGAAATCCAGAACATGGGTGGAAAATTAGAGCAATTGGGGGAAGTGATTAACAATAAATTGAAGCTCACAAAACAATGTGTATTGACAATAAAACAAACCATTTTGGGAAAGTTTTCAATGATGAATATTGAACCAAAATAGTGAGGATATCCAGCCACTTTATAAATCATTTCAAGTTTAATCCTTGCAATACTGCATACGTTTTTGGTCACTGCAACACTAAAAGGATATTGCAGTTCACATACGAAAAGGGATAATGAAAATGAGGGATCATGATGTGTGATTATGTAAACTGGACATGCTCTCAATAGAAAAGTGAAATTTGAGAAGTGATTTTGTAGCTTTTTGTAGGATTCTAAATGAACTACATATGCAAATTGTGACAAGCAATTTTGTCTTGCCTGGTATGTTGGTCTCAGCTTGCACTTGAAGTGGGGCTAAATGCAAGATTAATCTGTGGAAACATTATTATTATAGTTATTGAATTGTAAATCTATGGAACAGGCTCCCTAGGGTGATGGTGGAAGCAGATAGTGTTAATTTATTCAAATGCAAATTACTAATTTCTTTCAGAAAGTTATATTTGGGATGAAGTATTTAAGTTATTTCTGACATGACATATGGTAAGTACAGCCTGCTTGTGAGGAACAAGTGATTTTGGATCTATGGTTACTAAAGCTTTCCTGACGATTGGGGTTTTCTTGTATCATGTCTGGGAGTGTTGTAGCCAAATTGATAGAGATCGATGGCTACAATTAGTAAGCAACTGAATATAAAGGTTGCACATGTAATGCACAAGTGGAAAGTAATATGCTGCACCAAATTGTCAAATCATGTGACTACCATGAGCATAGAAAGTGGATGAACCAATTTTTGTCTCTAAGACCTTAGCCAATGCTCACAAGACAATCCAGCAAACAGATGCAGAAATGGACTGTCTCATTTATGTAACAACTTAAAATGGTATAAACTATTGCAATTAGGTGAAACGTAATGAGTTTCTTAAATTGTTTTATGGGGGAAGCTAATTTTAAAAGTTATATAATATTTCCAAAGGAAAGAACTATGAGATTAAGTAATGAACACTTGATGAAAATATCTTTTAGTTGAAGCTGTTTGAGGTTTACAATCATGTTCCTTTTTGACGTTAATGAATGCCACAGAATTCCTCAGATATTTTCAGTCTTTGTACTGTATTTGGTATATTAGAAATATGACTTAGATCTTTACTGTTTGGAGGCAGCCAACCTGACTAAATACTATGGTTTCATAGAAGCTGTTACTTGTATAAATTTTGATGATCCTTTCAGACTCTGATAACAATCAGTTTTATGACATTTGAGTGGAGATCAGCTTACATTTGGTGGTGAGCCTAACATGGCTTCTTAATTCTGGCAGAGTGATGCTGACACATTCTTGGAGCAACTTTCTTACATTTTGTAGAAAGTTAAAACAACTAAGAAGTCGAAAGACAGTCAGGTGTCTTTGTAGGTTAAACACTCAACCGATCCTACCAATGTGCAACAAAGAGAATGCTGGGAAACCCAACAGGTCTGGCAGCATCTGTGGAGAGAGAAACAGAGTTAACATTTCGAGTCCAGTATGATTATTCTTCAGAACCAACCAATATGGAACAAAACTCAGTGAATTTGGTAGAATATCGAATTCATAATTCAAGAAAGTAGAATACAAGGCTGAGAAACTGTATGAAATGTTACAATGCGCTGGTCATACCACACCTTCAATCCTCTGGTTGTTAAACAATGGGTGCGTTCAAATGCTTGAAGGCTGCAAAGAGGTGAAACATGAGGCTGAACTCTAGTGTTACAAATATGAGATTTTCTAAGCTGATTAAGTTTTAAAGTGTCTTGTTTAAGATGAAACAACTGTTTTTGAGTGAGGGATGGTGATTGTGCTAATTAAATCTGGAGATGTGCCTCTCTGTTACATCTGTAACAGAAACCTGTTGAAAATAATATTTTTCACACTTGGACACAGAAGAGGTGTTTACCTAGACACAGAGACACACAAACCCAGAGGCATAGGGCAGAATATTTCCCTCTCTGATGTGATGTGAGCGATGGCTAGAAAGGTGGGAATATATGGTGAGAATGAAACATTCAGATTTTCAACATTGAGAAAAGGTTTCCCAATTTTCTCCTCAAGCTGAAAATGATGATCTCAGAATCTTGCCATTGAGCACCAACTATCTTATTTCAATTCATTTATATCTCAATAAAAACCCAACTCACCTCATTTATATGTCACTTGCAATTCTCCTGTTCCTTCATCAAGGAACTAGATGGCATACGTTCCTGATATGTGAGACAGAGTGCGTATAAGTCAGCTCCTGCTCACCATATGCTTGTCCCAGCTATCGTGCAACTCCTTCTTTAGAACACTGCCTCTGCATACTCCATGGCCACCACCCTCCTTGACCTTTCATTTGCACAGGTAGACATCAGCAAACCATCAGCCCCACCATGTCATCATAGTTGCTCTCAGACTAACGAACTCAGACTAACGAACTCAGACACTGCTTCAGCCCTTCAGGATTTTAATTTGGAGCTCAGGGATACATATCACTTCTACGCTTCTGCCAGGACACTTTCTATGCATCTCATAAGTCAACGTAGAATGATCTTGCACTCAAATGGACCCCCTGCGTCTTATGGTCCTTAGCTTAATTTATAGCATTTCGCCATTTTCTTGTGTATTTAGAAACTGCCAGCTTCTGTGTGGGTCTTGTTGCTTTGTGAGCATACAAGATCTTTAGGGCTCAGTTACAGACTGCCAGCATCTGTGGCTTGCATTGCTTTTTAATGTTGAGGGGAAGGCAGGAACTTGCCACAGTTTGGAGCAGTGAACAGTTAGAGGTTGGACATATTGCTGTATGGGACGATGCCACAACAATGTCACATTTGCAGCATACATCAGTAGTTTATGTGGCAAACAAGCTGCACATGCTTCAAAGGAAATAGTTCTTAACGGGGTGAAGAGGGACTGCAAACAGTCGGGGTACTATCACAGTCAATCCTATTCCAGTCCAAGAGATTGGCCATGGTCACTCAGGTGTTTGGTCTATCTAAGTTCAGGGATTTGTGACCTCACAGTCCTGGAATTAGCTGATCGTCAGTCTTGCAGGCTGAGTATAAAAATAGCTCCGGTGTTACCGATGGATCGTTTGGGATCTGTGGACTCATCAGTGCATGGGGTGGACCAGTTTTTCCTGTAATGAAACAGAGGGAGTATTGAGTATGATGACAGTTTATGGAAGAGCAGTTAGTGGCGATGCATGAGCAGGAGAGATAGTGAGGTGTCCTCAGTGAATGAGTAGAAAGTGCAGAGGGCAGGATGGGAAGTAGTTTGGGAGATGAGATGGATGAGAGCTGTTGATATGATATGATGCTTACATAAGTGAGAGTTGTAATCTGTAAACCTTTTTAAAATGCATGTGCAGTAGTGAGGGAATAGAGAGAATTTGATGGCTAAAGTGCAGGAGATCATTGACCTTAATTGATTGATTGAAAGTCACTTTTACCGAAGTACAGTGAAAAGTTTTGTTTACGAGCAGAACAGGCAGATCATAGTAAGGATATACAGAACAAATGATTTTGACAGAGGCATACAGGTAACATTGCACAGGGCGTACAAGAGAGATCAACATTAGCAAGATCAGCATTATTTGAGGCTAGAGAATCTATTCAATAACAGCCAGAAAAAAAGCTGTCCCTGAACTTACTGGTGCATGTAATCAGGCTTCTGAATCTTCTGCCCAATGGAAGAAGTTGTAGGAAATCATTACCGGGGTGTGAAGGGTCTTTGATTATGTTGGCAGCCTTTCCATGGCAGCAAGCCATGTCAATGAAGCCCATGGATAGAACTTTGCTCCCATGATGGCCTGGGCTGTGCATACCTACCTCTGTAGTTTCCTGCGATCCTAAGCAGCTAGTTGCCATACCAGGCCGTTATGCATCTGGACAGTATGCTTTCAATTGTGTATCTGTAAGTGTTTATTTTGCACTACTGGATATTATACATCATTCAACTTACTGGCCTTTAATTTGTGTCTAGCTTAGTCTAGCCTTCTGTGACAGTCAGCTGCCCACCTCTTCATCAAACCATCCACCAACATCCCTATGTCTCTGTCTGTGAAATGAGGAGCAAACTTTCCTTTTCTCTGGGCTGTGTTGAATACTGCAGCTTGGGTATCAGAATGTGAAGGGTAGTTCCCAGCTTCCAGTTTCTGAGATATATGGTGTCAGGGCTTAGAAATCCAGAAGGGTTCCAGTAGTGGGGAGCACTTTCATCTTTCCAGCTGCACAGTTTTTTCAGAAAGGCACCAAAGAATCCAGCTGCTTAATTCACAATGTGAAGCATGTGAGAAAAGTTGCTTTGGGCTATAGCAGACCAGGCCGCAAATCTCACTGAACAAATCACTTATCTGAAAATGGGGACATTCTGCTCTTAGAAAGACAGAAACAATTGCTGCCGTTAAGAGCAGAGAAAAACCTAGTTTTGTGTTACCCACCAGGAAGCTTGTTGCTGAGAAGGAGCAGCATAGTGGCATGGTAGTTAGCTCTGCTGCCTCACAGTGCCAGGGACTGGGTTCGATTCCAGCCTTGGGTCACTGTCTTTGTGAAGTTTGCACATTCTTCCCTTGTCTATGTGGGTTTCCACTGGCTGCTAATTACCTTCCAGAGTCCAAAGATGTGCCGGCTTGGTGGATTGGCCATGGTAAGTGCAGGATTATGGGGATGGGATGGGTCTGAGTGAGATGCTCTTTGGAGGGTCAGTGTAGACTTGATGTGCTTAATGGCCTCTATCTGCACTGAGGGATTGTATGTTTCTAACTGCTTCTCCATTTGAAGAGATAGACTTGCAGAGGTATCACTAAGTTAGGTCTTGCAGTAAGTTGGTTGAGTGAAACAATTTTCAGAGAACACTGGAAAACTCAGCCTGGCATGGGAGGGAGAAGGACACCTGTTGAAAAAGCTGGAAAGAGCTTGGAACTTGACTGTCAAAGCTATATTGCTACTGGAAACCTAGCATGAAGAATGAATATGTCATTAAAATATTATGGTTGTGACAGTTATAGAGTCACAGAGTCATACAGCATTGAAACAGATCCTTTTGTCCAACTTGTCCGTGTCAACCAGGTTTCCCAAACTAAACTAGTCCCATTTGCCTGCATTGGGCCTATATCTCTCTAAACATTTCCTATTCATCCACTTATCCAAATGTCCAAATATCTGTACCTGCATCTACTCCTTCCTCTAGCAGTTCATTCCATTAATGTACCACCCTCTGTGTAAAGAAGTTTCCCCTCAGGTCCATTTTAAATCTTTCCCCTCTCACTTAAACCTATGTCCTGAATTCCCATACTCTAGGGAAACGACCTTTGCTATTCACCTTATCTATGCCCCGTATGATTAATGAGGAAGTACCTTTTCTTTCATACATAGTCGCCTGTTAAATAATGTTCACTATGCATTTACTGTAATTGTTTGTGACAGTAAATGTCTTGAAATATTGAATATTGTGCTGTGATTCTATGTCAGCTGCTGGGAAGTTCTTTCTTTGATGTCGATGCGGATCGTAACGCTAGTACTAGATTAAGACTTAAAATGTTTAAAGACTGCATGCTGTTTAGTCTGGAATTAATGCATTTGAGATGTACAAAAGTTAAATCTGGAATATTTCTTTAGAGGGGGAGCAGGTTCAAACTATCAAAAGTTAACTTCAGAACTGATATGATGAGATTCTACTCATTCATGTGGTAAGTACCTCAAGAAGACTTCCTAACAGGGTAGTAGGGGTGAACACCTTGGAATCATCTACAGTTACATGCTTTAGAAGGAGGAGCACAATGTTATTCTTCATCCATAGGTATCTTGAGATCTTATAATATTGCAAGCTATGGGCTCTTTTTTATTCTTCTGACCTCAAACATTAGATTCCCTACAGTATGGAAAGAGGCCCTTCAGCCCAACAAGTCCATACCAACCCTCCGAAGAGTAGCCCACCCAGACCCATTTCCCTGCCCTGTATTTACCTCTGACTAATGCATCTAACACTATGTGCAATTTAGGATGGCCAATTATCTGACTTGCATATCTTTGGATTATAGGAGGAAACCGGAGCAAACACGGGGAGAATGTGCAAACTCCACACAGACAGTCGGCCGCGGCTGGAATCGAACCCAGGTCCCTGTGAGGCAGCAGTGCTAACCACTGAGCCACCGTGCCACCCAAATGTTCTGACAGATGCATAGTTTAGATTAATTTTCGTGCCTCATTCCATTCAGTCCAATACTGTAAAGAGGAGAAAATAGCAGGAACACAGCTCGAGGCCCAGTAGAGACTAGAGAGGCTGAGGGGAGTGAAATAAATTTTAAATCTAAAGTTAAAAGTTTGTTTACTGAATAATGTTGAGCAATAAAACTTCAGGGAAAACTTTAAACTTAACTGGATCAGATTGAAATCACCAGATCTTGAAAGAGCACCATCCAGGGTGGCACAGTGGCTCAGTGGTTAGCACTGCTGCCTCACAGCACTAGGATCCCAGGTTGATTCCAGCCTCGGGCGACTGTCTGTATGGAGTTTACACATTCTCCACATGTCTGCTTGGGTTTCCTCCGGGTGCTCTGGTTTCCTCCCACAGTCCAAAGATGTGCAGGTCAGATGAATTGGCCATGCTAAATAGCCTATAATGTTAGGTGCATTAGTCAGAGGGGAATGGGTCTGGGTGGGTTACTCTTCAGAGGGTCGGTGTGGACTGGTTGGGCCGGAGGGCCTGTTTCCACACTGTAGGGAATCTAATCTAGTAATGGAAAGATCAAAAGGTAAGTGTGATGTTAAATCAACTTATTTACTAACAACAAACAATTTGTATTTATATAGTGCTCTTAAGAGATCCCAAGTTTCCTCATATGGCATAGTTAGGAACATGGGTTGGGGCACCATTATAGAAAATTCTCTTAAGAAGTGAGTTTGGTACTCAAATGGTAATAGTAGATGTTATCTCAAATTTGCCCATGCAGAGATTGACCTCTTGCTTGGAAATGACCACACAGGCTGGGGTGTTGCCTGTCTGAACTCCAGAACAATCTAGAAAGGCTAAATAGACTGAACAACTTCAGCTAGATTCTGTAGCATTGTGGGCAGCTTGAAAAATGTCGGATGTCTCATGACGGCGTTGCCACCCCTGAAGGTTGAAACAGCTCAGCTAAAATCCAAAGAACAAATCAGGGAACAGAGAAATCTGCAAGGAGTCAAGAAGCATTGAGGGAGATGCCCCATTTTGTCAAAGAGTATGAGGGAAGTCACGTGTAGATAAAAGGACTGAAGACAAGCTCAATGAGTGGGATGGACAGACAGGATCAACCATATCTGTCAATATTGTATCCTGACCAAGTTGTAGAAATAAAGGCAACTGGACTCAGACTTAAAGATCCATTACAACCTCAACATGCTGAGTGTGTAAAATCATGTGCTAATTAAAAGGCAATCTCGTAATATTGGAGAAAGAAATTAAACCCTACAGCAGTGGATAATGCTTGGAAAGAATTTAAATAAAATCTCATCAGATTGGGATCAGGAGAAGATGCTTTTTTTTTAGAATGTTTAGAGAACAAACCAGGCACAAATATTAAATAATTTTGTTTGAATGTAAAAAACAAAGCACTAATGACATTCTTGTAACTACTACCATAAAAGGGGTTTGACCAGAAAAGGGACAAGTTGCTGGCACAGAAAGAGGCTGGGAGGATATGAAATATGTAACTCTGGGAAGTGAATAGGAAATGCTTCCAGATGTAAAACTGATAGCATTAACTATGGAGCTATCTGGTGCATTCTTTGTTGACCTCAACAGTGAGGAAGATACAGATTGTAAGTCAAACAAAGCACCAAAATTAAAATCAGTTCAAACTAATGTAAAAACTATGAAAATGTGGAAGAATTTTTTTTGATGAAACATAACTAGAAAGTAAGAGCAAGTTGTATTGCATCAGCCACTATATACATACAGAGAAAATTGTGTGTTTCTGATTATTTATCCACACAATTTAATCTATTAAATGCATCTAGAGATATTTCAGTTTTTTGATATTAACAAAGGTACACCTGTACAGTTATTATATTGCATATTTTGTAAAGACAGATAGTCTCTCTTCAACTAGACACAAAGAACCTAAGAAAATGGCTGCCAGGAATCACATACTCCCCCACCCCCGCATAATGGTTTTTAAAATCTCCTTCAGCCAGAAGAGCAGACAGGTTGCCATGTTATCCCAATATCAACCAGAAGAAGTCAATTAGAATTTGATTATGCTTTGTACAACAGAATGGGTCCTTCTAAAGAATTCAAATCTGTCAAAAATAAAGGTAATCTGGAAGGATAACCCTCCTCCTCCCTCCCACTCCTACAGAATTGCAGCT